>NC_135236.1:471516387-472116387 GCF_051348905.1 Ranitomeya variabilis
GGGTAACAGGGAAAATAGGACCCCAAAAGTAGTTGTAAAATTTGTCCTGAGTACGCGACACCCCATATGTGGGGGTAAACCACTGTTTGGGCGCATGGCAGAGCTCAGAAGGGAAGGAGCGCCGTTTGACTTTTCAATGCAAAATTTGCTGGAATTGAGATCGGACACCATGTCACGTTTTGAGAGCCCCTGATAGCCTAAACAGTGGAAGCCCCCCACAAGTGACACAATTTTGGAAAGTAGACCCCCTAAGGAACTTATCTAGATGTGTGGTGAGAACTTTGAACCCCCAAGTGCTTCACAGAAGTTTATAATGTAGAGCCATAAAAATACAAAATCATATTTGTTTCACAAAAATTATCTTTTCACCCCAAATGTTTTATTTTCCCAAGGGTAATAAGAGAAATTGGACCCCAAAAGTTGTTGTGCAATTTGTCCTGAGTACGTTGATACCCATATGTGGGGGTGAACCACTGTTTGGGCATATGACAGAGCTCGGAAGGGAAGGAGCACCATTATACTTTTTCAACGCAGAGTTGGCTGGAATTGAGATCAGGTAAGTGTTCACACTAGGCAGTCAGGTCAGGGACCCATCCGATCCATGAGATTACTTTGTAAATCATTCAGCTGCGGTAATAAAAACTAAATCTCCGAGCACTAAAAATACTCGGAGGACTCCCGAGCATGCTCGAGAAATCTCGATTAACGAGTATATTCGCTCTTCACTACTATTGGCTGGTGACTACCTCATGCAGCCTTTATCTACCCCCCATTTTCTAAAGATGGCTGGACCATCATTGTAAATAAGCACCTGCACTTTGTGTCACCCCCACTTCATTGTAGTTTGTAAACTCTTATGAGCAGTCATCATTATTTTTGCTTTAATTGTTGGATTATTTAAACTTTGTAACATATGACTGTTTTATATGAACTGCTGACTTGTAAAGCTCTGCGGAATATGTTTGAGATATATAAATAAAGGTTATTATTAGTAGTAGGTTTAAGATGGTGAAGATGAAGCTCTTTGCCATGTGTAGGCGGAAGCAATCTTTTATGTGTCCACAACTGCACAAACGAGGGCTGGCTGCTATGCTGCCAGAGGGTAGAGTAAGGTGAACACGACAAACTATTGGACTGTGAGTGAGGTGCAGACGCGGAAGCTACAGTGGATTGAGAAAGATGTGATGTGCGCGGTGTCTGAAATTGGTCAAAAACAGCAGGCATGTCCACTTTCGTAACAGCTGACGGGATCTCACTCAGCACGACTGTAGCGGGAAATCAAGCGAAGGTTCTGTTGATGGAGAACTGTGCGAAAATACTTGCAAGGTTGATGCTGGAGAAAGAAGCAGCAGATGTGGTTAACTCACGTTATCTGCCAACTTTGTAAAAAAATGACTAAGTAGAGGCAAAAAATCCAATAATTTGCCTAAAACATGCATGAACCAGAACATGCTCGATCATCAGTCTGGGAATCTCACTGCCTTAAAATGCGGACTGGTGGGCTTCGCCAACCTCTGGGCACCACTTTAAGTCATCCTTTGTGGACTTAAATAAGGACCAGACTAGCCATCCTTTCCAGCCTCTAGAACTTCAGACATGTGACCACTGCTTGCCATAGAGTTGTGACTAAAGATGCAGGGCTTGTCATGGTAGCATCACTCACTGTCTGTGAGGGAAGCTGCAACATAACCTACTTAACTTCCTCTTCCTCCACCTCCTCTGATGAGCAACTCACCTGCGTGCTTCTGGGTTCACACCCACTTTGATCTACAACCTAATCATCATCCTCTTTGTTCTCTCATTTCTTGCTCAGAGAATCACCCTTCTCCTCTTCCTGCCCTGATAGTGCAGTACAATCCACGTGTGCCTCAGGTCTCATGGGGATCACCTTCACCCCGGGGGGGGGGGGGTAAATATCTAGTGATGAGGGCCTGGATTCTGCTCAGACCCTACTTCGTCTACCCCCAGATCCAACTGCAAAAAATTTTGCCCATCGGTGCAGATACTTTCCTCCTCTTGAGTCTGTGAATCTTTGGAGCAGAACTGCAATGCCCATGGAATAGAATTTTCAAACAGCTCTGAAGACTCGCCCATCTGTGGTTCCCCACAGTCACTTGGGCAGTTGGAGAGCTGTGATGCGGGGGGAAACAAGGCTAATTGGGGTTCCACTTATGAGAATTGTACTGCTTGTGATGTGGAAGAAAAGGAGGAGAGGTCACTTGATACAGAGCTTGCCATTCCCTTAAGGACATTCTGTCCCTTATCTACAAGGCATACCCCTGTGTGGCTACCAAAGAAAGGGTGTCGAGTAGCATCCAGTAACAGAAGTTGACAAAATGGTGCACAATTTCTCACTGCAGCAAAACAAACCTACTTCTCATCTATCATATCATCCCTGTCTCACAACATGAAACAGCTATTCAGCATTTTTAATGTTCTCCTCATCCCCAGCTCACACTCCCTATTCATTCATCTCAGCTGTAGACTTTGCCTCATTCTTTAATCAGAAGACTGACAACATAAGGCAAAGCATTTGCTTAAAGTCTCTACAGCCCCTCCTCATAACTACTCACCTATCCTCCTTTAAAACCAACTTCACCATCACGGAAGATCAGCTTTCCTCTTTACTCTCCAAATCACCCTTCACCATCTGTGAACTCGACCCAATACCATCCCACCCCAGTCTTCATCCCAAGCCTAACCCACCTCTTCAACCTGTTACTAACAACTGTTGTCTTCCCCTCATGCATCAGACATAACTCGATCACTCCGATCCTTATGAAGTCCTCACTTGACCCATCCTTTGTGTATAGCTATCGCCCCATATCACTTCTCCCCTTTGAGTCAAAAAAAAGTGGAGCAACACATACATTTTGAACTGTCCTCAAATCTATCCTCCTGCTTCTTCGTTGACTGCTTAGAATCTGGCTTCCAACCGCACCATTCCACTGAAACTGCCCTGACTAAAGTCAGCAATGACCTACTAACTGACAAATCCAAGTGACACTACTTTGTCCTTCTCCTCCTGGACCTGTCATCTGCCTCTGACACAGTAGACTATTCCCTCTTACTACATCCACAAATTCCTCAACCAAGAATCTAAACCTCATCATCTGCCGCCATGACTACTGCAAACTCCGGCTCTGTTGCCTTCTTTCTAGCAGTATCGCACCCATTCCTAAACTCTGCTGCCTGACTAATCCACCTGTCACCACACTATTCCCCTGCTTCTTCTCTTTGTAAATCCCTGCACTGGCTTCACATTGCCCAGAGACTCTTGTTGAGAACACTAAGTTTGGCATACAAAGCTATCCAAAACCTGTCTCTTCCATACATCCGCGACCTAGTATCCTGGTATTCACCTGCACACAACCTCTGATCATCACAAGATCTCCTTCTATTCTCCCCTGTTATCTCCTCTTTCCAGAATTGCATACTAGCTTTCTTCCGTAGATCCCCTCTACTCTGGAACTGTGTCCCTCAACATATGATACTCTCGCCTACCATGGGAACCTTCAAAAGGAACCTGAAGAAATACCTCTTCCTACAAGCCTACAACCTACACTAACCATCACTCTGCCATACTGCTGCGCAAGCAGCTTTATCCTCACCTTTTGTATCCTCACCCATCCTTTGCAGACGATGATCCCCCATGGGTAAAGTTCTCTTTCCTCCAGTAGCAATCGGTGACTTGTATTGTTTAACATTATTGGACTTATTTTTATTGTTTATTGTTTTTATTTCATACTGAGCACTTGCCCCGGGGTTTCAGTGTAAATCTCTGAAATATCTGATTCAGACAGAACCTCTGGCGGAAGATTACCTATAATGAGGCACATGGAGGCACTGTGGACACTGTCTGACCTGTGATCCGGTGGTGTCCGTCTTTTTAGGATTGCATAAAAGTGTTGTTTTGTGCACTTCTGAAAAGAAGGAGACTGCTGAACAGAGGCCAGATGGAGTACAGAGTAACTCTGCTGCCTCATCATAGTGAATGGATCCATCGGAGGTTTCATCTGAATCACGTCACTCAGAGATTTAGATGAAAAGCCCAAAGTAAGTGCTCAGCCTACAATGCTGGATAAATGGGATCCCAAACATTATGTAAAATGTTCCCAATAAAAGTTTTAATTCAATCCGCAAAATAAGCAAGGCCCCACTCAGGTTTGTCATCTGTTAACGGAAATATAGAGACTTCCATGTTATTGGTAGTACAAAGGCTGTGAAAAAACTAAATGGCTCCTCACCCACCATAGAAATCAGCAAATTGTCTCCTCTCAAATCCAAATGCCCCTCCCTTCTGAGCCCCACAAGGTGCCTAAACCACAAATAGCGTCCACATTTTTGGCATTTCTAAGGTGATGAGAGCTGCCTAATTTAAGGGTGCAGTCTCCTGAACCACAGGCTGGGCATAATGTACTGGTGACAGCAACGTACTGGTCACTATAGCATACTGGTCACTACAACGGCAGTTTACAATTTTTACTTAGCACCATTCACTGCTGCTTGTTTCTGGAAAATACCCATGGAATAAAAATTATCACTACACCTGTAGATAAATTCCCAAAGGGGTATAATTTCCAAAATGGTGCCAGATGAGGTGGGATTCTACTCTAATAGCAGTTAGGAGCTCTGTATATGGAGTTTGCAAACTGTTCTAGGAAAATCTGCACTCCAGGAGGTAAATAGCGCTCTGTTCCTCTCGAGTCTCTCTGTATGGCTAAGTAGTACTGTACAGCCACATATGGGGTATTGCCACGTTCAGTAGAAATTGTGGGACAAATTATGGTGCCCTTTTTACCCACTTCTTGTGTGAAAATGTAAAATCTGGGGGTAAAACAAAATTTCCGTGTTAAAAATGTAGTTTTTTTTTCTTCACTGCGCAATGGTCTAAAATTCTGTGACACACCAGTGGTGTCAATATGATCACTGCACCACTAGATGAATTCATCGAGAGGTGTTGTTTGCAAAATGGGGTTACTTATGGGGGGGTCTGATGTTCTAGCACCTCATGGGCTCTTTCAGTGGGTCATGGCACCTGCAAACCATAACAGGAAAATCTGGCGCTTCTTGCTTTCTAAGCTTTGCACTGTGCCTGAAAAATATTTCCAGATTACATGTAGGGTATTAGTGCACTCAGGAAAAAATGGACCTCAGTTTGTTGGAAAAAAAATCCTATTAACCCTCAGAAAAATTAGAAACTTGGGGCTAAAATAACATTTAAGTGTCAAAAATGTAATTTTTTCTTTCTTCACCACTCAATGGTATAAAATTCTGTGAGGCACACGTGGTGTCAATATGATCACTGCACCCCTAGATTAATTCATTTGGGAGTGTAGATTGTAAAATGAGTTCACATATGAGTTCATCTTTTACTTAATTCTCCAGGAACTGCTTTTTTACAATTGATTAATATATTTATACATGTGTACCATTTTTTGTGGTTTTCAAAAGTAATATACAGACTTTAAATATAATCAATTAAGTTTGTCTGAGTGCAGAGCTTAGTACACAATTTAATTTTGATTTGCACAAATCGTGCCAATCCAACCAAATAAAACTATTCTGTTCATTTAAAATAGGTTTTCTAATCATATAAATTGAATTTCATGTTCATTATGTACAAACGTTTAATAGGAGAATCATACCTCCTATTTGTTTCCTTGGGACGTTACAACAAACGTATGGCAACACAATTCAATGCATACATGATGAGATGATGAGGATTAAGTATATGAGCAGAATATTTAATTTACATTAATAGATCTGTTTATAACTAACACTTTATAAGCAGGAAGGAATATTGTCCATTGTCACATTGAGTTGTATTTTTTTAGTTTTATTTTAGCTCTTTACTTAAATCAATAATGTATATTATGGAAATAATTTTAGTACCATACTGTATGTTTATAATAGAAAAATATCTCTTTTCAACCTATTAAACAAATCTGTACTAGAGGTTAGTGGATCAATGAATTTGGATCAAATTTACTGAAATTCCAGGTGTCACTCAGAGACTGGAGACACATTAGCGATTTTAAAATCGGTCCGATTTTGTTCCTGCAAAGCCAGACAAGTGTAATGCATGTTTCATGTGTTTTTCCTGTGAGTAGAATCCGATTTTTACAACTTAGCATCTCATTTTCATCCGAATGCAGTGCAATTGCAATGCGATTTTAACATGAGCTTTTACATAGAGCAATTCTCTATGTGATAGATAGATAGATAGATAGATAGATAGATAGATAGATAGATAGATAGATAGATAGATAGATAGATAGATAGATAGATAAAAAATCAGTAAAATCTCAGCGGGACCCAACACAATAGGATAGATTACACACAGTATATACACATACAATAGATAGATAAAGATGTCAGCGACATATACAATTAGTACAGTGCATGTGCAGCTTACTGTACATATATTCAATTATTAAACTATTATTTTTAAGAAAAAATTGTGTGGGCTCCTGCATCATTTTCTTAACCAGCAGAGGGAAAGACGACGTCTGGGGGCAGATGTTTATAGCCTGGGAAAGCTATACCCATAGAACTTCCCAGGCTATTAACATTAGTTCACAGCTGTATACTTAGCCTTTACTGTCTATAATAATATAAAAATAAGTCACCTATTGACTTCTATTGCCGAATGCTGTCCAATTTCCAATTACAATCATAGCATGCTGAGATTTTTTTCCAGTCCGATGGTGATCCAATCTGAGCTGAAAAAAAAAATTGCAGATGGACACACAATGATAGAATGACATTGGACAGAATGCAAACCGATTTTCAATCAGACTGAGGGGAAGCCAAGCTGATGTGATCCATTTCATATTTCTTCCCTCCTCAGGGAGCAGAATACCAGTCTGCAAAGTTAGATATTTCTGTAAGTTTCCCCCTTTTATATTATTGCTGTTTTGCACATTTGTATGTCACTTTTTATTTCCAGATTTTATATCCTTTTATTGTAAGCACTGTACCTTTTCTATTAAAGCTTACAACTTTAATAAGTCTGAACCCTGTATGCGCTAAAATAATCCATAGCTTCATTGACTGTGTGTTCAGTGAGTGGTGGCAGCGTGCATGAAGCGGGGGTGCGTGGTCTGTGTCGGGGTATGATTTATGCTTCCATTGAAGCATAGGACAGAGGTGAATGATGGACTGAGTGAGAGGAGATAGATTAACCCCTGTAGGTGCAACCCGAAGTCACGTGCTGAGAAGCGGGTATGTGACACAGACAATACCAAAGTGGCATCAATTTCACCACAGATGGACACCCAACCAGGAGTGTTCATATTTAAACAAATGAGGGCCGTACACCACAGAAGTGGCATCAATTTCACCATAGTAGAAATAGTATAATAGGGACAGACAGGTCTTACACTACACCTAATCCAGCCGATGGACACCCGACCAGGAGTGTTCATATTTCCAAGAAATTACTGGCAGACACAACAAAAGTGGAATCAATTTCACCACAGTACAGATAGTATATTAGGGACCGACAGGTCTTCCACTACACCCAATCCAGCAGATGGACACCGAACATGGTGTGTTCACATTTCCAAAAATTACTGGCAGACACCACAAAAGTGGCATCGATTTCACCACAGTATAGATAGTCTAGACAGTATAGATAAATAGACAGGTCTTTCACTGCGCCCAATCTGGAGTTTTTAAAAAAATGATGGTCTGACACCACCGAAATGGAATAACTGTCACGAGACTAGAAATAGCTTATTTGGGACCGACACATCTTCCACTACAGCTAACCCAGATGTAGACCAACCATGGCTGTTCACATTTCCAGAAATTTGTGTTAACATCAGCATCAGCGGCTGCAGCAGGCACACAAGCCATACTAAAGATATCACAGAGTGCAGTTATGTAACATTAATGCATCACACTAAAAAATGCAACATTACCTAGTCTTTACAGTCTGCTATTGGAGTGCAAAAGTTCTTCGAGATCCATGACTTAGAAATCAAATAATTACCCCCAGCTATAAGGACGCATCAACACTATATTCGACAACCACCAGTGGGAAACATGCGGCGTCCAGAATAACTGGTAATAGATGTACGTTCAACGCTATATAGATAGAATCATATAAAGAAATTGCATGTGAAGAACAAGTAATATAACAAACTTTATTGAAAAAAGGAAAAGGAGGGATATAATCCCTATAAAACATACAAAACATTAAAACTGGTAGCCACAGGTGTGTCCCAATGGTGAGCCAAAAGGATATTACTGGCACCACTACTGAGTGGATATTATGGCAAAAGAATAGTAAAACTAACAGGCCATGTTGCTAGCACTATAGGATGGTACCAAGTGACATTACAGACACACCATCATAAGACAATCATTGTATCAACCATTATATTCAACCACTATGGCGTGCGCCGGTACCCACTACACTAAGCTGCGTATATGGAATTGGCAGCAACATGACAAAAAGATTGCACAATCAAAAGAAGGAATAGTACTTTACCAACACTCAGAAGATGGTGCCACAGCCCCTACGCGCGTTTCGGCAACGTGCCTTCGTCAGGGGGAGTGGCATCATATTCCAGGAAGCTCCTTTTAAACTGAAGGAGACCAATAGTGGTAAGGTTACGCCCCGCGAACAGTCACATGGTGTCGGCGTGAATGGAATGCCGGGACTTGTAGTCTCAGATCACCGTGAACAAGTTTCGTCACGGCGCACGCGACACTGACACTCCTCAGGGAGGTAAGATGAACAGGCGTGTCTCCAGCGGTCGGCGATGCGCCGGACACAAGCAAACAACCATGCGGCCGTACATGGAAGGAAGCCCGGCCCAGCAGACCGCCCACCACCGGTGACGAACGCCAGCGTCAGCCACATCCCCAGGAAAGCAGAGCGCATGCGCACCGGCCGTAATCACCTCCACAAAGGTTACCCATAATAGAAATGTATATCGAGATGGTATTTCTAGAAACAATCAGGATAGTAAGCTAATAGGAACACCTCAAAAATGGATGTTATAGTGTCCTCTACCAAAAGCACTTCCTATAGCACACAAAGAAACATATATAAATATGATTAATATTATAAACTATATGCACAAAAAATGTGCATCACATAGTGCAAAAATCCCAATTGGTGTGAAAAAAAGAAAACAAGAAAAAAAGAGAAAGAGAAATATATCAAATATGAAAATAGAATACCCAAAAGAAAGTGAAAATGATAAAAAGCATGATAAAGTGCCAAAGTGCGAAGTTTAATAAATAGTGAAATAATATGGCTAATCCACCACGGGACCAGTTTATCAGTGAAAAAAATTACAAAAGTGGTCAAAGGTGACCAGATAAAGTGATAAGAATAAATAAGGGTCAAACATGACCAAAGTGCATGAATGTAAGACCAGATATAAACCTGGCCATAACCGTAAATAAGAAAGTGCAAACGTGCTACAATGCAGATAAAATCAAGATACAGTCATAATATGGTAAAACTATCGTAAAAATGTAATCACAACAACCCAGGGCAAAAAATGGATAAAACACCACCATAAAAAATAGCATCATCCTTCTCTACATGTGCTACCATATCCAAATTCCCTTAAGGTTGAAGAACAAAAAGTCCAGTATAAAAGTGCATAGGTAAGCTTAAGGTATATCAGTGTCCATACTGATGATAATCATAATTGTCTCGGTCCAAGTCCATATTATGTACGAGGTGAAAGAGCCAGATGTGAATTCTCCTTTTTGAAAGGTTTTTTCTCCTTTTTTCCTTCTAATTTTTCCAATGTGTTCCTCAACTTCAGACCAGTCAAAGAGAAGACGGGAAGCAAGGGGACCGCCGAGCAAAGAAAGAAGAAAGGTATTCAACCCATCAGTCTCCAACAGTACACTAAGGAGCATAAAAGTAGCAGATATTAATACCAGAATAAAAACAATAAAAACCATATAAAAATATATAAAGAAACATCCATATTACACAAAGATGCCAAAAAAATAAAATAAAACGTTGCACGGGGTCGGAGTTTAAATGAACGGAGCGAAACTCAATGTCTCATTAAGTCCATCTGGTTGGAGTGTACGTAGTGTCCAAATCCATTTGGCCTCTTTCTGTGCCAAACTACGACTTACATTGCCCCCCGGAGGTTAGGTCTAATATGGTCAATACCTCTTACTTTCAGGCCAGATGGATCACACGAATGGTATGCCAGATGGATCACACGAATGGTATTTTCTAAAATGTCTCGGGATAGTCTTGAGTTGTTCCAAGTCATCTTCTTTAACAGCCGCGAGAATATCGCGGACATGTTCTCTTACTCTGACCTTGAGGGCCCGTGTTGTAAGTCCTACATATACTAATGCACAAGGGCATGTTGCATAGTATACAACTGCCTGAGTCAGACAGTTGATGGTATGTGTAATTGTAAACTTCTTGCCATCAGATGACAAGAATTCATTTGCCTCCTCTACGTTTGGGCACGCTATGCATTTCCCACAAGGTCTACATCCCCAAACATTGGTAGATTTTTTATTTTTCCTACCTGTGAAAATGGACGGTTGATTTGTAGGTGTGTAGTAGCTCCTCACCAAGTGGTCTCTCAGACTGTCACATCGTCTTGCAGTTATTGTAGGTGTTAAAGGTAAGTATTGTCTCAAAGTCTTATCCGCCAATAAAATTGGCCAGTGTTTTTTCATTACTTCATGCATTCTCTGCCACTGAGAGTGGTACTGTGTTACCATCCTTGGAGACTGGGATCTCTGCTTCAACTGTTTGGAATACATTAATTCATGGCGATTGGAATTCCTAGCCCGATTGTAAGCATATTTCACAGAGCGTTTACTGTATCCTCTTTCGTAAAACCTTTTCTTCATCTCATTCGCTTGTTTCTCAAAGTCACTATTAGTTGAACAAATTCTTCGTATTCTTAAAAACTGGCTGATAGGAATTGATTTTACAACATGTGAAGGATGAGATGAAGTTGCATGCAAAATAGCATTCACGGCTGTTTCTTTACGGAAAATATCTGTCTGTAGGGAACCAGAGACATCCTTTTTAACCATAACATCCAGAAATTCAATCTGAGTAGCATGATATTTAAAAGTCAATTTAATGTTACGGTCATTTACATTAAGGTCATGAAAAAATTCTTCCAAAGTACTAGCTGTCCCCCGCCAGATCAGAAAAATGTCGTCGATGTACCGGGTCCACAAAATGACCCGGTCCATCGATGAGCACTGATCCGCGGAGAATAGGTCCCTCTCCCACAGCCCCAGGAACAGGTTCGCATATGATGGTGCACATGAAGCCCCCATCGCTGTCCCCTGGAGCTGTAGGTAGAGGGACCCATTGAAAATAAAAAAGTTATGTGTCAAAAGGAAATCCAACAATTGCAGCAAAAAATCAATCTCATCACGAGACATTGTAGTTGTAGAAAGGTAATGTCTTACAGCCTGTAATCCATCATGGTGTCTGATACTTGTGTAGAGGGACTCCACATCACATGTGACGAGCAACATGTCCTCATCAATGTGTATACAAAAAAACCCTGTTTGGGAAAGAAGAACAGACAAATCGCGGCGCCCTAAGTGCGTAAACACAATATTATAGTCTTTAAAGGGTGCACAATTTTATGCACTCACCTGATAAAAGACTGAAATGGCTTTAGATTATGTATCCTCAGAATTCCCTCTGAGATACTTTTCAATATACAGGGCTTGCAGCTTGCCTCGGGTGGATCCAAGTGAAAGAGCCAGAGTAAGGCTCACACAGGATGAGTAATTCAAGAAAAGCACATCCAGCCCATGAATGGCAGCGCTTCCCAGGACTCACATTCAAAGATGATATTTCATATTTTTTTATTTCATAACTTAAAATATAAGAGATACAACGCGTTTCGGATACAGTATATATCCTTCTTCAGGTATCATAAAAACACAGTACAAATCCTACTAGTATAAAATTCAATTACACTTATATATAGTATCAAACCTTTTATCCCAGCCTCAGAAACTTGATTTGGGGTGTGGACCAAGTTCAGGAAAACACCCACTAATTGATACAGCCTTGTTAACATTGATGCAAGAAAGAGGAAGAAGAAAAAAAAAATAAAATAAAAACCCAAAAGGGAAAAAAAAAAAAAAAAAAAAAAGCAACCTTTACACTCTCTCTATAATATCATTCAATCCATTTGGAAATAATGTTCCCAAACGATATATCCAAAACGTTTCTTTCCTGTTTAAAAGAGAATTCCTGTTTGCAACCCCAGAGGGTATCTGCTCCACTGGAGTTACTTTTATGTTAAAAATTTTATTATGTTTAAGTAGCAGATGTCTTGAGAGACTATGTTTTAAAAAGCCATTTTTTGCTCTATTTCTGTGGCCATTAATGCGGGAGCGCAGTGTCTGTACAGTGCGTCCCACATATTGCAAACCACAACTGCATGTGATGACATATACAACATGATCACTACTACAGGTGAGTCTTTGTGGGATTTCAAAGACATCACCAGTATTATTGCATTTGATATTTTTAGCTCCATGATCTAGGATCCCACAGGTACAACATTATTTGGAGTTACATTTGAAAACTCCAGTGCCTTGAAGAACTCCACATAAAGTTTGATCCTTATTTTTATAAATGTTTTTTCTTTTTGAATCCAACTGTTTTTTTAATTTACTGGGGGCCACCAAATTTTTCAAAGTTTTCCCCCTTCTATATGTAATCCCTGGTTTATCAGGGAGATGTTTTCCCAAGACAGGGTCACGCTTCAAGATATACCAATATTTAGAAAGCACAGTTCTTATGACTTTATTTCCCCTATTGAATGTTGTCACAAAATTCAATTTCCAGCGATCATCACTTTTTTCCTTACCAGTAGTCAAAGTATCCCCCTTCCTGGTTTTTCCTTTTAAACATTCCTCCTGTGTTTTTATTTTGTTGTCCCTATATGCACCATTTATCAAATTTTTCGGGTATCTTTTTTCCTTAAATTTTCTTTTTAAAATTTTAGACTGAGCTACATAATCAGATTCTCTCGTACAATTCTTTCTGATGCGATAAAATTGGCTGTGGGGTATATTAACCTTCCACTTCTTGTAGTGTGCACTATTGAAATCTAAAAAGCCATTTGAATCCACTTTTTTGAAGTGGGATTTCGTGATGATTTTTTTCCCACTATGGCTGATCTCTAAATCAAGAAATACCATTTTTTCTTTATTAATTTGTGATGTAAACGTAATCCCCCAGGTGTTATTATTGAGCTCCTTTATTAATTGTGCCGCTTCCTCCTCTGTCCCCTTCCATATGATAATCAGATCATCTATGAAGCGCTTATAAAGCTTTATTTTGTCATAGAAAACAGGCTTAGAAAGTGACGATGAGGACTCGAATCGCCCCATGAATAAGTTTGCGAAACTTGGCGCGACCCGAGTCCCCATCGCGGTGCCGAGCAACTGTAAGTACAGTATGCCTTCAAAAATGAACACATTGTGTTCAAGAATGAATTTCAGACCCTTTAGCAGAAAATCTCTTTGTTCGGGGAGCATCTCTGTCTTTGCTAAATAAAAACTCACCGCATTTACCCCCATTTCGTGATCTATGTTGGAATATAATGAATTTACATCCAATGAGATAAAGGAATAGTTATCTTCCCATTCAATATCCCTCAGTTCCTCGATTAATTGTGTGGAATCTCTCAAATATGAAGGAAGAGACTTTACTAGATCTTGTAGAAACAAGTCAATATAATGAGAAAGATGACAAGTTAAAGACCCTATTCCTGATATTATTGGTCTGCCAGGTGGTTTTTCACAGTTCTTATGCACTTTTGGTAAATGATAAAATAACGCCATGGTTGGCGCAGGATTTGATAAAAACCTTTTTTCTGTTTTATTGAGAATGTTCCTCTCATAGGCTTCCTTAATCATATGGTGATAGTCCCGAACAAAGGATTGTGTAGGATCTTCTTTTAGAATTTTGTAATATCTCATGTCAGACAATATGTTCAAAGCTTCCTCTATATAGTCAGATCTGTTTTGCACAACTACTCCCCCCCCTTTATCAGCCTGCCTTATTACTATATCTGTATTTTGTCTCAAATCCTCCAATGCTATTTTTTCTCTTTTAGAGATATTGTTCTCCTTTTTTATCTTATTTTTTCCAATTCCATGCTTTTGGATTTTATGTTTATTATTATTATATTCCCATTTCCTAAATTCTTCAGATACTAATGAAAAAAAAGTGTCTATATTTGGTCCTCTGTGTTGATGAGGATTAAATAGAGATTTTGGGTGTACCTCCTTGTGGATATATTCCCTTTCTTTGTTTGTCTCTATTGGGATCAATATTTCTTTTGCATCCCCAATGTCCCCATTTTTTTCGTTCAACAAGAAATGCCTTTTAAGAGTGAGTTTGCGAGTGTACGCATTTAAATCGAGAAAAAGATCAAATGCATTCATATCTTGAGCAGGGCAGAAGTTTAGTCCCCTACTTAAAATTTCCATTTCTGAGGAGGATAAAATATGGGATGATAAATTAAATATTTTAACCAGAGGCGGATTTAGTTGTTTATTAGTTTCAGGGTTCCTTGTTTTTTTACATATTCTCAGATTTCTATTAGATCCCTTTCCTCTTTTTCCTCTTGCTCTACTTTTCTTTTTTTGGATCTTGATATTACCGTTGGTGCAAAGTAATTTGTAATAGGATTCTTTTGTATTGGACTTAAAATTTGAGCTGTTTGTGAAGAACTGATTAGTGGTGGTAAAATTATTTCTGAAACACTTGGACGTGTGGGACCTATCTCTAAAAAAGAGATGTTGGATATTACTGAGGATGGTGATGGAGTGGGTGCTTGTAATACTGTGGTAAATGTAGATGAGGATTCCGTGTGATCATGGATAGTTAGTTCATTTATATCAAATTCAACATTGGAAATTTCCAACCTGTGGGAAGCAGTAGGAATTTCCAATGGGGGAAGTCCAGGATTAGGGAGAGGTAATGTTGGAGCATTTTTCATTATAATGATCCTGGGCTCTAATGGAATGTTTTTTTCAATGGGTGGAGGTTTTTTCTTCTTTGCATTTTTATTAAATATGGTGTGAATATTCTCGGGGGTAGACGTATTTAGAGGTAATTTAATTTGAGATATAGTTGTTTCAATATCATGTATATTTTTTATATTTGAATTAATTATAGTCCTTGTTTGTTTTAAACCTAATTCCTGTGGGACCCGGACTTCTGTTCTTAAATTACCAGGATTTTTCTTTGTTGGTTCATTGATACCTATCAGGTTTTTATTCCTGATTGGTTCCTTTGACATTGGTTTAGTTTTAACAGTATCCCTACGAAATTTTTTTATTTTTACATCTACCAGATCATTTTCAAATACTTTGAGTTTCCTAGTAATGTCATCGTTCACCAAATTAAAAAAATGCAAATTTTTAAAATTTTCAAGTTCAAGTAATTTCTTTTCACAAATCATTGCAGCTTTACTGGCTAGCTCAGAACGTTTTTCCACTAACAAACTCATAAGACTATAAGAACAATCATTTAAAATATTATTCCAATTATTGGTAAAATTACTGTCATCTGGAAAAGTACTATTAAAATGTATCTTCAAACCATTTGGAACAATTTTTTGATGAATACAAATACCTAGAAATTCTGCATCAGATTGATGCAGAATTTCTAGGTATTTGTATTCATCAAAAAATTGTTCCAAATGGTTTGAAGATACATTTTAACCCCTTAATCCCGTATGACGTACTATACCGTCGAGGTGGGGTGGGCCTTAATTCCCGGTGACGGTATAGTACGTCATACGCGATCGGCCGCGCTCACGGGGGGAGCGCGGCCGATCGCGGCCGGGTGTCGGCTGCATATCGCAGCTGACATCCGGCACTATGTGCCAGGAGCGGTCACGGACCGCCCCCGGCACATTAACCCCCGGCACACCGCGATCAAACATGATCGCGGTGTACCGGCGGTACAGGGAAGCATCGCGCAGGGAGGGGGCTCCCTGCGTGCTTCCCTGAGACGATCGGTACAAGGTGATGTACTCACCTCGTACCGAACGTCTTCTCCCTGCAGGCCCCGGATCCAAAATGGCCGAGGGGCTGTATCCGGGTCCTGCAGGGAGCACTTCCGGGTCGGAGCAGGCTGCAGATGAAAGCTGCAGCCTGCACGGCTGTAAGTGAGATCGGAGATCTCACAGAGTGCTGTGCACACTGTGAGATCAGCGATCTGTAATGTCCCCCCCTGGGACAAAGTAAAAAAGTAAAAAAAAAAATTTCCACATGTGTAAAAAAAAAAAAAAAAAATTCCTAAATAAATAATAATAAAAAAAAAAAATATTATTCCTATAAATACATTTCTTTATCTAAAAAAAACAAACAAAAACAATAAAAGTACACATATTTAGTATCGCCGCGTCCGTAACGACCCAACCTATAAAACTGGCCCACTAGTTAACCCCTTCAGTAAACACCGTAAGAAAAAAAAAAAAAACGAGGCAAAAAACAACGCTTTATTACCATACCGCCGAACAAAAAGTGGAATAACACGCGATCAAAAAGACGGATATAAATAAACATGTTACCGCTGAAAACGTCATCTTGTCCCGCAAAAAACGAGCCGCCATACAGCATCATCAGCAAAAAAATAAAAAAGTTATAGTCCTGAGAATAAAGCGATACCAAAATAATTATTTTTTCTATAAAATAGTTTTTATCGTATAAAAGCGTCAAAACATAAAAAAATGATATAAATGAGGTATCGCTGTAATCGTACTGACCCGACGAATAAAACTGCTTTATCAATTTTACCAAGCGCAGAACGGTATAAACGCCTCTCCCAAAAGAAATTCATGAATAGCTGGTTTTTGGTTATTCTGCCTCACAAAAATCGGAATAAAAAGTGATAAAAAATGGTCACGTGTCCGAAAATGTTACCAATAAAAACGTCAACTCGTCCCGCAAAAAACAAGACCTCACATGACTCTGTGGACCAAAATGTGGAAAAATTATAGGTCTCAAAATGTGGAGACGCAAAAACTTTTTTGCTATAAAAAGCGTCTTTTAGTCTGGTTTCACACTTGCGTTTTTATCTGCATGCGTTTTTTAAAAAAACCGCATGTGTGAAAAAATGCATGTAAACGCGGTAAAACGCATTCCTTTTTTTTATAGAAAAACACAAGAAAACAAGAAAAAAACAAAAAACCCTAACCCTACCCCTAACCTGAAATACGTGGCACTGAAATACGTGGCACTGAAATATACGTTTATATACGTATATACGTATATAAGTGCCACGATATTTCAGTGGCCACGTATTTAAGTGCCACGTATTTAAGTGCCACGTATTTAAGTGCCACGTATTTAAGTGCCACGTATTTACGTGCCACGTATTTACGTGCCACGTATTTACGTGCCACGTATTTTTCAGTGCCTGAAATACGTGGCACTGAAATACGTGGCACTGAAATACGTGGCACTGAAATATCGTGGCACTTAAATACGTGGCACTTAAATACGTGGCACTTAAATACGTGGCACTTAAATACGTGGCACTTAAATACGTGGCACTTAAATACGTGGCACTTAAATACGTGGCACTTAAATACGTGGCACTTATATACGTGGCACTTATATACGTGGCACTTACATACGTGGCACTTATATACGTGGCACTTACATACGTGGCACTTACATACGTGGCACTTATATACGTGGCACTTATATACGTGGCACTTATGACTGTCAGAAAATGTTCAGTAAACGGTTAGGGGTGAGGTTAGGGGTAGGGTTTCAGGTAGAATTGGGGAGTTTCCACTGTTCAGGCACATCAGGGGCTCTCCAAACGCGACATGGCGTCCAATCTCAATTCCAGCCAATTCTGCGTTGAAAAAGTAAAACAGTGCTCCTTCCCTTCCGAGCTCTCCCGTGCGTCCAAAAAGGGGTTTACCCCAACATATGGGGTATCAGCGTACTAGGGACAAATTGAACAACAACTTCTGGGGTCCAAGTTCTCTTGTTATCCTTGGGAAAATAAAAATTTGGGGGGCTAAAAATCATTTTTGTGGGAAAAAAAATATGTTTTATTTTCACGGCTCTGCGTTGTAAACTGTAGTGAAACACTTGGGGGTTCAAAGTTCTCACAACACATCTAGATAAGTTCCTTGGGAGGTCTAGTTTCCAATATGGGGTCACTTGTGGGGGGTTTGTACTATTTGGGTACATCAGGGGCTCTGCAAATGCAACGTGACGCCTGCAGACCAATCCATTTAAGTCTGCATGCCAAATGGCGCTCCTTCCCTTCCGAGCTCTGTCATGCGCCCAAACAGTGGTTCCCCCCCACATAGGGGGTATCAGCGTACTCAGGACAAATTGGACAACAACTTTTAGGGTCCAATTTATCCTGATACCCTTGTGAAAATACAAAACTGGGGGCTAAAAAATCATTTTTGTGAAAAAAAAAATAATTTTTATTTTCACGGCTCTGCGTTATAAACTGTAATGAAACACTTGGGGGTTCAAAGTTCTCACAACACATCTAGATAAGTTCCTTGGGGGGTCTAGTTTCCAATATGGGGTCACTTGTGGGGGGTTTGTACTGTTTGGGTACATCAGGGGCTCTGCAAATGCAACGTGACTCCTGCAGACCAATCCATTTAAGTCTGCATTCCAAATGGCGCTCCTTCCCTTCTGAGCTCTGTCATGCGCCCAAACAGTGGTTCCCCCCCACATAGGGGGTATCAGCGTACTCAGGACAAATTGGACAACAACTTTTAGGGTCCAATTTATCCTGATACCCTTGTGAAAATACAAAACTGGGGGCTAAAAAATCATTTTTGTGAAAAAAAAAATAATTTTTATTTTCACGGCTCTGCGTTATAAACTGTAATGAAACACTTGGGGGTTCAAAGTTCTCACAACACATCTAGATAAGTTCCTTGGGGGGTCTAGTTTCCAATATGGGGTCACTTGTGGGGGGTTTGTACTGTTTGGGTACATCAGGGGCTCTGCAAATGCAACGTGACGCCTGCAGACCAATCCATTTAAGTCTGCATTCCAAATGGCGCTCCTTCCCTTCTGAGCTCTGTCATGCGCCCAAACAGTGGTTCCCCCCCACATAGGGGGTATCAGCGTACTCAGGACAAATTGGACAACAACTTTTAGGGTCCAATTTATCCTGATACCCTTGTGAAAATACAAAACTGGGGGCTAAATTTCATTTTTGTGAAAAAAAAAAAAAAAATTATTTTCACGGCTCTGCGTTATAAACTGTAGTGAAACACTTGGGGGTTCAAAGCTCTCAAAACACATCTAGATAAGTTCCTTAGGGGGTCTACTTTCCAAAATGGTGTCACTTGTGGGGGGGTTTAATGTTTAGGCACATCAGGGGCTCTCCAAACGCAACATGGCATCCCATCTTAATTCCAGTCAATTTTGCATTGAAAAGTAAAATAGCGCTTCTTCCCTTCTGAGCTCTGCTATGCGCCCAAACAATGGTTTACACCCACATATGGGGTATCGTCGTACTCAGGACAAATTGCACAACAACTTTTGTGGTCTAATTTCTTCTCTTACCCTTGGGGAAATAAAAAAATGGGGGTGAAAAGATCATTTTTGTGAAAAAATATGATTTTTTATTTTTACGGCTCTGCATTATAAACTTCTGTGAAGCACTTGTTGGGTCAAAGTGCTCACCACACATCTAGATAAGTTCCTTAGGGGGTCTACTTTCCAAAATGGTGTCACTTGTTAGGGGTTTCAATGTTTAGGCACATCAAGGGCTCTCTAAATGCAACATGGCGTCCCATCTCAATTCCAGTCAATTTTGCATTGAAAAGTCAAATGGCGCTCCTTCCCTTCCGAGCTCTGCCCTGCGCCCAAACAATGGTTTACACCCACATATGGGGTATCAGCGTACTCAGGACAAATTGCACAACAATTTTTGGGGTCCAATTTCTTCTCTCACCCTTGGGAAAATAAAAAATTGGGGGTGAAAAGATCATTTTTGTGAAAAAATATGATTTTTTATTTTTACGGCTCTGCATTATAAACTTCTGTAAAGCACTTGTTGGGTCAAAGTGCTCACCACACATCTAGATAAGTTCCTTAGGGGGTCTACTTTCCAAAATGGTGTCACTTGTTAGGGGTTTCAATGTTTAGGCACATCAGGGGCTCTCCAAATGCAACATGGCGTCCCATCTCAATTCCAGTCAATTTTGCATTGAAAAGTCAAATGGCGCTCCTTTGCTTCCAAGCTCTGCCATGCGCCCAAACTGTGGTTTACCCCCACATATGGGGTATCAGCGTACTCAGGACGAATTGTACAACAACTTTTGGGGTCTATTTTCTCCTGTTACCCTTGGTAAAATAAAACAAATTGGAGCTGAAATAAATTTTGTGTGAAAAAAAGTTAAATGTTCATTTTTATTTAAACATTCCAAAAATTCCTGTGAAACACTTGAAGGGTTAATAAACTTCTTGAAAGTGGTTTTGAGTACCTTGAGGGGTGCAGTTTTTAGAATGGTGTCACACTTGGGTATTTTCTATCATATAGACCCGTCAAAATGACTTCAAATGAGATGTGGTCCCTAAAAAAAAATGGTGTTGTAAAAATGAGAAATTGCTGGTCAACTTTTAACCCTTATAACTCCGTCACAAAAAAAAATTTTGGTTCCAAAATTGTGCTGATGTAAAGTAGACATGTGGGAAATGTTATTTATTAAGTATTTTGTGTGACATATGTCCGTGATTTAAGGGCATAAAAATTCAAAGTTGGAAAATTGCGAAATTTTCAAAATTTTCGCCAAATATTCGTTTTTTTCACAAATAAACGCAAGTTATATCGAAGAAATTTTACCACTAACATGAAGTACAATATGTCACGAGAAAATAATGTCAGAATCGCCAAGATCCGTTGAAGCGTTCCAGAGTTATAACCTCATAAAGGGACAGTGGTCAGAATTGTAAAAATTGGCCTGGTCATTAACGTGCAAACCACCCTCGGGGCTTAAGGGGTTAATAGTACTTTTCCAGATGACAGTAATTTTACCAATAATTGGAATAATATTTTAAATGATTGTTCTTATAGTCTTATGAGTTTGTTAGTGGAAAAACGTTCTGAGCTAGCCAGTAAAGCTGCAATGATTTGTGAAAAGAAATTACTTGAACTTGAAAATTTTAAAAATTTGCATTTTTTTAATTTGGTGAACGATGACATTACTAGGAAACTCAAAGTATTTGAAAATGATCTGGTAGATGTAAAAATAAAAAAATTTCGTAGGGATACTGTTAAAACTAAACCAATGTCAAAGGAACCAATCAGGAATAAAAACCTGATAGGTATCAATGAACCAACAAAGAAAAATCCTGGTAATTTAAGAACAGAAGTCCGGGTCCCACAGGAATTAGGTTTAAAACAAACAAGGACTATAATTAATTCAAATATAAAAAATATACATGATATTGAAACAACTATATCTCAAATTAAATTACCTCTAAATACGTCTACCCCCGAGAATATTCACACCATATTTAATAAAAATGCAAAGAAGAAAAAACCTCCACCCATTGAAAAAAACATTCCATTAGAGCCCAGGATCATTATAATGAAAAATGCTCCAACATTACCTCTCCCTAATCCTGGACTTCCCCCATTGGAAATTCCTACTGCTTCCCACAGGTTGGAAATTTCCAATGTTGAATTTGATATAAATGAACTAACTATCCATGATCACACGGAATCCTCATCTACATTTACCACAGTATTACAAGCACCCACTCCATCACCATCCTCAGTAATATCCAACATCTCTTTTTTAGAGATAGGTCCCACACGTCCAAGTGTTTCAGAAATAATTTTACCACCACTAATCAGTTCTTCACAAACAGCTCAAATTTTAAGTCCAATACAAAAGAATCCTATTACAAATTACTTTGCACCAACGGTAATATCAAGATCCAAAAAAAGAAAAGTAGAGCAAGAGGAAAAAGAGGAAAGGGATCTAATAGAAATCTGAGAATATGTAAAAAAACAAGGAACCCTGAAACTAATAAACAACTAAATCCGCCTCTGGTTAAAATATTTAATTTATCATCCCATATTTTATCCTCCTCAGAAATGGAAATTTTAAGTAGGGGACTAAACTTCTGCCCTGCTCAAGATATGAATGCATTTGATCTTTTTCTCGATTTAAATGCGTACACTCGCAAACTCACTCTTAAAAGGCATTTCTTGTTGAACGAAAAAAATGGGGACATTGGGGATGCAAAAGAAATATTGATCCCAATAGAGACAAACAAAGAAAGGGAATATATCCACAAGGAGGTACACCCAAAATCTCTATTTAATCCTCATCAACACAGAGGACCAAATATAGACACTTTTTTTTCATTAGTATCTGAAGAATTTAGGAAATGGGAATATAATAATAATAAACATAAAATCCAAAAGCATGGAATTGGAAAAAATAAGATAAAAAAGGAGAACAATATCTCTAAAAGAGAAAAAATAGCATTGGAGGATTTGAGACAAAATACAGATATAGTAATAAGGCAGGCTGATAAAGGGGGGGGAGTAGTTGTGCAAAACAGATCTGACTATATAGAGGAAGCTTTGAACATATTGTCTGACATGAGATATTACAAAATTCTAAAAGAAGATCCTACACAATCCTTTGTTCGGGACTATCACCATATGATTAAGGAAGCCTATGAGAGGAACATTCTCAATAAAACAGAAAAAAGGTTTTTATCAAATCCTGCGCCAACCATGGCGTTATTTTATCATTTACCAAAAGTGCATAAGAACTGTGAAAAACCACCTGGCAGACCAATAATATCAGGAATAGGGTCTTTAACTTGTCATCTTTCTCATTATATTGACTTGTTTCTACAAGATCTAGTAAAGTCTCTTCCTTCATATTTGAGAGATTCCACACAATTAATCGAGGAACTGAGGGATATTGAATGGGAAGATAACTATTCCTTTATCTCATTGGATGTAAATTCATTATATTCCAACATAGATCACGAAATGGGGGTAAATGCGGTGAGTTTTTATTTAGCAAAGACAGAGATGCTCCCCGAACAAAGAGATTTTCTGCTAAAGGGTCTGAAATTCATTCTTGAACACAATGTGTTCATTTTTGAAGGCATACTGTACTTACAGTTGCTCGGCACCGCGATGGGGACTCGGGTCGCGCCAAGTTTCGCAAACTTATTCATGGGGCGATTCGAGTCCTCATCGTCACTTTCTAAGCCTGTTTTCTATGACAAAATAAAGCTTTATAAGCGCTTCATAGATGATCTGATTATCATATGGAAGGGGACAGAGGAGGAAGCGGCACAATTAATAAAGGAGCTCAATAATAACACCTGGGGGATTACGTTTACATCACAAATTAATAAAGAAAAAATGGTATTTCTTGATTTAGAGATCAGCCATAGTGGGAAAAAAATCATCACGAAATCCCACTTCAAAAAAGTGGATTCAAATGGCTTTTTAGATTTCAATAGTGCACACTACAAGAAGTGGAAGGTTAATATACCCCACAGCCAATTTTATCGCATCAGAAAGAATTGTACGAGAGAATCTGATTATGTAGCTCAGTCTAAAATTTTAAAAAGAAAATTTAAGGAAAAAAGATACCCGAAAAATTTGATAAATGGTGCATATAGGGACAACAAAATAAAAACACAGGAGGAATGTTTAAAAGGAAAAACCAGGAAGGGGGATACTTTGACTACTGGTAAGGAAAAAAGTGATGATCGCTGGAAATTGAATTTTGTGACAACATTCAATAGGGGAAATAAAGTCATAAGAACTGTGCTTTCTAAATATTGGTATATCTTGAAGCGTGACCCTGTCTTGGGAAAACATCTCCCTGATAAACCAGGGATTACATATAGAAGGGGGAAAACTTTGAAAAATTTGGTGGCCCCCAGTAAATTAAAAAAACAGTTGGATTCAAAAAGAAAAAACATTTATAAAAATAAGGATCAAACTTTATGTGGAGTTCTTCAAGGCACTGGAGTTTTCAAATGTAACTCCAAAAAATGTTGTACCTGTGGGATCCTAGATCATGGAGCTAAAAATATCAAATGCAATAATACTGGTGATGTCTTTGAAATCCCACAAAGACTCACCTGTAGTAGTGATCATGTTGTATATGTCATCACATGCAGTTGTGGTTTGCAATATGTGGGACGCACTGTACAGACACTGCGCTCCCGCATTAATGGCCACAGAAATAGAGCAAAAAATGGCTTTTTAAAACATAGTCTCTCAAGACATCTGCTACTTAAACATAATAAAATTTTTAACATAAAAGTAACTCCAGTGGAGCAGATACCCTCTGGGGTTGCAAACAGGAATTCTCTTTTAAACAGGAAAGAAACGTTTTGGATATATCGTTTGGGAACATTATTTCCAAATGGATTGAATGATATTATAGAGAGAGTGTAAAGGTTGCTTTTTTTTTTTTTTTTCCCTTTTGGGTTTTTATTTTATTTTATTTTTTTTTTCTTCTTCCTCTTTCTTGCATCAATGTTAACAAGGCTGTATCAATTAGTGGGTGTTTTCCTGAACTTGGTCCACACCCCAAATCAAGTTTCTGAGGCTGGGATAAAAGGTTTGATACTATATATAAGTGTAATTGAATTTTATACTAGTAGGATTTGTACTGTGTTTTTATGATACCTGAAGAAGGATATATACTGTATCCGAAACGCGTTGTATCTCTTATATTTTAAGTTATGAAATAAAAAAATATGAAATATCATCTTTGAATGTGAGTCCTGGGAAGCGCTGCCATTCATGGGCTGGATGTGCTTTTCTTGAATTCATCAATGTGTATGGAGTCCACTCTACGTAAAAAATCAGAAGTATCCTGTAAAAAAGATGGGATCGTTTCAACCAATGGTTTAAGGAAGGAGTCAATATATTTGCCCACATTCTCGGTTAGTCCCCCAATCCCAGATATGATGGGCCTACCTGGAGGGTTCTTAATATCTTTGTGTACTTTTGGTAGTAGATATAGTGTTGGAGTACCCGGGTCTTTAGTCCATAAAATATTTTGTACTTCCTGAGATCCATGACTTGTTCATCTTGATGAAAGTTAGGCAGTCTATTGTTATGACCCCAATGGCGAGGGTCTCAGAGGAACGTGGAAATCTGCAGAATACAAAAATCCAGCTCATAGGGCCGTGGTAACTGGGTTGACCATATATCTACTCCTAACGCCAACACTAGAAGTAGCCGGGGATCATTCCTACGTTGATTCTAGATGACACGCGCCAGCCGGAGAATCTAGCTACCCCTAGTAGAGGAAAACAAAGACCTTTCTTGCCTCCAGAGAAGGGGACCCCAAAGCTGGATAGAAGCCCCCCACAAATAATGACGGTGAGGTAAGAGGAAATGACAAACACAGAAATGAACCAGGTTTAGCACAGAGAGGCCCGCTTACTGATAGCAGAATAAAGAAAGGTAACTTATATGGTCAACAAAAACCCTATTAAAATCCACACTGGAAATTCAAGAACCCCCGAACCGTCTAACGGTCCGGGGGGAGAACACCAGCCCCCCTAGAGCTTCCAGCAAAGGTCAGGATATAGATTTGGAACAAGCTGGACAAAAATACAAAACCAAAACAAATAGCAAAAAGCAAAAGGCAGACTTAGCTGATATAACTGGAACCAGGATCAGTAGACAAGAGCACAGCAGACTAGCTCTGATAACTACGTTGCCAGGCATTGAACTGAAGGTCCAGGGAGCTTATATAGCAACACCCCTAAGTAACGACCCAGGTGCGGATAAAAGGAATGACAGAAAAACCAGAGTCAAAAAACTAGTAACCACTAGAGGGAGCAAAAAGCAAATTCACAACAGTACCCCCCCTTAGTGAGGGGTCACCGAACCCTCACCACGACCACCAGGGCGATCAGGATGAGCGGCATGAAAGGCACGAACTAAATCGGCCGCATGAACATCAGAGGCGACCACCCAGGAATTATCCTCCTGACCATAGCCCTTCCACTTGACCAGGTACTGAAGCCTCCGCCTGGAGAGGCGAGAATCCAAGATCTTCTCCACCACATACTCCAACTCGCCCTCAACCAACACCGGAGCAGGAGGCTCAGCAGAAGGAACTACAGGCACAATGTACCGCCGCAACAAGGACCTATGAAATACATTGTGAATAGCAACCGACACAGGAAGATCCAGACGAAAAGATACAGGATTAAGGATTTCCAATATCTTGTAAGGCCCAATAAAACGAGGTTTAAATTTGGGAGAGGAGACCTTCATAGGAACAAAGCGGGAAGAAAGCCATACCAAATCCCCAACGCGTAGTCGGGGACCCACACCGCGGCGGCGGTTGGCAAAGCGCTGAGCCTTCTCCTGTGACAACTTCAAGTTGTCCACCACATGATTCCAGATCTGCTGCAACCTATCCACCACAGAATCCACCCCAGGACAGTCAGAAGGCTCCACATGACCCGAAGAAAAGCGAGGATGGAAACCAGAGTTGCAGAAAAAAGGCGAAACCAAGGTGGCGGAACTAGCCCGATTATTAAGGGCAAACTCAGCCAACGGCAAGAATGTCACCCAATCGTCCTGATCAGCAGAGACAAAACACCTCAAATAAGCCTCCAAAGTCTGATTGGTTCGCTCCGTCTGTCCATTAGTCTGAGGATGGAAAGCAGACGAAAACGACAAATCAATGCCCATCCTACTACAAAAGGATCGCCAGAACCTGGAAACGAACTGGGATCCTCTGTCTGACACAATATTCTCAGGGATGCCTTGCAAATGAACCACGTTCTGGAAAAACACAGGAACCAGATCGGAAGAGGAAGGCAGCTTAGGCAAAGGAACCAAATGGACCATCTTGGAGAAGCGATCACATATCACCCAGATAACAGACATGCCCTGAGATAGCGGAAGATCAGAAATGAAATCCATAGAGATATGTGTCCAAGGTCTCTTCGGGACAGGCAAGGGCAAGAGCAAACCGCTGGCACGAGAACAGCAAGGCTTAGCTCGAGCACAAGTCCCACAGGACTGCACAAATGACCGCACATCCCTTGACAAGAAAGGCCACCAAAAGGACCTGGCCACCAGATCTCTGGTGCCAAAAATTCCCGGGTGACCTGCCAACACCGAGGAATGAACCTCGGAAATGACTCTGCTGGTCCACTTATCCGGGACAAACAGTCTGTCAGGTGGACAAGACTCAGGCCTATCAACCTGAAATCTCTGCAACACACGTCGCAGATCCGGAGAAATAGCTGACAAGATAACTCCATCTTTAAGAATACCAACAGGATCAGCGACTCCAGGAGCATCAGGCACAAAGCTCCTAGAAAGAGCATCGGCCTTCACATTCTTTGAACCTGGTAAATACGAGACAACAAAATCAAAGCGGGAGAAAAACAATGACCAGCGGGCCTGTCTCGGATTAAGGCGTTTAGCAGACTCGAGATACATCAGATTTTTGTGATCAGTCAAGACCACCACACGATGCTTAGCACCCTCGAGCCAATGACGCCACTCCTCAAATGCCCATTTCATGGCCAACAACTCCCGATTGCCCACATCATAATTTCGCTCGGCAGGCGAAAACTTCCTAGAGAAAAAGGCACAAGGTTTCATAACAGAGCAACCAGGGCCTCTCTGCGACAAAACGGCCCCTGCCCCAATCTCCGAAGCATCCACCTCAACCTGAAAGGGAAGTGAGACGTCAGGCTGGCACAAAACAGGCGCCGAAGTAAACCGGCGTTTCAACTCCTGGAAAGCCTCCACGGCAGCAGGAGCCCAGTTAGCTACATCGGAGCCCTTCTTGGTCATATCCGTCAAAGGTTTCACAATGCTAGAAAAATTAGCGATAAAACGACGGTAGAAGTTAGCGAAGCCCAAGAACTTCTGAAGACTCTTAACTGACGAGGGCTGAGTCCAATCAAGAATAGCTCCGACCTTGACTGGTTCCATCTCCACAGCAGAAGGGGAAAAAATGAACCCCAAAAAGGGAACCTTCTGCACACCAAAGAGACACTTTGAGCCCTTGACAAACAAAGAATTTTCACGCAAAATTTTAAAGACCAACCTGACCTGCTCCACATGCGAATCCCAATTGTCAGAAAAAACCAAAATATCATCCAGATAAACAATCAAAAATTTATCCAGATACTTCCGGAAAATGTCATGCATAAAGGACTGAAAAACTGAAGGCGCATTGGAGAGCCCAAAAGGCATCACCAAGTACTCAAAATGACCTTCGGGCGTATTGAATGCGGTTTTCCATTCATCACCTTGCTTAATGCGCACAAGGTTGTACGCACCACGAAGGTCTATCTTGGTGAACCACTTGGCACCCTTAATCCGGGCAAACAAGTCAGACAACAGCGGTAAAGGATACTGAAATTTGACAGTGATCTTATTTAAAAGTCGATAATCAATACAAGGTCTCAAAGATCCGTCCTTTTTTGCCACAAAAAAGAATCCCGCACCAAGAGGGGAAGAAGACGGACGAATATGTCCTTTCTCCAGAGACTCCTTGATATATGAACGCATAGCGGTATGTTCAGGTACCGACAGATTAAACAGTCTTCCCTTAGGAAATTTACTGCCTGGGATCAAATCTATAGCACAGTCACAGTCCCTATGAGGAGGCAGTGCACTGGACTCAGACTCACTGAAGACATCCTGATAATCAGACAAATACTCCGGAACTTCCGAAGGCGTAGAAGAAGCAATAGACACAGGCAGGGAATCCCCATGAATACCACGACAGCCCCAACTTGAGACTGACATAGCCTTCCAGTCCAGGACTGGATTATGGGTCTGTAACCATGGCAGCCCTAAAACAACCAAATCATGCATTTTATGTAAAACCAGGAAACGTATCACCTCGCGGTGTTCAGGAGTCATGCACATGGTAACCTGTGTCCAATACTGCGGTTTATTTGCTGCCAATGGTGTAGCATCAATACCCCTAAGAGGAATAGGATTTTCTAATGGTTCAAGAGTAAAACCACAGCGCTTAGCAAATGAGAGATCCATGAGACTCAGGGCAGCACCTGAATCTACAAACGCCATGACAGGATAAGATGACAGTGAGCAAATCAAAGTTACAGACAGAATAAATTTAGGTTGCAAATTACCAACGGTGACAGGACTAACAACCTTAGCTATACGTTTAGAGCATGCTGAGATAACATGTGTAGAATCACCACAGTAGTAGCACAAGCCATTCCGGCGTCTATGAATTTTCCGCTCATTTCTAGTCAGGATTCTATCACATTGCATTAAATCAGGTGTCTGTTCAGACAACACCATGAGGGAATTTGCGGTTTTTCTATCACATTGCACCGAATTAGGTGTCTGTTCAGACAACACCATGAGGGAATTTGCGGTTTTGCGCTCCCGCAACCGCCGGTCAATTTGAATAGCCAGTGCCATAGTATCATTCAGACCTGTGGGAATGGGAAAACCCACCATAACATTCTTAATGGCTTCAGAAAGGCCATTTCTAAAATTAGCGGCCAGTGCACACTCGTTCCAATGTGTCAGCACGGACCATTTCCGAAATTTTTGGCAATACACTTCAGCCTCGTCCTGCCCCTGAGACATAGCCAGCAAGGCCTTTTCTGCCTGAATCTCAAGATTGGGTTCCTCATAAAGTAAACCGAGCGCCAGAAAAAACGCATCAAGATCAGCCAATGCCGGATCTCCTGGCGCCAGCGAAAAAGCCCAATCCTGAGGGTCGCCCCGTAAGAACGAAATAACAATTTTTACTTGCTGAGCAGAATCTCCAGATGAACAGGGTCTCAGGGACAAAAACAATTTACAATTATTCACGAAATTCCTAAACTTAAACCTGTCTCCGGAAAACAGTTCAGGAATCGGTATTTTAGGTTCTGACCTAGGATTTCTGATAACATAGTCTTGTATGCCCTGCACACGAGTAGCCAGCTGGTCCACACTTGTAATCAAGGTCTGGACATTCATGTCTGCAGCAAGCATAGCCACTCTGAGGTAAAGGGGAAGAAAAAAAAAAAAAAAAAAAAACTCAGAATCTTCTTTCTTATAATCCCTCTTCTGCAATGCATTAAACATTTAATACTGGCCTGGCAAACTGTTATGACCCCAATGGCGAGGGTCTCAGAGGAACGTGGAAATCTGCAGAATACAAAAATCCAGCTCATAGGGCCGTGGTAACTGGGTTGACCATATATCTACTCCTAACGCCAACACTAGAAGTAGCCGGGGATCATTCCTACGTTGATTCTAGATGACACGCGCCAGCCGGAGAATCTAGCTACCCCTAGTAGAGGAAAACAAAGACCTTTCTTGCCTCCAGAGAAGGGGACCCCAAAGCTGGATAGAAGCCCCCCACAAATAATGACGGTGAGGTAAGAGGAAATGACAAACACAGAAATGAACCAGGTTTAGCACAGAGAGGCCCGCTTACTGATAGCAGAATAAAGAAAGGTAACTTATATGGTCAACAAAAACCCTATTAAAATCCACACTGGAAATTCAAGAACCCCCGAACCGTCTAACGGTCCGGGGGGAGAACACCAGCCCCCCTAGAGCTTCCAGCAAAGGTCAGGATATAGATTTGGAACAAGCTGGACAAAAATACAAAACCAAAACAAATAGCAAAAAGCAAAAGGCAGACTTAGCTGATATAACTGGAACCAGGATCAGTAGACAAGAGCACAGCAGACTAGCTCTGATAACTACGTTGCCAGGCATTGAACTGAAGGTCCAGGGAGCTTATATAGCAACACCCCTAAGTAACGACCCAGGTGCGGATAAAAGGAATGACAGAAAAACCAGAGTCAAAAAACTAGTAACCACTAGAGGGAGCAAAAAGCAAATTCACCACAGTCTATACTATCAGGGGACAGCTGGCTGAGTTTATCCGTCAGGATACCACCAGCAGCGCTGAAGACTCGTTCTGAGACAACACTGGCTGTTGGGAACGATAAAACTTCCAAGACATGTGAGGCAAGCTCAGGCCACTCATGCATTTTGGAAGACCAAAATGAGAAAGGATCCATACCCTCCCTTATGGTACTGATATTCAGTTCTAGTTACTCCTGCACCATCCTCTCCATTTGTTCACCACGTGTAAGACTTGGACTCTGTTGTGCTGGTGCGCAAGCATGTCTAAAAAAGTGTCAAAGGACTCAAAGTAATTGCTTCTTCCACTTACATCACTGCTGCTGCCGCTGCTAATGTTTTGGCATTGACGAATTGATGTGCCAAAGGTTGGAAGTCTAGAGCTGCGATGTGAATTGTGTGCTTCACTGCTGTCTTGGGGAAAAGCTCTCTTTAGGTTGTGTAAAAGCGTGTTTCAATATTCCAGCATTGCCGGGTCCTTTTCCAGAACTGGAAGCATCTGGCAAAATTTGGTTTGATAACGTGGATCTAACAGAGTGGCAACTGTGAGGCAGCGATCACTAATGGGTTGGGGAATACTGGCTTGGCAGTGATATAACACACAGCAAGAACGTATTTTCTTCAAAAGTTCAACTGGGTTAATTACTCTTAAACCCCAGTGGCACAAAACACAAAGCAACAGCCTTCATAGCATGGCAAAACAAAGTGACAGTGTTCATAGCATGGCTCTGCTGCATCAGGACTGTGAACATACACACTTGGCTCGCTCTGGAGCCAAACATACACAGTCTGGGTTACCTGCTTGACAGCATTGCAGGCTTTCGCTGGCTGGCATCACACGGGTCCTGTCCTCCGGAGAAGCTGCCTTACGGGGATCACCAATTTGCCTGGCAGGCACACATCAGTTAGTTTCAGATCCATCAAAGGACGGTAGCTTCCCCCACACAGTAGCCGTCACCGGCTCTTCAGATCCCTGGCCTCACCTCGTGCTCTTCAGGGATCCAGTCCACAGACAGGACCTCCCAACACAGAGGCCACTCAGGATCACGGCCTCACCAGGTGCTCTTCAGGGATCCGGTCCCCACTCTGGACCTACCAACACCCAGGCCTTCCCTCACACAGGACCTTCCAGCCCAGAACCATTCAGGTCCATACTCAGAAAACATGTGACCCACACCCTGGTCACATTACATAGTTGTAACCACTCTCATAGGTGGGAGGTGTGTGTGGCTAATTCGACCCGCTCAGTTCTCAAACTAGCCCTGCAAGCCTCCCTTTAAAACTAAACAAATACTTGTGGGACTACAGGTCTCAGAACAACATTACTGGCTTACAGCGCAGACTCCCTCTGTGACACATAATGGCCATTCACAATACTGCCGGTCACTGTTTCACCATCACAATTACACCTCCAAGCGCATCCTGAGGAGCCCATACAGTGCCCCCTAGCTGTGACAGGGGTCACTGCCTCAAACAACACAGTAGTCAGCAGTATTCCAAATCATAACTATATTGAGATCATGCGGCAGATAGTACAGCAAGAAGGCACTCATATATCAGCCTCTGCCATGAGGTCCAAGCCCACACTGTGTTGGTGGCTGCATAACAATGAGGCTTGTTTCCCCCTTCCCATCCCGCCAATCATGAACAACAGAGAGGGGAGGATTATCCTCTTCATGTGACAGTTGCTCACACATCACGTCTTCCTCCTCCATTTGTTCCTCAGATCTTGCACCTTCGATAACAGTTTGTCTCTTATCACCAACCTCCATCGATTGCAGTAATCCACCCTCCTTTGGTACCCATCTGTGTGACGAAAGTCTGGAACTTACAGACAATGTTATCACTTCCACATCCTCCTCTGTTTCCTCCTCTTTTTCTGGGATCACCATCTTTTCCTGCAGTCTATTCAAAGTCTGCTCCAGCATATACATGTCCGGAATAGTAATGCTGATGATGGCATCATCAGCGCTATCCATCTTAGTAGCCATTTCAAAACTGTGCAGAAGGGTGCAGAGGTCCTTAATCTGTGTCCACTCTGTAAACGTGATATGCACCACGTCCGTACTGTGCTGCCACAGGTTATACGACATGACATACCGCATCAGGGTTCATTGATGTTGCCACAGTCGCTGCAACATGTGCAGAGGGGAATTCCACCTTGTAGGCAACTTGTTAACTGTCATTGACAAAAACCTCTGTATCGATGTAAATCGATGACCTGATGGGTGCGAATTGCGGAAATGAGCACACAGCTTATGTGCTTTCTGGAGCAGATCACCCAGGCCAGGATAGTGGCAGAGAAAATGCTGTACCACCAGGTTGAGGACATGAGCCATGCAAGGCACGTGTGTGAGCTTGCCTCGCCATAGGACCACCACCAGATTTGCACCATTATTGGACACAGCCTTCCCTGGATGCAGGTTCAGCAGAGACAGCCATTGATCAAACTCAGCGTGGAGAGCTGTCCACAACTCTTCAGCTGTATGAGTGCGATCTCCAAGGCATATCAATTTTAATACTGCCTGATTGATGTGAGCCCTGGCTGTGTAGTACAGATGTGGTGGGTATTCGCTCTACGCTGATGGAATGTGTGTCTCATTAAGACAGATGTAGGTTGAGTGCGCAGGTGGAGGACCTAGACAAGATAGAGGAGGATGCAGAAACAGTGGTGGAAGTGTTAAATATAGAGGTTTGTCCTGCAATCCTTGGAGATTCCAAGACTTGTGGAGCAGCACCTGCCCCTACAGCCACCATAGTCACCCAGTGCCCAGTCAGTGAGATGTAACGCCCTTGGCCATGCTTACTAGTCCAAGTGTCTGTGGTGAAATGCAGACAGAGATTTAGTCAAGGAATGGGTGATGTTGTCTGAGACATGAAGGTGTAGGGCAGGCAAAGCTTTCAGAGAAAAGTAATGGCGACTGGGCAATTGGTACTGGGGGACTGTGACGGCCATCAGCTTTCAGAAACCGTCTGTATCTACCATGTGGAAAGGCAGCATTTCCGTGGCCAACAAATTGGAGATGGTGGAGTTCAACCTCTTAGCTTTATCATGTGTAGGAGGAAACAATCTTTTATGTCACCACAACTGCAGAAATGTGGGCTGCCTGCAGTGCTGAGTGAGGGTGGAGTACAGTGAACCGGACAAACTGCTGGACCATGAGAGAGGTGCAGGCAGAGTTGATACTGTGGATTGAGAAACTTGTGGTGTGCTCGTTGTCTGAGATCAGTCAAAAACAGCAGGCATGTCCACTTCTGTTACAGCTGACGGGGGGCTCTCAGTCAGCGTGACTGGAGCAGGTAAAGAACCCGAGATTCTGCAGTCGAAGACCTGCATTTCAATAGTTGGCACGGTAACAGAGGAGAAGGAAGCAGCAGATGCAATTGATGGGGGATGATGGATGTTGAGGTCTGCTGGTCCGCATTTTAGCACAGTGGGATTCCCAGAGTAATGCATGTTGATTGCGCATGTGAAGGTTCATACATGTAGTAGTCAAATTATTGCACTTTTTACCTCTACTAAGTTTTTATTGCAAAGTTTTGGCAGATTACGTGAGTTGGCTCATCCTTTGCAGTGTCAAAAAATGCCAAGGCTAGGCAACCCTTGCCACCACTTCGTGCTGCAGATCCACGGACTCTGCTGGTCACAGCCACAGTTGTGACTGAGGATGCATTGCTCATCGTGGCTGCATCACTACATGTCTGCGACGTATGGTGCAACATAACCTCTTCATCTTCCTCCTCCAATGACCTACTCAGCTGTTGGCCTCTATGTTCATGCCAACTGGGATCTAGAACCTCATCATCAGCCTCTGTGTTATCACATTCCTTTCCCTTGGAGTCACCCACCTCCTGTTCCTGCCCTGCCAGCACAGTACAGTCTGCGTGAGCCTTAGATATCTGAGTCTCATCAGGATCACCTCCCCCCCAGGGTTTAACTTCTGAAGACAAGGGTCAGGATGCTGTTCGGACCCTACTTCTTCCTACCCAGGATCCATGCTAAAAAAATTTTGGGCATGACCAATGATGACCAACTCATAGAATGTGTGAACAGCTCTTCAGACTCACTCATCTGTGGTTTCATACAGCCAGTTGTACGGTTGGAGAGTTGGGACACGAGTGAAAGCAAAGGGAATTTGGTTGCCATCACTGTGGACTGTGCTGGGTCTGATGTTTAGGAGGAGGAGAGGCCTCTTGAAGCTACGCTTGCCATCCCCTTGAGCACATGCTCTTTCTCAGCCTTATCAACAAGGCATACCACTGTATGTCTGCCAAAGAAAGGGAGTGGAGTAGCCCGTCCAGTAACAGAACTTGTAAGTTGGCTTTGCATTGGATGTGACGTTGGTTCACTAGTGCACAGAAGTATTTTTGAGGCCTCTGGATAAGGCTTCTATAACACACTAGATGCTACAACTATTTTTACATCAGGTCCCCTACTGTATGATACTAGGAACAGAAGAATTATTGTGGCCTTGGATCAGGCCTCTATAACACACTAGATGCTAAAAAGTATTTTAAAGAAAAAAACACAAAAATTGAGCTTTTTTTCTTTGTATTGTTGCATTCTGTGCAAGCCGGGGTGTGGCCTCCCCCTCTCCTGAGCTTGAAATTATATAAAAGGCTTCCCCAGTCTGGTGTTTCACTGGTTGGGTCCAGTCCTTTTGTCTGCCCTTATTCACACTGAGGTCAGCATTGACACATGGTAAGCTTTTAATATTAGACAGTGTAGGACTGTCCCGATCAGAGTTACCTTGACGTTGTGGGATGGCTTTTGTGCTATTTTTTTTATTAAAAAAAAGTATTACTAAAAACTGTGTTATTTAAATACACTTTTGCTTTTTATTTACTTAGTTACAGCAGGTTTTTTGCTCACTTTTTCTCTTGTAGGTTTTAAAGTATTTTAAAGTCAGGTCCCCTACTGTATTACACTAGGAACAGACATATGTTTTGTGGCCTCTGGGTTAGGCTGCAATAACAGGGTAGATGCTACAAACAGGGTAGATGCTACAAACTATTTTAAAATCAGGTCCCCTACTGTATGACACTAGGAACAGAATGATTTTTTGTGGCCTCTGGATCAGGCCTCTATAACACATTAGATGATACAAACTATTTTAAAGTCAGGTCCCCTACTGTATGACGTTAAGAACACAGGAATTTTTGGGTGGCCTCTAGACATATGTTTTGTGGCCTCTGGGTCAGGCCGCAATAACAGGGTAGATGCTACAAACTATTTTAAAATCAGGTCCCCTACTGTATGACACTAGGAACAGAATGATTTTTGTGGCCTCTGGATCAGGCCTCTATAACACACCAGATACTACCAACTATTATAAAGTCAAGTCCACTTCTGTATGACACTAGGTGCAGAAGAATTTTTTGTGGCCTCTGGATCAGGCCTCTATAACACACTAGATGATACAAACTATTTTAAAGTCAGGTCCCCTACTGTATGACGTTAAGAACACAGGAATTTTTGGGTGGCCTCTAGATCAGGCCTCTACAGCTTAATTTCAACCCCCAAAAATGACAAAGTGTGATACAGTGGGCTGTCTAACTTGTTGCAACGGAAAAAAAAAAATATTTTTTTAATGTTCCGTTGGTTGCAGACAGTTTTGCAAATATCACCACATCAGTAAATGACAAGTTGGGATACAGCAGGCTGTTTCACATTTAGCTAGTGAAAAAATGTTATTTAGAATGCTATACTCATGCATGGAGAACAATAGAAGCAGTGCACAACACACTTATATGAAATGTGCCGTGCTGGCTATGTCTTTGGACCTTAGTAATGGCAAAAATAAATGCTGGAAGGTAAATTTGACAGCCACACTAGACACTAGCTAACTACACTATCTGACTGATATACAACCGCCTAGCTAACTAGCTAAAATCTTGCCAGCATCAGGAGCATCCTCTCTGCCCTGTTACAGTATCAAAATGGCACTAAAACAAGATATCTGCTATTTATATGGAGAGGGACATGTGATTTCAGCATCCAATGACACAAGCCATTGTGTCAGGACATTGTGGGTGTTTCCTGCGCCCTGATTGGCTAGCCGCAATGTGCACACATAAAGTTAGGAGAAAAAAAATGCCTGTTTACAAGAAAAACGCACCTCTGAGCTCTGCAAAAACCCTCCCCTCATCAAACATGTGCCAAACGCTCATGATACACCACCATTATCATTGCTAAAGTGCTGAAAATACTTTTGTGGCAATGCAAACATTTTCCACATACTTTTACCGAGTGTTACAGATTTTTTTCAGATTTTAGAAAATTTTGCTCCTGTTTCCAATCATGATTCCAAATGTGGATATTCGTGGCGAATTTATGTTTGGCGATCATTTTCCGAACAAATTCGCTCATCACTAATTGGGACCCGATCCTTTGCCTGCCATATTCACACACTGAGGTCAACTCTGACACATGGTAAGGTTTTTAATATTAGACAGTGTAGGACCATCCCGATCAGGGTCACCTTGCAGATGGTGGGATGGCTTATATGCTATTTTTGATCAAAAATAGTGTTACAAAGAACCCTGCATTATTTAAATGCACTTTTGCTTTTTACTTATTTAGATGCAGCAGGGTTTATGTTTATTTTGCTTCTTGTAGGATTTGCAATCTCCTTTCAGATGTTGTCCTTTGTGGGATTTGAACCCAAGGCCCCCAGCTCCGCAAGCAACAGCAACCACTGAGCCATCATGCTACTCACGTCATACTTTGTACAGTGCTGATTGGTACCTGGGCCAACACAGATCGGAAGTTCCCAGTGGAGCATAGTTTGGACTTCAAAGTCATTTTCCCATCTCCAGAGTCACAGGGTAAGTCTCTCTCTTCCGTAGAGTGTAAGCTCTTAAGATCAGCACAGCCCTCTCTCTCTCTTGTGTAGTGGGTAGGCTCTTCAGACCAGCTATATCCTGTCTCTTCAGTAGTGTGCAAGCTCTTGTTGTCAGCAAGGTCCTCTCTTTTTCCTGTTGTCAGTAAGCTCTTCTTGTCAGGGGGTTCCTCTCTTTCGCTTGTAAAGTGTAAGCTCTTATGGTCAGCAGAGTTCTATCATTTTCCCTACTTGTATTTTCCAAGAATTACAAGCCTTACAGATTTGCAAACTTAATTTTTGGGGAAAATTCTGTGAAGTTGGCAAATTCGAATTTAAAAAGATACGCTCATGCAGCGCCCCAGAGTCCTGGCCGTTGCAGTACTGATGCTCCGCCACTAAGGGGAGTAATGGTACGTCTGATGGCACTTAAGGAGTTCACCTGACCAGGCATTACAGACACCAATACACTTCACAGTCTGGCCCCCAGGGGGAGCAAAGGGTACTATGTATTAGGTTACTCCTTACAATCTGGTAAAACTGGGGGTTGGATAGGAAGTTAGTGAGAAGCTGACTGGGTTGGAACCAGGCAACATCCTGTGGCAGGAGGTGTTGCAGGGGAAAGATTCAGGGGGTCTCTGTCAGGGGTGGGATCCTGACAGAGGCCTAGCGAACAAGACAGAGCGTGAAGGAACCGCGCCTGCACTACATTGCGGCGGTATCTCAAGAAAGGACAAGAAGCGAGGTTTATTGTGAAGAGTGAGAAACGAGATCACAGCAAAAAGGAGATAACACCAGTAGGAGTCGTGCCGTAAGATCGAGGCAACATCCTACTGAGGTGCGTAGCCGGTGGCCGGAACGCCGAGGAAGTATTGGGCTCCAAGCATTACTTCAAACCAACAGTAGGACAGTTAATTATAGGTTGGCTGTCTCACCTAAATCACGTAAGCAGACATAGGGGGCAACTGTGGGAGAGGGGCGTCACTAGGGTCCCGGAAGAACTCCAGGCCTACCCGTCATACGGGTGCGTCCTATCCATATCATCTGGGGGACGGAGAAGAACATCAGAACAGATATAAGTTGTGAGAAAGAACATCAGAAACAGACACAACAGTTGTGAGGACTATCCCGTGGTGCTCAGCAGGGAAGTACTACAATACACAGGCGCTAGAAGGTAGGCACAGATTTCCACCTGCAAAGGGAACTCTGGAGGTGCCTTCGGACCGGCCGGTCTCAGCCAGCCCTGTTAACAGTACTCTGGATTGAGGATCCTGAAGCCTTCAGTAAAGAGGTAAAGAGACTGCAACCCTGTGTCCTCGTTATTCACCGCGACCTGCACCACGCACCACCATCACACCTTTCATTGGATGCCCCTTAGCAGAGTCACGGACCGGGTCTAGCCACCGTGACAACCCCAGAACCAAGACAGAGAGAGGCCGGGTACCGAGTACCCCGCGGCCCTGCATCTGGGGGCGCTCCACTCATCTCTAATTTTTGCCTTTTTTCCTGACTAATTTACTATCTAATTGTTCAGAATCTCTGCGCTCACAGTAAAGCAACAAACTAATAGTCACAATTCCGCCTGTCTGCATGTTTGGATGCAGTAAGTGACAGTTCAGCTGTTCAATCCAGGGTAGGAATGTGTTGAGCTGTCAGTATGGTGATGGACTGCTCAGCCATCCAATCGGAGGCTGGTGAGTACTAAGCTGTCAGTGTGAGTGATAGTACAGTCCAACCATGGCCGGGGCTTCCTCCATGTGTCTCATGTTTGGAATAATTACCTGGCTATTTAGCTGGCTCTCTGCCTCCAATTAATGCCAATTGTAGCTTAGCTCAAATGGTGTGGACTTGCTGTGTACTATTTGTTCCTGTATTTTCATCTTTGTTTCCAGACCTTTGCCTGTGACTTTGACCATCCTTTTTGCCTTTCCCCTTTGTTTTGATCTGCTACCTTCCTGTAATTCTGACCTTGGACTAAAACCTGACTACACCTTTGTTTAACCCCTTTGTTATGACAAGCCCTCTGGGTATCTGATCCTGGACTTCTTGACTAACCAGCCTCTCAGCTTGTCCTTGAGTAGTGACTAGCATCACAACAGGTCAGACTGTCTGAGTTGAGTGTGAAATTTCCTTCAGTTTTTCTGCTAAACATATTATTTATACACTTAATGTTTTAACCACCTTATTATAGTGTCTGTGAGGCCGAGTAAATCTGTAAACTGATTGCCATTTTTAATAAAAGAAAGATGATTGGTAAAGCATTTTGATAAAAAACACGTGGGGAACTCACCCAAGGGACTGCTTGGAATTATCTATTGATTAATTAGAACCAGACACAGAAATAAGTGCTTGAGAATAGGTATTGCTAGTGCTCCTGAGTGTGGGAAAACATCAAAACAGGTAATCCCTGCCTAATAAAGAGGTACATTTATGAAAAAGGATTTAGATAAATTAGAGATGGAGCTTGTAGATGTGGAAAACTGATGAAAAAATATATTGGTATTATTCTGATCAGTAATACCAGTATTACTCACAGTGTATACGCAACAGCCTTTTCTGAAAATGTACATGAAATTACAGATATTCTTTTATTCTACCTAACAACTGTAGTAAGTACTGCCTATTAATCTATACCAGAAGCATATTTAATTTTAATTTATATAAACCATATATATAAGGTGGGTACGGAAAATATTCATATCCCTTTAAATTTAAATTTTTCATTCTTTGTTTCATTGCAGCCATTTAATAAATTCAAAAAAGTTCATTTTTTTCTCATTAATGTACACTCTGCACCCCATCTTGACTGAAAAAAAAAGAAATGTAGTAATTTTTGCAAATTTATTAAAAAGGAAAAACTGAAATATCACATGGTCATGAGTATTCAGACCCTTTGCTCAGTATTGAGTGGAAGCACCCTTTTGAGCTAGTACAGCCATGAATCTTCTTGGGAATGATGCAACAAGTATTTCACACCTGGATTTGGGGATCATCTGCCATTCTTCCTTGCAGATCCTCTCCAGTTCAGTCAGGTTCGATGGTGAACATTGGTAGACAGCCATTTTCAGGTCTCTCCAGAAATGCTCAATTGGATTTAGGTCAGGGCTCTGGCTGGGCCAGTCAAGAATGGTCACAGACTTGTTCTTAAGCCACTCCTTTGTTATTTTAGCTGTGTACTTAGGGTCATTGTCTTGTTGAAAGGCAAACCTTCTGCCAAGTCTGAGGTCCAGACCACCCTGGAAGAGGTTTTCATCCAGGATATCTCTGTACTTGGCTGCATTCATGTTTCCTTCAATGGAAACCAGTCGTCCCGTCCCTGCAGCTGAAAAACACCCCCATAGCATGATGGTGCCATGACCATGTTTCACTGTTGGTTTTGTATTGGGCAGGTGATGAGCAGTGCCTGGTTTTGTCCACACATACTGCTTAGAATTATCACCAAAAAGGTCTATCTTGATCTCATCAGATCATAGAATCTTATTTCTCATAGTCTGGGAGTCCTTCATGTATTTTTTTTAGCAAACTCTATGTGGGCTTTCATATGTCTTGCACTGAGGAGAGACTTTCATCAGGCCACTCTGCCATAAAGGCCCCACTGGTGGAGGGCTGCAGTGATAGTTGACTTTGTGGAACTTTCTTCCATCTCCCAACTGCATCTCTGGAGCTCAGCCACAGTGATGTTGGGGTTCTTCTTTACCTCTCTCACCAAGGCTCTTCTCCCACGACTTCTCAGTTTGGCTGGACGTCCAGGTCTAGGAAGACTTCTGGTGTTCCCAAACTTCTTCCATTTAAGGATTATGGAAGCCACTGTGCTCTTAGGAACCTTGAGTACTGCAGAAATTCTGTTGTAACCTTGGACAGATCTGTGCCTTGCCACACTTCTGTCTCTGAGCTCCTTGGCCAGTTCCTTTGACCTCATGATTCTAATTTGGTCTGACATGCACTATGAGCAGTGAGGTCTTATATAGACAGGTGTGTGCCTTTCCAAATCAAGTCCTATCAGCTTAACTAAACACAGCTGGACTCCAATGAAGGAGCATAACCATCTCAAGGAGGATCACAAGGAAATGGACAGCATGTGACTTAAATGTGAGTGTCTGAGCAAAGGGTCTGAATACTTATGACCATGTGATATTTCAGTTTTTCTTTTTCATTAAACGTGTAAAAATGTCTACATTTCTGTTTTTTTCAGTCAAGATGGGGTGCAGCGTGTACATTAATGTGAAAAAAAAATACTTTTTTTGAATTTACCAAATGGCTGCAATGAAACAAAGAGTGAAAAATTTAAAGGGGTATGAATACTTCCGGACCCACTGTGTATATAAAGTCGCCACATATTAATACATATATAATTAGAAAAAAATATATAACAACAACATGTACAGTTGTTATTTTGACACCAGAGTAAATAGAAAAAAATACAAAGGTTGTAATTGCTATTTTATTTTACATTTCCCCAAAATAAGATAGTTATAATTAATAAGTTATATGCTTGCCAAAATGGTTCCATTGAAAAGTACAATTTATTGTGCGCAAACATTTGCCTTATACAGTTATATGGAAGGAATAGTATTGTGAAAGTTAGGCTCTCCTTTCTTTTCACACTTAAATGAGCACAAAAGTTTTTTGAAAGGGGACAGCCCCTTTATGTCATAGACATGGGCTACTATGAAATTTAACAATGACAGTAGCATCTGCCTGACTATCCGCGGATAACACAAAGTTAGTGACTTCTATCTCTCTCCCTAAAATCTCTCACTCTATCAATGTCTTGTAACTAAATCTATCTGTTTACCTCTCTCACAATATCTATCTGTATTCTGTGTGTTATTTCAGTCCGACTGAGCTTCAAGGTCCTCTTTTCTATTCCCAATCTACACAAAATGGCAGCAGCATCTCTTGCATGGGCTTTTCTAGTGGCTATAAGTCCCCATTGTCTTTATCCCTATGGACCCTCATGATTTGTTGTGCCATTGGGTTGCTTACAAGGCATTTTGGGGAAGCCTGTTGGCCAGAGCCCAAGCTCATGTGATCCTTTTCTTTCTGATCTCTTATGCTATGTGTAATATAATGATGTCTATTTTAGACAATTCATCCAAAACAAACGAGGAATCAGATTTGCAAACTACAACAAATTTTTCAAAAGTCATACAGAGCTCGACCTCGATTTGTACAGAATCAGTTGGCTCATCTCTAATACCAATGCTTCTAGTGAGGAATGCCTACAAACATCATTCAATGAAGCATGGTTTGATTTTTTCGTACAGTTTGTTCAGAAACCAATAGAAAATACCATTATATATTTTTTATTATGGAATTGTGGTCATAAGGAGGTATACTAGAGGCCTTTTTGTCAGGCCTATTATTTATAACACAGAACAAAAGATATTGAATATGTTGGAAACATTTGCCTTTTATGAGGCTGCTTTGTTTTTTTATACAAAAAAACAGTTTGCACACAGTTAAAGCCATAGGATTGTGGCACAAGACGTTTTGAATTTAAATAGAAACATAGGATATTATGCGGTTGGAAAATAAAAGCATCTGTCATACTTTATTTCCAGATCAAACACAAGCTAAATGTCTGCAAGTGACTGTTTGCTAGCACAACTGTTGAGCACTTGTGTCCCCAGGAACTTTTATGTGCAGATAGAGAGTTGCACATGTACAATCTATTCATTCACTTTACCTATTTAATATTTTATGATTTTTCCATGCTGTTTTAAAAGTAGTTTGGGAATTCACATTTCACCTGGATTTGAAGAAAATAAAATCATTGCACGCTGAAGTTCAAAGAATTAAAGTATGCAATAAACCCTGCTACAAAAATTATACTTGTTTTAACATTAATCTTCACATAAAGAGTTCCAGGTTGTTCTGGAGAATGAAAACATTTAGTCTTTGTAATGTTTAGATTTTAGAACAATAAGTTAAGGTGATGGTAACACCATCTAAAGAAAGATAAATGGTTATCAAATGCTTATAAACAATAAGGGACAATACACTTTGTGTATATATGACTCATAAAAATGTATTTTGTATAAATTACCTAAAGCAAGAAGCTAATACATACCACAATAATTGTTTTAGGAGATACCTTATTAGTAAAGTCCAAAAGAGATCTTCCATTGTAAGTTCAACTCTTGAGCAGCCGATTGATCTTCTGCTTATGTTGGGGGAAAGGAATCCCGAAAAGAAAATGAACAATTTTAAAATAAAAAATGGAGGTGTATTTAGGGACTGTTCTGTGTGCAGGGAGATGATAACCTTAAACTCTTCATAAATTTTCACCACCAAGTATCTTAGAATTGATCCTTTCACCAGTTGCACAACTGGAGTCCTAAGGGCCTCGAGTCAAAATTTTGATCTGGTCCCACAACCCTCACCAAAATGCTGCTCAGATGCGTGGACTCCAGTGGTATTACACGTCACATAAAAAAATGCAGTTAACATATAAATCTTACAGAAAACGCAGGAATTAGATCATTGTCTAAGTCATACTTCTAAATAATAAAGTCTTACAATTATAGAATAATAAATATTATATCTATTCTATTACTGAGCAAGGTACATTGTACCAGGGCCAATATTACCAATAATACCACATACAAGAAACAAACAGCATCATACAATGACCATGTGTTACCTTACATAGATTCTGAATATAACTAACACCCTGTTACTGAACAAAATTCACTATAGCAAGACACCGCATACAGGTGACAAATATTGTATCACCATTACCATTTATAACCAGCACATACTATGGTGACTGGCAGGGATGGTTTTAGACAAATTGGGGCCCTAGGCAAAATTCAAAGTGGGGCCCCCATGTCCATATAAAACATGTGCATGTTACACCGATATCGGTGTCACCAGTATTTTCAATCAGTGTACCATCCATGTGCCATCCGTGTTTTTCCGGTATGGATAAAAGAAATGAAATTACAAAGCTTCTCATATACTTTCCACGTTAAATACGGACGGCACATGGACGGCATGTTTACTCGGACCAATAGACTTGTATTGGCCCTTGTCATCCGTGCTGCTGGGAAAACACGGACATGAGGGCAGCACCATAGGTCAAATAGGGCACACGTGGCATCTGTGAAAAACTTGATAGGTCATGTGAAGGGGGCTGTACAGTCACATAATAGAAAACAACAGGATTGCCGTCTTTTTCTACATCCTACCTCACAAACAGCAGAATAAAAAGCGATTGAAAAAAAATTCCTACATGTCCCACAACCTACTCTGCTAAATCCCCTCTTGCTCCGTGGCTGATAGTTCGGGGGCCCTGATGGTTATTATTCACTTGCACCTATAATATAATATAAGGTGAAGCCACAAGACCCCTGCTGCCCAGTGCTGAGACTGGCGGAGACCCCCGGAGCCACAAGACTCCTGCAGCCCAGTACTTAGACTGGCGGAGACCCCCAGAGCCACAAGACCCCTGCAGCCCAGTGCTGAGACTAGCGGAGACCCCCTGGAGCATCAGTGCTGGAACCACGGGGATTTATCATTTCATGCTAATTATTTTTACATTCTCAGAAAACCCCTGTAGTGTCGGTTCACATGCCCCATTTTTGCTGCAGATTTATCTACAGTGTTGGCAGGAAATGTTCAGCATTTCTGTAGCCTTCATTTGCATTTTTGTGTCCCATTCATTTGAATAGGCAAAGAAACGATGAAAGATGACAGCAATAGATTTATTTTTAAAAAAAGTGTCTTGTGGCTGGTGTCCGTGTCTGACCACTGTTCTGGGACAGTGCAGAATACTATAGTAGACTTGCACTATTCCACACAATAGTATCTTAAGCCCTGTTCACACCGCGCTTCAGCAGTGCGACCTGGGGCTCTGCCTGAATCCCCCTTAAATAGGATTCACTTAAATCCCCAACGGGGCCACAGACTGCAAGCAGAGGTCAAAGGAATTTGTTATATTTTTTTCTCTGAAATTGACTGATTTATTTTCTTAGGCCAGATGCACATGATCATGAATCGTCAGAGCTTTGGACGCAGCACACGTCCGCTGCCGGCTATTGAACGCAAGTGACTCCACATGTGATTACGGAATTCACTGCGTCCAATACATTGTACGGGTGACATTTATCGCGTCTCCACAAGAGAAATAGACATGTTGCGATCTGGAAAGATGAGCCGCTTGTCCGTCTCTGCAGGTGAGCCGTGGGCGTCTCCTAGTGTGCATGGCATTTCTTGAGATCCTATCCACTATGCTGTAATAACTGGACGCTGCACAAGTACACAGCATCCAACCAGCAGCGATTACTGATCGTCTGCACCTACCCTCAGAGTCTGTTTGTATTTTTTTGTCTAAAAGTGTCCACTTTTTGGGGGCTGTTATAACACATGGACACGTTCAGAAAAAAAATCACATGTGGAATTCATGTGAACTCCATTCCTATCATTGCAATCTATGGTTCTATACAGGATTCAGGTAGAACGCACTTGGAGCTGTAAAGAAAGACAGCGTGAACAGGCCCTAATGTAAACAATGGCCGTTTCGTGCCTCAGCACTTCAACGGGTCCTTTCCTTTTTTCCTTTTTTCCTTTTTTCCGTACCGTGTACGGTGCTGCGGTGGCTCTGCTTACATTTTATGAAAGTCCAGAGCCCCCACAGTTGCATGGTTTCCTTTGGGGTGGACTCCGGGAAAATGGCTGCTGGGGGCGGTGCATGAGCAGATGGAGATCTCGGGAGATGAGATTTCAGCGCTGAGATCTCATCTCTCAAGATCTCCATCTGCCCATGCGCCACCCCCAGCAGACATTTTCCCAGGAGTCCACCGCATAGGAAACCATGACATGCAACTGGTGCGGCACGGTGGCTCAGTGGTTAGCACTGCAGCCTTGCAGCGCTGGGGTCCTGGGTTCACACTGCAGCCTTGTAGCACTGGGGTCCTGGGTTCAAATTCCATCGAGGACAACATCTGCAAGGATTTTGTATGTTCTCCCCATGTTTGCATGGGTTTTCTCCGGATACTCCGGTTTCCTTCTACATTCCAAAGATAGGGAATTTAGATTATGAGCCCCATTGGGGATAGTACCACCAATGGCTGTGGAATTAATAGCACTATATAAATGAGTAAAAATAAATAAATTAACTGTGGGGGTCCTTGCCTTTCACAAAATGTCGGTAGAGCCCCTGCAGCACCCTTCACTTGCAGCGACGCGCAGCACTAAACACCTGCAGCAGCGTGCCACACATCCGAACACCCCCTCATCCCATCTTGTGGCCTGCAGCATCGCCCCACTGTTCCTCCAGCAGCGACCCTGGGACCCCGCTTCACCGTAGCCACCACCCCCAGGTAAGCAATAAGCAATAAGACGCACGGATTATAAGAAGCACCATCATTTTATTTAAAAAAGTTTTTTTTCCTATTTTTCTCCTCAAAATTTGGGGTGCATTTTATATTCTGGAGCGTTTTATAATCCACAAAATACGGTCAACTACTGATTCCTATTATAGCGACACTACAATTACAGAACTATATATGCAGCACATATACACAGATACACACATTATATATACTTTATACATATTGAAACACACACTATATAAAGTATATACACACAGACAGTATATACAGTATGCTCACATACATATACAGTTTATATATATTTACACAATATACTGCACACATGCAGTATACACATATAATATACATACACATACTATATACTGAATGTACATGAGTGTGTATATATGTATATATACAGTATATAAATATATATATATATGTATACACTCACATGCACCACAGATATACACAATCATACTATATACTGTATATATGCACACACACACACTATATACACATATACAGACACACACAATGTATACTGCACATGTACACACACAGATACACATATTCATATTTACTTACCAGGATCTGCTGCTTCACTTGTACAGATCCATTCCCAGGACAGTGCTAGCAGCAGCCATGATGAGGACTCGGAGAGGGCACAGATACACATGGCTGCAGGCATATTCCTGGCCCGGCTCTGACCTCTATCTGCTGTGCTGTAATTGGGCCCTCCCCCTCACTCTTCTTACCTGACTGCAGGGAGAAAGAGAGAGAGGGGGGCTGGAGGGGGGTTTGAGAGAGACGCTCCGGGACTATAGAGGATTGTATACCCTCTCGGCACTTCATAAAGGAGCTGCAGATGCAGGGGGCCTCCTTTGTGAGTGGGGCCCCAGGCATCTGCCTGGTCTACCTGCAGCAAACGCCAGCCCTGGTGACCAGATAATACTATCATACTGATCATTAACCAAAACCACAGTACCAAAACTAATGTTATCACCAGTGACAGTTATGCACATGAGCTCTGCAGATAGTGTGTTATGCATAATGTAAGTGCACAGGTAAATCCAGTGATTCACAGGTGACATCTCCAATTGAAGACATTCATTTTTGCTTTTCTTCTTCATCTGGTAAAAACCGCTATGACTTCTTCCAGCCGTGACTCATCTCTGCATAATGTAACACACAGACATCTATAGCTGATCGCTTCTAGATTCACTTTTTTCCTCACTTATACACCATCTCAGATAAAGAAGTAAAAGACAACGTAGTGTCGGCCTAATGTCCTACACATTGAGAGTACTTCCCTTTTATTCCCTCTACAGTAACAGTAACTATAAAATTACAGTAGTGATGTTCCCCTTTGTGTCCTCCACACAGTACATAAGTACAGTAATGTCACTCACTGTGGCCCCCTGTACAACGGTAAAATTCCACTATGTGCTCCCATACAGTAGTAATGTTCATCTTTGTGCCCAAAAACTGTAGTATTGCCCAGTTTCTAGGTGCCAATACAGTAGTAATGCACACCATTTCTGCCCCTATTCAGTTTTAGCCCCCACTAGTTATGTCCCAACACAGCTGTAATTTTCCCCATTTTGGCCACATACATTACTAGGAATGGGTCAACCATGATGGAAATTATTACGGTATAGGCAATAATGGTAGACAATATTAATGTCCACCTTTGTCATCTCATTCACTAATAATGTCCCCTACTGTGACCCAAAGATTAACAATTTTCCCAGCTATGCTGCGTACACTAAAAATATCCCTCATTGTGGTCCCTATAAGTTTGCAATGTCCGTTATTATGTATGGCCCCATAAATAAGGATTTCTCCAATTGTAGCCCCATATAGTTATAATGTCTCGCTTTCTGACCCCATACACCTGTAATGTCTCACATTCTGACCCACAAAATGGTACTCTTCATGTACAAAGTTAAAAAAAATAAAAAAAACAATCATATGGCTCACCTGTCCCTACTTTTCTTCCTACTCAGTCACACGGGGCAGGTGAAGCAATGTAGTGACATCATTGCACCACGTGGTCTGCTGGACCTTTGATGTATATAGGTATTGCTGGGCAGGAAGCCAATGGCTCTCTACTTGGCAAAACTTTTCAAATGAATATGTATCTGAGGATGCACACCCACCTGAAAATAGAGCTGCCACAGGTAGACCACAATGTTTGTTATTGTGGTCTGTTGGATGGAGTTGGTTTCTATCATAGTTTCTATTTCTGTCTGTGTTATTTGAGGACACTACTAATTAAACACATCAAGTAGAAATAAGCCTCACTTAATCTGTCATAAGTCTATTATGTGGAACTTTAGCTTTAAAATGATGTGACATGGGAAACAAGTAAATGATTTTTGTAAAGTTAATATTTTAATAAGGCAAGTTTCACACATACGTGAAACATGGACCTTGCTTGGACTAGAAGACATGGCCTGACCGCTTGGTCTCCTAACCTTAGCTAACAGCTTTACATATGCCTATGAAGTACTTAGTTTGGCTAGATAGAACTGACAGCTAGGCCAGGTCGTCTGGTCCAGACAAAGTCCATGTTTCATAATGGATATATGAAACCACCCTAAGACTTTCAACAGAGGAGTAGTGAAAACATTGGGACAATATGACATACTGCAAAGGCTGTATATTTAAAGAAAGGTTCGAGCATATTGTACATTAAAGAACTCATCTGATAATATTTCACATTTCATTGTTATCCTCATTCATCACTACTTAAAATTTTTATTAATCTTGTTAGAATGTATGGTTGCAAACCTTGGGGAACAATATACAGGTCCTTCTCAAAAAATTAGCATATAGTGTTAAATTTCATTATTTACCATAATGTAATGATTACAATTAAACTTTCATATATTATAGATTCATTATCCACCAACTGAAATTTGTCAGGTCTTTTATTGTTTTAATACTGATGATTTTGGCATACAACTCCTGATAACCCAAAAAACCAGTCTCAATAAATTAGCATATTTCACCCGGCCAATCAAATAAAAGTGTTTTTTAATAACAAACAAAAAAACCATCAAATAATAATGTTCAGTTATGCACTCAATACTTGGTCGGGAATCCTTTGGCAGAAATGACTGCTTCAATGCGGCGTGGCATGGAGGCAATCAGCCTGTGACACTGCTGAGATGTTATGGAGGCCCAGGATGCTTCAATAGCGGCCTTAAGCTCATCCAGAGTGTTGGGTCTTGCGTCTCTCAACTTTCTCTTCACAATATCCCACAGATTCTCTATGGGGTTCAGGTCAGGAGAGTTGGCAGGCCAATTGAGCACAGTAATGCCATGGTCAGTAAACCATTTACCAGTGGTTTTGGCACTGTGAGCAGGTGCCAGGTCGTGCTGAAAAATGAAATCTTCATCTCCATAAAGCATTTCAGCCGATGGAAGCATGAAGTGCTCCAAAATCTCCTGATAGCTAGCTGCATTGACCCTGCCCTTGATGAAACACAGTGGACCCACACCATCACTGACTGTGGGTACGTGACACTGGACTTCAGGCATTTTGGCATTTCCTTCTCCCCAGTCTTCCTCCAGACTCTGGCACCTTGATTTCCGAATGACATGCAAAATTTGCTTTCATCAGAAAAAAGTACTTGGGACCACTTAGCAACAGTCCAGTGCTGCTTCTCTGTAGCCCAGGTCAGGCGCTTCTGCCGCTGTTTATGGTTCAAAAGTGGCTTTACCTGGGGAATGCGGCACCTGTAGCCCATTTCCTGCACACGCCTGTGCACGGTGGCTCTGGATGTTTCCACACCAGACTCAGTCCACTGCTTCCTCAGGTTCCCCAAGGTCTGGAATCGGTCCTTCTCCACAATCTTCCTCAGGGTCCGGTCACCTCTTCTCGTTGTACAGCGTTTTCTGCCACATTGTTTCCTTCCAACAGACTTACCATTGAGGTGCCTTGATACAGCACTCTGGGAACAGCCTATTTGTTGAGAAATTTCTTTCTGGGTCTTACCCTCTTGCTTGAGGGTGTCAATGATGGCCTTCTTGACATCTGTCAGGTCGCTAGTCTTACCCATGATGGGGGTTTTGAGTAATGAACCAGGCAGGGAGTTTTTAAAAGCCTCAGGAATCTTTTGCATGTGTTTAGAGTTAATTAGTTGATTCAGAAGATTAGGGTAATAGGTCATTTAGAGAACCTTTTCTTGATATGCTAATTTATTGAGACAGGTTTTTTGGGTTATCAGGAGTTGTATGCCAAAATCATCAGTATTAAAACAATAAAAGACCTGACAAATTTCAGTTGGTGGATAATGAATCTATAATATATGAAAGTTTAATTGTAATCATTACATTATGGTAAATAATGAAATTTAACACTATATGCTAATTTTTTGAGAAGGACCTGTAACTGGCAGCAAGAGTATTCTGGCCATAAATCATAATATACCATTTTACCATCCTCCTATGTCTCATCATATGAGCAATAAAAACAAATTCATCAAGTGAAAGTAGTAAAAACATGTATGTGTAAGCAGGTGGTTTGAATGCAACAGTGTATGCACCAGGCAGTGTTCAACAATCTACTGCTACTTTATTTACTTAACAGGGTTAATACAAAAAGATTATTATCTCATGTAAATCCCATAAACAAAGCATTCACAATACTATTCACAGGCAATTATATATACAGAGATGCATTAGTTAATGCACAACCTGAATTATGACCCCAATGGCAGTTCAGGATTTATGGGTCAACTGGCTGGCATGGAGGTGCAAGGAACAGGCAGGAACAGTCACTAAGGCGCCTCTGCCACTATCCGGCCATTGCTCCATCTCATTAGCCGCATGTTTTCATAACAAAGTCTGTCAGCTCTCTCTGGGCCTCTCCAGCATCAGCTGGATACCATCTAGCCTGCAATTCTCCCTCTGCCCATGCCTGATACCGTAAGTCTCTGCTCAAAGTGACGGCCCATCTCATACATTGTCTCTGATCACCAGCCCAGGCTCAGGCTTTTGGCTGGAAATTCTTGGGGTCTCTTCAGTACTTGACCATGGATGAATGTCTCCTTAATATGCATCGATTGGGGCTGGTCCTCAGCTGTTGACCAGCATTTTCTGGTTGGGAGCCATGACCAGCATCATTTGGGTCTTCAGTGCTTGACCATCGATGGGAGGAGTATGGACATTGACTGGCATAGTTCGGGTCTTCGGTGCTTGACCAATGTCATCTGAGTCTGGGATTTGCTGTTACACGCGGCTGTGGCCCACTGTCTCGGCTGCCAGCAGCAGCAACTGTGACTTCCCTTAGGGCCAAATCTTCTCTCCTTTTGGTGCTCTGGCCCTTTGTATCATATTGAAGGCTGGCTTTGTCACCATCACCTGACTCGGAGCACTGGCTAATTCAGTCCCTCCTACAACTTCTCTCCTTCGGATCAATTCTGCAGGGTTTTGTTCAGGCCTGGAAGCCACTCGGTTCGCAGCGTTTTATCCCCCGTTCTCTATTCTCCTACATATGTATAATTAAAAAACATAGCATATGCAGATTATTATGTTGAATTATTATGCATTATTACCCAAAAGGAGAGAGAAAGAACTGAAAAACAAAAAGCTTTTAACGACTTCCCAACCTGGAATTAATGCTGAAGCATTAATTACCATCTTTTAATGATTTTAGTTACAAGGTATTTTTTTTATTCATATTTCCTCCTCTAAAGTGTGCTTTTTTAAGGGTGAGGTTATTATCATATAAAACATCTCTAGCTAAAGTTATTGACTTAATGGCTAAAAGTATAAGTAAAGTTGTTAGAGGCATTTTATTCCTTTTTTTCTTTATGCTAAATTTCTTACATGTTACTAATTGAGAGCTGCATAGTGAAAGAAAATATGCTCTAGCAGAATCACAAATCCAAGTAAACCTTTAACTTTTAAAGAAAGTCTTGAATTAAAGAGATGGTCCACTAATTTTTTATTGATGACTTGGGTAAGCTTGTCCCCTTGCAATTTTTAGGTATTATCCTATGTGATGTGTGTTTATTTAATTAATATGGGGGCATCCTTTTTCTGTGGTCTTGTTTTTGCATCTTGACTATAATATAATGCCTGATACCTTGCACTGCTGAGGTGGTTACCTCTCTTCCTGTCTGTACCTCCGTGGAGTATAGGTTACTTTATTTAATGTGGTTTATTTATTCTTATTGATATTTAATAAAGAGTTATACTGTTTTTTAGTAAAATTATCTCCTGTTACTCATTTTTCTCCTATTTGCCATGTTTTTTGGAGTTGATGTAGCTGTTTTAGGGTGGGCCACCATAGGTGCCCCATTCTCTTAGCATTTGATATGCAGCTGGGTTGGTTTCTATTAACGGTTTCTGTATTTCTCACCATTTTTCCCAGTATTCTGATGGATTTCCGTGCACGCTCAAATTAATGATGTTCTCCAGGATGGTACGGATGGGACTTCAGATGAGCTTAACAAGAACCTACAGGAGGCTATTTTTCAATTCAGGGATTTGCCCAAAAAAATGACCCGCATTTGCTGGAATCATGAGTTCCTAGATACAGTACCTTGTGAAATTATTCTGCCCCCTGGAACTTTTCAACCTTTTCCCACATATCATGCTTCAAACATAAAGGTACCAAATGTAAATTTTTGGTGAAGAATCAACAACAAGTGGAACACAATTGTGAAGTTCAACGAAATTTATTGGTTATTTTAAATTTGTAAATTCAAAACCTGAAAAGTGTTGCGTGCAATATTATTCGGCCCCTTTAACTTAATACTTTGTTGCGCCACCTTTTGCTGCGATTACAGCTGCAAGTCACTTGGGGTATGTATCTATCAGTTTTGTACATCGAGAGACCGAAATTCTTGCCCATTTTTCCTTGGCAAACAGCTCGAGCTCAGTGAGGTTTGATGGGATCGATAGTGAACAGCAGTTTTCAGCTCTTTCCACAGATTCTCGATTGCATTGAGGTCTGGACTTTGGCTTGGCCATTCTAACACATGGATATGTTTATTTGTTAAACATTCCATTGTAGATTTTGTTTTATGTTTGGGATCATTGTCTTGTTGGAAGACAAATCTCTGTCACAGTCTCAGGTCTTTTGCAGACTCCAGCAGGTTTTCTTCAAGAATGGTCCTGTATTTGGCTCCATCCATCTTCTCATCAATTTTAACCATCTTCCCTGTCTCTGCTGAAGAAAGGCAGGCCCAAGCCATGATGCGGCCACCACCATGTTTGACAGTGGGGATGGTGTATTCAGGGTGATGAGCTGTGTTGCCTTTACGCCAAACATATCATATGGCATTGTTGCCAAAAAGCTCGATTTTGTTTCATCTGACCAGAGCATCTTCTTCCACACGTTTGTTGTGTTTCCCAGGTGGCTTGTTGCAAACTTTAAACAACACTTTTTATGGATTTCTTTGAGAAATGCTTTTCTTCTTGCCACTCTTCCATAAAGGCCAGATTTGTGCAGTGTACGACTGATTGTTGTCCTATGAACAGACTGTCCCACCTCAGCTGTAGATCTCTGCAGTTCATCCAGAGTGATCATGGGCCTCTTGGCTGCATCTCTGATCAGTCTTCTCCTTGTTTGAGATGAAAGTTTAGAGGGACGGCCGGGTCTTGGTAGATTTGCAGTGGTATGATACTCCTTCCATTTTAATATGATTGCTTGCACAGTGCTCCTTGGGATGTTTAAAGTTTTGGAAATCATTTTGTATCCAAATCCGGCTTTAAACTTCTCCACAACAGTATCACAGACCTGCCTGTTGTGTTCCTTGGTCTTCATGATGCTTTCTGTGCTTCAAACAGAACCCTGAGACTATCACAGAGCAGGTGCATTTATAAGGAGACTTGATTACACACAGGTGGATAATATTTATTATTATTAGGCATTTAGGACAACATTGGATCATTCAGAGATCCACAATGAACTTCTGGAGTGCTTTTGCTGCACTGAAAGTAAAGGGGTCGAATAATATTGCACGCCCCACTTTTCAGTTTTTGAATTTCCACAAAAATTTAAAATAGCCAATACATTTTGTTCAACTTCACAATTGTGTTCCACTTGTTGTTGATTCTTCACCAAAAATTTACATTTTGTATCTTTATGTTTGATGCACAATATGTGGGAAAAGGTTGAAAAGTTCCAGGGGGCCAAATACTTTCGCAAGGCACTGTAGATATATTCAATTCAATCTTCTCCCCAGGGGCTTACGGATCCAGGTCTTTCCCTCATTTCCTATAACTGGTGATGTTTTTAAAAATAAATGGGAAGACTTGATTTTGCGGAGGGATATGACGAGTGAGGCCCTCAAGAAATTTAACGATGATACCAATGCTGAGCTACAGAAATGGGCCCATGAGATTCAAGTAACAAAATCAAAGAAATTCAAGAGGGATATTCAGGACAAACAAATGTCCCGGGTATATAGATGGCGCAATACTACTGAGCATTCTCGCTCCCATTATCAGAACTTTTCACATTCAAGATCTAGATCCACCTCTATGCGATCTAATAGATCCTTTTAGGAGGGGAATGTATCTAGAAAACCTTAAAACTGGTGGCTCATCATCACAAGACTCTAATAAGAAGTTTGTGACCTGGCAATCTGCTAAGGAGAAGACATCCGGGGGGATGTCTGCCCAGAGTGTGTCCCAGGGTGGTTTACATGTATTGAACCTTTCTGACCATGTTCTCACTGAGGTACAGGTGGAGGTTTTGAGTAAGGGTCTTACTTTTTCCCCTACCAATTCATTTAATTATTTTACAGTTTTAAAAGATTTACACCTCTTCTCTCGGACGCTGGTCCTTAAAAAGCTCCACAGCAAGGGTCAATCGTTGGAAACCATGAGTGAAATCGAGAGGGAGGCATTAAAGGATTTGGAGGACCTACTTGCGGAACAAACTATCCAGCCCACAAGTAAGTTCCCCCCTCTATTTTGCCCATATCGGCGAGGTTCCCTCCCTTATCCCCTCTTTGTCCAGCGGTAGAGATTTTTACCAGATTGGTTTCTGAGGATCTTAAGAAATTGTCACCTAAACGTAAATATGATAATTTAACCTTTAGCCAGCGTCAGGCAATTACGCAATTACAATCTTTTACTGATGTTGTCTTCAAACCGGCATACAAGGGGGAACATCGTCATCTGGCCAAATGAGAAATACGAAAGTGAAGCTTTTCGTCAGCTTAGACACACTACTATCTATGTCAAATTGTCGTATAATCCCATGTTCTCCTTCTCGATGGAGCTCTTATCTATTCTGTTCAGGGCCTAAGAGGCAAATATTATTACTAAGGGTGTCTTTGATTGCCTTAGTACCAAGCTACCCAGGGTTCCAACGTTTTAACTATTACCTAAAATCCACAAGGATGCCCTTAATCCCCTGGGGCATCTTATAGTGTTGAGGGTTAGAGGATTGTGTGATGCCATATGCAAATTTATCAATTTTTATTTGAAACCAATAGTTGAAACCTTACCCTCCTATGTCCGTGACATGACGGACGTCCTGGCACGGGTTGATGGCATCCTTGTGGACAAACATGTTCTCCTGGTCACAGCTGACATGGAGTCACTTTATACTTGTATCGATCACTCCCACGGACTGGATGCAGTCCGCCTCTTCCTGGGTGACTCCAACCTGGACAGCCCTTTGTGTGAGCTGATCCTCGAGTTGCTGCACTATGTCCTTACCCACAACTTCTTTGTCTTCAAGGACATCTTTTATTTACAGAAACGCGGCACAGTCATGGCCGCAGCCTGTGTGCCGACGTTTGCCAATCTCTTCCTGGGTTCCTCTTTGGCGATGAGGGTGCGCCGGCCGCCTCCCATGTGCTGTGCTGGCTCAGATATATTGATGACACTCTTATGTTGTGGGATGGGATGGTGCATCAACTCGAGAATTTTATGACACAACTGAATAACAACTCATTGAATATTCGGCTGACTTACATGTATAGTGACACTAAAGTGGACTTTCTGGATGTCTCTCTAGAGGTTGACCCTCATCGTTGCGTCCAGATGGATGTCTTCAGGAAGTCCACGTCAGTAAATTCTTTGATTCATGCTAAGTCAGCACACCATCCAGCTGCCATTAATGCTGTTTCTCAGGGTGAGGCGGATTTGTTCTTCTGACACTAGGCTTGAGACTTAGGCCTCCGATTTGAGAGACCGTTTTGAGGCCCGGGGGTACAGCCGTAGATGCATCAGGTGTGGATATGATCAAGCAAGAAAGACTCCATGCAGCAACCTTATACATACTTGTCCGTCCAGGGAAAGAGTTTGTGGTGATGGTCCAATTAGATTCATCACCACTTATAATTATGAGTGGTTTAATATGTGGTATAACAGAATGAAAAAAAACCCCTTAAAATCACAATGCTTTATTGAATAAACCAAACACAAAACAAAAGTAATGAACGCCCTATCTAATAGGTCAGCTACAGTGTACAGGGAGGGTAGAAAACCCCTAAATAACCCCTGCAACAAGTATACCAAGGTTTGAAAGTGTTAATAACACATGTGATACATACTAGGACTATAAGGGTGTACAGATATATTTAAGGTATCCCTATAGGCTAAAAATCAGCCCTGAAGATAAAACTACCTAGATGCGGAGGTTGGCACCCTTAAAGAAAACGAGAATGGCGCCCCCGCTCGTCCGATGACTCTCCCTAGTCTCCTGGCTACTCCCTATAAGGGATAGAATATGAAATAGAATGCCAGGTGGCTGTAAATAACTTGTACAAATATATATATGTGTGATGCCCCTTATATAGCGTCACAGGCCCTCCCCTCCAATGTGCTGTGAGGCCCAAGAATAGAAATGATTATATATATATACATCCACCACTTGCAATGGGGGGCATTAATAGGAAAAGCCAGGCAAATAGAAGAAACCCGGGGAGAACATGACAACGCTAAGGACACAGACTCGATCAAACCTAACTATAACTGACCAATGATAAAAACCTGCAAGGGTACATATGCCACATAGTTGCTCAGATGATACCACATATAGCTGGAACAAATATTTTGCAGACCCTCATAATGCACAATGGTTACCTGAAAGTACGTTTCAATATGAAGCATGTTTACTTGGACAGGTTGGCTATAGCGGGTCATGCTGCTGCGCTCTTGCCCTCTTTGTAACTGTGCGGTTGTACTTGCGCTCCGGTTACCTCTGACATCACCAGCCTTTGTAGAATGGGCGCATGCGCCGTTCTCAGGGACCACTCGGCGCGCCGGGGCCGCTAGAGCATGCCAGCACTCTGGTCTCTGTATGGGGGCATTTTTGCACTCCACAAACATGGCGGCCAGTGGAGTTAAGCATTGCGCTTTCTTGTTCTGTGTCTGGTCCATCTAGGTAACGACATAGCACTTCGCTAAACAGGAAGTACGTGTTTAGGAGCGTGTATATATGGGAGGTACTTTCAGGTAACCATCGCAGCCCTATTTTTTCCTTTACTATCTACACTGCCATATGTTTATCTAATCTCTCCTGATGAACCCAAACACATGGGGGAAACGCGTCGAGAGTAGTGGTGAGATATCCCTCACCATCAAGTTATCAATGTGAATTATCACATCTGGACGAGTTGCAGTCTACAACAGATGAGTATTATTTCATTTTGGACTTATACATCTATTTAAATTGTGCATTATGAGGGTCTGCAAAATATTTGTTCCAGCTATATGTGGTATCATCTGAGCAACTATGTGGCATATGTACCCTTGCAGGTTTTTATCATTGGTCAGTTATAGTTAGGTTTGATCGAGTCTGTGTCCTTAGCGTTGTCATGTTCTCATCGGGTTTCTTCTATTTGCCTGGCTTTTCCTATTAATGCCCCCCATTGCAAGTGGTGGATGTATATATATATAATCATTTCTATTCTTGGGCCTCACAGCACATTGGAGGGGAGGGCCTGTGACGCTATATAAGGGGCATCACACATATATATATTTGTACAAGTTATTTACAGCCACCTGGCATTCTATTTCATATTCTATCCCTTATAGGGAGTAGCCAGGAGACTAGGGAGAGTCATCGGACGAGCGGGGGCGCCATTCTCGTTTTCTTTAAGGGTGCCAACCTCCGCATCTAGGTAGTTTTATCTTCAGGGCTGATTTTTAGCCTATAGGGATACCTTAAATATATCTGTACACCCTTATAGTCCTAGTATGTATCACATGTGTTATTAACACTTTCAAACCTTGGTATACTTGTTGCAGGGGTTATTTAGGGGTTTTCTACCCTCCCTGTACACTGTAGCTGACCTATTAGATAGGGCGTTCATTACTTTTGTTTTGTGTTTGGTTTATTCAATAAAGCATTGTGATTTTAAGGGGGTTTTTTTCATTCTGTTATACTGGTTATTTTTCCCTCTACATACATTTTTTGTTGTTAGCCTGGTTTAATATGTGCCAAATTCTAATCAAACATTGGGACATTTTGAGGACTGAACCCCCCTTGGGACCACTTCTGGGTAGTCTCCCCTCAATTACTTCAAGATGATCAAAAAATCTAAGCGATCTTCTAGTTAGGAGCCACTACACTCCTGCACCTAGTACTTTATTGGGTACACGTGGTACTAGGTCAGGCTGTGTCCTGTGTAGACACTGTCTCGCCTGTGCCAATGTCCTTCGCTGTTCTAGTTTCGCATCTTCTGATGGTTTGAGATCTTATGATATACGCCAGTGTACATACTGTGGCAGCACCAATGTTGTTTATTATGCCACCTGTGGCTGCCCCAGGAGATATGTTGACCTCACCACTAGGGAACTCCGGGTACGGGAGCGTGAGCATGTGCAGGACATGAGCGCGGCCGCAAAAGTGTCTGAACTTTCAGAGTTGAAAACGATTGCCCGGCATTTTAAGTCTCACCACGGATGTGATACTGGGAAACGTAGAATCCAGGGAATCGATATTCTCCATCTTGGCATTAGAGGTGGCAATAACAATCACCTACTTGCCCAAATGGAGACTAAGTGGATTGTTGCTTTAGATACTATGGTGCCAATGAATCCCTGAGCTTTGCCCCCTTATAAACTATTGATGGTCCAAGTTACCCATCTTGTTTTTGGATGTCCTTCCTTTTGTGCTTTTAACTTTTTTATTTGTATATAATTTTTTTTGTGTGATTTTGTGATTCTGTGCTCATTTGGTCTTCATCCCGCCCTTGGATCAACTCTTCATCAGCATCTTAGATTGATGCTCATTGGACACATACTGTATATAGAACCTAGACACTGGCACCTTACAATCAAGCAACAATGGAGTTGGCACCACCATGTGAATATACATGGACTATTGTGATATAATTGATACATTTTCCATTTTATTCCTACTTTTTGGTGGCTCTAGATGTGCTTCCATTTGTTGATGTTTTGTATTGTGGGTAATTAACTGAGCATTTTTTTTTCTATTTCTGTATTTTTATTTCTTATAATAATGATTGCAGTGCTCATGGTCAGGTATGATCATTTGGACTTTGTTTTTGTCAGATGTATACATATTAATTACGATGAGTACTTCACAGTCTCTTTTGTATACTCCATCTTGGCTGTGCGCATGCTCGGTGCGGTTCATCGGCTCCCTATGCCGCCGAACATCTCCATATTCTCGGCACTAGCGCTGTAGTATATGATGCCCTGGCTGCTGCAGGACCTGGGGTATGCACTGAGCATGCGCCGCTGATGCCATGCTGATTGGTCTGTTTGGACCTTGTGACCAATCACAAGGGCTATTTGAAGGTCCTATTTGCACATTGCAACCATCCCCTTGAGAAAGCTGCGTTTGTGCCAGCGAAACGTGCATCGGGGCTGACATCCATCCTTGGGGTTACCTGACCACCTCTCTGTCTCACAGACCTAGGTAAGCTTGTCCCCTTGCACTTTTTAGGTATTATGCTATGTGATGTGTGTTTATTTAATTCATATGGGGGCATCCTTTTTCTGTGGTCTTGTTTTTGCATCATGACTATAATATAATGTCTGATGCCTTGCACAGCTGAGGTGGTTACCTCTCTTCCTGTCTGTTCCTCCGTGGAGTATGGGTTACTTTATTTAATGTTGTTTATTTATTCTTATTGATATTTAATAAAGATTTATACTGTTTTTTAGCAAAATTATCGCCTGATACTCCTTTTTCTGCTATTTGCCATGTTTTTTGCAGTTGGTGTAGCTGTTTTAGGGTGGGCCACCATAGGTGCACCATTCTCTAGCGTTTGATATGCAACTGGGTTGGTTTCTAACATCCCATACCTGTCCACCGTACAGTCAAGTCCCACGCTGTAAATCCATCTGAAGGGGTTAAATATATTTACAACTGAGAGCGCTGCTAATGTGGCCGCTCCTGGCTGTAAACGACTGGGGAATGAATGAAATGCAGGGAACGGAGCTTCAGTGACTAGTGGTGCTGTCACCGAAGCCCTGCCCCCTGGCGGCATGAACTCATTTGAACTGTAGCTTGGGAAAATATTCAGAAACTTTCCCATGCTACAGAGTTCAAATGAGTTCATGCCGCCAGGGGGAGGAGCTTCAGTGATGGCACCGCTAGCCACCAAAGCTCCATTCCCTGCATTTCATTCATTCCACAGCCTTTTACAGCCAGGAGTGACCGCATTAGCAGCGCTCCCGGTTGCAAATGTATTTAACCCCTTCAAATGGATTTACAGCGTGGGACTTTACTGTACGGCTGACAGGTATGGGATCTTGTTGTTTTCTTATTTTTTTTTTTTACAGAAGAACGAGGGCTTCACTTTGGATTGAGAGTACAATAAAGATATTAAAACCCTGTGTGTGTCTTCCTTTCATTAAAATACTTTATTCTTAATGTGTGTGTGTATTTTTAACACTTTCCTACTATTGGATTAATAATGGATAGGTGTCTTATTGACAACTCTCCATTATTAACTAGGCTTAATGTCACCTTACAATAGCAAGGTGGCATTAACCCCTTATTACCCCATATGCCAACGCCACAGGGCAGTGGGAAGAGAGAGGTTAAGTGCCAGAATAGGGGCATCTTACAGATGCGCCTTTTCTGGGGTGGCTGGGGCAGATGTTTTTAGGGGCGGCCAATAACCATGGTCCCTCTCTAGGCTATTAATATCCGCCCTCAGTGACTGGTTTTCCCTCTCTGGCGGAGAAAATTGTGCGGGAGCCCACGCCAGTTTTTTCCGTGAATTAACCCTTTATTTTAACACCTACAGTTCCCATATTTTACACACAAACACCTCTAACATTATTAGTGAGGGATATGTAAAAATCTAACGTGCATGAAATGGTTAACTGTATGAAAACCATGTCTCATATCCCGTCGGGTTTGGTAGTGATTTAGCAAAAGCCGACAATTGAATTACCGACTTTTCAGCTATCTAGCCCTGTATGAAATATAAATATATATGTGTGTGTGTGTGTTTTCAAGAATATTTGAGCCCATGGATCCATTATATGTCCATTTTCCAAGCCAGCGAGAAAATCTCGCCATACGGATGCCATACAGATGACACACGGATATTTTTTGAAGAAAAAATTGCATCCTCGCACTGCACACGGATCACTGTTCATGAAACATTTGTGCGATTCTCGTTAGTGTAAAACGGACCGATTTTTATTTTTTTTATATGTTGTGTGTGACTCCAGCCTTAAACTGATACTGAAATCTCACAATCATCAGTAAGCTGCAGTTTGTCAATTAGGTTGGGTAGGTGGGTTTATACTGAATTTAGCTCAAAGGTAAACTGAACCCATGAGCTCTGTTTTCAGGTAGGAAAACATTTTCAAGCTGCTTCTAAAGATATTCAGACATGAATTGTCAAAGTGAATTCACCCACCTGAAATCTTGTGACAGTGCACAGATCTACAGCGGACAGAGGGAAAGAATCTAAAAGTAAGAGTGAAGAAAAACACAGAATGTAGACATTGAGGAAAGCTCGTGCGGAGGAAAGAAATGCAGTTATGGAGCTGTGCTGATAAATGAATGTAGGTGAAGACAGCAGCACCCTGGATACACACAGACAGGAGGGGTAAGTGAATAACGTAGCTTCATTTTAACAAAATACTAGGCCTATTTAAATAAATATTGTGACCACTATTTTAAAATGGTTGTCCAACAGATGAAAACATTTTTCATATAAGAAGTCATACTGGTCTCACCAATTCCCTGCAGCTCCAATTCTGCCTTGCCGGTTTCTACTTCATTGTCCTGTCTTGAAATGACAAGTCATCCAATTATTGAAGTGGACCCCCGACTCCTGAGGAATCAGATGACACATTACGTGCTCCAAATTAGCTACATGGTACATACCATCTCTGGCTTGTCAAGGTAAGGAGGCTTATTCGCCGTGCAATGCTCCTCTGTGAATTTAAATTCCAGAGCCTCTCACCTAGCCAAATCAGTTCTCATGCTTCGCACTGACGAGGGCCAACAGCCCGAAACACCGTGTCTGCGAATTGAGATACTGATTTGGCTTTTATCCTAAGTCATATTGCACGACTCGTTAAAGGGTTGATTGTGACTTGTAGGATCGCTACTTCCAATAGGTGGCGCTATAGAGTAAAGTCCTCTTTTTCTCAGAAGAGGCAATTTGCATAACTACATGGTACATGCATTCTTGAAGTTAAGCATACTGTAACACAGTTTATAGTGTCCGTGTGCTAGAACAGGATTCCGAGCATGCACACGGACTGCTAACACTCATTATTAGGGTCATGGACATGTGGGTCATCTGATCCTTCACATCTTGACATTACCTGGACCATTAGCTATTGTATGAATGACTAGGAAAATGAGGACTGCACTAGGCGGCAAAAGCACATGGTGTAATTTACAGTGAAAGTGTAATAGTTTTAAAAAAAAAATACATTAGCAACACCAATCAATATTCTTCCATGTTCCTAAGTTGACTTATGCGGTAATTGAGGCTATTTCTTAATTTTTTAGATTTGAATTCCATCCTTTCCCTTTTTTCCCTTCTTCTTCTATCTCTACTCTTCCTTTTCTCTTCTTTTTCTTCACTCTTCCTTTCCGGATAGTATTATATAGATACTATGCAGAAACAACATGGGCCTCTGAATTAATGTATCACGTTGCAACTTTTACACTGATGTGATATAATTACTGCAAGACATCTTATTTGATATTTATATTATAAGCTATGGTTCCATGTGCTTGCGCTTCCTTTTTGTCCTACCAATAACTTGCTTTTCATGTATATTGTTGATTTTTTATTATAATAAACAAGTTTATGAAAAAATATACTTACAACACACCAGGATCACCTTAAATTTTTATCTTGAGGAAGCATGCAGAAAAAAAGCTGTTCTGCTGACCCTTTTCTTTATGGCATATACAGATGATCCACTGAACAGGTTGTTATCATTACAAATATGTGTATAGTATTTAAAGTTTTGGGGTATATATTTAATAAGGATTATTAATTGAAAATGTTTGTGTTTTTTTATTGTGTTTTTCCTTTTTAAAAAACCTATATGGGGGTTAGTTTTAATTTTTTTAAACAAAAAAAATAATCAAGTACAGTTTATTTGATTATGTTTTTTTTAGCAGAATGAAATGTTTAGCAAAGGAAGTTCACAAAGGGTTCGTTACGATTAATTGGGGCAGGTCAAAATAATTTTGGAAAATGTAACATAAATGTTAAGGCACCAAGCAGAGAGGAAAAAGGTGTTTGCATCTGTTCCCACACATCTGCCTCTCGTCATATAAAAACAATTAATTTCTAGGAATCTTTTGGCAAAAGCGTAAAAACTCCTAGATGAGGTATCAACATGCTCCAAGCTGTATCAGTTACTCATTACAATGCATATGGGGATTATGGGTGGAGACGCACACATTTAACCTTGTGTCTCCACGCACATGGAATAAATTATGTCCCATAGGCATTCAGTAGCGGTTTGAAACTTCTGAAACAAAGTCTGAAAATGAGAAAACAGAAACCAAAATGCAGAGCACAAAATCATTTATGTGACTGTGAATGGAATTTTCAGATGGGAGACAGTAGTGTACTGTACTATTGTATTGTGCACTTTATTATACATATTACTATATGCTACACATTTCTTTTATAACAATAGTTTTCAATGAGAAAATTGTGTATTAATACAAGGAGGAAGCTAAGGGGGGTCAGGTAGGGTATGTGCCCAGGTGCTGGATCCCAGGGTGGTTCTAGCCACCCAATTCCCTAGACCAGGTTATTTAGATGAAGGCATTGAATTGGAAGTATGCCCAGATGAAGGAACAAATGGCTATGGCTCTCCAATTATGTTTTGACCTAAGTTATTTTAAGTTATATGCCATAAATGTCTAATAGATGTAGGTCCCACCTTCAAGCCCAGTATCTCTCTCCAGGACATGGATTCTATGATTCTTCATTTGGCTGCAGGAGTTGTAGTTGCACATGCACTCTGTTTATTTCTATTGGAGTGTACTTTCACTTCAAAGGGAATTTGTCAGCAGGTTTTTGCTATTTAGTCTGAAAGTAACATAATGTAGGGGCAGACTGCCTGATTCCAGCGATCTGTCACTTGCTCTGCTGCTTGGTCTAGTTTCAATACAATCAGTGTTTTATCAGCGAAAGATTATCAATAGAGAACTATGTGTTGCATTCAAGCCAGACCAGCTAATTGTGTAACCCCGCCTCCACCACTGATTGGCAGCTGGCAATGTACAGTGTACACAGGAAACTGCCAATCAGTGGTGTGGGCAGGGTTATACATTGTTCAGCATTCAAAGCACTGCTACATCTACAGCACAGGATGGAGGGATTCTATCAAAACTGAAACCAATCAGCCCAGTAAGTGATACATCAGCCTGACTACCCCTACAACATACATCTCTCAGATTCCGAAGTAAAAACCTGCTGACAGATTCCCTTTAATCAGATGAGTGGTAGGCCTAAGCAATGAAACTGAAAATTAGTAGAAGTTAAGTCAAGCAAACCACAAAGTAAGTAATCTAATATATAAAGCTGAATGTGTGTATGTGTGTATGTATGTATGTATGTGTGTGTGTATGTCCGGGATTGGCATCTGAACCGTCGCAGCTACAGCCACAAAATTTTGCACAGTCACACGTCTGGACCCCGAGAGCGTCATAGGCTATGTTGTGAGGCTAAATTTTAACCCCGCGCGTTCCAATTCACCAAACAATTTTGCCCCTATCTACATAATGGGGAAAAAATGAAAGGAAAAGTGTTGGAGGCAAATTAACAGCTGCCAGATGTGAACAAGGGGGACTTAAAGAATGAGAGCGATGGCGCCAAAGAGTATATACTGTACAGTTGCTAAGGTGGGGCCCCGACATGGGATAATCACCACACCACCACGGGGATATGAACACACACACAAAATGCGCCACACACTACCACGTGCTCGAACACATATACCACCCTCAGCACACATTTCACCACACATACACCAACCTCGCCACATAAAAGTCGAAACACAAAAGTCGCCGCTCAAAAGTCGCCACGCGCAAAACTCTCCGCATGCAAAACTCGCCACACGTGCAAAACTCACCTCATGGAAAACTCGCCACACGCAAAACTTGCACACGCAGAAAAATTGCCACATGCACAAAAGTTGCAACACATGCAAAAGTTGCCTCACACAAAACTTGCACATACTCAAAAGGCACCACACATAAAACTCACCACGCGCAAAGCTCGCCATGCGCAAAACTTGCTGCACACAACTTGCTACACTAACCTGTCACATGCAACTCGACACACAAAAAGTTGCTACACGCATGTCGCCACACAAAACTCATCTCACAAAAGTCGCTACATGCATGTCGCCACACGCAACTCAACACACACAACTTGACACACGAAACTCGCCCTAAAACACACACAAGTCTGGTATTATCCTTCAAAAATAAAAATCTGATTAATAAGCAGACAAACTACAAGAGCAACAAATGTACCATGTAGGAATCCGGCAGCTGTCAGTCACATGACCAGTCTATTATGTGTATGTGTGAGCTAATATATACTGCCAGGGGGTGGGCTTACTGTTGGCTGGGGATTTATCAGGCTGCCAATTTAGCTTACAAATACTGTGGTAAAAATACTGACCAAATGATGTGTGAACGAGGGCTAATACAGGAGGAGATGACATACAGATATATACTATATACAGGTGGAGATGACACACAGGTATATACTATTTACAGGGGAGATGACACACAGGTATATACTATATACAGGAGGAGATGACACACAGATATATACTATATACAGGAGAGATGACACACAGGTATATACTATATAGAGGAGGAGATGACATACAGGTACATACTACATACAGGAGGAGATGACATACAGGTATATACTATATACAGGAGGAGATGACACACAGGTATATACTATATACAGGAGCAGATTACCTACAGGTATATAGTATATACAGGAGGAGATGACATACAGGTAAATGCTATGTATAGGAGGAGATGACATACAGGTATATACTATATACAGGAGGAGATGACACACAGATATATACTATATATATAGGTGAGATGACACACAGGTATATACTATATACAGGAGATTACATACAAGTATATCTAATATATAAAGCTGAATGTGTGTATGTATATATGTGTGTATGTCCGGGATTGGCATCTGCACCGTCGCAGCTACAGCCACAAAATTTTGCACAGTCACACGTCTGGACCCCGAGAGCGTCATAGGCTATGTTGTGAGGTGAAATTTTAACCCCGCGCGTTCCAATTCACCAAACAATTTTGCCCCTATCTACATAATGGGGAAAAAGTGAAGGGAAAAGTGTTGGAGGAAAATTGACAGCTGCCAGATGTGAACAATGGGGACTTAAAGAATGAGAGCGATGGCGCCAAAGAGTATATACCGTACAGTTGCTAAGGTGGGGCCCCGACATGGGATACTCACCACACACGGGGATATGAACACAAACACAAAATGCGCCACACACTACCACGTGCTTGAACACATATACGACCCTCAGCACACATTTCACCACACACACACCAACCTCGCCACATAAAAGTCGAACCACAAAAGTCACCACTCAAAACTCGCCACGCGCAAAACCCGCTACATGCAAAACTCGCCATATGCAAAACTAGGCTCACGCAAAACTCGCCACACGTGCAAAACTCACCTCATGGAAAACTCACCTCATGCAAAACTTGCACACACAGAAAAATTGCCACATGTACAAAAGTTGCAACACATGCTAAAGTTGCCTCACACAAAACTTGCACATACTCAAAACGCACCACACATAAAACTCGCTACTCGCAAAACTCACCATGAACAAATCTTGCTGCATACAACTTGCTACACTAACCTGTCACATGCAACTCGACACACAAAATGTTGCTACACGCATGTCACCACACAAAACTCATCTCACAAAAGTCGCTACATGCATGTCGCCACACGCAACTCAACACACACAACTTGACACATGAAACTCGCCCTAAAACACACACAAGTCTGGTATTATCCTTCAAAAATAAAAATCTGATTTAATAAGCTGACAAACTACAAGAGCAACAAATGTACCATATAGGAAATACAGCAGCTGTCAGTCACATGACCTGTCTATTATGTGTATGTGTGAGCTAATATATACTGCCAGGGGGTGGGCTTCCTGTTGGCTGGGGATTTATCAGGTTGCCAATAGCAACCAATCACAGCTCAGCTTCTATTTTGCTACAGTTAATTAATCTGAGCTCTGATTGGTTAATATAGGCAACAAAGACATTCTCAGTATAACAAAGCTAATATATGTTGTGAAATGCTTCTATTAGCTTAGTTTTTGCCTTTTAATAATTACATTTCTATCTATTTGTTTTGTGGTTTTTGCGTGCAGAATAAATTTTTGTTAACACATTCTATTTTGCTAACAGCAGTCATTAACCCGGGCGAAGCCGGGTAGTACAGCTAGTCTAATATATAAAGCTGAATGTGTGTATGTGTGTGTGTGTGTGTGTGTGTGTGTGTGTGTGTGTGTGTGTGTGTGTGTATGTCCGGGATTGGCATCTGAACCGTCGCAGCTACAGCCACAAAATTTTGCACAGTCACACGTCTGGACCCCGAGAGCGTCATAGGCTATGTTGTGAGGTGAAATTTTAACCCCGCGCTTTCCAATTCACCAAACAATTTTGCCCCTATCTACACAATGGGGAAAAAGTGAAAGGAAAAGTGTTGGAGGCGTCGCAGCTACAGGCACAAAATTTTGCACAGTCACACGTCTGGACCCCGAGAGCGTCATAGGCTATGTTGTGAGGTGAAATTTTAACCCCGCGCTTTCCAATTCACCAAACAATTTTGCCCCTATCTGCATAATGGGGAAAAAATGAAAGGAAAAGTGTTGGAGGCAAATTAACAGCTGCCAGATGTGAACAAGGGGGACTTAAAGAATGAGAGCGATGGCGCCAAAGAGTATATACTGTACAGTTGCTAAGGTGGGGCCCCGACATGGGATAATCACCACACCACCACGGGGATATGAACACACACACAAAATGCGCCACACACTACCACGTGCTCGAACACATATACCACCCTCAGCGCACATTTCACCACACATACACCAACCTCGCCACATAAAAGTCGAAACACAAAAGTCGCCGCTCAAAACTCGCCACGCGCAAAACTCTCCACATGCAAAACTCGCCACACGTGCAAAACTCACCTCATGGAAAACTCGCCACACGCAAAACTTGCACACGCAGAAAAATTGCCACATGCACAAAAGTTGCAACACATGCAAAAGTTGCCTCACACAAAACTTGCACATACTCAAAAGGCACTACACATAAAACTCGCCACGCGCAAAACTCGCCATGCGCAAAACTTGCTGCACACAACTTGCTACACTAACCTGTCACATGCAACTCGACACACAAAAAGTTGCTACACGCATGTCGCCACACAAAACTCATCTCACAAAAGTCGCTACATGCATGTCGCCACACGCAACTCAACACACACAACTTGACACACGAAACTCGCCCTAAAACACACACAAGTCTGGTATTATCCTTCAAAAATAAAAATCTGATTAATAAGCAGACAAACTACAAGAGCAACAAATGTACCATATAGGAATCCGGCAGCTGTCAGTCACATGACCAGTCTATTATGTGTATGTGTGAGCTAATATATACTGCCAGGGGGTGGGCTTACTGTTGGCTGGGGATTTATCAGGCTGCCATTTTAGCTTACAAATACTGAGGTAAAAATACTGACCAAATAACGTGTGAACGAGGGCTAATACAGGAGGAGATGACATACAGATATATACTATATACAGGAGGAGATGACACACAGGTATATACTATTTACAGGGGAGATGACACACAGGTATATACTATATACAGGAGGAGATGACACACAGGTATATACTATATACAGGAGCAGATTACCTACAGGTATATAGTATATACAGGAGGAGATGACATACAGGTATATGCTATGTATAGGAGGAGATGACATACAGGTATATACTATATACAGGAGGAGATGACACACAGATATATACTATATATAGGTGAGATGACACACAGGTATATACTATATACAGGAGGAGATTACATACAGGTATATACTATATATAGGAGGAGATGACATACAGGTATATACTATATACAGGGGAGATGACACACAGCAGGTATATACTATATACAGGGGAGATGACATACAGGTATATACTATATACAGGAGATGACATACAGGTGTATACTATATATAAGGGAGATGACAAACATGTATATACTGAGGTGAAAATGAGAGGTGTGAGGTGAAAATGAAAAGGTGTGAGTGCAAAATGAGAGGAGTGAGGGAAAATAGTGGAGTGATCGGAAAATGACAGATGTGAGGTCGAAATGACAAGTGTTAGGGGGGAATGAGAGGAGTGAGAGGGAAAATAAGAGGAGTGAGGGGGAAAATGAGAGGTGTGAGGGAGAAAATGAGAGATGTGAGGGTGAAAATGAGAGGCATGATGGGAAAATAAGAGAAGTGAGGTGCTATAACTAACCACAGATATTTACTATGCCCAGGCAACGCCGGGCTCTTCAGCTAGTTTTATATAAAATTCTTCTGCGAAAGTTTGTTAAACGTAAAGTTTTATTAGCGATTTTTCAAGGACCTATGACAGTCTGCCTTCATGTAGGTAATAATATAAGTAAGGAATCTTCATGAAAGTGATCGAAAATACAAAAAAGATTGTAATCACCCTTGTGATAGTATACAAAGTAAAACAATGTGGTTTTTGCGTTTCGAGGGGAAATTCTAGCACAAAGCAGCATGACTAACCCCTTTCCGATGTTGAGCGTAATAGTACACCCACAATGGACTCCCCTATTTGGTGCATGCTCCGGCGCTGAGCCCCCACCTTTCCAGGCACATAACAGCTGACCTGTGCCCACAACAGCAGCGTGTGTAATCACGATTGACCCGCAGCTGTTAACTAGTTAAATAACAATGTAAATTTCTGACAGTGGCATTTAACTAGAACTTACCGAAAGCGTATAGCTAATCCCACCCATTGGTGTTAGGCATCGAGATCCCACTGCTGTATAGGGTGAATCTCGAGGCATGTCCTCTGCGGTCTCCCATTCTTCTTCAGCCACAGAGGATCCTGCTCAGCAGAGACGTCGGTCCCAGTGTCTTGCTCAGGCTAATGCTGTCTGTTTGGTTAATGCTGCTGTTCCAGGTTGAGCTATAGCAATCAGCATTAGTCAGCGGTGAGCAGATGCTCCTGGGATGAAGTCCTGCTTTTCTCCATCTGAGCATGCCTGTGAGATGACCGCTCATTGGTGGTCGGAGGTCACATGCGCAGGTCCTCCAGCAGCTCGGATTGGGCCATCAGTAAGGTCCCGGAAGGCTGCGGCTATAAAAGGATTGCACGGCCGCGTGCTAGTATATCCTATAATTGTGGTGTGTGTGTGCAAGCATGTATGTCTCAGGTGAAAGCTCCTAATGATCCCCTTTCCTCTGGTTGTGTATGTGAACTGGGTGATTGGAGTCAGAAACAGAGCCTAGTAGTGGCATTGCCTGTACGCCACTGTGCACTCAGTCCGCACTGCACAGTATTTAGCGTCAGTTTTGCATTCGCCTGTGCGATGCCACGCACACTTTGTGCGCTAAATCTGCTAGTTAGCGTGTGTTAGTGGCGATCGCCAGTGCGGCACCGCGTGTACTCTGTGCACTAAATATAAGTAGCGGTCCTGTGAAGTAACTGGGCTCACTGTAGTAAGCACCGGGTGATGGGTAACCTGTGTGTGTTTGGTATTGTACTGCCATTTAGTGTCCGCCATTCCTAAGCAGCAGTTTACATCTCTGCATGGTGGACAGCGGGCTGCGAATGCACCTTATTACTATCTTTATATTTATTTGGTGCGTTCCACCAGCCCTAACAATTGGTGACCCCATCACATGATCGCAGGTCACCGATGGGTCGGCATGACAACCAGAGGTCTGCAGCAGACCTCTATGGTTGTCATTGCCAGATTGCTATGAGCGCCGCCCCATGGTCGCCACTGACATGTGTTGTTAACAGCCTCAGGAGGAATCACAATCCTCCCGCACCTGTTAACCCATTAAATGCCACTGTCAATCTTTGACAGCGGCATTTAACATGCGCTTCTGGCAAGTGCGAAGGAAATCCTGCCAGTGGGTTGGCATGACAACCAGATATCTCCAGCAGACCTCCATGGTTGTCACTGCCGGATTGCTATGAGTGTCGCCCAGTGGTCGGAGCTCATAGCAATTCAACAATTCTACTACATACAGGTGATCTGATCATCGCCTGTATATAGCAGAAGCGATCAGGTTATGGCAGCTTCTAGTCTCCCATGGAAACTACTGAAGCATGTCAAAAGTTAATAAAAAGTTTTTAAAAATAATAAAAAAATATAAAAGTTCAAATCATCCCCCTTTTGCCCCACTCAAAATAAAGCAATAAAATAATCTCAAACACACACATATTTGGTATAACCGCATTCAGAATCGCCTGATTTATCAATAAAAAAAAAATTAACCCAATCGCAAAATGGCGTAAAGAGAAAAAAAAGACAAACGCCAGAATTACGTTTTTTTTTGGTTGCCGCAAAATTGCATTAAAATACAATAATGGGAGATCAAAAGATCATATCTACACCAAAATGATATCTTTAAAAATATCAGCTCTGCACACAAAAAATAAGCCATCATCCAACCCAAGGTCACGAAAAATGGAGACTCTACGGGTCTCGGAAAATGGCGCCTTTTTTATAGCAAACTTTGGAATTTGTTTTGACCACTTACATAGAAAAGAACCTATATATGTTTGGTGTCTATGAACTTGCAATGACCTGGAGAATCATAATTGCATGTCAGTTTTAGCATTTAATGAACATAGTAAAAAAAGCCAAACAAAAAACAATTGTGGAATTGCACTTTTTGTGCAATTTCATGCAATTTCACCATACTTTGAATTTTTTTCCCATTTTCCAGTACACGATATGTTAAATCCAATGGTGTTATTCAAAATACAACTTGTCCCACAAAAAAACAAGCCCTCGCATCGCCATATTAACGGAAAAATAAAAAAGTTAGGGCTCTGGGAAGAAGGGGAGCAAAAAACAAGAACGAAAATAGCTCCGGTCATGAAAGGGTAAATAAATTCAGAACTTATCAAAAAATTTGGCTTTTGTCACAAATTTCTGAGAAAAAATAAATGTTTATATCTTCCTATAATTTAAGCTGTAGGACAGTTTGTTTTTCTCCACTGCAAACCTTAGTTTTTGTTGACACCATATTGGGGTGCATACATCATTTTGATTTCTTCACATTGCATTTTTGGGAGGTGTGATGATAAAAAAAATTGAAATTTCTGGCATTTTTGTTTTTTCTTTGCAGCATTTACTATATTTTTTTATTCTGTGGATGAGCAAATCTGTGCTGGCTGTATAACACAGGTGGCATTTGACATGTCTTATGTCGGTGAGGAATAAAGTGTACATGTTGCAACTTGTTTTAAGTGCAATGTAATCTTGACAATAACTTTGCTATTTGCATTTCTTTGACTCAAGGTGCCACTTGCACGATTTAATACTTGCAAGAGGAGGATAACTGCAGTCATTGGTTTAGTATTACAATTACTCTAGTGCGATCAACTGCAATTATGACTGTTACTCGCTCCAATCACAGCCCAATCTCTCACAGATTGAGTGTCTAGTGGTCTTTGATCAAGCTGTGTAGTCTTAGTGTAACACCCCAGGTAACCGGTTGTTACAGTGATGTTGCCTTCCTTTCGGGGAGGGTAATATCATGCTTGGAGGCAAGGAGGATTTCCTTTACCAGGTAATGCACCTACATACAACCCATTCTGAATCCAGGCCAGAAGGGGCAGCTCTGAACCCGGATTCAGGGGAGTATCCCCAGCTTTAAGTATTCTGGTCTGGAGGAGGAGTTAAGTTAGATTGGAGCAGACAGTGGAAGTGAGAGGAGTGAGAGCAGAGAGTGGAGCCATGCAGCAAGGACTGTGAGCTGCAGCTCCAGGAAAGGAAGAGAACCTGAAGGGTTGGAATGTAGTGAGCATCGGAGGAAAGGAGCACAGGAGAAGGAAAAGGCTTGGAGGGGAACTGTGACTGGGCACCCTCTGAGCCGAAGTGCAGGAACCGGGAGCCCGAGGCTGTGTTGTACTCCAGGTCTTACGGCAAAATTGGAAGGTAAAGGACTTTATGTAATTTTCCTGCACCCACACCTGAAGATGAAGCAGTACACGAAGAGCCCAGGTCGTAATAGAGACCCTATAAAAAGGCTCACACTGCCCACCATACGGGTAACTGTCCCAGGACAGGAGAGAGAGGACTTTGTATGGAAGCCACAGGCAGCAAGGACCTCGCATACGAGCGTGAATAGGAAGGCTTACTGGGAGAGGGATCAACCTTTGTCTCCAGGTCGGCCGGACCATATCACCACCTGTTGCTGGTAATCTGGACTGTGGCCTGCTACCACCAATAAACCAGGTAAAAACATTACAACTCTGTGTCCTTCATTTATTTGCTAGCATACACCATCCCTGCCCAGGACACCCGGAGCCCTGGGGACCCCGCTTCACCTGTGGGAAGCGTCACCATCTTTGCTGCAGAAACATCACCCCAGAGAACCCCTTTAAGCAGCGTTGGTCCCCTCTAACCAAGAACCACAGGTGGCGTCACGAACACAAACTTTATTACAACTCCCTTAAAAGACCTTCCCCTTTTAATTGAGCGCCCAGGGCCATGGACCGGATCGCTGCCACCGTGACATCCCCTTTAACTGCAACCGGACCCAGTACCGAGTATCCCCACTGTCCTGGTGGGCGACTCACTAGTATGAAGCAAAATTGATTAAGGTTTTTATACTGTTCCTGAACAATACATAGCCATGTGCAAACAGACTTTCAGACACCCTAGCTTCTGTGGCTCTTTGTTACCAAATGACACTACTTGGAAGGTCCATCTCCAGAACTTTTTCTCTTGCCATGCCATTCTCACATGGCAGCCTGATTGCCTCTAGCCCTCCTCTGGTTCTGAAATCACACCATAAGACCTGTGGTTTTGGAGATGCACTGACTTGGTTAACATGATATACACATCAATGTTGCTAAGATCCATGCATTTGCAAAACTCCAAGAAGTAACTGTTCACTTGATGCCTAATATCATGCCTGTATTGAGAAAACTAATATTAACTTCACATATGAGTGTTTTTAATGATTCAGTGCCTTGAAAAAGTAATCATAGCACATGATTTTTTCACATATTTTCATATTACACCCACAAACTTAAATGCATTTTATTGGGATTTTATGTGTTATACCAACACAAAGTAGCAAGTATTTGTGAAGTGTAAAGGAAATAATAGATGGTTTTCTAATTATTTTAAAAATATAAATAGGAAAATTGTGACTTGCAGAAAGCTATGTGACTCCAGAAGTCACATAATTAATAAATTGAGTCCACCTGTGTGAAATATACTCTCAGTACAACTACAGCTGTTATGATAAGGCCTCAGAGGTTTGTTTGAGAACATTAGTGATCACACAGCATCATGGAAATCAAAAAATACACCAGATAGGCTAGGGATAAAGGTGTGGACAAGAGCAAAGCAGGGTTAGGTAACGCAAAATATTTCAAGTTATGAACATTCAATCTATCATCAAAAATTGTAAGATTGTTGCACAACTGGAAACCTACCAAGACATGGCCATCCAACCTACACTGACATCTCAAGCAAGGGGAGCACTAATTAGAAAAGCTGCCAAGAGGCCCATAGTCACTCTGGAGAAGCTGCAGAGATCCACAGCTCAGGTGGGAGAATCTGTCCACAGGACATCTATAAGGCCAGAGTCACACTAGACCGTAATGCTTGGACCAATGTTAATCTATGGTGCAGCTCCTATCATCCGTTGTTTTCTCGGCCGTATTCTACGTGCGAGAGAAATCGCAGCATGCTGCAATTTCCACCGTATCTCGGCCGAAAAACGCCAATGAAAGTCTATGGGTGTGAGAATAACTTGCACACCACACGGACCATCAGTGTGACTTGCGAGAAATACGCACCGGTGTCCTTTAGAAAAGCCAGCAATTCAGTGCGATGTACAGTAAAATCACACTGACACGTTATAATAGATAAAATAAATGTCTACACATAATATAGGTGTCGGCGGTGGGCAGTGATCTGCGACGTCAGACGCCGGGGCCATGGTTTGCGGTCCACCGCCATGCTACTGGAAGCGCCGCATTAGACCGCGCTATTGGGGCTTCCATTTAGGAATGCCCTATAAATACCTGCAATACTCTCTTTACACCCCCTCCCCAAGGAAGCATTGCTAGCGAAACGCACGTCGGGGCTTCTTCCGTGTCCAGTACTTGGGTTGGTATTATCTTTATTATTATACAACACCCTCTGACATGTTTATTGTGGATCTAGGGACTTTCTTCATTAGTGATAACTTTGTCCTGCTTGTAGTATGGTTATACTTATGATGGCTTCACGTATCTTACTATATTGACTTAATTAACATACTGTGACTATTTATTTATATTGTCTCTGCACTTGCATACTTATATGAGCCACCATTTACTTCTTAAGTGTACCAATCTCGCCCTACTATCCCTCCCTGTATTGGGTCTATTTGCCTGAGGGTTTATCTTTTCAATACCCCCTTACATTTGTATTATATTTTTGCCGGGCATGGCACTTAGGTGTCACCATCCCTGTTACCTTCCTTTTTATGTATTTTAAAGGCTATTTCTGTTTTGTACTATTTATTAATAAATGTGATTACATTCAATTGTACTTTGCTCTGTGATTTACCTTCTTGTTTTGGGTAAAATACTGTATATGATGTGATAAAGCTATTATTTATTCTGGCCGCAGTTTGGTAAATAGCCCATACCTGTCCGCTGTACAGTCATGACCCACGTAGTGATCCATATCTGGGGGAATTTACATTTACAACCGGGAGCACTGCTAATGCGGCTGCTCCTGGCTGTAAATGACTGGAGAATGAATGAAATGCAGGGAACGGAGCTTCGGTGACTAGCGGTGTCATCACCGAAGCTGCGCCCCCTGGCGGCATGAACTCATATGAACTCTGTAGCATGGGAAAATCAGCTGGCATTGGATGGAGATAAATACAGAGAGATTCTGGAGGAAAACCTGTTAGAGGTTGCAAAAGACTTGAGAATGGGACATAGGTTCACCTTCCAGTAGGACAATGACTCTAACCATACTGCCAGAGCTATAATATAATGGTTTAGATTAAAGCATATTCATGTGTGTGAATGGCCCAGTCACAGTTCTGCAAAATCTGGCATCAAATATTAGCCCAGATCCCTAGATCTGAACGTTTTCCCAGCACATCACACAGATATTTAATCAGATTGGAATCCTTCTATATTATTTCTAAACACTCTTTTTCGGTGATTACTTTGTATCTCTGTTCATACTGCACCCACACACACAAATGACACACCATTTGAAAGGTAAACTTGCCCCCTTCAGCAGGACAATAGCCCAACAAACCACACATACATGATGTGATCACAAAATACAGTTTAAACATTAATTTTCATAAACCTGCAGTAAGGAAAAATGACCTGCAGGTGGTACCACACTACCCCAAAGCACACGCCCTGTTGATGGAACTTTGTGCCATACATTCCACCAGGCTGCAGAAAAATTACATTTGGTGATTCGTGATGCAGAATGGAAGGAATGCTTGCAAGAGGCTGCTCAACACCAAATGCCATCCCAGTTGAGATGCCTTTTTGCAGTGCTCTAAACCTAGCAATGTACGTCAGTTGTGGGAAACATTCAGACACGCCTTAGCAAAAGATTTTCAAAGGTAATAATAATCTATATTTTTATATAGCGCTAACATATTCCACAGCGCTTTACAGTTTGCACACATCATCATCACTGTCCCCGATGGGACTCACAATCTACATTCCCTATCAGTATGTCTTTGGAATGTGGGAGGAAACCCACGCAAACATTGGGAGAACATACAAACTCCTTGCAGATGTTGCCCTTGGTGGGATTTGAACCCAGGACTCCAGCACTGCAAAGCTGCAGTGCTGACCAGTGAGCCACCGTGCTGCCCTTAACACCCACCGGACAAATCCTACAACTGTGCTCTCCTACTATTGCAAGACATTTACAAACAGCACAGCACAAACTGTCAACAATTTAATTTGCCATAGCCAGTTTACATACAACAGCCAAGCGAGATGTACGACGTTGACAACGAGCGCAAAAACTGAGAAGAGTTGTACAGCCAACTCAATGCAGAGCAGGCAGCAATAGATAATGAGGTGTTACACGCCGTCAGTAGAAAACTTCCCCACTGTTACTTCATCGATGGACCAGGAGGATCAGGAAAAACATTTCTCTACAAGACATTATGTCACATACAATGAGGTGAACAAAGGGTCGTCTTGCCATTTACATGGACAGACATTGCTGCAAATCTTCTACCAGGAATCCAAACATCACATTCCCTATTTAGGTTGCCAGTCCCCATCTTAGAAACATCCGTATCATCAATGCGACACCAATGATGCACAAGTACTCCGGGATGCTGACCTTGTTATTTGGGACGAAGTCTCCATGGTTCCTAAAGATGCTCTCACAGTTGATGATAGGCTTTTGAAGGACATCACCAACAATCGCCTACCATATGGAGGTAAAATCATTTTGTTTTGCGGAGACTTTCAACAGGTCTTACCTGTACTATGACACGCCAGTAGAACAGTCATAGTGGAAGTAATTGTGAAACGATCTCCTTTGTGGCCAAACGTAAAAGCTAGGAAATTAACCCAAAACTAGTGTTGAGCGATACCGTCCGATACTTGAAAGTATCGGTATCGGATAGTATCGGCCGATACCCGAAAAGTATCGGATATCGCCGATACCGATACCCGATACCAATACAAGTCAATGGGACACCAAGTATCGGAAGGTATCTTGATGGTTCCCAGGGTCTGAAGGAGAGGAAACTCCCCTTCAGGCCCTGGGATCCATATTAATGTGTAAAATAAAGAATTAAAATAATAAATATTGATATACTCACCTCTCCGGAGGCCCCTGCACCTCACCGCTGTTAATCGGCAGCCTTCTTTGCTTAAAATGAGCGCGTTTAGGGCCTTCCATGATGTCACGGCTTCTGATTGGTCGCGTGCGCTGATGTGACCGCCACGCGACCAATCACAAGCCGTGACGTCATTCTCAGGTCCTAAATTCCTAGAATGAGGAGTTTAGGACCTGAGAATGACGTCACGGCTTGTGATTGGTCGCGTGGCGGTCACATGAGCGTACGCGACCAATCAGAAGCCGTGACGTCATGGAAGGTGCTGAACGCGCTCATTTTAAGCAAAGCAGGCTGCCGGTTACTACCAGGGCGCGTCAGAGGGTGAGTATATCCCTATTTTTTATTTTAATTCTTTATTTTTTACATGGATATGGATCCCAGGGCCTGAAGGAGAGTTTCCTCTCCTTCAGACCCTGGGAACCATACACTGGGAACTTCCGATTCCGATTCCCGATACCACAAAAGTATCGGATCTCGGTATCGGAATTCCGATACCGCAAGTATCGGCCGATACCGATACTTGCGGTATCGGAATGCTCAACACTACCCAAAACATGAGAGCAAATGATGATCACGTGTTCACTGACTGGTTACTAAAGTTAGGCAATGGAGATTTAGAAATACAGACTGACTTTGCCCCTGATGCAGTCAAAATACCAAAACATTGTTACTCCGATTACCTTAGCTTAATTAGCACTGTTTTGAAAACCACACAAATCAATGAACAAAATGTTTCCGACTTCTATTCAACTGCAATTTTGTGTCCAAAAAATGAAGATTGTACAGCAATTAATAATTATGTTTTTACACAAATGATACCTGGCGAGTCTAAAGTTTATCTAAGTTGCAATACTGTACTATGTGAGGATCCACAACATCAACGGTTGTACCCCTTAGAGTTTCTCAATTCCTTAAACCCTTCTGGCCTACCCCCTCATAAGCTGGTCTTGAAAAAAAATACGATTATCATGTTGCTAAGAAATCTTTACGCTAAACAAGGACTCATCAATGGCGCGAGATTAGTCATCACTAATTTAGGCAATTACACAATCACTACAAAAGTCATTAATTCCGCTCAAACAGTTATCATACCTCGAATTAACCTCACACCTTCCGATCCAACTATGCCTTTCCACCTGAGCAGAAAGCAATTCCTAGTCAAAGTGGCATTTGCAATGACCATTAATAAAGCACAGGGACAAACACTTCAAACAGCTGGCCTGTTCCTACCAAAACCAATATTCTCACACGGCCAGTTGTACGTGGCATTTTCAAGAGTGCGAAGCTTCAAAAATATACATGTTTGCGTAAGCGATACTTACAATCAAAAAGTCACTGAGACTGACATTATCACCCCCAATGTTGTGTTTAAGGAGGTTTTATAACAGCGATATTTTATTTTGCTAAGATATTTTTTGACCTCTACTTATCAAACCAATTTTTTGTATTAACAATCTACATATATAAATACCTGTCTGTGTTCATCATGTAATTAAATACATTTACATTTGACCAGCTTGCTTTTTCGGAAATTGCCTGCGCCCCCGAAGACCAATGTGCAAAAATTTTGCATGGGCCAACTAGTTATAGAATATTTATAGAACTGCTCCTGTCCTCTGCCACATGAATATGTCGTTTCCCAGCAGCAAGACACTCATTAACATTATTAGTGATCATTGTCAGTCAGTGCTTTAATTATCTCTAATATTACATATCTATTCAGTGAAATGCTTATGTCTTGATCCCCAGGTATGACATCACAGAAGCTGGAAATTCTAATCATATTTTTATAGATGTTATAGATGTTAAAACAATTATTAAAAATAGAAAATGAGTTTATTATGAGGATAGAAAGTGAAATCATCCTCTAAGCATATAATTAGTCTACTTACTAGTATTCCTAGGTGGAATCATTTAGAAAATTCTAAATATTTATGGAAATTAACATTAAAAGGAAAAAAGTAATATTTGAGCATTTCGCTAATTAATTGCAGTTCATGGAAGTTAATCCACCAATTTACAGCAAAGTGTTTTGTATAGGGATAACAGCTCTGAGAGTTGCTCTTTCTAGGTTATTTAACTTGATGTACTGTTCTAGAAGCTATTGATTCCTTTCTTGTCTTGGACTCTACAGCATTTAAATTAAGATCTCTCACAAAATATCATTACTAACATCACTACATTCAATTTGGCTCAGTGAAATACAAATTTCTAAATAAATCAAGAAATCTGGGAAATAGCTTTTTTTTCATTTCTTCCTTAAAAAAGAATATTCCTTCACTTTGAAGCCACTATAAAACATGAATAAATATATGCTATGGCCGATAGTCTATGACATCTTTTACAAGAAAAATGGATGCTAATATGGAGTTGGACTTCATTTTGAGGCTATAACAGTTTCCACTGCTCTGTATTTTCTAGAAGTGCCTATGGGCAGTTGTGCCATTCAGCCAACAGAACATTTGTGAGGTCAGACATTGATGTTGGATGAGGATGTCTGGCTCACAGTCAACGCTCTAATTCATCCCAAAAGTGTTCAATGGTGTTAAGGTCAGGGCAATGTCCCAGGGAGGTCATTTTCTTCCACACCAAATCATGTTGTTATAGTTTATGTATTATGTTATGCATTATGCAAAGAGTCACAGTCATGCTGGAACGGAAGGTGGCCTTCCCTCAAACTGTCGCCATGAAAAAGCATAAAATCAGAGATGCCAACCATTCAGAAATTCCAGGACATTCTAGAAAAATAGGGCATATTTTGCCCTGTCGGCAAAAAATCTGTGATTTTTTTAAGTTAAAGAAACTTACACAGATTATTTTGTCTGTAATTATCATCAATTCACAGTATACAGTGAATGCAGCTGATGTCTTTATTTCAGAATTATGGACATGTATCGCTTATTATAATGATTAATTAAGGTTTTCCAATGTGTCTAAAAACAATATTGTTTGTCTGTGATTTTTTGATAAGTTGTCTAGAAAAAAAAGTCAAGTTTGCATCTCTGTTGTGAATTTGGTTTCTGGGTTCCCCCGGTGGTCACTGGTGGTACTGAACTTGTGTGCTTCATCGCCTCTGTTCACCTGTTTCCATCAGGATGTGGGAGTTGTCTATTTAGCCTTGCTCCTCAGTCATTTCTATGCCGGCCAACAATGTTACCAGAAGCCTTTCTGTTGCATGTTCCTGCTCCTAGACTACTATCAGCTAAGTTGGACTTGTAGTTCTAAGTTTGTTTTGCATTTTTGTTCCAGTTCTCTGTGTTTGAATATTTCTGAGGCTGGAAGCTCTTGTGAGCTGAAATTGCCACTCTGGTGTCATGAGTTGATATTAGAGTCTTAAAGTAATTTCAGGATGGTGTTTTGAAAGGGTTTTCAGCTGACTGTGTAGTTCCCTTTTCTGTCTTCCTACTATCTAGTAAGTGGACCTCAATTTGCTAAACCTATCTTCATACTTCGTATGTCAATTTCCTCTAAAATCACCGACATTATATGTGGGGGCTACTGTCTGCCTTTTGGGGAAAATTTCTCTAGAGGTAAGCCAGGTCTGTATTTTCCTCTGCTAGGGTCAGTCAGTTCTCCGGCTGGCGCTGGGCGTCTAGGGATAAAACGTAGGCACGCTACCCGGCCACTGTTAGTTGTGCGGTAGGTTTAGCTCACAGTCAGCTCGAGTTCCCATCTTCCAAGAGCTAGTCCTTTTGTATGCTTTACTACGGTCTCTTGCCATTGAGAACCATGACAGTTTGGCCGGCCAAGGGTTAAAATAATTGGCAGAAGAAAGGAGAGAAAAGAAGTCTGCAGAGAATTTTTATTTTTTTTTCCTGAGTTTGCTCATTAGTTGATTCACTAGCATCTCTGCTTACTGCAGCCTTCGTCTCTCTCTCCTTCTAATCCTTGAATGGTTCTGATTTCACCTGATGAAAATGGATCCTCAGAGTTTAGCCACAGGTTTGAATAATCTCGCTATGAAGGTTCAAAGTTTACAGGATTTTGTAATTCATGCTCCTATATCTGAACCTAGAGTACCTTTGCCTGAATTTTTCTCCGGGGATAGATCTCGCTTCCAGAATTTCAAACATAATTGTAAATTATTTTTGTCTCTGAGATATCGCTCCGCTGGAGATCCTGCACAGCAGGTCAGGATTGTAATTTCCTTGCTCCGGGGCGACCCTCAGGATTGGGCATTTGCTTTGGCACCAGGGGATCCTGCGTTGCTTAATGTGGATGCGTTTTTCCTGGCTTTGGGGTTGCTTTATGAGGAACCTCATTTAGAGATTCAGGCTGAAAAAGCCTTGATGGCCCTGTCTCAAGGGCAAGATGAGGCTGAAATATACTGCCAAAAATTTCGTAAGTGGTCTGTGCTTACTCAGTGGAATGAGTGCTCCCTGGCGGCGAATTTCAGAGAGGGTCTCTCTGATGCCATTAAAGATGTTATGGTGGGGTTCCCTGTGCCTGCAGGTCTGAATGAGTCCATGACAATGGCTATTCAGATTGATCGGCGTTTGCGGGAGCGCAAACCTGTGCACCATTTGGCGGTGTCTACTGAGAAGGCGCCAGAGATTATGCAATGTGATAGAATTCTGTCCAGAAGCGAACGACAGAATTTTAGGCGAAAAAATGGGTTATGCTTCTATTGTGGCGATTCAACTCATGTTATATCAGCTGTTGTGAATTTGCTTTTTGCTCCCTCTAGTGGTTGCTAGTTTTTTTGACTCTGGTTTTTCTGTCATTCCTTTTATCCACACCTGGGTCGTTAGTTAGGGGTGTTGCTATATAAGCTCCCTGGACCTTCAGTTCAATGCCTGGCAACGTAGTTATCAGAGCTAGTCTGCTGTGCTCTTGTCTACTGATCCTGGTTCCAGTTATATCAGCTAAGTCTGCCTTTTGCTTTTTGCTATTTGTTTTGGTTTTGTATTTTTGTCCAGCTTGTTCCAAATCTATATCCTGACCTTTGCTGGAAGCTCTAGGGGGGCTGGTGTTCTCCCCCCGGACCGTTAGACGGTTCGGGGGTTCTTGAATTTCCAGTGTGGATTTTGATAGGGTTTTTGTTGACCATATAAGTTACCTTTCTTTATTCTGCTATCAGTAAGCGGGCCTCTCTGTGCTAAACCTGGTTCATTTCTGTGTTTGTCACTTCCTCTTACCTAACCGTCATTATTTGTGGGGGGCTTCTATCCAGCTTTGGGGTCCCCTTCTCTGGAGGCAAGAAAGGTCTTTGTTTTCCTCTACTAGGGGTAGCTAGATTCTCCGGCTGGCGCGTGTCATCTAGAATCAACGTAGGAATGATCCCCGGCTACTTCTAGTGTTGGCGTTAGGAGTAGATATATGGTCAACCCAGTTACCACTGCCCTATGAGCTGGATTTTTGTACTCTGCAGACTACCACGTTCCTCTGAGACCCTCGCCATTGGGGTCATAACAGTTTGCCAGGCCAGTATTAAATGTTTAATGCATTGCAGAAGAGGGATTATAAGAAAGAAGATTCTGAGTTTTTTTTTTTCTTCTTCCCCTTTACCTCAGAGTGGCTATGCTTGCTGCAGACATGAATGTCCAGACCTTGATTACAAGTGTGGACCAGCTGGCTACTCGTGTGCAGGGCATACAAGACTATGTTATCAGAAATCCTAGGTCAGAACCTAAAATACCGATTCCTGAACTGTTTTCCGGAGACAGGTTTAAGTTTAGGAATTTCGTGAATAATTGTAAATTGTTTTTGTCCCTGAGACCCTGTTCATCTGGAGATTCTGCTCAGCAAGTAAAAATTGTTATTTCGTTCTTACGAGGCGACCCTCAGGATTGGGCTTTTTCGCTGGCGCCAGGAGATCCGGCATTGGCTGATCTTGATGCGTTTTTTCTGGTGCTCGGTTTACTTTATGAGGAACCCAATCTTGAGATTCAGGCAGAAAAAGCCTTGCTGGCTATGTCTCAGGGGCAGGACGAGGCTGAAGTGTATTGCCAAAAATTTCGGAAATGGTCCGTGCTGACACATTGGAACGAGTGTGCACTGGCCGCTAATTTTAGAAATGGCCTTTCTGAAGCCATTAAGAATGTTATGGTGGGTTTTCCCATTCCCACAGGTCTGAATGATACTATGGCACTGGCTATTCAAATTGACCGGCGGTTGCGGGAGCGCAAAACCGCAAATTCCCTCATGGTGTTGTCTGAACAGACACCTAATTCGGTGCAATGTGATAGAAAAACCGCAAATTCCCTCATGGTGTTGTCTGAACAGACACCTGATTTAATGCAATGTGATAGAATCCTGACTAGAAATGAGCGGAAAATTCATAGACGCCGGAATGGCTTGTGCTACTACTGTGGTGATTCTACACATGTTATCTCAGCATGCTCTAAACGTATAGCTAAGGTTGTTAGTCCTGTCACCGTTGGTAATTTGCAACCTAAATTTATTCTGTCTGTAACTTTGATTTGCTCACTGTCATCTTATCCTGTCATGGCGTTTGTAGATTCAGGTGCTGCCCTGAGTCTCATGGATCTCTCATTTGCTAAGCGCTGTGGTTTTACTCTTGAACCATTAGAAAATCCTATTCCTCTTAGGGGTATTGATGCTACACCATTGGCAGCAAATAAACCGCAGTATTGGACACAGGTTACCATGTGCATGACTCCTGAACACCGCGAGGTGATACGTTTCCTGGTTTTACATAAAATGCATGATTTGGTTGTTTTAGGGCTGCCATGGTTACAGACCCATAATCCAGTCCTGGACTGGAAGGCTATGTCAGTCTCAAGTTGGGGCTGTCGTGGTATTCATGGGGATTCCCTGCCTGTGTCTATTGCTTCTTCTACGCCTTCGGAAGTTCCGGAGTATTTGTCTGATTATCAGGATGTCTTCAGTGAGTCTGAGTCCAGTGCACTGCCTCCTCATAGGGACTGTGACTGTGCTATAGATTTGATCCCAGGCAGTAAATTTCCTAAGGGAAGACTGTTTAATCTGTCGGTACCTGAACATACCGCTATGCGTTCATATATCAAGGAGTCTCTGGAGAAAGGACATATTCGTCCGTCTTCTTCCCCTCTTGGTGCGGGATTCTTTTTTGTGGCAAAAAAGGACGGATCTTTGAGACCTTGTATTGATTATCGGCTTTTAAATAAGATCACTGTCAAATTTCAGTATCCTTTACCGCTGTTGTCTGACTTGTTTGCCCGGATTAAGGGTGCCAAGTGGTTCACCAAGATAGACCTTCGTGGTGCGTACAACCTTGTGCGCATTAAGCAAGGTGATGAATGGAAAACCGCATTCAATACGCCCGAAGGTCATTTTGAGTACTTGGTGATGCCTTTTGGGCTCTCCAATGCGCCTTCAGTTTTTCAGTCCTTTATGCATGACATTTTCCGGAAGTATCTGGATAAATTTTTGATTGTTTATCTGGATGATATTTTGGTTTTTTCTGATAATTGGGATTCGCATGTGGAGCAGGTCAGGTTGGTCTTTAAAATTTTGCGTGAAAATTCTTTGTTTGTCAAGGGCTCAAAGTGTCTCTTTGGTGTACAGAAGGTTCCCTTTTTGGGGTTTATTTTTTCCCCTTCTGCTGTGGAGATGGACCCAGTCAAGGTCCGAGCTATTCTTGATTGGACTCAGCCCTCGTCAGTTAAGAGTCTTCAGAAGTTCTTGGGCTTCGCTAACTTCTACCGTCGTTTTATCGCTAATTTTTCTAGCATTGTGAAACCTTTGACGGATATGACCAAGAAGGGCTCCGATGTAGCTAACTGGGCTCCTGCTGCCGTGGAGGCTTTCCAGGAGTTGAAACGCCGGTTTACTTCGGCGCCTGTTTTGTGCCAGCCTGACGTCTCACTTCCCTTTCAGGTTGAGGTGGATGCTTCGGAGATTGGGGCAGGGGCCGTTTTGTCGCAGAGAGGCCCTGGTTGCTCTGTTATGAAACCTTGTGCCTTTTTCTCTAGGAAGTTTTCGCCTGCCGAGCGAAATTATGATGTGGGCAATCGGGAGTTGTTGGCCATGAAATGGGCATTTGAGGAGTGGCGTCATTGGCTCGAGGGTGCTAAGCATCGTGTGGTGGTCTTGACTGATCACAAAAATCTGATGTATCTCGAGTCTGCTAAACGCCTTAATCCGAGACAGGCCCGCTGGTCATTGTTTTTCTCCCGCTTTGATTTTGTTGTCTCGTATTTACCAGGTTCAAAGAATGTGAAGGCCGATGCTCTTTCTAGGAGCTTTGTGCCTGATGCTCCTGGAGTCGCTGATCCTGTTGGTATTCTTAAAGATGGAGTTATCTTGTCAGCTATTTCTCCGGATCTGCGACGTGTGTTGCAGAGATTTCAGGCTGATAGGCCTGAGTCTTGTCCACCTGACAGACTGTTTGTCCCGGATAAGTGGACCAGCAGAGTCATTTCCGAGGTTCATTCCTCGGTGTTGGCAGGTCACCCGGGAATTTTTGGCACCAGAGATCTGGTGGCCAGGTCCTTTTGGTGGCCTTCCTTGTCAAGGGATGTGCGGTCATTTGTGCAGTCCTGTGGGACTTGTGCTCGAGCTAAGCCTTGCTGTTCTCGTGCCAGCGGTTTGCTCTTGCCCTTGCCTGTCCCGAAGAGACCTTGGACACATATCTCCATGGATTTCATTTCTGATCTTCCGCTATCTCAGGGCATGTCCGTTATCTGGGTGATATGTGATCGCTTCTCCAAGATGGTCCATTTGGTTCCTTTGCCTAAGCTGCCTTCCTCTTCCGATCTGGTTCCTGTGTTTTTCCAGAACGTGGTTCGTTTGCACGGCATCCCTGAGAATATTGTGTCAGACAGAGGATCCCAGTTCGTTTCCAGGTTCTGGCGATCCTTTTGTAGTAGGATGGGCATTGATTTGTCGTTTTCGTCTGCTTTCCATCCTCAGACTAATGGACAGACGGAGCGAACCAATCAGACTTTGGAGGCTTATTTGAGGTGTTTTGTCTCTGCTGATCAGGACGATTGGGTGACATTCTTGCCGTTGGCTGAGTTTGCCCTTAATAATCGGGCTAGTTCCGCCACCTTGGTTTCGCCTTTTTTCTGCAACTCTGGTTTTCATCCTCGCTTTTCTTCGGGTCATGTGGAGCCTTCTCACTGTCCTGGGGTGGATTCTGTGGTGGATAGGTTGCAGCAGATCTGGAATCATGTGGTGGACAACTTGAAGTTGTCACAGGAGAAGGCTCAGCGCTTTGCCAACCGCCGCCGCGGTGTGGGTCCCCGACTACGCGTTGGGGATTTGGTATGGCTTTCTTCCCGCTTTGTTCCTATGAAGGTCTCCTCTCCCAAATTTAAACCTCGTTTTATTGGGCCTTACAAGATATTGGAAATCCTTAATCCTGTATCTTTTCGTCTGGATCTTCCTGTGTCGTTTGCTATTCACAATGTATTTCATAGGTCCTTGTTGCGGCGGTACATTGTGCCTGTAGTTCCTTCTGTTGAGCCTCCTGCTCCGGTGTTGGTTGAGGGCGAGTTGGAGTACGTGGTGGAGAAGATCTTGGATTCTCGCCTCTCCAGGCGGAGGCTTCAGTACCTGGTCAAGTGGAAGGGCTATGGTCAGGAGGATAATTCCTGGGTGGTTGCCTCTGATGTTCATGCGGCCGATTTAGTTCGTGCCTTTCATGCCGCTCATCCTGATCGCCCTGGTGGTCGTGGTGAGGGTTCGGTGACCCCTCACTAAGGGGGGGGTACTGTTGTGAATTTGCTTTTTGCTCCCTCTAGTGGTTGCTAGTTTTTTTGACTCTGGTTTTTCTGTCATTCCTTTTATCCACACCTGGGTCGTTAGTTAGGGGTGTTGCTATATAAGCTCCCTGGACCTTCAGTTCAATGCCTGGCAACGTAGTTATCAGAGCTAGTCTGCTGTGCTCTTGTCTACTGATCCTGGTTCCAGTTATATCAGCTAAGTCTGCCTTTTGCTTTTTGCTATTTGTTTTGGTTTTGTATTTTTGTCCAGCTTGTTCCAAATCTATATCCTGACCTTTGCTGGAAGCTCTAGGGGGGCTGGTGTTCTCCCCCCGGACCGTTAGACGGTTCGGGGGTTCTTGAATTTCCAGTGTGGATTTTGATAGGGTTTTTGTTGACCATATAAGTTACCTTTCTTTATTCTGCTATCAGTAAGCGGGCCTCTCTGTGCTAAACCTGGTTCATTTCTGTGTTTGTCACTTCCTCTTACCTAACCGTCATTATTTGTGGGGGGCTTCTATCCAGCTTTGGGGTCCCCTTCTCTGGAGGCAAGAAAGGTCTTTGTTTTCCTCTACTAGGGGTAGCTAGATTCTCCGGCTGGCGCGTGTCATCTAGAATCAACGTAGGAATGATCCCCGGCTACTTCTAGTGTTGGCGTTAGGAGTAGATATATGGTCAACCCAGTTACCACTGCCCTATGAGCTGGATTTTTGTACTCTGCAGACTACCACGTTCCTCTGAGACCCTCGCCATTGGGGTCATAACAGTTTGCCAGGCCAGTATTAAATGTTTAATGCATTGCAGAAGAGGGATTATAAGAAAGAAGATTCTGAGTTTTTTTTTTTCTTCTTCCCCTTTACCTCAGAGTGGCTATGCTTGCTGCAGACATGAATGTCCAGACCTTGATTACAAGTGTGGACCAGCTGGCTACTCGTGTGCAGGGCATACAAGACTATGTTATCAGAAATCCTAGGTCAGAACCTAAAATACCGATTCCTGAACTGTTTTCCGGAGACAGGTTTAAGTTTAGGAATTTCGTGAATAATTGTAAATTGTTTTTGTCCCTGAGACCCTGTTCATCTGGAGATTCTGCTCAGCAAGTAAAAATTGTTATTTCGTTCTTACGGGGCGACCCTCAGGATTGGGCTTTTTCGCTGGCGCCAGGAGATCCGGCATTGGCTGATCTTGATGCGTTTTTTCTGGTGCTCGGTTTACTTTATGAGGAACCCAATCTTGAGATTCAGGCAGAAAAAGCCTTGCTGGCTATGTCTCAGGGGCAGGACGAGGCTGAAGTGTATTGCCAAAAATTTCGGAAATGGTCCGTGCTGACACATTGGAACGAGTGTGCACTGGCCGCTAATTTTAGAAATGGCCTTTCTGAAGCCATTAAGAATGTTATGGTGGGTTTTCCCATTCCCACAGGTCTGAATGATACTATGGCACTGGCTATTCAAATTGACCGGCGGTTGCGGGAGCGCAAAACCGCAAATTCCCTCATGGTGTTGTCTGAACAGACACCTAATTCGGTGCAATGTGATAGAAAAACCGCAAATTCCCTCATGGTGTTGTCTGAACAGACACCTGATTTAATGCAATGTGATAGAATCCTGACTAGAAATGAGCGGAAAATTCATAGACGCCGGAATGGCTTGTGCTACTACTGTGGTGATTCTACACATGTTATCTCAGCATGCTCTAAACGTATAGCTAAGGTTGTTAGTCCTGTCACCGTTGGTAATTTGCAACCTAAATTTATTCTGTCTGTAACTTTGATTTGCTCACTGTCATCTTATCCTGTCATGGCGTTTGTAGATTCAGGTGCTGCCCTGAGTCTCATGGATCTCTCATTTGCTAAGCGCTGTGGTTTTACTCTTGAACCATTAGAAAATCCTATTCCTCTTAGGGGTATTGATGCTACACCATTGGCAGCAAATAAACCGCAGTATTGGACACAGGTTACCATGTGCATGACTCCTGAACACCGCGAGGTGATACGTTTCCTGGTTTTACATAAAATGCATGATTTGGTTGTTTTAGGGCTGCCATGGTTACAGACCCATAATCCAGTCCTGGACTGGAAGGCTATGTCAGTCTCAAGTTGGGGCTGTCGTGGTATTCATGGGGATTCCCTGCCTGTGTCTATTGCTTCTTCTACGCCTTCGGAAGTTCCGGAGTATTTGTCTGATTATCAGGATGTCTTCAGTGAGTCTGAGTCCAGTGCACTGCCTCCTCATAGGGACTGTGACTGTGCTATAGATTTGATCCCAGGCAGTAAATTTCCTAAGGGAAGACTGTTTAATCTGTCGGTACCTGAACATACCGCTATGCGTTCATATATCAAGGAGTCTCTGGAGAAAGGACATATTCGTCCGTCTTCTTCCCCTCTTGGTGCGGGATTCTTTTTTGTGGCAAAAAAGGACGGATCTTTGAGACCTTGTATTGATTATCGGCTTTTAAATAAGATCACTGTCAAATTTCAGTATCCTTTACCGCTGTTGTCTGACTTGTTTGCCCGGATTAAGGGTGCCAAGTGGTTCACCAAGATAGACCTTCGTGGTGCGTACAACCTTGTGCGCATTAAGCAAGGTGATGAATGGAAAACCGCATTCAATACGCCCGAAGGTCATTTTGAGTACTTGGTGATGCCTTTTGGGCTCTCCAATGCGCCTTCAGTTTTTCAGTCCTTTATGCATGACATTTTCCGGAAGTATCTGGATAAATTTTTGATTGTTTATCTGGATGATATTTTGGTTTTTTCTGATAATTGGGATTCGCATGTGGAGCAGGTCAGGTTGGTCTTTAAAATTTTGCGTGAAAATTCTTTGTTTGTCAAGGGCTCAAAGTGTCTCTTTGGTGTACAGAAGGTTCCCTTTTTGGGGTTTATTTTTTCCCCTTCTGCTGTGGAGATGGACCCAGTCAAGGTCCGAGCTATTCTTGATTGGACTCAGCCCTCGTCAGTTAAGAGTCTTCAGAAGTTCTTGGGCTTCGCTAACTTCTACCGTCGTTTTATCGCTAATTTTTCTAGCATTGTGAAACCTTTGACGGATATGACCAAGAAGGGCTCCGATGTAGCTAACTGGGCTCCTGCTGCCGTGGAGGCTTTCCAGGAGTTGAAACGCCGGTTTACTTCGGCGCCTGTTTTGTGCCAGCCTGACGTCTCACTTCCCTTTCAGGTTGAGGTGGATGCTTCGGAGATTGGGGCAGGGGCCGTTTTGTCGCAGAGAGGCCCTGGTTGCTCTGTTATGAAACCTTGTGCCTTTTTCTCTAGGAAGTTTTCGCCTGCCGAGCGAAATTATGATGTGGGCAATCGGGAGTTGTTGGCCATGAAATGGGCATTTGAGGAGTGGCGTCATTGGCTCGAGGGTGCTAAGCATCGTGTGGTGGTCTTGACTGATCACAAAAATCTGATGTATCTCGAGTCTGCTAAACGCCTTAATCCGAGACAGGCCCGCTGGTCATTGTTTTTCTCCCGCTTTGATTTTGTTGTCTCGTATTTACCAGGTTCAAAGAATGTGAAGGCCGATGCTCTTTCTAGGAGCTTTGTGCCTGATGCTCCTGGAGTCGCTGATCCTGTTGGTATTCTTAAAGATGGAGTTATCTTGTCAGCTATTTCTCCGGATCTGCGACGTGTGTTGCAGAGATTTCAGGCTGATAGGCCTGAGTCTTGTCCACCTGACAGACTGTTTGTCCCGGATAAGTGGACCAGCAGAGTCATTTCCGAGGTTCATTCCTCGGTGTTGGCAGGTCACCCGGGAATTTTTGGCACCAGAGATCTGGTGGCCAGGTCCTTTTGGTGGCCTTCCTTGTCAAGGGATGTGCGGTCATTTGTGCAGTCCTGTGGGACTTGTGCTCGAGCTAAGCCTTGCTGTTCTCGTGCCAGCGGTTTGCTCTTGCCCTTGCCTGTCCCGAAGAGACCTTGGACACATATCTCCATGGATTTCATTTCTGATCTTCCGCTATCTCAGGGCATGTCCGTTATCTGGGTGATATGTGATCGCTTCTCCAAGATGGTCCATTTGGTTCCTTTGCCTAAGCTGCCTTCCTCTTCCGATCTGGTTCCTGTGTTTTTCCAGAACGTGGTTCGTTTGCACGGCATCCCTGAGAATATTGTGTCAGACAGAGGATCCCAGTTCGTTTCCAGGTTCTGGCGATCCTTTTGTAGTAGGATGGGCATTGATTTGTCGTTTTCGTCTGCTTTCCATCCTCAGACTAATGGACAGACGGAGCGAACCAATCAGACTTTGGAGGCTTATTTGAGGTGTTTTGTCTCTGCTGATCAGGACGATTGGGTGACATTCTTGCCGTTGGCTGAGTTTGCCCTTAATAATCGGGCTAGTTCCGCCACCTTGGTTTCGCCTTTTTTCTGCAACTCTGGTTTTCATCCTCGCTTTTCTTCGGGTCATGTGGAGCCTTCTCACTGTCCTGGGGTGGATTCTGTGGTGGATAGGTTGCAGCAGATCTGGAATCATGTGGTGGACAACTTGAAGTTGTCACAGGAGAAGGCTCAGCGCTTTGCCAACCGCCGCCGCGGTGTGGGTCCCCGACTACGCGTTGGGGATTTGGTATGGCTTTCTTCCCGCTTTGTTCCTATGAAGGTCTCCTCTCCCAAATTTAAACCTCGTTTTATTGGGCCTTACAAGATATTGGAAATCCTTAATCCTGTATCTTTTCGTCTGGATCTTCCTGTGTCGTTTGCTATTCACAATGTATTTCATAGGTCCTTGTTGCGGCGGTACATTGTGCCTGTAGTTCCTTCTGTTGAGCCTCCTGCTCCGGTGTTGGTTGAGGGCGAGTTGGAGTACGCGGTGGAGAAGATCTTGGATTCTCGCCTCTCCAGGCGGAGGCTTCAGTACCTGGTCAAGTGGAAGGGCTATGGTCAGGAGGATAATTCCTGGGTGGTCGCCTCTGATGTTCATGCGGCCGATTTAGTTCGTGCCTTTCATGCCGCTCATCCTGATCGCCCTGGTGGTCGTGGTGAGGGTTCGGTGACCCCTCACTAAGGGGGGGGTACTGTTGTGAATTTGCTTTTTGCTCCCTCTAGTGGTTGCTAGTTTTTTTGACTCTGGTTTTTCTGTCATTCCTTTTATCCACACCTGGGTCGTTAGTTAGGGGTGTTGCTATATAAGCTCCCTGGACCTTCAGTTCAATGCCTGGCAACGTAGTTATCAGAGCTAGTCTGCTGTGCTCTTGTCTACTGATCCTGGTTCCAGTTATATCAGCTAAGTCTGCCTTTTGCTTTTTGCTATTTGTTTTGGTTTTGTATTTTTGTCCAGCTTGTTCCAAATCTATATCCTGACCTTTGCTGGAAGCTCTAGGGGGGCTGGTGTTCTCCCCCCGGACCGTTAGACGGTTCGGGGGTTCTTGAATTTCCAGTGTGGATTTTGATAGGGTTTTTGTTGACCATATAAGTTACCTTTCTTTATTCTGCTATCAGTAAGCGGGCCTCTCTGTGCTAAACCTGGTTAATTTCTGTGTTTGTCACTTCCTCTTACCTAACCGTCATTATTTGTGGGGGGCTTCTATCCAGCTTTGGGGTCCCCTTCTCTGGAGGCAAGAAAGGTCTTTGTTTTCCTCTACTAGGGGTAGCTAGATTCTCCGGCTGGCGCGTGTCATCTAGAATCAACGTAGGAATGATCCCCGGCTACTTCTAGTGTTGGCGTTAGGAGTAGATATATGGTCAACCCAGTTACCACTGCCCTATGAGCTGGATTTTTGTACTCTGCAGACTACCACGTTCCTCTGAGACCCTCGCCATTGGGGTCATAACAATCAGCATGCTCTAAACGTACTAAGAAGGTTGATAAGTCTGTTTCAATTGGTACTTTGCAGTCCAAGTTTATTCTATCTGTGACCCTGATGTGCTCTTTATCGTCTATTACCGCGGACGCCTATGTCGACCCTGGCGCCGCTTTGAGTCTTATGGATTGGTCCTTTGCCAAACGCTGTGGGTTTAATTTAGAGCCTCTGGAAGTTCCTATACCTCTGAAGGGTATTGACTCCACGCCATTGGCTAGTAATAAACCTCAATACTGGACACAAGTAACTATGCGTATTAATCCGGATCACCAGGAGATTATTCGCTTCCTTGTGTTGTATAATCTACATGATGTATTGGTGCTTGGATTGCCATGGCTGCAATCTCATAACCCAGTCATCGACTGGAAAGCAATGTCTGTGTTAAGCTGGGGATGTCAGGGGACTCATGGGGACGTACCTTTGGTTTCCATTTCGTCATCTATTCTCTCTGAGATTCCGGAATTTTTATCTGATTATCGTGACGTTTTTGAGGAGCCTAAACTTGGTTCACTACCTCCGCACAGAGATTGCGATTGTACAATAGATCTGATTCCGGGCAGTAAGTTTCCAAGGGGTCGTTTGTTTAATCTATCTGTGCCTGAACATGCTGCTATGCGGGAATATATTAAGGAGTCCTTGGAAAAGGGACATATTCGTCCTTCGTCATCTCCCTTAGGAGCCGGTTTTTTCTTTGTATCTAAAAAAGATGGCTCTTTGAGGCCGTGTATTGATTATCGGCTTTTGAATAAAATCACGGTTAAATATCAGTATCCTTTGCCACTGCTTACTGATTTGTTTGCTCGAATAAAGGGGGCCAAGTGGTTCTCTAAGATTGATCTTCGTGGGGCGTATAATTTAGTGCGAATTAAGCAGGGGGATGAGTGGAAAACCGCATTTAATACGCCTGAGGGCCATTTTGAGTATTTAGTAATGCCTTTTGGTCTTTCAAATGCCCCTTCAGTCTTTCAGTCTTTTATGCATGACATTTTCCGTGAATATTTGGATAAATTTATGATTGTGTATCTGGATGATATTTTGATTTTTTCCGACTACTGGGACTCTCATGTCCAACAGGTCAGGAGGGTTTTTCAGGTTTTGCGCGCTAATTCCTTGTGTGTAAAGGGTTCTAAGTGCGTTTTTGGGGTTCAAAAGATTTCGTTTTTGGGGTACATTTTTTCCCCCTCTTCCATTGAGATGGACCCTGTCAAGGTTCAGGCTATTTGTGATTGGACGCAACCCTCTTCTCTTAAGAGCCTTCAGAAGTTTTTGGGCTTTGCTAATTTTTATCGTCGATTTATAACTGGTTTTTTCTGATGTTGCTAAACCGTTGACTGATTTGACTAAGAAGGGTGCTGATGTTGCTGATTGGTCCCCTGCTGCTGTGGAGGCCTTTCGGGAGCTTAAGCGCCGCTTTTCTTCCGCCCCTGTATTGCGTCAGCCTGATGTTACTCTTCCTTTTCAGGTTGAGGTCGACGCTTCAGAAATCGGAGCTGGGGCGGTTTTGTCGCAGAAAAGTTCCGACTGCTCCGTGATGAGACCTTGCGCGTTCTTTTCTCGTAAATTTTCGCCCGCTGAGCGAAATTATGATATTGGGAATCGGGAGCTCTTGGCTATGAAGTGGGCTTTTGAGGAGTGGCGTCATTGGCTTGAGGGGGCTAGACATCAGGTGGTGGTATTGACTGACCACAAGAATTTGATTTATCTTGAGTCTGCCAGGCGCCTGAATCCTAGACAGGCGCGCTGGTCGTTATTTTTCTCTCGGTTTAATTTTGTGGTTTCTTACCTACCGGGTTCTAAAAATGTGAAGGCGGATGCCCTTTCTAGGAGTTTTGAGCCTGATTCCCCTGGTAATTCTGAACCTACAGGTATCCTTAAGGATGGAGTGATATTATCTGCTGTTTCCCCAGACTTGCGACGGGTCTTGCAGGAGTTTCAGGCGGATAGACCTGATCGTTGCCCGCCTGGTAGAATGTTTGTTCCTGATGATTGGACCAGTAGAGTCATCTCGGAGGTCCATTCTTCTGCGTTAGCTGGTCATCCTGGAATCTTTGGTACCAGGGATTTGGTGGCTAGGTCCTTCTGGTGGCCTTCCCTGTCGCGAGATGTGCGAGGTTTTGTGCAGTCTTGTGATGTTTGTGCTCGGGCCAAGCCTTGTTGTTCTCGGGCTAGTGGATTGTTGTTATCTTTGCCTATTCCGAAGAGGCCTTGGACTCACATCTCCATGGATTTTATTTCTGATCTCCCTGTTTCTCAGAAGATGTCTGTCATCTGGGTGGTGTGTGACCGTTTCTCTAAGATGGTCCATTTGGTCCCCTTGCCTAAATTGCCTTCCTCATCCGAGCTGGTTCCTCTGTTTTTTCAAAATGTGGTTCGCTTGCATGGTATTCCGGAGAATATCGTGTCTGACAGGGGAACCCAATTCGTGTCTAGATTTTGGCGAGCGTTCTGTGCTAGGATGGGCATTGATTTGTCTTTTTCGTCTGCTTTCCATCCTCAGACTAATGGCCAGACCGAGCGAACTAATCAGACCTTGGAGACTTATTTGAGGTGTTTTGTGTCTGCGGATCAGGATGATTGGGTTGCCTTTTTGCCCTTGGCGGAGTTTGCCCTCAATAATCGGGCTAGTTCTGCCACCTTGGTTTCTCCTTTCTTCTGTAATTCGGGGTTTCATCCTCGTTTCTCTTCCGGTCAGGTGGAGTCTTCGGATTGTCCTGGAGTGGATGCTGTGGTGGAGAGGTTGCATCAGATTTGGGGGCATGTGGTGGACAATTTGAAGTTGTCCCAGGAGAAGACTCAGCATTTTGCCAACCGCCGTCGTCGTGTTGGTCCTCGTCTTTGTGTTGGGGACTTGGGGTGGTTGTCTTCTCGTTTTGTCCCTATGAAGGTTTCTTCTCCTAAGTTTAAGCCTCGGTTCATCGGCCCGTACAAGATATTGGAGATTCTTAACCCTGTGTCCTTTCGTTTGGACCTCCCTGCATCTTTTTCTATTCATAATGTCTTCCATCGGTCATTGCTGCGCAGGTATGAGGTACCGGTTGTGCCTTCCGTTGAGCCTCCTGCTCCGGTGTTGGTTGAGGGTGAGTTGGAGTACGTTGTCGAGAAGATCTTGGACTCCCGTGTTTCCAGACGGAGACTTCAGTATCTGGTCAAGTGGAAGGGCTACGGTCAGGAGGATAACTCTTGGGTGACAGCCTCTGATGTTCATGCCTCCGATTTGGTCCGTGCCTTTCATAGGGCTCATCCTGATCGCCCTGGTGGTTCTGGTGAGGGTTCGGTGCCCCCTCCTTGAGGGGGGGGTACTGTTGTGAATTTGGTTTCTGGGTTCCCCCGGTGGTCACTGGTGGTACTGAACTTGTGTGCTTCATCGCCTCTGTTCACCTGTTTCCATCAGGATGTGGGAGTTGTCTATTTAGCCTTGCTCCTCAGTCATTTCTATGCCGGCCAACAATGTTACCAGAAGCCTTTCTGTTGCATGTTCCTGCTCCTAGACTACTATCAGCTAAGTTGGACTTGTAGTTCTAAGTTTGTTTTGCATTTTTGTTCCAGTTCTCTGTGTTTGAATATTTCTGAGGCTGGAAGCTCTTGTGAGCTGAAATTGCCACTCTGGTGTCATGAGTTGATATTAGAGTCTTAAAGTAATTTCAGGATGGTGTTTTGAAAGGGTTTTCAGCTGACTGTGTAGTTCCCTTTTCTGTCTTCCTACTATCTAGTAAGCGGACCTCAATTTGCTAAACCTATCTTCATACTTCGTATGTCAATTTCCTCTAAAATCACCAACATTATATGTGGGGGCTACTGTCTGCCTTTTGGGGAAAATTTCTCTAGAGGTAAGCCAGGTCTGTATTTTCCTCTGCTAGGGTCAGTCAGTTCTCCGGCTGGCGCTGGGCGTCTAGGGATAAAACGTAGGCACGCTACCCGGCCACTGTTAGTTGTGCGGTAGGTTTAGCTCACAGTCAGCTCGAGTTCCCATCTTCCAAGAGCTAGTCCTTTTGTATGCTTTACTACGGTCTCTTGCCATTGAGAACCATGACACATATCTGCATGCAATTCTCTAGAATTTCTTTGAATGCTGTAGTATTGACAATACCTTTCACTGTTAAAATCAGTGAAAAGAAGCTTTAGGCTGCTTTCACATTGTGTTTAAGCACCCGTTCAGTGGTTCACATCGGCGATTACTTCTGAATTCCTGCAAAACGGGATTCAAACTTATGCGCCAAAGGAGTAGATTATACTACTTCTGACAGGTGTCACTCTACTAGGAGTCTATTGGTACAGCAGACAGCATTTTGGTAGGTAGTGTTTTCTAGCCACCTGCCACCTGGTGACTCATAAATGGCCTAATTATTTGAGATGAGCAATTAATTTGATGCAAATCAAATTAGTGTCAAACTTTATGAATTTTCTGGTTCCTGCTAGAGATAAGCTGATCTTTTTAAATTTGAATTCGATGACCACTGGATTTTCCCCCAAAATTTGTCTTCTGTGGAATAAATTTGCCTGAATCTCAGTACTGGAAAGCCTGTAATTACTCAAAAAATACAAGTGAGGGAGACAAGAGAGAACCATAAGAAACTTATCCCATGTCTCTGGAGGTGGCAAACAAATTGGCCATACAAACTGTGCTCCACTGGGAACTGCTGATTTCATATGGCCCAGGTACTGACCACCACTGAACAAAGTATGATAAGCATAAGAAGTCATAAGCACAGACCATTATGAGGAAGCATGTGTGGCCACTAGAGATGAGCAAGCACTAAAATGCTCAGGTGCTCATTGCTCGAACCAAGCAATTACTTACACTCGCATGCTCGTTTCGATTAAGGAGTATAATGGGAGTCAATGGGAAAGAAGAGCTTTTATCGGGCAGACCCTACAAAGAGGTCTGGGGAGCAGTGAAAATGTTCAAATGGATGGAAAAAGTGAACAGCATGGGAAAGACCCCTGGAAGCATCTCTGACTCCCAGATCGCTGCTGAGAACAATAGTGTCACACTTTTACTCCACTTTGAGGAGTGACATTAACACATTCCAAACCAACGAGAAATTGCATTTTACAGGAAAAAAATTTTAAGAAATATTTTTTCCTGTATAATGACTTGTATATAAGGCAAAATTTAAAAAGGATTTAAAAAAAATATTACAATTTAAGTAAATCAAAATTGATTTTTTTAAATTAAAAAATAAGAAATTGGGGGCGAGTTGGGGTCGGGATTGATTGTTATACTGAATAACCCCGTCTTCTTTTGAATCTTTCAAGCTACACTTTCTGGATATTGTTATTCCCTTCTTTGTCTTTATATGCTATATACTGTATGTTACTGATTCTTATCTTGTTTGCAGACGGTTATAGATAAATATTAAAAAAAAGAAATATCAGTGTAATTTATGACAGAAGCAAGAACTGCCAAACATTACGGACTCAGATACACCCTATATTAGACATAAAGGAGGTCTTCATACACATTCCGTTCAAATTGTCATGTATTGGTACTACTAGACTCATAAAGGCTATGCACTTTTGATGGTTATATAATAAGGAAATGAGACTGCATGGAAGGAGATTTTATCAGGGGGCTGGGTGTTACTAGAAACCAAAAGTAGGCCAAATCCCCTGATCTGTGTCTAAATGCCCCAGAAAGGAGGGGAAATACTGAAGAGTGGATTCATCGCCACACTCAATAGCAGGTACTGTCAGGATTACAAAAACATTATGAATGGTAGCTTACAGTTTATGACAGCATGCTCATTAAAATATTTTTTTTAATTCCCCAAAGTACACTTTTAAGAAGTGCTGAATAGCGTTCATTAATATAGCTACACGTGGGAGTAACACAGCATGCCGAAAATTACCACTTCTTATGCAATGAACTTGTGAAAATCAACAAACTACATTGGATCAAGACAACGGTCACTGGTTCATCCCTCACAACACAACACCACCAAGTGATTAGAACCACCTTCTAAAATACAATCATCTACAATGTGAACAGATATTTGCCATACCAAGCCCTATTTCCTATATTTATTCAGATCTGGCCCTTTAGTAATAATGTCCCTCCAAATTGTCCCATTTAGCAAATAGGTCCCTCTAGAATGACTCCTGTAGAATTAATGCCCCATCAGAATCTCCCATTTAGTAATAATGCCCCCAGAGTGTCACCTTTAGTAACAATGTATCTCTAGGGACATTATCTAGAGTGCTCATTTTAGTAATAATGCCCTTCAAGAGTGCATCTTTTAGTAATAATGTCCCTCTAGAGGACCCCTTTAGCAGTGATGCTTTTCTAGAGTAACTACTGTAGTAATAATGTTCCCCAGAGCGACCCCCTTTAGTAATAATGCAACCAGAGTAACTGATTTTGTAATAAGGTCCCTCCCAAGTATCCAATTCACTAATAATGCCCCCCTTCAAACTCATGTTCCCCATCTCTTTGATGCTAGCAATGCCCCGGACTCTTAATTTCCAAAATTCACCCTAAAATGGCTTCTGCATTTCCTGCATAGGCTTTTACATGGTAACCTGCCCTAATAGTTTGCTCTATACCATGTAATTTGATATATGTAAGGGATTATGGGGAAGCCCATGAGGTGGCGCCTGATGTCATGTCAGCTTTCTTAACTGTAGGAATCCTCTTCATTATGTAAAAAGGTAGAAGACAATTTTTTGACTATTCATGCAAACTGATTTGCAGTTTGTTCAAATTTGTTGTTGAACAGCAAATTTCAGAGAATTCAACATAAATTTCTTGTGTCATCTCTAATACATTCCTAATATTTTATATTTAGCCTTAAACCTATCATTTGTATTTGCCATTATTTTTTAAATTAGATTATTAGCATAGGAAGAGCTTGGTTGTCTTGAGTGGCAAGAAGTAATACCCTGAAAATATTTATCAAGTAGATAGCAACCACTTGCTAAAAAAGTTAAAAAAAGATGCAGCAAAGCCTTTACAAAGGATAATAAAATATCAGATGCAAACACAATGTGATTGCTGATTTTTCAGTATTCAACTTTTATGTCCTTTTTTACAGTCATCACTGGTATCTATTCTGTACATCTATTTTCTCAGGGCAGAGAAAGACCTCAAAATAGTAATCTATTGATTATCAGGTAGAAAACTTTGTAAATACTCGGTGGACAAAATGAAAAATGCAACTATCTTCCTTCAATCAAATGCCCACAGGTATGAACCAAGTTTTCTTCATTGTGATCAATAAATCTCTATTCTGAGATCTCCGTACAGTCCAGATGAGAAAGAACAAAGACACTTCTCATATGCACCACTTTTTATTTTCCTCACATACTGTGTGGACTGTATGCATACAGACAAGCGTTATGAAATTGAGCTATGTTGTAAGATTCATTAAGCAGTACCAGAGGGAAAGCAGTTTACTTGATATGCAGGGGGCATGTATAGGGTCTGTATCACTTCTGAATAGATGAATGGATTAAAGAAATACAGGTGCTTCTCTCAAAATTAGAATATCATCAAAAAGTGAATTTATTTCAGTTCTTCAATGCAAAAAGTGAAACTCATATATGATATAGAGTCATTGCAAACAGAGTGATCTATTTCAAGTGTTTATTTTTGTTAATGTTGATGATTACGGCTAATAGCCAATGAAAACTCAAAAGTCATTATCTCAGTAAATTAGAATAATTAACAAAAAACACCTGCAAAAGCTTCCTAAGCGTTTAAAAAGGTCCCTTAGTCTGTTTCAGTAGGCTCCACAATCATGGGGAAGACTGCTAACTTGACAGATATCCAGAAAGCAGTCATTGACACATTTCACAAGGAGGGTAAGCCACAAAAGGTCATTGCTAAAGAAGCTGGCTGTTCACAGAGTGCTGTATCCAAGCATATTAATGGGAAGTTGAGTGGAAGGAAAAAGTGTGGTAGAAAAAGGCGCACAAGCAACCGGAATAACTGCAACCTTGAAAGGATTGATAAGAAAAGGCCATTCAAAAATTTGGGGGAGATTCACAAGGAGTGGACTGCTGCAGGAGTCATTGCTTCAAGAGCCACCACACACAGACGTATCCAGGACATGGGCTACAAGTGTCGAATTTCTTGTGTCAAGCCACTCATGACCGATAGACAATGCCAGAGGAATCTTACCTAAACCAAGGAGAAAAAGAACTGTACTGTTGCTCAGTGGTCCAAGGTGTTGTTTTCAGATGAAAGTAAATTTTGCATTTCATTTGGAAATCAAGGTCCCAAAGTCTGGAGGAAGAGTGGAGAGGCACACAATCTGAGCTGTTTGAGGTCTATTGTGAAATCTCCGCAATCAGTGATGGTTTGGGGAGCCATGTCATCTGCTGGTGTAGGTCCAATGTGTTTTATTAAGACCAAAGTCAGCATAGATGTCTACCAGGAGATTTTAGAGCACTTCATGCTTCCCTCTGCTTAATAGCTTTTTGGAGATGGAAATTTCATTCTCCAGCAGGACTTGGCACCTGTCCACACTGCCAAAAGTGCCAATACCTGGTTTAAAAACAACAGTATCACTGTGCTTGATTGGCCTGCAAACTCGCCAGACCTTAACCCCACAGAGAATCTATGGGATATTGTCAAGAGGAAGATGAGAGACACAAGACCCAACAATGCAGGCGAGCTAAAGGCTGCTATCAAAGCAACCTGGGCTTCCATAACACCTTAGTAGTGCTACAGGCGGATCGCCTAAATGCCAAGCCGCATTGATGCAGTAATTGATGCAAAAGGAGCCTTGATCAAGTATTGAGTGCATTTACTGAATATACATTTCAGTAGGCCAACATTTCGGATTTTTAAATCATTTTTCAAGCTGGTGTTATGTGTTATAAAGTATTTTAATTTTCTGAGATAATGACTTTTGGGTTTTCATTGGCTGTAAGCCATAGTCATCAACATTAAAGGGAATCTGTCACCTAATTTTGGGCCTATAAACTGTGGCCACCGCCATCAGGGGCTTTTCTACAGCATTCTGTAATGCTGTAGATAAGCCCCCGATGTAACCTGAAAGATAAGAAAAACAAGTTAGATTATACTCACCCAGGCCCGGTCCCGGTGCGGTCTGGTACGATGGGCATCGCAGGTCCGGGTCCGGCACCTCCCATCTTCATACGATGTCATCTTCTTCTTTGCTTCCTGTCGCAGCTCCTGCACAGGCGTACTTTATCTGCCCTGCTAAGGGCAGAGCAAAGTACTGCAGTGCGCAGGCGCAGGGCCTCTCTGACATTTCTCGGCGTCTGCGCACTGCAGTACTTTGCTCTGCCCTCAACAGGGCAGATAAAGTACACCTGCTCAGGAGCCACGACAGGAAGCAAAGAAGAGGACGTCATCGCATGAAGATGGGAGGTGCCAGACCCGGACTGCGATGCCCATCGGACAGCAGCGGGACCACCACTGGGTGAGTATAATCTAACTTGTTTTTCATATCTTTCAGGTTACATCTGAGGCTTATCTACAACATTACAGAATGCTGTAGATAAGCCCCTGATGGCAGTGGCCTCAATTTATAGGCAACAAATTAGGTGACAGATTCCCTTTAACAGAAAGAAACACTTGAATTAGATCATTCTGTTTGTAATGACTCTATATAATATGAGTTTCACTTTTTGTATTGAAGAACTGAAATAAATTAGCTTTTTGATGATATTCTAATTTTGTGAGAAGAACCTGTATGTAAGTATTATACTCTATTGAGACAAGTAATATGGCATTGCTCTTAATAGATCTCAACAAATGTTCATGCATCCTATGGATTCCTTCAGATTTCCATCACGTTTCTGGTGTTCTTCATGATAAGAGCAACACTGCAGCCTACACTATCCTTGCTATCAAAGAGCAAAGATGCCCTGATGAATTTGTTGGGCTTTATCTAGCAATATTTAAGTCGTCACATTTGTCATGGGTCAGTTAAAAATGGAAACCATAGTGTCAGTGGTCTTTTTTTCAGTAGGAAGACACTAGTACTTGATGAAACTAAATAAAGTGACAGTATGAAAAGAGCTTTGGAAGGAGTCCATCGTCATTGTTTTTTTTAATTGACATAATAGTTTTAGGCTGGGGTATATAGCGATATCCATTTAGTTAAAAAATCGAGGGTTATTGTGACAATCACCTGTCTACAATATTTCCATATAGAGAAAAAAAGTCCCAGGGATTTTCAGAATACTTGTGATTGTGACTTACCTTTTTTATCTCTATAAGAACAAAGTGGGAACATTGTAGACAGACATTTGTCTTCAGCATTGAGCCAGAAGTGTAGATGTTACGACACCCAAGCTAGATAGGCTGGACGGCATACAAAGAAGCGGTTATTCTATCCTTTGCTTTGCTCCATTGGCTCCCAGGACAAATAAATATTTTTATAAAAAATTATCATTATTAAAAAATAAATATAAATGACATAACAACATGTATTATATTTCCTATATCTATTTCTGGAAGTATGGGAACATACAATAAATAGTAAACACCAGGTCTATTGCTCTATATGGAGCTAAGTGCCTAAGTGGGCTTTGATTAGGCCACTCCAAAACATTTACATGCTTTCCATTAAACCACTCGAGTATTGCTTTTTCAGTATGCTTTGGGTCATTGTATTGTTGGAAGGTGAACCTGCAACCCAGTCACAAATCACGGACAGACTGAAACAGGTTTTGATCAAGAATATCCCTGTATTTCGAACCACCCATCTTTCCCCCAGCTAGGACCATTTTCCCTGTTCCTGATGCCTAAAAACATACCCATAGCATGATGCTGTCACCACCATGTTTCACAGTGTGGATGGATTTCTTGGGGTGATGAACTGTGTTGGTTTGATGCCAGACATAGCGTTTACTTTGGTGGCCAAAAAGTTCAATATATTGTCTATACACTGGTCTTAAAATTTTGCTTGCTAAACTCATGGGCATCTATCATGTATATATGTACTAAATAATTCTGCAAAAAAACTCTGTATTTGTAAGGTACTCAAATGTATTTATTGCAGCATGTTTTGTCACTTTCTACTCTAAGATTAGATACCATTACATCCTTATGATCAGTCCATTCAGTTGCTTCATGGTTACAGCGTCAGTGTAAAAATAACTGCATGGTGCTGGTTCTGTCTCTATAATTAGGATGAGATTGCAGAAAACAATTATCATTAAGCTTCTGTGTATGTTCACACAGTTATAGTATGAGTAGAGGATGAACATTCAGAAAAATCAGGTGCCATTTACTTTTTCATTCATTTTTAAAACTGATTTACACTGAGGAAACATATGCTTTTGCAGTTCATCTTTTTGAGAGTGCAAGTTTTGCAAGACTTTAAAAATGCTAACATTTAAAAGTTTGCCTGGTTTGGATTCAGGAAAGATATATATCTTGGTACCGTGTTAGCCAGTAGATAGAAAGATGTTTAGAATTGAGAGTCCTCAGTGGTTGATACCTTTTAATGGCTAACTGAAAAGATGGTAACAAATTGCAAGCTTTCGAGACTACACAGTTCTCTTCATCAGGCAAAGACTAATACAAATTCTGAAGAATCACATATTTATGCACAACATAGCACAGAAAAAAAAAACATGGATAAGACAGGTGGCATGAAGCAGAATTACCATGAGTGATAAACAGTTATGTCCATAAATGTTGGGCCAGTTCTTAGATAAGGAATGTTTTATTGTCCTCTGATTGGGTCTGTGTTGTGATGACCCCTCATAGTCTGAGGGGCAAGTTCCTTAGTTGATGTAAAAAGAAATAAATCCATGCGACACATTCATTCCACCACTAAGGATACTTTCACACTAGTGTTTTTTGCAATACGTCGCAATGCGTCGTTTTGGCGAAAAAACGCATCCTGCAAAAGTGCTTGCAAGATGCGGTTTTTCACCATTGACTAACATTAGTGACGCATTTGAGACGCATTGCCACACGTCGCAACTGTCGAGCGACGGTTGTGCCGTGTTGTGGTGGACCGTCGGCTGCAAAAAACGTTACATGTAACGTTTTTTGCTGCCTACGGACCGCCATTTCCGACCGCCGGAACTCCGCCCCCACCTCCCCGCACCTCACAATGGGGCGGCGGATGCGCTGGAAAAATGCATCCGCTGCCCCGTTGTGCGGCGTATATAACGCTAGCGTTGGTACGTCGGCCCGACACACTGCGACGGGCCGAGTACGACGCTAGTGTGAAAGTAGCCTTAGACAGTCAAAGGTCGTCATCAGTTTATATTCCCAGACTCTTATGTCTCTCTGAGTTTTAACGTTACCTTTTAACACAAGTAATTTCATGTCCATAATGCTATGATTTGGGAGACAAAAATGTATTGCCACAGGTAGATCCATTCTTTTTTCTCTTATTGTATGGCGGTGACAATTCATTCTTGTTCTAAGCTTTTGCCCTGTCTCCCCCATATACAGACCCCCAGTTGGACATTTAGTACAAATAATTAAGTACACCACATTAGAAGTGACGCAGCTGAAAGTACCTGGGACCTTGTAGTCCTGATGTGAATTGGGGATCTTTATCTTGTCCGTGGTCATTATAAATGGACAGGTTTTACATTTTTTCTGATTGCAAGGAAAAGTACCTGCAGCTGTTGGAGAGGACAGGGAGCTCTTGACAATGATGCTTCTTAGATTTGGGGGCTGCCTAAAACACAGTAGTGGGGGGTCTGGAAAAATGGATTGTAATCGGGCATCTTTTTGTAGTAAAGGTTGTAATTTCCGTGCAGCTCCCCCTAGCACCTCGAGATTTGGATTGTAGGTAATTACTAGAGGTACCCGGTTATTTTCTTCTTTAGCTTTGTAATGTAGCGGGTGATTCCTTGATATTCTGGTGGCTCTTGTAATCTGGTTTTCAATTGTTCTTGGATGGTAGCCCTGATTCAAAAAGGTCTTTCGGAGGCGACCAAGGTGTTCATCCCTATCCATTGGGTTGGAACATATACGATTGTATCTGATGGCTTGGCTGTAGACAATGGAGTTTTTTATGTGTTTTGGATGAAAACTGTCCCATTTAAGGTATGTTGGACGGTCGATTGGCTTCTGATACAGGGATGTCTCTATTTTATTGTTCTGCAGCTTAATGATGGTGTCCAAAAAGTTAATTTCAGTACAGGAGTAGTTGAGTGTCAAGTTGATGGTAGGGTGAAATTGATTAAACTGTTCATGGAACATCTTTAGCTATGGTTCAGACACCATCATTAAGCTGCATTAAGCTGCATCATTAACCCCTTTCTGACATTGGACGTACTATCCCGTCGAGGTGGGGTGGGCCCGTATGACCACCGAAGGGATAGTATGTCCAGCGCGATCGGCGGCGCTCACGGGGGGAGTGCAGCCGATCACGGCCGGGTGTCAGCTGATTATCACAGCTGACATCCGGCACTATGTGCCAGGAGTGGTCACGGACCGCCCCGGCACATTAACCCCCGACACACCGCGATCAAACATGATCGCGGTGTGCCGGCGGTACAGGGAAGCATCGCGCAGGGAGGGGGCTCCCTGCGTGCTTCCCTGAGACCCCCGGAGCAACGCGATGTGATTGCGTTGCTGCGAGGTTCTCTTACCTCCTCCTCGCTGCAGGTGCCCGGATCCAAGATGGCCGCGGCATCCGGGTCCTGCAGGGAGGGAGGTGGCTTACCGAGTGCCTGCTCAGAGCAGGCGCTTGGTAAGCCTGCAGTGCTGTAAGTCAGATCGGTGATCTGATAGAGTGCTGTGCAAACTGTCAGATCACCGATCTGTGATGTCCCCTCCTGGGACAAAGTAAAAGAGTTAAAAAAAAATTTCCACATAAGTAAAAAAAAAAAAAAAAAAAAATTCCTAAATAAAGAAAAAAAAATATTATTCCCATAAATACATTTCTTTATCTAAATAAAAAAAATAAAACAATAAAAGTACACACATTTAGTATCGCCACGTCCGTAACGACCCCACCTATAAAACTATATCACTAGTTAACCCCTTCAGTGAACACCGTAGGAAAAAAAAACGAGGCAAAAAGCAACGCTTTATTATCATACCGCCGAACAAAAAGTGGAATAACATGCGATCAAAACGACGGATATAAATAACCATGGTACCGCTGAAAACGTCATCTTGTCCCACAAAATACGAGCTGCCACACAGCATCATCAAAGAAAAAATAAAAAAGTTATAGTCCTCAGAATAAAGCGATGCCAAAATAATTATTTATTCTATAAAATAGTTTTTATCATATAAAAGCGCCAAAACATAAAAAAATGATATAAATGAGGTATCACTGTAATCGTACTGACCCGAAGAATAAAACTGCTTTATCAATTTTACCAAACGTGGAACGGTATAAACGCCTCCCCCAAAAGAAATTCATGAATAGCTGGTTTTTGGTCATTCTGCCTCACAGAAATCTGAATAAAAAGCGATCAAAAACTGTCACGTGTCCGAAAATGTTACCAGTAAAAACGTCAACTCGTCCCACAAAAAAACAAGACCCCACATGACTCTGTGGACCAAAATATGGAAAAATTATAGGTCTCAAAATGTGGAGACACAAAAACTTTTTTGCTATAAAAAGTGTCTTTTAGTGTGTGACGGCTGCCAATCATAAAAATCCGCTATAAAAAATGCTATAAAAGTAAATCAAACCCCCCTTCATCACCCCCTTAGTTAAGGAAAAATAATAAAATTAAAAAAATGTATTTATTTCCATTTTCCATTGGGGCTAGGGCTAGGGCTAGGGTTAGGGTTAGGGCTAGGGTTAGGGCTAGGGTTAAGGCTAGGGTTAGGGCTAGGGTTAGGGCTAGGGTTAGGGCTAGGGTTAGGGCTAGGGTTAGGGTTAGGGCTGGGGTTAGGGTTGGGGCTAGGGTTGGAGCTAAAGTTAGGGTTAGGGTTGGGGCTAAAGTTAGGGTTAGGGTTTGGATTACATTTACGGTTGGGATTAGGGTTGGGATTAGAGTTAGGGGTGTGTCAGGGTTAGGGGTGTGGTTAGGGTTACCGTTGGGATTAGGGTTAGGAGTGTGTTTGGATTAGGGTTTCAGTTAGAATTGGGGAGTTTCCACTGTTTAGGCACATCAGGGGCTCTCCAAACGCGACATGGCGTCCGATCTCAATTCCAGCCAATTCTGCATTGAAAAAGTAAAACAGTGCTCCTTCCCTTCCGAGCTTTACCGTGCACCTAAACAGGGGTTTACCACAACATATGGGGCATCAGCGTACTTGGGACAAATTGGACAACAACTTTTGGGGTCCAAGTTCTCTTGTTACCCTTGGGAAAATATAAATTTGGGGGGCTAAAAAATCATTTTTGTGGGAAAAAAAAGATTGTTTATTTTCACGGCTCTGCGTTATAAACTGTAGTGAAACACTTGGGGGTTCAAAGTTCTCACAACACATCTAGATAAGTTCCTTGGGAGGTCTAGTTTCCAACATGGGGTCACTTGTGGGGGGTTTTTACTGTTTGGGTACATCAGGGGCTCTGCAAATGCAACGTGATGCCTGCAATCCAATCCATCTAAGTCTGCATTCCAAATGGCACTCCTTCCCTCCCGAGCTCTGCCATGCGCCCAAACAGTGGTTCCCCCCCCACATGTGGGGTATCAGCGTACTCAGAACAAATTGGACAACAACTTTTGGGGTCCAATTTATCCTGTTACCCTTGTGAAAATACAAAACTGGGGGCTAAAAAATCATTTTTGTGAAAAAAAAAAGAATTTTTATTTTCACGGCTCTGCGTTATAACCTGTAGTGAAACACTTGAGGGATCAAAGCTCTCAAAACACATCTAGATAAGTTCCTTAGGGGGTATACTTTCCAAAATGGTGTCACTTGTGGGGGGTTTAATGTTTAGGCACATCAGGGGCTCTCCAAACGCGACATGGCGTCCCATCTTAATTCCAGTCAATTTTGCATTGAAAAGTCAAATGGCGCTCCTTCCCTTCTGAGCTCTGCCATGCGCCCAAATAGTCATTTACCCCCACATATGGGATATCGGCGTACTCAGGACAAATTGCACAACAACTTTTGTGGTCTAATTCCTTCTCTTACCCTTGGGAAAATAAAAAATTGGGGGCGAAAACATAATTTTTGTGAAAAAATATGATTTTTTATTTTTACGGCTCTGCATTATAAACTTCTGTGAAGCACTTGGTGGGTCAAAGTGCTCACCACACATCTAGATAAGTTCCTTACGGGGTCTACTTTCCAAAATGGTGTCACTTGTGGGGGGTTTCAATGTTTAGGCACATCAGGGGCTCTCCAAACGCGACATGGCATCCCATCTTAATTCCAGTCAATTTTGCATTGAAAAGTCAAATGGCGCTCCTTCCCTTCCGAGCTCTGCCATGCGCCCAAACAGTCGTTTACCTCCACATGTCAGGTATCGGCGTACTCAGGACAAATTGCACAACAGCTTTTGTGGTCTAATTTCTTCTCTTACCCTTGGGAAAATAAAAAATTGGGGGCGAAAAGATAATTTTTGTGAAAAAATATGATTTTTTATTTTTACGGCTCTGCATTATAAACTTCTGTGAAGCACTTGTTGGGTCAAAGTGCTCACCACACATCTAGATAAGTTCCTTACGGGGTCTACTTTCCAAAATGGTGTCACTTGTGGGGGGTTTCAATGTTTAGCCACATCAGGGGCTCTCCAAACGCAACATGGCGTTCCATCTCAATTCCAGTCAATTTTGCATTGAAAAGTCAAATGGCGCTCCTTCCCTTCCGAGCTCTGCGATGCGCCCAATGGTTTACCCCCACATATGGGGTATCGACGTACTCAGGACAAATTGAACAACAACTTTTGGGGTCCATTTTGTCCTGTTATCCTTGGTAAAATAAAACAAATTGGAGCTGAAGTAAATTTTGTGTAAAAAAAATTTAAATGTTTAAATAAAAATTAACATTCCAAAAATTCCTGTGAAATCATATAGACCCCTCAAAATGACTTCAAATGAGATGTGGTCCCTAAAAAAAATGGTGTTGTAAAAATGAGAAATTGCTGGTCAACTTTTTACCCTTATAATTCCCTAACAAAAAAAAATTTTGGTTCCTAAATTGTGCTGATGTAAAGTAGACATGTGGGAAATGTTACCTATTAAGTATTTTGTGTGACATATCTCTGTGATTTAATTGTATAAAAATTCAAAGTTGGAAAATTGCAAAATTTTCAAAATTTTCGCCAAAGTTCCGCAAGTTATATCGAAGAAATTTTACCACTATCATGAAGTACAATATGTCACGAGAAAACCGTGTCAAAATCGACAAGATCCGTTGAAGGGTTCCAGAGTTATAAACTCATAAAGGGACAGTGGTCAGAATTGTAAAAATTGGCCCAGTCATTAACGTGCAAACCACCCTTGGGGGTAAAGGGGTTAAGCTGCTTATCTAAGAACTGGCCCAACATTTATGGACATAACTGTTTATCACTCATGGTAATTCTGCTTCATGCCACCTGTCTTATCCATGGTTTTTTTTCTGTGCTATGTTGTGCATAAATATGTGATTTGTATTAGTCTATGCCTGATGAAGAGACCTGTGTAGTCTCGAAAGCTTGCAATTTGTTACCATCTTTTCAGTTAGCCATTAAAAGGTATCAACCACTGAGGACTCTCAATTCTAAACATCTTCCTGGTTTGGATTATATTTTTTAATTTTCTTATTACTTTTTAGACTATAGTGCATTATTTGGTTCAAAAACTGAAGTTAAACCAGAACAGCAATCTATCCATGTATACGACATCCTATGCCACATTTTTTACTTCTATTATTTACATTTTGACTGGTACCTGACCTGCGACGAAAAATGTACATTCCTACCGGGTATTAGTTACCGCCCTGTGATGTACATTTTCATCAGGTAAGTACACCAGTGAGATTAGCGGACAGAGCAGGGTTGACTTATTTAGCCTTGCTACTACATAAACAACTGAGATTATTGCAGCACTGCAAAGTGTTGCATTGAATTATTTGAGCAATCGAGCTGACTGAAGTTCAAGTGCCCTAGTGGGACCAAAATAAAAAGTAAAAAATAATTATAATAAAATGCTTAATGTTATGTAAAAAAAAAAAAAAAAAAAAACATTAAAAAGACATTTTTTCCAATTAAAAATACTTAATAAAGTAAAAATAGAGAAAGAAACTATTCACATCATTGGAATTGCTGCATCCATATCTACTCATGCTTTATAGGCATGATATTATTTAATTCACATGGCAGAAAAATAAATAAATAAAAATACCAAATTGTTTTTATGCTTGTTTCATCTCTGCAAAAAACAAAAAAAAACAAATAAAAAGTGATTCAAACATCATACATGGCCTTGAAAAAGTATTCATACCCCATGAATTTTTCCACGTTTATTCATACAAACATAAATTTATGTTATTGCCATTTTATGTGATATACCAACACTAAGTAGCAAGTATTTGTAATGTGCAATGGAAATGAAACATCATTTTCTTAATATTTAAAAAAAAAAATACACTGCTTAAAAAAATAAAGGGAACACTAAAATCCCACATCCTAGATATCACTGAATTAAATATTCCAGTTGTAAATCTTTATTCATTACATAGTGGAATGTGTTCAGAACAATAAAACCTAAAAATTATCAACGTAAATCACAACTAATATCCCACGGAGGTCTGGAGTTGGAATGATGCTCAAAATCAAAGTGGAAAATGAAGTTACTGGCTGATCCAACTTTAGTGGAAATGCCTCAAGACAAGGAAATGATGCTCAGTAGTGTGTGTGGCCTCCACGTGCCTGTATGACCTCCCTACAATTCTTCGGCATGCTCCTGATAAGGCGGCGGATGGTCTCCTGAAGGATCTCCTCCCAGACCTGGACTAAAGCATCCGCCAACTCCTGGACAGTCTGTGGTGCAACGTGACATTGGTGGATGGTGCGAGACATGATATCCCAAATGTGTTCAATCTGATTCAGGTCTGGGGAACGGGTGGGCCAGTGCAGATATTCAATGCCTTCATCTTGCAGGAACTGCTGACACACTCCAGCCACATGAGGTCCGGCTTTTTCCTGCATTAGGTCTCACAAGGGGTCTCATCTCATCTCAGTACCTAATGGCAGTCAGGCTACCTCTGGCGAGCACATGGAGGCTAATGCGGCCCTCCAAAGAAATGCCACCCCACACCATTACTGACCCACTGCCAAACCGGTCATGCTGAAGGATGTTGCAGGCAGCAGATCGCTCTCCACTGCATCTCCAGACTCTGTCATGTCTTTCACATGTGCTCAGTGTGAACCTGCTTTCATCTGGGAAGAGTACAGTGTGCCAGTGGCGAATTTGCCAATCCTGGTGTTCTGTGGCAAATTCCAAGCGTCCTGCATGGCGTTGGGCTATGAGCACAACCCCCATCCTCATGGAGTCGGTTTCTAACCATTTGTGCAGACACATGCACATTTGTGGCTTGCTGGAGCTCATTTTGCAGGGCTCTGGTAGTGCTCCTCCAGTTCCTCCTTGCACAAAGGCTGAGGTAGCGGTCCTGCTGCTGGGTTGTTGCCCTCCTACGGCCCCCTCCACTGGTGTACTGGCCTGTCTCCTGGTAGCACCTCCAGCCTCTGGACACTACACTGACAGACACAGCAAACCTTCTTGCCACAGCTCGCATTGATGTGCCATCCTGGATGAGCTGCACTACCTGAGCCACTTGTCTGGGTTGTAGAATCCGTCTCATGCTACCACGACTGTGAAAGCACAGCCAACATTCAAAAGTGACAGCCAGAAAGCATTGGTACTGAGATGTGGTCTGTGGTCCCCACCTGCAGAACCACTCCTTTATTGAGTGTGTCTTGATCATTGCCATTAATTTCTATCTGTTGTCTATTCCATTTGCAGAACAGCGTATGGAATTGATTGTCAAACAGTGTTGCTTCCTAAGTTGACAGTTTGATTTCACAGAGGTTTGATTTCTTTGGAGTTATATTCTGTTATTTAAGTATTCTGTTTATTTTTTTGAGCAGTGTATAAATCTGAAAATTGTAATGCACATTTATATTCAGTCATCTGTAGTCCAATAACCTAAATAAAATACTGAGTGACCAATTGCCTAATTAGTAAATTAAGTCCACAAGTGTGTAATTTATTCTTCATATAACTACAGTTTTTCTTTGAAGGCCTCAGATGTTTGATTGAGTACACTAGGCATCAACAGCATTATGAAAACCAAGGAACACACTAGAGAGGTCAGAGATAACGTTTTGGAGAAGAGTAAAGTATGGTTAGGTTGCAAAAATTAAAATATCTCATGGAGCACAGTCCAATCCATCATCCAAAACTGGAAGGAGGTTGGCACAACTGAAAACCTACCGAGACGTGGCCATCCACCTAAACTGACATCTCAAGCAAGGAGAGAACTAACTAGAATAGCAGCCAATAGGACAATGGTCCCTTTGGAGAATATTCAGAGGCCCACAGCTCTGGTGGGAGAATCACCAGATAATCGTATACACCAGAAATCTGGTCTTTAAGGCAGAGTGGCAAGAAGAAAGCTATTTTGGAAAGCAAACCAAATTTTGTAAACAGTCATGCAGGGGACAAAGCATGTGGATGGAGGTGTTTTGTTCAGATGTGACCAAAGTAGAACTTTTTGGGCAAAATACTATGTGAGGTGGAAAACTAAGGCTGGAGTCACACCAGCTTATCACATTCGATGTGATCGGATTCAATATGCTAATGACCCTCGGTTCCTGCTCTGCTGCGTGGGAACCGAGTGTCATGCTACTTGCACAGAGAGAATAAGCTGCAGAGGAGGCAGATAAATTAATTTCTACATCTTTTCTATGCCGGCATGTAGTGCTAAGATGTTAATGGCTATCAGGAATCTACAGGGTGGGCTGTTGTGAATTCTGCTCTTGGGTTCCCTCCGGTGGTTGTTGATAGTAGTGCAGTTGTCCCTGGGTTGCAATCCTGGGCAGGTGTGCCTGCTGATTGCAGCTCTGACTGGGATATTTAGGTGTGCAGGATTCATTAGCCCTTGCCAGTTGTCCATTGTTCTTGGAGGTTTTGCATCTCTGTCTGGTTCCTCCTGCCCTGCTGCCAAATCAGCTAAGATAAGTGTCTGGTTTTGTTTCTGCAGCACACATGCTGTGTGCTTACAATTCCGTACTATTCAATGTTTTTTCTTGTCCAGCTTAGACTGTGTTTGGATATGTCAGTCAAGTTGGATTCTCAGGAGATGCAGATATACATTCCATGTCTTTAGTTAGATGGTGGAATTTTTGTATTATCTGCTGTGGATATTTTTAGGGTTTTAATACTGACCACTTAGTATTCTGTCCTATCCTTTCCTATTTAGCTAGCGTGGCCTCTTTTGCTAAATCCTGATTTCTGCCTGCGTGTGTCTTTCCTCTAATACTCACAGTCAATATTTGTGGGGGGCTGCCTATCCTTTGGGGGTTCTGCTCTGAGGCAAGATAGAATTCCCATTTCCATCTATAGGGGTATTTAGTCCTCCGGCTGTGTCGAAGTGTCTAGGATGTTAGGTACACCCCACGGCTACTTCTAGTTGCGGTGACAGTTTAGGGGTTGCGGTCAGTACAGGTTCCACCTACTCCTGAGAAAGTCTCATGCGGCTCCAAGGTCACCGGATCATAACAGTACAACTGGCCAACAATGAGTTAAATGCATCTCAGAAGAAGGGAAGAAAGAGCCATTTTTTTTCTGTAGCCTGCTTTGTCTTTTCTTTCCTCTTTTTCTCTGGGTGGCTGAGGAGCCTTGTGCTGGCATGGATGTTCAGGGATTAGCTTCTCGTGTAGACCAGCTTGCTGCTAGGGTACAGGGTATTTCTGATTATATTGTTCAGACTCCAGTTTTAGAGCCTAAGATTCCTACTCCTGATTTGTTTTTTGGGGACAGGTCAAAGTTTTTGAGTTTTAAAAACAACTGTAAACTGTTTTTTGCTCTGAGACCTCGATCCTCTGGTGATTCCAGTCAGCAGGTTAAAATTGTCATCTCCCTGCTGCGTGGCGATCCTCAGGAATGGGCATTTTCCCTGGAATCTGGGAATCCGGCCTTGCTTAATGTAGACGCCTTTTTTCAGGCCTTAGGATTATTATATGATGAACCAAATTCTGTGGATCAAGCGGAGAAGACCTTGTTGGTCCTGTCTCAGGGTCAAGAAGCGGCAGAATTGTAGAATTGTATTGTCAGAAATTTAGAAAATGGTCTGTGTTGACTAAATGGAATGATCATGTTTTGGCGGCAATTTTCAGAAAGGGTCTTTCTGAATCCGTTAAAGATGTTATGGTGGGGTTTCCCACGCCTTTCGGTCTGAGTGATTCTATGTCTCTGGCCATTCAGATTGATTGGCGTTTGCGGGAGCGCAGAACTGTGCGTGCTGTGGCGTTGTCCTCAGAGCAGATGCCTGAGTCAATGCAGTGTGATAGGATTCTGTCTAGAACGGAACAACAGGGATTCAGACGTCAGAATAGGTTGTGTTTTTATTGTGGCGATGCTTATGTCATTTCAGTCTGCCCTAAGTGTACAAAGAGGATCGCTAGTTCATTTTCCATCAGTACTGTACAACCTAAATTTTTATTATCTGTGTCCTTATTCTGCTCATTGTCATCATTTTCTGTCATGGCATTTGTGGATTCAGGCGCCGCCTTGAACTTAATGGACTTTGAGTTTGCCAGGCGTTGTGGTTTTCCCTTGCAGTCTTTGCAGAACCCTATTCCTTTAAGGGGGATTGATGCTACACCTTTGGCTAAAAATAAGCCCCAGTTCTGGACACAGGTGACCATGTGCATGGCACCAGCCCATCAGGAAGATTGTCAATTTCTGGTGTTGCATAATTTACATGATGCTATCGTGCTGGGTTTTCCATGGTTGCAGGCACATAATCCTGTGTTGGATTGGAAGTCTATGTCTGTGACTAGTTGGGGATGTCAGGGGGTTCATAATGACGTTCCTTTGATGTCAATCTCCTCTTCTTCCACTTCAGAAATTCCAGAGTTTTTGTCTGATTTTCAGGATGTATTCGATGAGCCCAAGTCCAGTTCCCTTCCACCGCATAGGGACTGTGATTGTGCGATTGACTTGATTCCAAGCTGTAAGTTTCCTAAGGGCCGACTTTTCAACCTGTCTGTGCCTGAACATACCGCCATGCGGAGTTATGTTAAGGAGTCTTTGGAGAAAGGACATATTCGGCCATCTTCTTCACCGTTGGGAGCGGGATTTTTTTTTGTTGCCTAGAAGGATGGCTCCTTGAGACCCTGTATTGATTATCGCCTCTTGAATAAGATCACGGTCAAGTTTCAATACCCTTTACCTCTGCTTTCCGATTTGTTTGCTAGGATTAAGGGTGCTAGTTGGTTTACAAAGATTGACCTTCGGGGGGCATATAATCTTGTTTGTATTAAGCAGGGTGATGAATGGAAAACTGCGTTTAATACGCCCGAAGGCCATTTTGAATACCTTGTGTGTTGTGAATTCTGCTCTTGGGCTCCCTCCGGTGGTTATAAGTGGTAGTGCTGCTGTCTCTGGATCGCAGCATTCAACAGGTGTGTCGAGTTTTTGCAATCCTGACTGGGCTATTTAGCCTTGCTTCACCTTTTAGTCAGTGCCAGTTGTCCATTGTTCCTGGAGGATTCACATCCCTGCCTGCTCTCTCCTGCTTTGCTGTTCATTTCAACAAAGATAAGTTCTGGCCTTGATTTTTGCTGTCCACATGCTGTGGCCTTATTGTTCAGTTCTTTTCCATGTTTTTGTCTTGTCCAGCTTGGTCTGTATAAGGATTTGTTAGCCAAGCTGGTATCTCTGGAGATGCAGATATACCCTCCATATCTGTAGTTAGCTGTGGAGATTTTGTATTTTCTGTGGTGGATATTTCTAGTGTTTAAATACTGACTGCATAGTACTCTGTCCTATCTTTTCTATTTAGCTAGAAGTGGCCTCCTTTGCTAAATTCTGATTTCAGTCTGTGTATGTTTTTTCCCTCTCCTCTCACAGTCAATATTTGTGGGGGGCTGTCTATCCTTTGGGAATTTTCTCTGAGGCAAGATAGTTTTCCCTTTTCTATCTCTAGGGGTAATTAGTCCTCCGGCTGTGTCGAGATGTCTAGGGAGTGATAGGTACATTCCACGGCTTCTAGTTGCGGTGTTAAGTTCAGGGTCTGCGGACAGTACAGGTACCACCTTCTCCAGAGTACGTCTTATGCTGCTCTTAGGCCACCAGATCATAACACTTGTGATGCCATTCGGGCTCTCTAATGCTCCATCTGTTTTTCAGTCCTTCATGCACGATATCTTCCTGACTTATCTTGATAAATTCATGATTGTATATTTGGATGACATTTTAATTTTTTCCGATGATTGGGAGTCTCATGTGAAACAGGTCAGGATGGTATTTTAGATCCTTCGTGATAATGCTTTGTTTGTGAAGGGGTCTAAGTGTCTCTTTGGAGTGCAGAAGGTTTCTTTTTTGGGCTTCATTTTTTCTCATTCATCTATAGAGATGGATCCGGTTAAGGTTCAGGCCATTCATGATTGGATTCAACCCACATCTGTGAAGAGCCTTCAGAAATTTTTGGGCTTTGCTAATTTTTATCGCCGTTTCATTGCTAACTTCTCCAGTGTGGTTAAACCCTTGACCGATTTGACGAAGAAAGGCGCTGATGTGACGAATTGGTCCTCTGCGGCTGTCTCTGCCTTTCAGGAGCTTAAACGCCGATCTACTTCTGCCCCGGTGTTGCGTCAACCGGATATTTCACTTCTGTTTCAGGTTGAGGTTGACGCTTCTGAGATTGGGGCAGGGGCCGTTTTGTCTCAGAGGGATCCTGTTGGTTCCTTGATGAAACCATGTGCCTTCTTTTCCCGTAAGTTTTCGCCTGCTGAACGCAATTATGATGTCGGCAATCGGGAGTTGTTGGCTATGAAGTGGGCATTTGAGGAGTGGCGACATTGGCTCGAGGGAGCTAAGCACCCTATTGTGGTCTTGACTAGGGTTGAGCGATACTGTCCGATACTTGAAAGTATCGGTATCGGAAAGTATCGGCTGATACCGGCAAAGTATCGGATCTAATCCGATACCGATACCCGATACCAATACAAGTGAATGGGACTCAAGTATCGGACGGTAAATCAGCCCTTTCTGTCCTTCTATATGGGGTTCTGGAGGGGGGGAGAGTGTGGGCGGTGCGTGGGCGGAGACTGCGTGTCTCTGTGCGGGCGGGGTCTGTGCGGGCCTGCCAGGGATCTCATTCTATGCGGCCGGCGCTGTATGCCCAGGCTTGATGCGGCGTGCCGGGGCTTGATGCGGCGTGGGAGGGCTCTGCGGCGTGCTGGGGGGGTCGATGCGGCGTGAGGGGGTCTAAGCGGCGTGCTGGGGGGTCTATGCGGTGTGAGGGGCTCTCTGCGGCGTTCTGGGGCGTCTATGCGGCGTGCTGGGGGATCTATGCGGCGTGAGGGGCTCTCTGCGGCGTTCTGGGGCGTCTATGCGGCGTGCTGGGGGGTCTATGCGGCGTGCTGGGGGGTCTATGCGGCGTGCTGGGGGGTCTATGCGGCGTGCGGGGGTCTCAGCGGCGTGCGGGGGTCTCTGCGGCGTGCTGGGGGGTCCCTGTGGCGTGGGGGGGGTCTCTGCGGCGTGGGGGGGGTGTCTCTGCGGCGTGGGGGGGGTCTCTGCGGCGTGCGGGGGTCTCAGTGCGGGCATCGTCCGATGGGACTACAAGTCCCATCGGGCTATGCCTGCTACACTGACAGTGATTGACACATTAGCCAATGATGGGACAGTAGTAGTCCCATCATCCGGCTAATGTGTTGAATGAAAAAAAAAAAAATACTCCATACATACATTCTACATACATACATACATATAGACATACAGTACATTCATACATTACATACATGACATACATTACATTAAACATAGATTACATACTCACCATTACTTGTCATTTTGATCCCCGAAGCCAGTGTCATCGATAAAAAATGTGAAAAAAACAAACAACCAATATACTCCCTGTCCGCAGAAATCCACGAGTGTCCCACGACGATCTCCCGTGGAGAGCAGCAGCATCATATAATGCGACCGCTCTCTAGGGGCTCAGAAACACAATGACGGGAGGAAGTGTTGTGGATTCTGTTTGTGGGCTCCCTCTGGTGGTTACTGCTGGTACTGGGTGACTTTGGTGGGTTGCGGCCTTTGGTTTCCACCTGTCCATCAGTGGCTGGGTGTTTCCTATTTTACCTGGCCTTTCTGTCATTTCCCTTGCCGGCTATCAATGTATTCAGATGTGCTCTGTTTGGTTCCTGCCTACCTGCTCCCAGATCTTTCAGGATAAGCTAAGTGCTGATTTTCAGTTGTTTGGTTTTTTGTCCAGCTTGCTTATTATGTCTCTATGCTAGCTGGTAGCTCTAGTGGACTGAGGTTCTCCCCATGTGCCATGAGTTGGCACATGGGTTCTTGTAATCTCAGGATGGTTTTTTTGATTAGGGTTTTTTGCTGACCGCTCAGTCCCCTTTTGTATCGTTCTGCTTTCTAGTTTACAGCGGGCCTCAATTTGCTAAAACTATATATATCATCTCTATGTGTGTGCCTTCCTCTCATTTCACCGTCAATACATGTGGGGGGCAACTATATCTTTTGGGGTTCATTCCGCTGGAGGCAAGTGAGGTCTTTATTTTCTCTGCAGTGCTAGTTAGCTCTTAGGCTGGTGCGTGGCGTCTAGAACCAACGTAGGCACGCTCCCTGGCTATCTCTAGTTGCGTTTGTCAGGCGTAGGGCAGCGGTCATCCCAGGTTCCATCACCCTAGAGCTCGTCCGTAATATATTTGTACTTTGCTTGTCCTGTGCTATCCCTAGCCATTGGGATTCATTACAGTATAGCCGGCCCACAAAGTGTTAATTGTTTGGGCTGAAGCAGGAGAAAGAGAAGTGTTTAAGGGAAATTTTTTTTTTTTTTTTTTCCCTTCAGAGTTTTGCTGCCTAGCCCTTAATTGCTGTCTAGCTGCTTCTTACCTCCTCTTAACCCTTGAATGGCTCTGATCTTAGCTGTTTAACATGGATGTCCAGAGTTTGGCTTCCAGCCTGAGCAATCTCGCGGCAAAAGTTCAAAACATACAGGATTTTGTTGTTCACACTCCCATGTCTGAACCTAGAATTCCTATTCCAGAGTTCTTTTCTGGAGATAGATCTACCTTCCTGAATTTCAGGAACAATTGTAAATTGTTTCTTTCTTTAAAATCTCGCTCCTCTGGAGACCCTGCTCAACAGGTCAAGATTGTAATATCTTTCCTGCGGGGCGACCCTCAGAATTGGGCATTTGCATTGGCACCAGGGGATCCTGCATTGCTCAGTGTGGATGCGTTTTTTCTGGCATTGGGATTGCTCTATGAGGAACCTAACCTGGAGATTCAGGCTGAAAAGGCTTTATTAGCCCTCTCTCAGGGGCATGATGAAGCGGAGATATATTGTCAGAAGTTTCGGAAATGGTCGGTGCTTACTTAGTGGAATGAGTGCGCCCTGGCTGCAAACTTCAGAAATGGTCTTTCTGAGGCCATTAAGGATATTATGGTGGGGTTCCCTACGCCTACAGGTCTGAATGAGTCTATGGCTATGGCCATTCAGATTGATCGGCGTTTACGGGAGCGCAAACCCGTGCACCAGTTGGCGGTGTCTTCTGAACAGGCACCTGAGACTATGCAATGTGATAGAATTCAGTCCAGAAGTGAACGGCACAATTATAGGCGGAAAAATGGATTGTGTTTCTATTGTGGTGATTCAGCTCATGTTATATCAGCATGCTCTAAACGCACAAAAAGGGTTGATAAATCTTTTGCCATTGGTACTCTGCAGCCTAAGTTCATTTTGTCTGTGACTCTGATTTTTTCACTGTCTTCCATTTCCGTCGATGCCTATGTGGATTCGGGCGCTCCCCTGAGTCTTATGGATTGGTCATTTGCTAAACGCTGCGGTTTTAGTCTGGAACCTCTGGAAGTTCCTATTCCTCTGAAGGGAATTGACTCTACACCATTGGCTATGAATAAACCGCAGTATTGGACACAAGTGACCATGCGCATGACTCCCGTTCATCAGGAGGTGATTCGCTTCCTTGTACTTTATAATTTACATGATGTACTAGTGCTTGGTCTGCCATGGTTACAAACTCATAATCCTGTCCTGGACTGGAAAACAATGTCTGTGTTAAGCTGGGGATGTCAGGGGGTTCATGATGATGCACCTCAGATTTCAATCGCTTCATCTACTCCTTCTGAGATCCCTGCGTTTTTGTCTGACTATAGGGATGTTTTTGAGGAGCCTAAGCTCAATTCGCTCCCTCCGCATAGAGATTGTGACTGTGCTATAGAATTGATTCCTGGCAGTAAGTTCCCTAAGGGTCGTTTATTTAATCTGTCACTGCCAGAGCATACTGCTATGCGGAATTATATTAAGGAGTCCTTGGAAAAGGGACATATTCGTCCATCTTCGTCCCCTCTGGGAGCAGGTTTTTTTTTTGTGGCAAAAAAAGATGGTTCCCTGAGGCCTTGTATAGATTATCGCCTTCTGAATAAGATTACAGTCAAGTATCAGTATCCATTGCCATTATTGACTGATTTGTTTGCTCGCATTAAGGGGGCTAGGTGGTTCACTAAGATAGATCTTCGCGGTGCGTATAATCTGGTGCGGATAAAACAGGGTGATGAGTGGAAAACCGCATTTAATACGCCTGAGGGCCATTTTGAGTATTTGGTAATGCCTTTTGGACTCTCCAATGCTCCGTCAGTCTTTCAGTCCTTTATGCACAATATTTTCCGTGAATATCTGGATAAGTTTATGATTGTGTATTTGGATGATATTTTGGTGTTTTCTGATGACTGGGAGTCTCATGTTCTACAGGTCAGGAAGGTGTTTCAGGTTCTGCGGGCCAATTCTCTGTTTGTGAAGGGCTCAAAGTGTCTCTTCGGAGTCCAGAAGATTTCTTTTTTGGGGTACATTTTTTCTCCTTCTACTATTGAGATGGATCCCGTCAAGGTTCAGGCGATTTGTGACTGGACACAACCTACATCTGTTAAGAGCCTTCAGAAGTTCTTGGGGTTTGCTAATTTCTATCGTCGGTTCATTGCTAATTTTTCCAGTATTGTTAAACCTTTGACTGATTTGACTAAAAAGGGTGCTGATGTTGCTGATTGGTCTCCTGCGGCCGTGGAGGCCTTTCAGGAACTTAAGCGCCGGTTTTCTTCTGCTCCTGTGTTGTGTCAACCAGATGTTTCACTTCCTTTTCAGGTTGAGGTTGATGCTTCCGAGATTGGAGCGGGGGCGGTTTTGTCACAGAGAAGTTCTAATGGCTCGGTGATGAAGCCATGTGCATTCTTCTCTAGAAAATTCTCGCCCGCCGAGCGCAATTATGATGTGGGTAATCGGGAGCTTTTGGCCATGAAGTGGGCATTTGAGGAGTGGCGTCATTGGCTTGAGGGTGCTAAACATCGTGTGGTGGTCTTGACTGATCACAAGAATCTCATTTACCTTGAGTCTGCCAGGCGTTTGAATCCTAGACAGGCTCGTTGGTCGTTGTTTTTTTCTCGTTTCAATTTCGTGGTTTCATACCTGCCAGGTTCAAAGAATGTGAAGGCAGATGCTCTTTCCAGGAGTTTTGTGCCTGACTCTCCTGGAGACTCTGGGCCTACTGGTATCCTTAGGGATGGGGTAATATTGTCCGCCGTATCCCCAGACTTGCGAAGTGCATTGCAGGAGTTTCAGGTGGATAAACCGGATCGTTGTCCACCAGAAAGACTGTTTGTTCCGGATGATTGGACCAGTAGAGTCATCTCCGAGGTCCATTCTTCTGTGTTGGCTGGTCATCCTGGAATATTTGGTACTAGAGACTTGGTGGCCAGGTCTTTTTGGTGGCCTTCCTTGTCTAGGGATGTGCGTACCTTTGTGCAGTCTTGTGAAGTGTGTGCTCGAGCTAAGCCTTGCTGTTCTCGGGCCAGTGGGTTGTTGTTATCCTTGCCCATCCCGAAGAGGCCTTGGACGCACATTTCCATGGATTTTATTTCTGATCTCCCGGTTTCACAGAAAATGTCCGTTATCTGGGTTGTGTGTGACCGCTTTTCTAAGATGGTTCATTTGGTGCCCTTGCCTAAGTTGCCTTCCTCCTCTGAGTTGGTCCCTTTATTTTTTCAGAACGTGGTTCGTTTGCATGGGATTCCGGAGAATATTGTTTCTGACAGGGGATCCCAGTTTGTGTCTAGATTTTGGCGGACGTTTTGTGCCAAGATGGGCATTGATTTGTCTTTCTCGTCTGCATTCCATCCTCAGACGAATGGCCAGACGGAGCGAACTAATCAGACCTTGGAAACTTATTTGAGGTGTTTTGTTTCTGCTGATCAAGATGACTGGGTTGCTTTTTTGCCACTGGCCGAATTTGCTCTTAATAATCGGGCTAGTTCGGCCACGTTGGTCTCTCCTTTTTTTTGTAATTCGGGGTTTCATCCTCGTTTTTCCTCTGGTCAGGTGGAGCCTTCGGATTGTCCTGGAGTGGACGTGGTGGTGGACAGGCTACATCAGATTTGGAATCAGGTGGTGGACAATTTGAAGTTATCTCAGGAGAAGACTCAGCAGTTTGCTAATCGCCGTCGCCGTGTGGGTCCCCGACTTCTTGTTGGGGATTTGGTGTGGTTGTCTTCTCGTTTTGTCCCTATGAAGGTCTCTTCTCCTAAGTTCAAGCCTCGGTTCATCGGTCCTTATAGGATCTCGGAGATTCTTAACCCTGTATCTTTTCGTTTGGATCTCCCAGCATCGTTTGCTATTCATAATGTGTTCCATCGGTCGTTGTTGCGGAGGTATGAGGTGCCCGTTGTTCCTTCGGTTGAGCCTCCTGCTCCGGTGCTGGTGGAGGGAGAATTGGAGTATGTTGTTGAGAAGATCTTGGATTCTCGTGTTTCCAGACGCAAACTCCAGTATTTGGTTAAGTGGAAGGGTTATGGTCAGGAGGATAATTCCTGGGTGGTCGCCTCCGATGTTCATGCGACTGATTTGGTCCGCGCCTTCCATAGAGCTCACCCTGATCGCCCTGGGGGTTCTCGTGAGGGTTCGGTGACCCCTCCTCAAGGGGGGGGTACTGTTGTGGATTCTGTTTGTGGGCTCCCTCTGGTGGTTACTGCTGGTACTGGGTGACTTTGGTGGGTTGCGGCCTTTGGTTTCCACCTGTCCATCAGTGGCTGGGTGTTTCCTATTTTACCTGGCCTTTCTGTCATTTCCCTTGCCGGCTATCAATGTATTCAGATGTGCTCTGTTTGGTTCCTGCCTACCTGCTCCCAGATCTTTCAGGATAAGCTAAGTGCTGATTTTCAGTTGTTTGTTTTTTTGTCCAGCTTGCTTATTATGTCTCTATGCTAGCTGGTAGCTCTAGTGGACTGAGGTTCTCCCCATGTGCCATGAGTTGGCACATGGGTTCTTGTAATCTCAGGATGGTTTTTTTGATTAGGGTTTTTTGCTGACCGCTCAGTCCCCTTTTGTATCGTTCTGCTTTCTAGTTTACAGCGGGCCTCAATTTGCTAAAACTATATATATCATCTCTATGTGTGTGCCTTCCTCTCATTTCACCGTCAATACATGTGGGGGGCAACTATATCTTTTGGGGTTCATTCCGCTGGAGGCAAGTGAGGTCTTTATTTTCTCTGCAGTGCTAGTTAGCTCTTAGGCTGGTGCGTGGCGTCTAGAACCAACGTAGGCACGCTCCCTGGCTATCTCTAGTTGCGTTTGTCAGGCGTAGGGCAGCGGTCAGCCCAGGTTCCATCACCCTAGAGCTCGTCCGTAATATATTTGTACTTTGCTTGTCCTGTGCTATCCCTAGCCATTGGGATTCATTACAAGGAAGGTATCCTTCCGCCACTGTATTCCTCCGCCGCTGTAAAAAAAAAAGTCCAAAAAAAAGTCCCTAGTCTCACTTTATGGCATTGCTGTATGAGACATTTTCCCATGCAGCAATTATATAAAGTGACACTTTGAACTCAGGTAACCTCAGTGATGCACTGCAGGAGCCATTGTCTCCTGTCAGTGTGTCACTGAGGGTCCTATAGAGCAGTGACGTCACCCGATGTCACTGTTCTATAGGGGAGATCGTCGTAGGACACTCGTTATTAATTGGACTACGGCGGACAGGTAGTATGCGGTTTATTATTTTACGTTTTTTGCAGGCGCTGAAGTATGGTAAGTATGGTGAAATGAAGAATATTAAAATACTTTTTCCTAATGTGTGCGTGTTTTATTAACCCTTTTCTTACTATTGGATTAATAACGGATAGGCGTCTTATTGACGCCTCTCCGTTATTAACCCGGCTTAATGTCACCTTACGATAGCAAGGTGACATTAACCCCTTATTACCCCATATCCCACCGCTACACGGAAGTGGGAAGAGAGGGGCTAAGTGCCGGAATTGGCGCATCTTACGGATGCGGCATTTTCGGGGCGGCTGCGGACTGGTATTTGTAGCCGGGGGGGGCCAATATCCATGGCCCCTCTCTAGGCTATGAATATCAGCCCGCAGCTGTCTGCGTAGCCTTTCTGGCTATAAAATATAGGGGGACCCCACGTCATTTTTTTGGGGGGTCCCCCTATTTTAATAGCCAGTAAAGGCTACGCAGACAGCTGCAAGCTGATATTCATAGCAGGCTACAAATATTGGCCCCCGGCCGTCGGCTTTCCCCCTCTGGCGCAGAAAATTGCGCGGGAGCCCACGCCGTTTTTTTCCATTTTTTTTTTTTTTTAAATTCAACGCTCATAAAGGCCTCTTTCACCCTTGCGTCAGTACGGGTCCGTCGCTATGCGTCGAGCCGACGTACCGACGCACGTTGTGAAATTTGTACACGACGTGGGCAGCGGATGCAGTTTTTCAACGCATCCACTGCCCATTCTGAAGTGCGGGGAGGAGGGGGCAGAGTTTCTGCTGCGCATGCGCAGTAGAAAATGGCAGACGCGATGGACAAAAAAACGTTCACTTGAACGTTTTTTCGTGCCGACGGTCCGCCAAAACTCGACGGATCCGTTGCAGAACGGACGCGACGTGTGGCCATTTGTCGCGATCCGTCGCTAATACAAGTCTATGGGGAAAAAAAATGCATCCTGCGAGCACATTTGCAGGATCCGTTTTTTTCCGCCAGATCCGTTTTTTCAGTCGGATCCGTTGTTTTCCGCCAGATCGTTTTTTTTCCACCGGATCCGTTTTTTTCCGCCAGATCCGTTTTTTTTACATTGGATCCGTTTTTTTCTGCCAGATCTGTTTTTTTCCACCGGATCCGTTTTTTTCCACCAGATCCGTTTTTTTTTCCGCCAGATCCGTTTTTTCCTGCCGGATCCATTTTTTTCCGCCAGATCCGTTTTTTCTCATAGAGTTGTAATAGCGCCGGATTGCGCCTGATGGCCACACATTTCATCCGTTTTTTGCAGGATTCGTTAAAAAAAACTGTTTCCGCCGGACGGAAAACTCATAGGAACGTTTTTTGTCCGTTATTTTTCATGCATGTTTCCATTCAAATCATGCACATTTTCCGTTTATTTATTTTCCAAAAACCTCATCAAAACCTGCATCAAAACTGCATGAAAAACCGCACCAAAAACCTGCATCAAAAACAGCATCAAAAACCGCACCAAAAACCTGCATCAAAAACCGCACCAAAAACTGCATCAAAAACCGCACCAAAAACTGCATCAAAAACCGCACCAAAAACCTGCAGCAAAAAAGCACCAAAAACTGCATCAAAAACTGCATCAAAAACCGCACCAAAAAACTGCAGCAAAAAAAGCACCAAAAACTGCATCAAAAACCGCATCAAAAAGCTCCATCAAAAACAGCACCAAAAACTGCATCAAAAACAGCACCAAAAAACTGCAGCAAAAAAAGCACCAAAAACTGCATCAAAAACCGCATCAAAAAGCTACATCAAAAACAGCACCAAAAACTGCATCAAAAACCGCACCAAAAACCTGCAGCAAAAAAGCACCAAAAACTGCATCAAAAACCGCATCAAAAACTGCACCAAAAACTGCATCAAAAACCGCATCAAAAAGCTGGAGCAAAAAAAGCACCAAAAACTGCATCAAATACTGCACCAAAAACTGCATCAAAAACCGCACCAAAAACCTGCAGCAAAAACTGCATCAAAAACCGCATCAAAACTGCACCAGTTTTTTATGCAGGTTTGTGATGCAGGTTTTGGTGCTGTTTTTGATGTAGCTTTTTGATGCGGTTTTTGATGCAGTTTTTGGTGCTTTTTTTGCTGCAGGTTTTTGGTGCTGTTTTTGATGCAGTTTTTGATGCAGTTTTTGGTGCTTTTTTGCTGCAGGTTTTTGGTGCGGTTTTTGATGCAGTTTTTGGTGCAATTTTTGATGCGGTTTTTGATGCAGTTTTTGGTGCTTTTTGCTGCAGGTTTTTGGTGCAGTTTTTGATGCAGTTTTTGGTGCAGTTTTTGATGCGTTTTTTGATGCAGTTTTTGGTGCTTTTTTGCTGCATGTTTTTGGTGCGGTTTTTGATGTAGTTTTTGGTTCAGTTTTTGATGCAGTTTTTGGTGCTTTTTTTGCTGCAGGTTTTTGGTGCGGTTTTTGATGCAGTTTTTGGTGCTGTTTTTTATGTAGCTTTTTGTTGAGGTTTTTGATGCAGTTTTTGGTGCTTTTTTGCTGCAGGTTTTTGGTGCAGTTTTTGATGCGGTTTTTGATGCAGTTTTTGGTGCTGTTTTTGATGTAGCTTTTTGATGCGGTTTTTGATGCAGTTTTTGGTGCTTTTTTTGCTGCAGGTTTTTGGTGCTGTTTTTGGTGCTTTTTTTGCTGCAGGTTTTTGATGCCGTTTTTGATGCAGTTTTTGGTGCTTTTTTGCTGCAGGTTTTTGATGCAGTTTTTGGTGCAGTATTTGATGCAGTTTTTGGTGTTTTTTGCTGCAGGTTTTTGGTGCGGTTTTTGGTGCAGCAAAAAAGCACCAAAAACTGCATCAAAAACCGCATCAAAAACTGCACCAAAAACTGCATCAAAAACTGCACCAAAAACTGCATCAAAAACCGCACCAAAAACCTGCAGCAAAAAGCACCAAAAACTGCATCAAAAACTGCACCAAAAACTGCATCAAAAACCGCACCAAAAACCTGCAGCAAAAAAAGCACCAAAAACTGCAGCAAAAACTGAACCAAAAACTACATCAAAAACCGCACCAAAAACCTGTAGCAAAAAGCACCAAAAACTGCATCAAAAACCGCATCAAAAACTGCACCAAAAACCTGCATCAAAAAAAGCACCAAAAACTGTATCAAAAACTGAACCAAAAACTACATCAAAAACCGCACCAAAAACATGCAGCAAAAAAGCACCAAAAACTGTATCAAAAACCGCATGTTTTTGGTGCGGTTTTTGATGTAGTTTTTGGTTCAGTTTTTGATGCAGGTTTTTGGTGCTTTTTTTGATGCAGGTTTTTGGTGCGGTTTTTGATGCAGTTTTTGGTGCAGTTTTTGATGCGGTTTTTGATGCAGTTTTTGGTGCTTTTTGCTGCAGGTTTTTGGTGCGGTTTTTGGTGCAGTTTTTGATGCGGTTTTTGATGCAGTTTTTGGTGCTTTTTTGCTGCATGTTTTTGGTGCGGTTTTTGATGTAGTTTTTGGTTCAGTTTTTGATGCAGTTTTTGGTGCTTTTTTTGCTGCAGGATTTTGGTGCGGTTTTTGATGCTGTTTTTGATGCAGGTTTTTGGTGCGGTTTTTCATGCAGTTTAGTTTTGATGCAGGTTTTGATGAGGTTTTTGGAAAATAAAAAAACGGAAAATGTGCATGATTTGAATGGAAACATGCATGAAAAATAACGGACAAAAAACGTTCCTATGAGTTTTCCATCCGGCGGAAAGTTTTTTTTTACGAATCCTGCAAAAAACGGATGAAATGTGTGGCCATCAGGCGCAATCCGGCGCTATTACAACTCTATGAGAAAAAAAGGATCTGGCGGAAAAAAATGGATCCGGCAGGAAAAAACGGATCCGGCAGAAAAAAACGGATCTAGCGGAAAAAAATGGATCCGGTGGAAAAAAACTGATCTGGCGGAAAACAACGGATCCGACTGAAAAAACGGATCTGGCGGAAAAAAACGGATCCTGCAAATGTGCTCGCAGGATGCATTTTTTTTCCCCATAGAATTGTATTAGCGACGGATCGCGACGAATGGCCACACGTCGCGTCCGTTCTGCAATGGATCCGTCGAGTTTTGGCGGACCGTCGGCACGAAAAAACGTTCAAGTGAACATTTTTTTGTCCGTCGCGTCTGCCATTTTCTACTGCGCATGCGCAGCAGAAACTCTGCCCCCTCCTCCCCGCACTTCAGAATGGGCAGTGGATGCGTTGAAAAACTGCATCCGCTGCCCACGTCGTGTACAAATTTCACAACGTGCGTCGGTACGTCGGCTCGACGCATAGCGACGGACCCGTACTGACGCAAGGGTGAAAGAGGCCTTTATGAGCGTTGAATTTAAAAAAAAAAAAAATGGAAAAAAACGGCGTGGGCTCCCGCGCAATTTTCTGCGCCAGAGGGGGAAAGCCGACGGCCGGGGGCCAATATTTGTAGCCTGCTATGAATATCAGCTTGCAGCTGTCTGCGTAGCCTTTACTGGCTATTAAAATAGGGGGACCCCCCAAAAAAATGACGTGGGGTCCCCCTATATTTTATAGCCAGAAAGACTACGCAGACAGCTGCGGGCTGATATTCATAGCCTAGAGAGGGGCCATGGATATTGCCCCCCCCCCGGCTACAAATACCAGTCCGCAGCCACCCCGAAAATGCCGCATCCGTAAGATGCGCCAATTCCGGCACTTAGCCCCTCTCTTCCCACTCCCGTGTAGTGGTGGGATATGGGGTAATAAGGGGTTAATGTCACCTTGCTATTGTAAGGTGACATTAAGCCGGGTTAATAACGGAGAGGCGTCAATAAGACGCCTATCCGTTATTAATCCAATAGTAAGAAAAGGGTTAATAAAACACGCACACATTAGGAAAAAGTATTTTAATATTCTTCATTTCACCATACTTACCATACTTCAGCGCCTGCAAAAAACGTAAAATAATAAACCGCATACTACCTGTCCGCCGTAGTCCAATTAATAACGAGTGTCCCACGACGATCTCCCCTATAGAACAGTGACATCGGGTGACGTCACTGCTCTATAGGACCCTCAGTGACACACTGACAGGAGACAATGGCTCCTGCAGTGCATCACTGAGGTTACCTGAGTTCAAAGTGTCACTTTATATAATTGCTGCATGGGAAAATGTCTCATACAGCAATGCCATAAAGTGAGACTAGGGACTTTTTTTTTTACAGCGGCGGAGGAATACAGTGGCGGAAGGATACCTTCCTCCCGTCATTGTGTTTCTGAGCCCCTAGAGAGCGGTCGCATTATTTGATGCTGCTGCTCTCCACGGGAGATCGTCGTGGGACACTCGTGGATTTCTGCGGACAGGGAGTATATTGGTTGTTTGTTTTTTTCACATTTTTTATAGATGACACTGGCTTCGGGGATCAAAATGACAAGTAATGGTGAGTATGTAATCTATGTTTAATGTAATGTATGTCATGTATGTAATGTATGAATGTACTGTATGTCTATATGTATGTATGTATGTAGAATGTATGTATGGAGTATTTTTTTTTTTTCATTCAACACATTAGCCGGATGATGGGACTACTACTGTCCCATCATTGGCTAATGTGTCAATCACTGTCAGTGTAGCAGGCATAGCCCGATGGGACTTGTAGTCCCATCGGACGATGCCCGCACTGAGACCCCCGCACGCCGCAGAGACCCCCCCCACGCCGCAGAGACCCCCCCCCCACGACGCAGAGACCCCCCCCACGCCGCAGAGACCCCCCAGCACGCCGCTGAGACCCCCGCACGCCGCTGAGACCCCCGCACGCCGCATAGACCCCCCAGCACGCCGCATAGACCCCCCAGCACGCCGCATAGATGCCCCAGAACGCCGCAGAGAGCCCCTCACGCCGCATAGATCCCCCAGCACGCCGCATAGACGCCCCAGAACGCCGCAGAGAGCCCCTCACGCCGCATAGACCCCCCCAGCATGCCGCATAGACCCCCCCAGCACGCCGCAGAGCCCTCCCACGCCGCATCAAGCCCCGGCACGCCACATCAAGCCTGGGCATACAGCGCCGGCCGCATAGAATGAGATCCCTGGCAGGCCCGCACAGACCCCGCCCGCACAGAGACACGCAGTCTCCGCCCACGCACCGCCCACTTTACATTATAGTGATTTTAGCACTGTGGGGACTTCCGATTCCGATACCCGATACCACAAAAATATCGGATCTCGGTATCGGAATTCCGATACCGCAAGGATCGGCCGATACCCGATACTTGCGGTATCGGAATGCTCAACACTAGTCTTGACCGATCATAAAAATGTGATTTACCTCGAGTTTGCCAGGCGGCTGAATCCTAGACAGGCTCAATGGTCCTTGCTTTTTTCCCGTTTTGATTTCGTGATCTCGTATCTTCCGGGTTCTAAGAATATTAAGGCTGATGCCCTCTCTAGGAGTTTTTTGCCTGATTCTCCTGAGGTTCTTGAACCAGTCGGCATTCTGAAAGAAGGGGTGGTCCTTTCTGCCATTTCCCCTGATTTACGACGGGTTCTTCAGGAATTTCAGGCTGACAAACCTGACCGCTGTCCAGTCGGGAAACTGTTTGTTCCTGATAGATGGAATAGTAGAGTGATTTCTGAGGTTCATTGTTCTGTGTTGGCTGGCCATCCTGGTATTTTTGGTACCAGAGATTTGGTTGGTAGGTCCTTTTGGTGGCCTTCTTTGTCACGTGATGTGCGTTCTTTTGTGCAGTCCTGTGGGACTTGTGCGCGGGCCAAGCCTTGTTGTTCCTGTGCTAGTGGGTTGCTTTTGCCTTTGCCGGTCCCTGAGAGGCCCTGGACGCATATTTCTATGGATTTTATTTCTGATCTTCCGGTTTCCCAGAAGACGTCTGTCATCTGGGTTGTTTGTGACTGGTTCTCTAAGATGGTCCATTTGGTGCCTTTGCCTAAATTGCCTTCCTCTTCTGATTTGGTTCCGTTGTTTTTTCAGCATGTGGTTCGTTTGCATGGTATTCCGGAGAATATTGTGTCCGACAGAGGTTCCCAGTTTGTTTCTCGGTTTTGGCGGGCCTTTTGTGCTAAGCTGGGCATGGATTTGTCTTTTTCTTCTGCATTTCATCCTCAGACAAATGGCCAAACCGAGCGAACTAATCAGACTTTAGAAACTTTTCGGAGATGCTTTGTGTCTGCTGATCAGGATGATTGGGTGGCTTTCTTGCCATTGGCCGAGTTTGCCCTTAATAATCGGGCTAGTTCGGCTACCTTGGTTTTGCCCTTCTTTTGTAATTTTGGTTTTCATCCTCGTTTTTCTTCGGGGCAGGTTGAGCCTTCTGACTGTCCTGGTGTGGATTCTGTGGTTGACAGGTTGCAGCAGATTTGGGCTCATGTGGTGGACAATTTGGTATTGTCTCAGGAGGAGGCTCAACATTTTGCTAACCGTCGTCGGTGTGTTGGTTCCCGGCTTCGGGTTGGGGATCTGGTCTGGTTGTCTTCCCGTCATGTTCCTATGAAGGTTTCTTCCCCTAAGTTTAAGCCTCGCTTTATTGGTCCTTATAGGATCTCTGAGATTATTAATCCGGTGTCTTTTCGATTGGCCCTTCCGGCTTCTTTTGCTATCCATAATGTTTTCCATAGATCTTTATTGCGGAAATATGTGGTGCCCGTTGTTCCCTCTGTTGATCCTCCGGCCCCTGTGTTGGTTGATGGGGAGTTGGAGTATGTGGTTGAGAAGATTTTGGATTCTCGCTTTTTGAGGCGGAGGCTTCAGTACCTTGTCAAATGGAAGGGTTATGGCCAGGAGGATAATTCTTGGGTTTTTGCCTCTGATGTCCATGCTGCTGATTTGGTCCGTGCCTTTCATCTGGCTCATCCTGATCGGCCTGGGGGCTCTGGTGAGGGTTCGGTGACCCCTCCTCAAGGGGGGGTACTGTTGTGAATTCTGCTCTTGGGTTCCCTCCGTTGGTTGTTGATAGTAGTGCAGTTGTCCCTGGGTTGCAATCCTGGGCATGTGTCCCTGCTGATTGCAGCTCTGACTGGGATATTTAGGTGTGCAGGATTCATTAGCCCTTGCCAGTTGTCCATTGTTCTTGGAGGTTTTGCATCTCTGTCTGGTTCCTCCTGCCCTGCTGCCAAATCAGCTAAGATAAGTGTCTGGTTTTGTTTCTGCAGCACACATGCTGTGTGCTTACAATTCAGTACTATTCAATGTTTTTTCTTGTCCAGCTTAGACTGTGTTTGGATATTTCAGTCAAGTTGGATTCTCAGGAGATGCAGATATACATTCCATGTCTTTAGTTAGATGGTGGAATTTTTGTATTATCTGCTGTGGATATTTTTAGGGTTTTAATACTGACCGCTTAGTATTCTGTCCTATCCTTTCCTATTTAGCTAGCGTGGCCTCTTTTGCTAAATCCTGATTTCTGCCTGCGTGTGTCTTTCCTCTAATACTCACAGTCAATATTTGTGGGGGGCTGCCTATCCTTTGGGGTTCTGTTCTGAGGCAAGATAGAATTCCCATTTCCATCTATAGGGGTATTTAGTCCTCCGGCTGTGTCGAGGTGTCTAGGATGTGTTAGGTACACCCCACGGCTACTTCTAGTTGCGGTGACAGTTTAGGGGTTGCGGTCAGTACAGGTTCCACCTACTCCTGAGAAAGTCTCATGCGGCTCCAAGGTCACCGTATCATAACAGTGGGCCATTTATATGGATACACCTAAATAAAATGAGAATGGTTTGTGATATCAACATCCTGTTTGTGGCACATTAGTTTATGGGAGGGGGAAAACTTTTCAAGATGGGTGGTTGGAGCACCCCCACTGCCGCAGGTCCGAGGGGTACCCAGTACCGGGCCTCTCTGTCTCAGTTCTGGGGTTGTCACGGTGGCTAGACCCGGCCCGTGACCCTGCTAAGGGGCGCCCAATGAAGGTGGAGAGTGATGATGTTGTGGTGTGGTGCAGGTCGCGGTGAATAACGAGGACACCAGGTTGCAGTCTCTTTACCTCTTTACTGAAGGCTTCAGGATCCTCAGTCCAGAATACGGTTAACCGGGCTACCTGAGTCCGGCCGGTCCGATGGCACCTCCGGAGTTCCCTTTGCAGGTGGAAATCTGTGCCTACCTTCTAGCGCTTGTGTGTTGTGGTCCTTCCCTGCTGTGCTTACGGGAGAGTCCCCACAACTGTTGTGTCTGTTTCTGAAGTTCCCTCACAACTTGATTATGATGTTCTTTTTCGTCCCCCAGATGATATGGCTAGGACGCACCCGTATGACGGGTAGGCTCGGAGCTCTTCCGGGACCCTAGAGTCGCTCCTCTCCAAATGTTGCCCCCTATGTCTTCTTAGGTGATTTGAGTGAGACAGCCCGCCTATAACTGACTGTCCTGTCGTAGGTTTGAAGTAAGGCCTGGAGCTCAATACTTCCTCGGCGTTTCCGGCCACCGGCTACGCGCCTCAGTAGGATGTTGCCTCGTCTTACAGCACGACTCCTACTGGTGTTTCTCCTTGTTGCGTTGATCTCGTTTCTCACTCAGCACAATAAACCTTGCTTCTTGTCCTTTCTTGGGGTACCCCCGCGATGAAGTGCAGGCGCGGCCCCATAACGTTCTTTCTGTTCGCTAGGCCTCTGTCAGGATCCCACCCCTGACAGGGACCCCCCTGAATCTTCCCCTGCAACACCCTCTGCCACAGGATGTTGCCTGGTTCCAACCCAGTCAGCTTCTGGCTAACTTCCTATCTAACCCCCAGTTTTACCAGATTGTGAGGAGTGGCCTAATACATAGCACCCTTAGCTCCCCCTGGAGGCCAGACTGTGAAGTGTATTGGTGTCTGTAATACCTGGTCAGGTGAACTCCTTCAGTGCCATCAGACGCACCATAGCCCCCCTTAGCGGCGGAGCATCAGTACTGCAACGACCAGGACTCTGGGGCGCTGCACTCCCCCCCGGTTAAATCCAGTACTCCTGGACTGGGAAGAAAACAACAATACATGTCAGCAAAAAGACATACAATTTTTGAAATGCAATAACAAGTAAATTTGAACAGAGCTTCCCTTTATGGGAGGTGAGAACACTTGAACGTTACAAACATGGTTAAATATTTTAAATAACATACTATAAATAACTTCTCTTACCCAACCGGGTATTCTACTTAGTGCAATTTCTGAACAATAATTTAACGTTGCCTTTAAGGATGTACACACTGAATCCACTAAAGACCTTCTTATAAAACACTATAAGGCTAATCAACTTTTCTTCATTTTCCACCCTTACATCTGCAGGACCGCCTGTCTATCTGCCCCAGGCCTACTGCCTCTCGCTCTGTTGCAGGACCGCCCCTTCTCACCGGGGCCTACTGCCTTTCTGCTACTATACACAGTATAGAACTTATCAACCCTCTCTCAGTTCAAGATCACTGAGCATCTCTGTATGGCTCCTAGGAGGACTCACCGACTAACCCCGTACGGGTTCACTTCCTGTCCTCATTCTCTAACACATTATTAAGCATTTCTTAAAATTTAACTAGCTTTCTACATATAACTTTGACATGTAAGCATTATTCGACTTTAAGTGCTATTGGTGAACGTCCCCTTTAAGAAGGGACCAAGTCTCTCGGAGGTAGTGCAACTTCTCAAGCTGCAAGTTCGTATACAGCAAGGACTCCGGTGCTGTTTCCAAGAACAGTTTCTTCGCAAAGAGTCCTTTTCTTTGTAAAACCAGTAGAGGGCACCTTTAAGAAGGTGCAAACTATTTACAATAAGTTTGTAATCATGCAGTGTTCATGATCCAGCAGTTCTTTTCAACAATGATGAACAAGAAACAAAAACAAAAGCAAAAGTAGGGATCCCAGGTAAACTAAGGGATCCCTTTAAGAGTTAACCCTAGTCGGGTTGTAGCAGCAGAAAAACACAAAAAGACAAACAGTTAACTATTTACAATCTTCGGTTCTCTGAGGTTTAGTTGGACGGCTTCCAGGGCTGCACCTGGCACTTAACCCTTTTGGCCTGGGAAAAGTGAGGTCCAGGGTTACACCCAGTGCTGGACACACGCCGTTAATCCGTATTTCATGTACGGTTAAATCATGCGCAGCGATGGAGGTCTGCGCAGCTTGAGTATGGGCATTTGCTGCAGCAGAGGTAGCGGCCACTGCAAGATCAGTCACTGGAATGGAGTCAGCAGTTGTGGCACTAGCAGTCACTGGAGTGGTGTTGGTCGTCAGGGCAGGGTCTTCCTTCATACCTGCTTCAGATGCGGTCCCTCCGGTGCCGGACTGCTCTGCCTCCGCTGGGGTCTGGAATGCTGGCTGTAGGGCCTCGTGCTGCGACATTGTCATCTCTGCTTGCAGCATCTCGCTTTCCGGCAGGGCCTTGCTTTCTGGCTTCGGAGCGCTGGAACTTCTCTCTTGCTCCAGACCAGACAAGGCTGCCGACAGGCGTCTGGTGAGGCTCCCGATGAAGGTCTTCTTCCACCCGGCCTCAGTGCTCAGCTGCGTCCGCAGGAGTTGGTCGCTGAGCTCGTCTCTCTGGACTCTGGGGCGCTGCATGGTGACCATTTTGAAGTTGGCCATTTTGGATCCACCTTTTTTTTACTTCAATGGGAAGAGGTTCATGTGACACATCAATCTTATTGAGAATTTCACAAGAAAAACAATGGTGTGCTTGGTTTTAATTTAACTTTATTCTTTCGTGACTTATTTACAAGTTTATGACCACTTATAAAATGTGTTCAAAGTGCTACCCATTGTGTTGGATTGTCAATGCAACCCTCTTCTCCCACTCTTGACACACTGATAGCAACACCGCAGAAGAAATGCTAGCACAGGCTTCCAGTATCTGTTTTTCAGATGCTGCACATCTCGTATCTTCTCAGCAATTGCCTTAAGATGATCCCAAAGAAAAAAGTCTAAGGGGGTCAGATCAGGAGACCTTGGTGGCCATTCAACTGGCCCACAATGACCAATCTACTTTCTAGGAAACTGTTCATGTAGGAATGCTCGGACCTTACACCCATAATGTTGTGGTACACCATCTTGGGTGGCAGGTCCGAGCATTCCTACAAGAACAGTTTCCTGGAAAGTGGATTGGTCATTGTGGGCCAGTTCAATGGTATGGTCATCTGACAATACAAAGGTGATATCAACCCCACAAATATAAACCCCACTTGCCACCGCAACATGGCAAGTGGGAAGAGTCGGGCAAAGCTCCAGAATTATTATAATTTATTTATATAGCACCATTAATTCCATGGTGCTGTACATGAGAAGGGGTTACATCAAAATACAAATATCACTTACAGTAAACAAAACTAAAAGTGACAGACTGGTACAGAGGGAAGAGGGCCCTGCCCTTGCTGGCTTACATTCTACAGGATTGTGGGGAAGGAGACAGTAGGTCGAGGGTTGCAGTAGCTCCAATGGTGTTGAGGTGGTGGTGTGGTCTTTACAGGCTGTAAGCTTCTTTGAAGAGGTGGGTTTTCAGGTTTCTTTTGAAGGATCCAAAAGTAGTGGATAACCGGACGTGTTGGGGCACAGAATTCCAGAAGATGGGTGATATTCGGGAGAAGTCTTGGAGGCGATTGGGTGAGGAGCGAATAAGCATGGAGGAGAGGAGGAGGTCTTGGTAGGACCGGAGATTACGTGAGGGAAGATATTAAGAGATTAGTATGGAAATATACGGAGGAGAAAGGTTATGGATGGCTTTGTAGGTCAGTGTTAGTAATTTAAACTGGATACGCAGGGAAATTGGGAGCCAGTGAAGGGATTTGCAAAGAGGGGAAGCAGGAGTGTAGCGAGGAAAGAGATTAATTAGTTGGGTAGCAGAGTTAAGGATGGACTGGAGGGGTTCGATAGTGTTAGAACGTAGGCCACAGAGGAGGATGTTGCAGTAGTCGAGGCGGGAGATAATTAGGGCATGCACGAGCATTTTGGTAGAGTGTGGGTTGAGGAAAGAATGGATTCTGGAAATATTTTTGAGCTGGAGGCGACAGGAGGTGGCGAGAGCTTGGATGTGCGGTTTGAAGTACAGGGCAGAGTCAAGGGTTACTCCGAGGCAGCGGATTTTGGGGACAGGGGAAAGTGTGATTTCATTTATTTTGATAGATAGATCAGGTAGGGAAGATATGCGTGATGGAGGAAAGATAATGAGTTCAGATTTGTCCACATTGAGCTTGAGGAAGCGAGAGGAGAAGAAGGAGGATATGGCTGATAGACACTCTGGGATTCTGAAGAGCAGAGAGTTGACATCTGGGCCACAGAGGTAGATCTGAGTGGCGCCCTACCAGCCTTAGAATATCAACCCCCAGCTGTTAGCTTTAGCAAGGCTGGTTGTCAAAAATGTAGGGGGCCCCACATCATTTTTTAAAATTATTTATTTAAATAATTTAAAAAAACAGTGTGGGGACACCTCTACTCTTGCTAACCAACCTTGCTGAAGCTGACAGCTGAGGGTTGCAGCCCCAGCGCTGTGAGTATTGCCTGGCTGGTTATAGAAAATACTTAAATAAATATTTATTTATTTTTAGTGCAAGTGGCGGCTGATGAACACCCCCATCAGCTGCTCCTGATGTCACTGCTGCAGCAGGGATAGGCTGATGCGAGTAATAGTCCCATCAGCTGCCACCTGCTGTCTGTTTTATCACTTAAATATAACTTTCATCATTCACCCCTGCTCGTGCCGATCACTGGCAGAGCAGGGGAGATTGATGAGAGCAGTGATCAGCACCCGGCACCGGGGATCAGCGCTTACAGTAACGCTTCTTCCACGGCACCGATGCATGTCACACGGATGACATACATGTGTGTTATCCATGTGCATGTGTGCCGTATGTTTTGCGGCCCGTGCTGACTTTAAAAAATGGACATGTCACCACTAGTGTTGAGAATTCCGATACTGCAAATATCGGGTATCGGCCGATATTCGCTGTGTCGGAATTCCGATACCGAGTTCCGATATTTTTGTGATGTCGGAATCGGAAATTCCTATAAGTTCCCAAGAGTGTGCGGTGCGTATGGTTCCCAGGGTCTGGAGGAGAGGAGACTCTCCTTCAGACCCTGGGATCCATATTCATGTAAAAAATAAAGAATAAAAATAAAAAATATGGATATACACACAACCCGACAGATGCTGGACCTCAGCGGTGCAACAGGCAGCCTCCGTTCCTAAGAATGCAGTGAGTGTAGGACCTGCGATGACGTCGTGGCTTGTGATTGGTCGCGTGAGCGGTCACACGACCAATCACAAGCCGCGACGTAATCGAAGGTCCTTCACTCTGCATTCTTAGGAACGGAGGCTGCCGGTTGCAGCAGTGACAGCCAGGGCTCGTCCGAGGGTGAGTATATCCATATTTTTTATTTTTATTCTTTATTTTTTACATGAATATGGATCCCAGGGCCTTCAGACCCTGGGAACCATCCAGGATCACTTCCGATATTTGTGTCCCATTGACTTGTATAGGTATCGGGTATCGGTGATATCCGATATTTTTTGGATATCGGCCGATCCAATCCGATACCGATACTTTCAAACATCGGAAGGTATCGCTCAACACTAGTCACCACACATACCGTGTGAAAGAGGCCTAAATCTGTAATTGCACCAACCCGAAGAATAAAGACATCTAATCACTTATACCGCACGAGGAACAGCGTAAAAAATAAATAAAACCAATCCTGCGCTGAGAGCTTCCACTGGGGCTTCTGTGTACATCTCTGAAATACGTAATTCAGACAGAACCTTTGACGGAAGATTCCTTATAAAGAGGCAAATGGAGGCACTGTGGACACCAACTGACCTGTGATCTGGCGGTGTCCATCTTTTTAGGATTGCATAAAAGTGCCGTGGACCACAGTTTCATGCATTTTTGAAATGAATGACACTGCTGAACAGAGGTCAGATGGAGTCCAGAGTAATTGCCTCATTATAGTAAATGGATCCCTCAGGGGTTTCATCTGAATCACGTCAATAGGATATTTAGATGGAAACCCCAAAGTAATTGATCAGCGTAGAGCGCAGGATAAATGTGATCCCAAACATTATGTAAAATGTTCCCCAAAAAAGTTTCAACTAAATCTACAAAAAAGCAAGCCCTCACACAGGTCTTCCATTTGTTAATGGAAATATAGGGGGCTTCCACTTTACTGGTAGCATAAAGGCTTTGGAAAAGCGAAATGGCTTCTCACCTGCCAAAAGAAATTCAGCAAATTCTCCGCTTCCAAATCCCTTCCCTTCTGAGCCCCACAGTGTACCTAAACCACATATTGCATCCATGTTTGACAATTCTGAAGTGATGAGAGCCCACCTAATTTACGGGTGCATGTCTCCAGTAGCACGGGATGGGCATAACATACTGGTGACTGCAACGTACTGGTCACTAGAGCGTACTGCTCACTGAACGGCAGTTTTCAATTTTCTCTTGGCAACATTTATTTCTGCTTGTTTCTGGAAAATACCCATGAAGTCCAAATCGTCACTACATCTGTAGATAAATTCCCCAAGGGGTATATTTTCCCAAATGGGATCATTTGAGGGGGGATTCTGCTCTTCTAGCAATTAGGACCCTGTATATGGAGTCCGTAAACTGTTCTAGGAAAATCTGCGCTCCAGGAGGCAAATAACTCTCCGTTCCTCCTGAATCTCTCTGCATGGCTAAGTAGTACTATACAGCCACATATTGTATTGCCATGTTCAGTAGAAATTGTGGGACAAATTTTGTTGCCATTTTTACCTACTTCTTGTGTGAAAATGTAAAATCTTTGGCTTCAACCAAATTTTGGTGGTAAAAATGTAGTTATTTTGTCATCACTGCCCAGTGGTATAAAATTCTGTGACACATCAAGGGTGTCATCATGATCACTGCACTCCTAGATGAATTCATTGAGAGGTGTAGTTCGTAAAATGTGGTCACTTATGGGGGTTCTGCTGTTCTGGCACCTTATGGGCATTCCCAGTGGGTCATGGCATCTGCAAACCATGACAGTAAAAAACAGTCAAATCTGGCTCTCTTTGCCATCTGAGCTTTCCACTGTGCCTGAAAAGTATTTCCCGATTACATGTAGGGTATTGGCACACTCAGGAAAAAATAGACCTCAGTTTGTTGTAAAAAAAATTCCTATTAGTCCTTAGAAAAATTAAAAACTTGGGGCTAAAAAAAAAAACATTTTAGTGGTTAAAATGTAATTTATTCTTTCTTCACTGCTCAGTGATATAAAATTCTGGGAGGCACAGGTTGTATCAATATAATCACTGCACCCCTAGATGAATTCATTGGGGAAAGTAGTTTGTAAAATGAGTTCTCACATAGGGGGTTTCTGATGTTCTGGCACCTCAGGGGCTCTGCCAATGTGACATAGCACCCTCAAAAAATTCCAGCAAAATCAACTCCAATATGGCGCCTCTTCCTTTCTGAGCGTTGCACACTGTGCCTCAAAAGTAGTATTCCCCTACATATGGGGTATCAGCATGCTCAAGAGAAATTTCACAACAAATTGTATTGTACAATTTCTCTTGTTACCCTTATGAAAATGCAAAATTTGGAGCTAAAGTAAAATTTTTGTGAGGATAATGCGATTTATTATTTTCACGGTTCAACGTTATAAATGCCTGTGAAGCACTTGGGGGTTAAAAGTGCTCACCACACATCTTGATAAGTTCCTTGGGGGGTCTAGTTTCCAAATTGGTATCACTTGTGGGGGGTTTCACTGTTTAGGCACATCAGGGGCTCTCCAAAAGCGATATGGCGTCCGATCTCAATTCCAGGCAATTTTGAGTTGAAAAAGTTAAACGGCGCTCCTTCTCTTCCAAGCTCTGCCATACGCTCAAACAGGGGTTTACCACCATATGGGGTATCAGTGTACTCAGGACAAATTGAAAAACAAACTTTGAGGTCCAATATCTCCTTTTACCTTTGTGAAAATTAAAAACTGGGGGTGAAAAAATCATTTTTGTGAAAAAATATATTTTCATGGCTATACATTATAAACTTCTGTGAAGCACTTGGGGGTTTAAAGTGCTCACCACACATGTTCTTTAGAGGTCTAATTTCCAAAATGAGGTCACTTGTTGGGGGTTTCCACTGTTTAGGCACATCAGGGGATCTCCAAATGCAACTTGGTGTCCAATATCAATTCCAGACAATTTTGCGTTGAAAAAGTCAAATGGCGCTCCTGCCCTTCCGAGCTCTGCCATGCAAACAGTGGTTTTATTCCACATATCATGTGTCAACATACTCAGGAAAAATTGCACAACAACTTTTGGGGTCCAATTTCCCCTGTAGCCCTTGGAAAAAAAAATTGGATCTGAAATAAATTTTTTGTGAAAAAAGTAAAATGTTCATTTTTTTCAACATTCCAAAAGGGTTAATAAGCATCTTGAATCTGGTTTTGAGCACCTTGAGGGGTGCAGTTTTAGAATGTTGTAACTTTAGGGTATCTTCTACCATATAGACCCCTCAAAGTGACTTCAAATATGATGTGGTGCCTAAAAAAATAGGTGTTGTAAAAATGAGAAATCGCTTTTCAATTTTTAACCCTTATAATTTCCTAACAAAAAAAAATTGATTCCAAAATTGTGCTGATGTAAGGTAGACATGTGGGAAATGTTACTTATTAAGTATACTGTTCTGTGTGACATATCTCTGTGATTTAAGGGCATGAAAATTCAAAGTTGGAAAATTGCAAAATAGTGATCTATTTCAAATGTTTGTTTCTATTAATGTTGATGATTATGGCTTACAGCCAATGAAAACCCAAAAGTCATTATCTCAGTAAATTAGAATAATTAACAAAAAACACCTGCAAAGGCTTCCTTAGCATTTAAAAAGTTCCCTTAATCTGTTTCAGTAGGCTCCACAATTATGGGGAAGATTGCTGACTTGACAGATGTTCAGAAGGCAGTCATTGACACACTCCACAAGGAGGCTAAGCCACAAAAGGTTATTGCTAAAGAAGCTGGCTGTTCACAGAGTGCTGTATCCAAGCACATTAGTAGAAAGTTGAGTAGAAGGAAAAAGTGTGGCAGAAAAAGGTGCACAATCAACCGGGATAACCACAACCTTGAAAGAATTGTTAAGAAAGTGCCTTTCAAAAATTTGGGGGACACGTACAAGGAATGGACTGCTGCATGAGTAATTGCTTTGAAAGCCACCACACACAGACATATCCATGACATGGGCTACAGGTGTCACATTTCTTGTGTCAAGCCACTCATGACCAATAGACAACGCCAGAAGCGTATTACCTGGGCCAAGAAGAAAAAGAACTGGACTGTTGCTCGGTAGTCCAAGGTGTTGCCGTGAGCATGACTCCTCCCTGCCTCATCCCGCCCACTCACCGCACGAAACACTAAAAACAATTAAAAACAAATGAAAAACCTATGCTCTGCTTGCAACATGTTGAGCTTATATGAATCAGACAATATGAACATTGTTACTGTGAAAGAGAAAGCTATCTCCCCACAATGAGGACGATCTATTACCCATTATTCTCAAATCCATGCCCCAGCTATCCCTGGGACCCCAAGGGTAAATTACCGTAAGTGACACATCAAATGGCAATAAGTTGTGACAAATGATGGAAACAAGTTGGGACGCCATTCTACTAAATAACATTGCAAAATACATCCGGTACATAACAAAAATTCTGAGAGAAAGGGACAATTTACATTCATAGTGTTATATCTAATAGAGGTGATACACATGCTCCCATTCGTTTATAATAATATGTGCCATAGAGATAATACGAGTTATCCCATTCATAGGAAGATTGACATATCTACCCTATCATACAATCCTAATGGACCCATCGCCTCTGTTTGCATTATCCATCTAGCCTCCTGTCTCAATAAAAGATTATGTAGATCCCCTCCTCTCTCAGGCGGTGTTACTTTCTCAATCCCAGCGAAGGTCATTACCCTGGGGTTCCTCCCCTGTGCCTCTCGAATGTGGCTAATAAGCCTAGGAACCCCTTTACCAGATATGACAGATTTAAAATGCTCTCTAAACCGTATATATAGATGCTGTATCGTTTTACCTATATAGTACCGCCCACATGGGCAAAGAGTACATATACAACATAATCCGTTTTGCATGATATAAAATGAGTTACAGTATGGGTAACGGGTCCTATATTTAAGACCCGCTCTGTGACATGGTATTTACAATATGCACAATGTCCACAATGATAATTTCCCTTCGGGGCACTCTGCTCTAGCCAATTATTTGTTTTATCTTTGGTAATACGGTTCCGCACCAAAATGTCTCTTACCCTTGTACTGTGTCTGTTAGAAATTAGGGGGCCCCTAGTCGCCATGCCAGCCAGATCTTTATCCTTCTCCAACACATGCCAGTTCTTCCTAATGGCAGTTCATATGTGTTGGTCCATGGGGCCGTATTGGAAGCAAAACGTGAACCTTTTTTCTTTTATGGCTCGTATCTCCCGAGTATTAGCGTGGCTCCCCTCATTCATTCTCCTCATTGCCTCTCGCCAAACTCACAGCAGGTACTTCTTCTTGTGTCATGTCCGTCCGCTCACTAACCTGTTGAAGTGCTTGAGTGGTGCAAAACGGCCGTCGTTTGACCTGCACACTCAACTGTATATGCACCCCCGAGCCGTGAAGATTTTATCGCAATAAAGTATCACCTGCTTTGAAGATCGGTGAGTGCTGCCGTCTCCTTCTTTATCTGCATCTGCACTGTTACGCTTTCTTGGTTCAGCACCTGAGATCTAGAGGCCGGCTTATGCTGACAGCTGTGATGTTCATTTGTTCAGCGTCTTGGTGGTGCGGTCAGCTGTTTCCTGATTGAATGAGTCCAAGGTGTTGTTTTCAGATGAAAGTAAATTTTCCATTTCATTTGGAAATCAAGGTCCCAGAGTTTGAAGGAGGAGTGAAGAGGCATACATTCCAAGCTGTTTGAGGTCTAGTGTGAGGTTTGCACAATCGGTGATGGTTTGGGGAGCCATGTCATCGGCTGGTGTAGGTCCACTGTGTTTTATCAAGACCAAAGTTAGTGCAGCCATCTATCAGGAGATTTTAGAGCACTTCATGCTTCACTTTTTGTATTTATGAACTTAAATAAATTAACTTTTTGATGATATTCTAATTTTGTGAGAAGCTCCTGTATGTATTTATATATGTGTATATGCAGTGGCTTGGAAAATTATTTATCCCCCCTTCCTTGGTATAACCTAAAATTTCACTGTTTTCTTTAATGGTTTACATCAGTTCATGTAAAGAACATGCCAACTGTGAACATTCTGTTTTGTTTTTATTGTGAAGCAAGCAACAAATAGGTCAGAATAACTGAAAACTTCACCCCATAAAGTCAGTATTATGTGTAGTCTTCTTTTGTGGCAATTACAGCTGCAAGTCGCTTTGGATAAGTCTCTATGCCACTGAGATTTTTGCACAAATCCTCAAAGGCAAAACTGCTCGAGCTCCTTTGAGTTCAATGGTATCCTCTGGTGAACAGCAATCTTCAAGTATAACCAAAGATTCTTAATTGGATTAAGGTCTGGGCTTTGATTAGGCCACTCCAAAACATTTACATGCTTTCCATTAAACCACTTGAGTACTGCTTTAGCAGTATGCTTTGGGTAATTGTTTTGTTAGAAGGTGGACCTTCGTCCCAGTCACAAATCACTGACAGATTGAAACAGGTTTTGATCAAGAATCCCTGTATTTTCCACCATCCATCTTTCTCTCGGCTTTTCCCTGTTCCTGATGCCAAGAAACATCCCCACAAAATTATGCTGTCACCACCATGTTTCACAGTGGGGGTGGATTTCTTGGGGTGATGAACTGTGTTGGTTTGATGCCATAGTGTTTACTTTGGTGGCCAAAACGTTCAATTTTGATCTAATCCTATTCTGTGTTTTAATTTCTGTTAAGCTGTGTATCTAATACTATCCTGTGTGATACTGACTGCTGAGCCATGTATCTAATCCTGTCCTGTGTGATACTGACTTCTGAGCAGTATATCTAATCCTCTCTTGTATGATACTGACTACTGAGCCATGTATATAATCCTCTCCTGTGTGATACTGATTACTGAGCAATGTATCTTATCCTCTACTGTGTGATACTGTCTGCTGAGCCATGTATCTAATCCTATCCTGTTTGATACAGTCTGCTGAGCCATGTATCTAATCCTATCCTGTGTGATGCTGTCGGCTGAGCCATGAATCTAATCCTATCCAGTGTGATACTGTCTGCTGAGCTGCGTATCTAATCCTATCCTGTGTGATACTGTGTGCTGAGCCTTGTATCTAATTCTATACTGTGCAATACTGTCTGCAGAACTGTATATCTAATCCTATCCTGTGTGATAATCTGATGAGCTGTGTATGTAATCCTATCCTGTGTGATACTGTCTGCTGAGTTGTGTATCTAATCCTATCCTGCGTGATACTGTCTGTTGAGGTTTGTATCTTATCCTATCCTGTGTGATACTGACTGCTGAACCATGTATCTAATCCTCTCCTGTGTGATACAGTCTGCAGAGCTGCGAATCTAATCCTATCCTGTGCTATACTGTCTGCTGAGTTGTGAATCTAATCCTCTCCTGTGTTATACTGTCTGCTGAGCTGTGTATCTAATCCTATCCTGTGTGATACTGCCTGCTGAGCTGTGTATCTAATACTATCCTGTGTGATACTGACTGCTGAGCCATGTATCTAATCCTGTCCTGTGTGATACTGACTTCTGAGCAGTATATCTAATCCTCTCTTGTATGATACTGACTACTGAGCCATGTATATAATCCTCTCCTGTGTGATACTGATTGCTGAGCAATGTATCTTATCCTCTACTGTGTGATACTGTCTGCTGAGCTGTGTATCTAATCCTATTATATGTGATACAGTCTGCTGAGCCATGTATCTAATCCTATCCTGTGTGATACAGTCTGCTGAGCCATGTATCTAATCCTATCCTGTGTGATGCTGTCTGGTGAGCCATGAATCTAATCCTATCCTGTGTGATGCTGTCTGCTGAGCCATGAATCTAATCCTATCCTGTGTGATACTGTCTGCTGAGCTGCGTATCTAATCCTATCCTGTGTGATACTTTGTGCTGAGCCTTGTATCTAAGGGTACCGTCACACAGTGGCATTTTTATCGCTACGACGGCACGATTCGTGACGTTCTAGCTATATCGTTACGATCTCGCAGTGTCTGACACGCTACTGCGATCAGGCACCCAGCTGAGAATCGTACGTCGTAGCAGATCGTTTGAAACTTTCTTTTGTCGCTGGATCTCCCGCTGTCATCGCTGGATCGTTGTGTGTGACAGCGATCCAGCGATGCGTTCGCTTGTAACCAGGGGAAACATCGGGTAACTAAGCGCAGGGCCGCGCTTAGTAACCCGATGTTTACCGTGGTTACCAGCGTAAAAGTAAAAAAAAAAAAACCGTACATACTCACCATCTGATGTCCGTCAGGTCCCTTGCCGTCTGCTTTCCGCTCTGACTGTCTGCCGGCCGGAAAGTGAGAGCAGATCACAGCGGTGACGTCGCCGCTGTGATCTGCTCTCACTGTACGGCCGGATCTCAGTCAGAGCAGGAAGCAGACTGCAAGGGACCTGACGGACATCAGATGGTGAGCATGTACGGTTTGTTTTTTTTTACTTTTACGCTGGTAACCAGGGTAAACATCGGGTTACTAAGCGCGGCCCTGCGCTTAGTAACCCGATGTTTACCCTGGTTACCCGGGGACTTCGGCATCGCTCCAGCGCCGTGATTGCAACGTGTGACCGCAGTCTACGACGCTGGAGCGATAATCATACGACGCTGCGATGTCACGAATCGTGCCGTCGTAGCGATGTAAATGGTACTGTGTGATGGTACCCTAATTCTATACTGTGCAATACTGTCTGCAGAACTGTATATCTAATCCTATCCTGTGTGATAATCTGATGAGCTGTGTATGTAATCCTATCCTGTGTGATACTGTCTGCTGAGTTGTGTATCTAATCCTATCCTGCGTGATACTGTCTGTTGAGGTTTGTATCTTATCCTATCCTGTGTGATACTGACTGCTGAACCATGTATCTAATCCTCTCCTGTGTGATACAGTCTGCAGAGCTGTGAATCTAATCCTATCCTTTGTGATACTGTCTGCTGAGTGGACACACACACACACACACACACACACACACACATACATACACTCAGCTTTATATATATAGATGAGCTATACAAGGGAGCCCATAATAGTGTATGGATCAATATATGGTTCTCATAATACTGTATGCAAGACTATGTGGTGCCATAATACTGTATGGAGGACTATGTGATGCCCATAATACGGTATGGAGGACTATACTGTCCAGTCTAAAATGAAAAGTTTGCAGTCACTGCATGGCTGCAGAATTTTGAATCCCCCAGGGCACGCACTGTGTGCTGTGATCATTCGCCGATCCCTGAGCTATTGTAGAATTTACAATAGATATCATTCATGTAATGTAACAAGTAGTGAAATATTTGACATTATACTATACCTATATTTCTTAAATGTGCATCATGAGTCGTGGTATGTGGTAAAGGGCCCCACTGAAATTCTTTTGTCGGGGCCCACGAAAACCTGGAGCTGGCCCTGCCAGCAGGACAGCTTGAATTTCATTGGAACTTGATTGGGGCTGCTTTTCCACCATCTGGACTGTCCTGCATTGCAAACTTTCATCAATTTTTTGCTGACATCCACATTCAGGAAGATCAGCTACAGTGCCATTGGTTGTAAACTTCTCAATTACACTGACGAGCAAAAGGGAAACAATGTTTTTAACTTTTGACTTTCAGGCTCCATATCTCACCATCCATTACTGCTTTGAATGTGAGACTATTATAATTTTATAGACAACCATCTTGTCTGTCTCATACATAAATTTGATTTGTAACTATGTAGCATATGATTAGTTATGCAGATTCTCGTCATTGTACTGCATTATTACGGTTTTGCTACAAGTGGTGGTAAAATCTTTTTCTTCCTGTATACTACAAATTACAACCAATTCTCACCTTCCCTAATAGCTCAATGGGTTTTTAAGTTGATTCTTAAGTGAAAGGTCACTGGCTTACACCATGGAGCAGCCATGATGAAGATTTCCCGAGAAAATAGAAATAACATCATCCAGCTCATCGACAGCTGTATCTCTACCAAGTACATTTCCAAACTGCATCATGTGGGTGCCATGACAGTTGGAAGCATATGAAACGAAGTCCAAGCACCCATTCAAAAGCCAAGAGGTGGACGTCAAGGCAAAATATCGAAGTCAACAAGACTATCAGTTCTGGTGCGACAAGCACAGCAGTGGAGGTGGCTCTTATGCTTCTTAATAGTGAGATCACAAAATTCCATTCAAGCATCATGCGGCACACATTTATACAAGTATGACATGGTGGCTTAAACAAAGTTGTAGAAGCCTCAACTTCAATATTGTCATAAGAAGCCTCAGCATGAGTTTGCAAAAACATTCAAAAACTGGACAGTATAAGATTGTAAACAGGTCATTTGCAGAAATGAGATGAAAGACAATAGACTAGGCTCTGGTGGGAGAAAATGGGACTGGAAGAAACAAGGGAAAGAGGGGCAATAAACTGAAGGAACTGTACAGTTCGGTGGAGTAAGCCTGATGACATGGGGCTTTTCACAGCCACAGGCATTGGATACTTGACCAGGATCAATGGTTGTCTCAATGCTGATCTATGTATGAATATACATTCAAGAACTATGCGTATAAAAAGGATGAAATAGTGCTCCAGCAGGGCAATGACCCTAAGCATATGCTGATATTGGTGAAGAAATGGTTCAACGACAATGAAGTAGAGGTGCTGGATTGGCCCCCACAGTCCCTAGACCTCAACCCATACAGTTTGTGGGTAGAGTTGATGAAAAAACTATATACATATCCAGTGAGTCGACCAGTATGCACCAAATTCATAGAATGTGTAAAAGAGACCTAAGATCAGATTTTGGTCTAGACTTGTTTGAGTCTGATTGAGAGCATGCCCAGAAGGATTCAGGCTGTCTTGAAAGCCAAAGGTGGATTTACAAAATACTAACAAAATAATAAAAATTAAATTTTCGATTTTTAGGAGCAAAATATTAACAATGCAGTGACATGACAAGAATCTGCATAACTAATCATATGCTTAATAGTTGCAAGTAAAATATACATATGAGGTAGCCAAGATGATTGTCTACAACCCTTTAATGACCACCGATACACCTTTTACGGTGGCAGTTAAGGGTACTTACTGTCATGCTCACGCCCTGACTGGTGGGCGTGAGCTCAGGGGGTTTGTGGCCTCACTGTGCCACAAACCAGACTACCCTGGAAGGGGCATGACTATGACAGCTGCCTGGGTTTTCACTGGAGCCTCTGATGGTGAGGTCAGGCTTGTGCAGCAGGCAGCTGCCAGGTGCTACTCCAGGGTGGTGTCTGGCTGTGGCTGCTGATCCCACTTGGGAGACAGGAACACCAGGATTGGTGCGGGCATCAGGCAGGACTGGCAGAAGAGCATGGCTGAAACTCAGACGAGTAGGCTGGCACGGCTGAGGCACAGGGCTGGCAGAGACACGGCAGAGAACACAGGGCTGGCAGGCATGGCAGAGAACACAGGGCTGGCAGAGACAAGGCTGAAAACACAGGGCTGGCAGAGACACGGCAGAGAACACAGGGCTGGCAGAGACACGGCAGAGAACACAGGGCTGGCAGAGACACGGCAGAGAACACAGGGCTGGCAGAGACACGGCAGAGAACACAGGGCTGGCAGGCACTGCAGAGAACACAGGGCTGGTTGATGTGGTGTATGAAGGAACAGGTAGGGACCTGTTCACACTGGAGGTGCAGGAACGGATAAGAAGTATGGAGGAACAGGTAGGGACCTGTTCACACTGGAGGTGCAGGAAAGCAAACAAGCAGAAAGGAATGAGGTATGAAGGAACAGGTTGGGACCTGTTCACACAGGAAATGCAGGTATTGAAAAAAGCCTGAAGGAAAGGAGAATGAAGGAACAGGTTGGGACCTGTTCAGACAGGAAGAGAACCGCAAGGCTGCGGATAGGAGCAGTAGAGGAGCAAGAGATAGCGCAGCAATAAAAGCTAAGCAGAGCAGAACCACAAGGAATATGGAGAGGAGCTGCAGCAAGAGATTACTGCAGCTGCAGAAGCTAAGCAGAGCGGAGCCACAAGGAATGTGGAGAGGAGCTTCAGCAAGAGGTTTCTGCAGCAGCAAAGCAGAGCAGATCCGCAAGGAATGCGGAGAGGAGCAGCAGCAAGAGATTACTGCAGCAGCAGAAGATAAGCAGAGTAGAAAGGAGCAGAACCGCAGGAGTGCGGAGAGGAACTGCAGCAAGAGATTACTGCAGCAGCAGAAGATAAGCAGAGTAGAAAGGAGCAGAACTGCAGGAGTGCGGAGCAGAGGTAAGGCCACAAAGGTACAGAGCAGGCAGAGCCACAAGAGTGCGGAGTGTAAGCAGACTGAGAACACGAGGAAAGACAAAGCAGGGAAGGAAGCCACAGACAAGGAGACCGAGATAAGACTAAGTTCAGACAAGGAAATGGAACAAGACAAGAAACAAAGACAAAGACACAGGGACCAGGATACACTGCCTCCTGGAGGAGCCGACAACAAGATCAAGGCAATAACACAGAGAAAAGCCTCCAGAGAGGGAGTAACTCAGAGCAAGGCCTGGCAAACTCAGAAGCAAAACACAAACTGAGCTAACACATTGCACAGGCCCAGTCCACTGGGTGGAGCTGCACTAAATACTGAAGGCCTCCTGGCAGTTGGTCAGGAACAGATTAGACAGATGCACCTGATTCCTATAAGAACCAGAGAGTTCAGGTACCGCCCCCCTATGCACACAGCCAGGAAGCATGCAGAGAGCAGAGACACAGAATATGGAGCTGGCATGAAACAGAAACCACATCATGGCCTGGAGCAGTGGGTAAGATAGTGTGAGAGATGAGAGGCCATGCTGTGATGCCAGCAGAGTTGTTACACTTACTCCTCAGTGCCTCTTTTAATGGCGCTGAGAAATAAGGTTATAGCACAACCCAAAGTCAGAAATCCTCCGGGGTAGCTGAGACCCCAGAGAACATAATTCGGGTGGTTTTTACCGACCCCAGTGTTGCGACTGCAAATAAAAAGGCGGATTTTCTATTAAATTTCTCTCTCTTTTGATATGATCTAGCACATCAGGGGAGAGAGAAATGGGGTCTGCCGAGCACCCCCAGTACCTTCCGTTTCCATGAATCCTCCTGCATCCCGAGCCCTGTCCCCTGGCTGTTGGCATCTTCTTCAGGGAAGAAAAGGGCTGGTGCATGCCCAGTGTGCCCGCCGAGATCTGCTGGCCGACACCCGGCAACAACAAGAAATTTTTTCTATTGTTTTATTTTGATCACTGTGATAGATCCTATCATAGTGATCAAAATAAAAAAATAGTAAATCAAAGCCCTCTTTATAATTTTTCCATTAGGGTTAGGGTTGGGTTAGAGTTAGAGTTGGGCTAGGGTTAGAGTTGTGTTAGAGTTAGGGTTTGGTCTAGTGTTAGGGTTAGGCTAGGGTTAGGGATAGTGTTATGGTTGGACTAGGGTTAGAGTTTGGCTAGGGTTAGGGTTGGGGCTGGGGTTGTGGTTAGAGTTATGGTTGTGGTCATGGTTGGGATTACGGTTAGGGTTGGGATTAGGGTTAGGGGTGTGTTGGGGTTAGGGTTGGAGTTAGATTTGGGGGGTTCCACTGTTTAGGTACATCAGGGAGTCTCCAAATGTGACATGGTGCACACCATTGATTCCAGCCAATTTTGTGTTCAAAAAGTCAAACGGTGCTCCCTCCCTTCTGAGCCCTGCCATGCCCCAAACAGTGAATTTTCCCCAAATACAGTAAAAAATAAATAAAAGTCAGCTCACCATGTTGTAGGAATGCAGGTGAGAAGTCCCGTGTGGATGGCCTGGAGGAAGGCAACATTTTCAGCATTCAATATGAAAGGGATTGGAAATCCAGAGAGGCATATGTGGTAAAATTCAGAAAAATATGTATTATCAAAAATGAATAAAATTCAAAAACAAAGATGGAGTCACCAGCAGCACACTGACCAATGCGTTTTGGCTAAGGAGCCTTATTCATGGTAGTATCATGATACGGGGTATCAGCGTACTCAGGAGAAATTGCAGGACAAATTTTGTGATCCATTTTCTTCTGATACCCTTGCGAAAATAAAACATTTTTGTTCCAAAGTAGATTTTTCATGAAAAAAGTAAAACGCTAATTTTTTTCTTACACATTGCTTTAGTTCTCGTGAAGCAAAAGAAGGGTTAATAAACTTCTTGAATGTGGTTTTGCGCACTTTGAGGGGTGCAGTTTTTAGAATGGTGTCACTTTTGGGTATTTTCTGTCATATTGACCCCCCAAACTCACTTCAAATGTGAGGTGGTCACTAAAAAAATGTTTTTGTAAATCTTGTTGGAAAAATGAGAAATCGCTGGTCAACTTTTAACCCTTATAACGTCCTAACAAAAACAAAATTATGCTTCCAAAGTTGTGCTGATGTAAAGCTGACATGTTGGAAATGTTATTTATTAACTATCTTGTGTGACACCACTCTCTAATTTAAGGGCACAAAAATTAAAAGTTTGAAAATTGCAAAATTGGCTCTGTCACTAAGGGGTTAAAATGAGGGTAGTTTCATTTTCAACGCAGTAGTGGATGGTGAGATGTGGAGCCTGAGAGTAAAAACTTCAAACAATGTTATCCTTGAGATTGAGAACATCAGAGACAGTTTTAGTCGACAACCCCCCAGAGCCCTTCCTCCTGACTACCCAGCCCTCCACCTCCAAAACCAACTTCTCCACCATTACAGAAGATCAACTCTCCACTTTACTCTCAAGATCGCATCTCACCACCTGTGCACTTGACCCAATCCCTTTCCACTTCATCCCAAACCTCGCCACGGTCTTCATCCCAACCCTAACCCATCTCTTCAACCTATCACTAACAACTGGTGTTTTCCCCTCAAGCTTTAAACATGCCTCACACCTATCCTCAAAAGGCCCTCTCTTGACCCTTCCTCTGTATCTAGCTATCGCCCTATATCACTTCTCCCCTATGCCTCAAAACTACTGGAACAACACTTCCATCTTGAACTGTCCTCCCATCTATCTTCCTGCTCCCTCTTTGACCGCTTACAATCAGGCTTCCGGTCACACCACTTCACTGAAACTGCCCTAACTAAGGTCACCAATAACCTATTAACCGCCAAGAGCAAGTGACATTACTCTATCCTCCTCCTCCTGGACCTGTCCTCTGCCTTTGACACATTGGACCATTCCCTATTAGTAGAGACCCTCTCATCCCTTGGCATCACAGACTTGGCCCTATCCTGCATCTCGTCATACCTAACTGACCGAACATTCAGCGTCTCCCATTCACACACCACCTCCTCACCTCGCCCCCTATCTGTCAAAGTCCCACAAGGTTCAGTTCTAGGGCCACAGCTCTTCTCCATTTACACTTTTGGCCTGGGACAGCTCATAGAATCTCACGGCTTTCAGTATCATCTCTATGCTGATGATACACAGATCTACATCTCTGGACCAGATATTACCACCCTACTAACCAGAATCCCTCAATGTCTATCTGCTGTTTCATCCTTCTTCTCCGCTAGATTTCTAAAACTTAACATGGACAAAACAGAATTCATTGTCTTTCCCCCAGCTCACGCGACCCCCCCCAACGAACCTATCCATTACAGTAAACGGCTGCTCACTCTCCCCAGTCCCACAAGCTCGCTGTCTCGGGGTAATCCTCGACACTGATCTCTCCTTCAAACTGCATATCCAAGCCCTTTTCACTTCCTGCCGCCTTCAACTCAAAAATATTTCATGGATCCGTACATTCCTAAACCAAGAATCTGCAAAAACCCTAGTCCATGCCCTCAACATCTCCCGCCTCAACTACTGTAACCTCCTGCTCTGTGGCCTCCCCTCTAACACTCTCGCACCCCTCCAATCTATTCTAATCTCTGCTGCCTGACTAATCCACCTGTCCCCCCACTATTCCACGGCCTCTCCCCTCTGTCAATCCCTTCACTGGCTCCCCATTACCCAGAGACTCCAGTACAAAAGCCTAACCATGACATACAAAGCCATCCACAACCTGTCTCCTCCATACATCTGTGACTCGTCTCCCGGTATTTTTCTGCACGCAACCTCCGATCCTCACAAGATCTCCTTCTTTACTCCCCTCTTATCTCCTCTTCCCACAATCGCATACAATATTTCTCTCGTGCATCACCCCTACTCTGGAACTCTCTACCACAACATATTAGACTCTCACCTACCATCGAAACGTTCAAAAAGAACCTGAAGACCTACCTCTTCCGGCAAGCCTACAACCTGCTGTAACCACCAATCGACCAAACCACTGCACGACCAGCTCTATCCTCACCTACTGTATCCTCACCCATCCCTTGAAGATTGTGAGCCCTCGCAGACAGGGTCCTCTCTCCTCCTATACCAGTTGCGACTTGTATTGTTCAAGATTATTGTACTTGTTTTTATTATGTATACCCCTCCTCACATGTAAAGCGCCATGGAATAAATGGTGCTATAATAATAAATAATAATAATAACCCTTTTGCTCATCAGTGTATGTTGCACATCGTGGACAAGATCTCTGAAGATGGACTTGTAACCTTGAGATTGTTGATACTGTTCAACAATTTCAGTTCTCAAGCCTTAAGACAGTTGTCGTCTCCCCTTTCTGTTCTCCATGCTTAGTGTGGCACAATGCAAAGATTGAGTCATCTTTCCTTTTTTATGTGATTTCAGGTGATTTTCATATAGCCCACACCTGTTACTTGCCGCAGATGAGTTTAAACGAGAATCACATGCTTGATACACCATTGTTTAGCCACAATTTTGGAAAGGTTCCAACTATTTTGTACAGCCCATTTTTGAGGTTTTGTGTGAAATTATGTCCAATTTTCATTGTTTTCTGTTTTTTGTGTTGTTCCAACACACACAAAGGAAATAAACATGTGTATAACAAAACATGTGGTTAGAGAAAAAAAAAAAAATAATAATAGTGCTGCATACCGGAATATTATAAGGCGTGGATCCATCATACGGATCAATTGAATGTACATACAAGACATCCAAAGGGTGAGTGCAACAATATATATTTCTTGCTGTGAATATACACCTACACTTAGACTCTGCGCCCCTTGTCTCCCCTTTTATATCTCCTTCCGATATCCTTGTGATAACAAAACATGTGTAATTGCAATTATTTTCTGGCAGAAATAGTTCATTTTCTGGAACAATTTCGAGGGTGCCAATACTTTTGACCATGGCTGTAAAAAAGTATCAAAGGTTTAGTATCTTTTAATATAAAAATGTTCTCACGTCCTGCCGGGGTGTGTAGTTTCTTTACCTTTTGTCTCTGGTTTGTCGCATCATGCATGTCTATCATTGTGGAAGGAGATTTATTGATTGATTGATTAATTAGTTCCTCACTGCAACATCTTGTAACGAGAGAAGCACAGAAAATTATGTTTATAGAAAAAAGTTTCTGGCAGAGAATAACAATATCTTATCTAATTTTTCCAAAGTAATGCATTTTCATTATTTCAGAAAATCTATTATATTTTGTAGCATGTTAATAATGAGAAATTCTGCACAATTTTACTGGAGCAGAAAACATACCGTAAGTTTGCATTTGACATTTATTTCCTCAGGACAATATACAGTATACTTAAAGAAGGTCCACACTGACCTCTACTGGCAATACTGACAGCAAAAAATACAAGTCCTTTATAATTGCTGCTATTTGTTGTTGTATACAGTAAAATTAAAATACTGATTAGAAATAGGAAGATTTTAGTGAAGAGTTAAAGGTTCCCATGTACATAATGTACAAAAGTTAGTGAATGTAGATCACTTTGTTTTTCTTTACCAATTAGTTCAATAAACCCTTAACAGGAATGACAACAAATGAGAAAAACATTGAACTGACACTTAGTCCCTTCATATTAGTGCGCATAGGCTTCATTTTACTGTTTACTCATCAAGGGATGAACATGTGAGATATTGCCAACATTTCACTCATGCCAAATTTGCTGGGTCTAGTAACATCACTCACTGTCAAGGCAGATGGTCAGCATTCCACAAAAATAACTTCTGGAGCAAAGACCAAACCACAAAGCACAATATTCAAACAAAGCCCAAATTATGAACAGTATTTTCTAACAACTATCAAATTCTCGGGAATCCTCCAAAAACAGAAAATTAAAGCACTAAACTTTGGGCTAGCTTGAATGTTGAATATTTGGAAGAAACCTGTATTAACTGTAAACTTAGCAATATGTACCTAGAATTTGCCCACCATGTGCTAGTGGTTTCCTAGCAAGAATATCACGTGGCACATCTGATTAGGAATTTTTGACAGAATTTATGTTTATTCGATAAACATAGAAATTTAGGAAATTACTTAGATTTGACTCAGTTTAGAGACCTTTGGAAGCAGTGTTACTAGAACAGATTCTCATTTCATATACATATATACAAGTACACTTGTGTACAGATGTATATTTTTGCCACTGTGAATTAAAGGGTAATTCCCAACATTGCAAGTTGTCACCTGACCTCTTGGATTGCAAACAATTCAGACAATGGGGCTTTAAAATGCCTGACTTATGGGGCTGTTGGAAGGAGTGCTCAACATTCTCCAGCCAACCTATGGATAATGAATAGAGAGTTCAGGCACAAGTGGTCCTTCCTGACCAGGCCTTTCAGAGCCCTGTTCTTGGGGTGGTGGTACACGTGCAGTGTTGGGTATAATATAGAAAGGGGTTAATCTAAAATAACTCCGTGTGATCCCAGGAAAAATACCCAAATGTTGTAAAAACCTGTGATTTTCCTACATTTACAATTATGAGACGAGCTAGCTCGAGAATTAGTATATAGAATTTTAGCCCCTTAACAACCGCCGATACGCCTTTTAACGGCGGCAGTTAAGGGTACTTATTCTTCAGTGCCGCTTTTTGACGTGTTGAGAAATAAGGGCGCCTGCCAGCATTGGAAAATCTCCAGGGTCTCGGCTACCAGGGGAGAACATGATTCAGGTTGGTTTTTACTGTCCACGGTGTTTTGATCGCCATTATTCACGGAATAACAGCAACCGCAAAAAAAAACTACAATTTCCCATTAATTTCTCTCTTCTCTGACATGATCTAGCACATCAGAGGAGAAAGAAATGGGGTTCCCTGAGCCCCCTGGTGCCTCCGGCACCTCCTGCATCCCCCGGTCCTGTCCCCAGGCCCTCAGCATTTTTCAGGAAAAAAATGGTGGGCTCATGCACAGTGCACCTGCTGAGATTTGCTGGCCGGCACCCGGCAACAATAGGAGATTTTCCCTATTGGTTCATTTTAATCACTGTGATAGACACTATCACAGTGATCAAAGTAAAAAAAATAGTAAATCACCCCCCTTTATCACTACCTTAGTTAGATAAAAAATAAAATAAAAAATGTAATTTTTTCCATTTTTCCGATAGGGTTGGGGCTAGGGTTAGGGTTGCGGTTAGAGCTAGGGTTAGGGTTGGGGCTAGGGTTAGGGTTGGGGTTGGGTTTAGAGTTATGGTTAAGGTTGGTTTAGGGTTAGGGTTGGGGCTAGGGTTAGGGTTGGGATAGGGCTGAGCTAGGGCTAGGGTTTGGGCTAGGGTTAGGGTTAGTACTAGGGTTGGGGTTAGGGTTGTGTTGGGGTTAGGGTTGTGTTGGGTTTAGTGTTGTGTTGTTGGGGTTAAGGTTTTGGTTATGCTGATGGTTAGGGTTGGGATTAGGGTTAGGGGTGTGTTGGGTTTAATGTTGTGATTAGGGCTGTGTTAAGGTTAGACTTAGAATTGGGGGGTTTCCACTGTTTAGGCACATCAGGGGATCTCCTAACACGACCTGGAACCCACCATTGACTGCAGCCAATAATGCATTCAAAAAGTAAAATGGTGCTCCCTCCCTTCTGAGACCTGTCATGTTCCCAAACACTGGCTTTTCCCCCACATACAGGGTATCGGTGAAATTGTACAACAAATTTTGTGGTTTCAAAGTACATTTTTTTGTGAAAAAAGTAAAATGTACATTTTTTCCTTCCACATTGCTTTAGTTCTTGTGAAGCAAGTGAAAGGCTAATAAACTTCTTGAATGTGGTTTTGCGCACCTTCAGGGCTGCAGTTTTTAGAATGGTATCATTTTTGGGTATTTTCTGTTATATTGACCCTCAAACTCATTTCAAATGTGAGGTGGTTCCTAAAAAAATGGTTTTGTAAATTTTGCTGGAAAAATGAGAAATAGCTGGTCAACTTTTAACTCTTATAACGTCCTAACAATAAAAAATGATGTGTCCAAAATTGTGCTGATGTAAAGTAGACATGTGGGAAACGTTATTTATTAACTAATTTTGTGCGATATGAGTCTCTGATTTAAGGGCACAAAAATTAAAAGTTTAAAAATTGCAAAATTTTTAAACATTTTGCCAAATTTCCATTTTTTCAAAAATAAGCACAAGTCATATCAAAGAAATTTTACCACTAGCATGAAGTACAATATGTCACAAAAAGTCTAAGAATCAGTGGGATTCCTTGAAGCATTCCAGAGTTATAACCTCATTAAGTGACAGTGGTCAAAATTGTAAAAATTGGTGATTAACTGAATATTTCTGTCGCCCCATTTTACACAGTAACATTAAAATGAAATAAATATTTAAGATTTTCATTTTCAGGGTTACATAACAATCACCTCTCTGCATCTATAGAACAAAGCAATTGTTTACTGTAACAGCGGATGAAAATACGTTTTAATTAAGAAATGTTTGCAGATATCATTTTCGATATAGTATTATGGATCAGGGTATTGAGCAATATCATGCTATTCAGTGATCCTATTGATAAGAATGGTGCTATGACACCCTGCCATTTAGTCTTTTGTGAAGGTGGTTGGTAAATATAATAAATTAAGTACTGTTCGGAGATTACATGAGTAGGATAGCTAAACTAAAATAGGAACAACACTCTTCTGACGAGTTCAGTCAGCATATGCTGTGGATACGGTAACTAAATATAGGATAGGAACACGTTAATGACTGGTCCACTTAAATGTTTTGTGTATAGATTAGCCAAATTTAGAAAATGAACACCAATATTTTGTCTAGATCAGCTATGATATGAGTAGGAGAGCTAAACACCGGAAAAAGATATACTAATGGCCTATACAGCTCAGAAATAGGATAACTAAACATATAACAGAATATTTCTTGTACATTTCAGGGTTTTAAAAAACTAATATTATTCATGACTTCAAAATATCTATGAAAGGAAAAAGATTAAATTCAGAGCGCCATTCCAAAACAGTATAGCTTGCCAGTTATTTTATTGATATTTTTGGGGGGACGACATTTTCTTTATTTGATTGATTGAATGAATAAGGATATTGACACTTCAGGCTCAATCAGTATTCTCTGTTGCAGATTTCATCGCATGCAACACTTTTTTTCTCATCAAATTATGGACCTCATAATAATTGGGTCAGTTGCTCTCAGACGGTATCCTTTGTGCAGCACAAAATTGTGGTTTATATTCCAAATAATTTCCAACATGTGCACATGTGAACAGGGCCTAAAGTAACACAGCTATACTTTAAACTGGTTGTTTTTGATGCATTGTTGTCAATGTGGGAAAAACAACACAGAACATGGATGATGATTATCAGTTATGTTTTAATGCCCTCGCCAATGACCCCCTTCATAAATGCATATAAGCATCAATGGAAAGTAAAATGAGTTTTGCTCTGGAGTTTTATTAAATGTTCCATGATGCGTTCTCCAAACTCTGAAACTCAGATGAGGAATGGAGACATTTCACAACACAATTCATCAGAGGTAAGCTCAATTCTAGATTATACATTTCATCTCCGTAGTAAGGAAATAATATGCTGAATTAAAAACATCAGATTTCTACATTAGTCTCATTAATATAAATTGAGAAACATCTGATTTGCACACAGCAGTATATATGACTGGCAGATACCCAAAAAGTCTGTAAAATAAAGTTTCCAACAAATGGTGACAGCTTAAATATCTCCACGGCAACAGTATTCTGTCATGTGGTGTAAGTGATAAATGTCATATTTTCCCAAAGTTTTAGACATTTCTTCTTCACCTCTTTACACACCAGTGCTTATCTCAACAAATTCCCTCACAACCTTTCCATGTATTTGCAATCACTCTTCTCCATTCCTTCATGTCTACAGTTGATTCATTCTACATGACAGTTCATTTAGAATTAAGTATTGTGCTAATTCAACTCACTTGGTGGACATTCTCCCACCCGCTCTATGAATGTCCACATAAAACTTGCCCATTATGCAACTTTACTTAAACCTTACAGCACGTAGTGCGCGCTAGGAAATTACTTCAGATTTTACATCAGTGATGCCATTAAGCTCAGCAACACATATCTCCCCTCCAGCACTCTACTAGTGACTTTGTCTTAGTATTTACATTTTTGCAAGTAAACTCTCTATTGTTGTCTATTAAAAAGCAGTTTTAAAGTGTATGTCCACCTATGCACATCATTAAATCATTTTGTTTTAAGGTCCCAAACCAGCATCAATTTCCTAGCATGCACGTGACCGCTCACGCGACCAATCACAAGCCGCGACGTCATCTAAGGTCTTTCAAGCGCTCATTCTTAGGAACGGAAGCTGCCGGTTACATCGGTAAGGTCCAGGCTGCGTCAGAGAGGTGAGTATATCAATATTTTTTATTTTTATTCTTTATTTTACACATTAATATGGATCCCAGGGCCTGAAGGAGAGTTTCCTCTCCTTCAGACCCTGGGAACCATACAGGATACCTTCCGATACTTGGTGTCCCATTGACTTGTATTGGTATCGGGTATCGGTATCGGCGATATCCGATACTTTTCGGGTATCGGCCGATACTATCCGATACCGATACTTTCAAGTATCGGACGGTATCGCTCAACACTAATCATTAGGCATTTAGGACAACATTGGATCATTCAGAGATCCACAATGAACTTCTGGAGTGAGTTCGCTGCACTGAAAGTAAAGGGGCTGAATAATATTGCACGCCCCACTTTTCAGTTTTTGAATTTCCACAAAAATTTAAAATAAGCAATAAATTTCATTCAACTTCACAATTGTGTTCCACTTGTTGATTATTCACCAAAAATGTACATTTAGTATCTTAATGTTTGAAGCATGATATGTGGGAAAAGGTTGAAAAGTTCCAGGGAGCCGAATACTTTCGCAAGGCACTGTATTAGGAAAGCTTAAAGGGAACCTGTCACCCCCAAAATGGAAGGTGAGCTAAGCCCACAGGCATCAGGCGCTTATCTACAGCATTCTGTAATGCTGTAGATAGCCCCGATGAATCCTGAAAGATGAGAAAAAGAGGTTAGATTATACTCACCTGGACGGGCGGTACGATCAGATGGGCGTCACGGTCCGGTCCGGGGCCTCCCATCTTCATAGGATGACATCCTCTTCTTGTCTTCACGCTGTGGCTCCAGTGCAGGCGTACTTTGTCTGCCCTGTTGAGGGCCTCTCTGACCTTTCCCTGCGCCTGCACACTGCAGTACTTTGCTCTGACCTCAACAGGGCAGACAAAGTATGCCTGCGCCGGAGCTGCAGCATGAAGACAAGAAGAGGATGTCATCGTAAGAAGATGGGAGGCCTCAACCAGACCGCGATGCCCATCGGACCGGACCGCAGCGGGACCGCCCCTGGGTGAGTATAATCTAACCTCTTTTTCTCATCTTTCAGGTTACATCGGTGGCTTATCTACAGCATTACAGAATGCTGTAGATAAGCCCCCGATGAGGGTAGGCTTAGCTCACCTTCGATTTTGGGGGTGATAGGTTCCCTTTAAGAGGTCATTGCATTTGCATTTAGTTATGCATTCAGGCCATGATCAGATCTTTTTCTCTAAAGTTACCCACCTTTGCTGTGCTTCATTTCATGTTTTACTAATTGCCTGATGTGTCTCTATGACATCATTCACCAAGGCAGTGGCGTAAGTGGCGTACCGCTAATAGCGGCAGACCACCCGGCCGCTATGGGGCTACCCTCTGACCAGCATCACACTTTCAACTGTATTAGCATTAATCGAGTTTTTAAAGGACATGTTTTTTTCCACAACATCAATATTTTTAAGATATTGCATGCTGATTTTAATGTTCGCAAAAAAAAAAAAATTCCACCTTTGTTTTTTTTTTTTTTTTTTACATGTTTTACTTTCACACTTTTGCTATAGCTGACTTGGCTACATTTGGTAATCAGAATCACAATAACAAACATTTTAGGAGGAACAAATTGAAACTTAATAAAAGTGAGGGAAACAAAAATTACTATATAAATAAAACTAATACAAATAAATACAATAACAATAACACAAGTAGAACTCTCAATAATAGCAAATATAGACATCTTTATGGGGATTTCTCATCAGCTAAGTAAGAGAAATGTTTTTAGTCTTCCCGAAAGGTTCCTGCACATGATAAATCTAATCTGATGCACCACAGAAACCTCTATGTTAGAGGATCATGGAGAAGAGTAATCATAATTTCCATTTCCCAGTGATACTGTTGTGAATTCTGTTCTGGAGCTCCCTCCTGTGGTTGCTAATGGTATTTTTGTGAGTTCTGCCCTTGGGCTCCCTCTGGTGGTTTCGAGTGGAATTGCTGCTCCTTTAGGTAGCTGTAGCAGCTGCCTTCACTAATCGCCTTGCCTGGGTTTGTTATTTAAACCTGCTCTGGGCTTTAGTTCATGCCAGCTGTCAATGTTCTTGGTTGGATTTGGTTCTCTCCTTGGATTTCTCATATGGCCTGTCCTTGTCAGCAAAAGATAAGTTTTTGCTAGTTCTTGTTTGTCCATTTGCTTGGACTCTATTGCTCTGCAAATATGTCTCTTTTTGTCCAGCTTGTCATTATGTAATATTCAGGCTAGCTGGAAGCTCTGGGAAAGCAGATTTGCCCCTCCACACCGTGAGTCGGTGTGGAGTTCATTTTTGTAAACTCTACATGGATTTTGTAGTTTTTAATACTGACCGCACAGTATCCTTTTCTCTCTGTCTATCAAGTTTAGTATTGGCCTCCTTTGCTGAAATCTGATTTCATTTCTGTGTACGTCATTTCCCTCTCCACTCACAGTCAATATGTGTGGGGGGCTGTCTTTCCTTTTGGGGTTTTCTCTGAGGCAAGATAGCTTTCTATTTCCTTCTTTAGGGGTAGTTAGTTCTTAGGCTGTGAAGAGGTGAATAGGGAGAGTCAGGAACATCCCACGGCTATTACTAGTGTTGTTGTTAGGATTAGGGACTGCGGTCAGTAGAGATACCACCTTCTCAAAGCTCGTTCCATGTTGCGTTTTAGCCACCAGGTCATATCAGTGTGGCCTCTTAACCACCAGGTCATAACAGTACAGCTGGCCCACAATGTGTTAAATGCATCTCAAAAGAGGGAAAAGAAAGTTCTGAGTCATTTTTATTTCCTTTGTAGCTTGTTTTGTCTTTTTTTTCCCCTTAATCTCTGGGTGGTTCAGGATTTTGGTGCTGATATGGAGGTTCAGGGTCTGTCCTTGTGCGTTAATCAACTCGCTGCAAGGGTACAGAGTATCCAAGATTATGTTGTCCAGACTCCGGTATTAGAGCCTAGAATTCCTATTCCTGATTTATTTTCTGAGGATAGATCTAAATTTTTGAACTTTAAAAATAATTGCAGATTGTTTTTTGCTCTGAGACCCCGTTCCTCTGGTGACCCCATTCAGCAGGTGAAGATTGTTATTTCTTTGCTGCGTGGCGACCCGCAGGACTGGGCATTCTCCCTTGAGCCAGGAAATCCTGCATTGCTCAATATTGACACATTTTTTCAAGAGCTCGGATTGCTGTATGATGAGCCTAATTCTGTGGATCAGGCAGAAAAAACTTTGCTGGCTCTGTGTCAGGGTCAGGAAGCAGCAGAAGTATACTGCCAGAAATTTAGAAAGTGGTCTGTGCTCACAAAATGGAATGAGTATGCCCTGTTAGCGATTTTCAGAAAGGGTCTTTCTGAAGCCCTTAAAGATGTTATGGTGGGGTTTCCTACCCCTGCTGGTCTGAATGAGTCAATGTCTTTGGCCATTCAGATTGATCGGCGCTTGCGCGAGCGCAAGGTGGTGCACCATATGGCAGTGTCCTCTGAGCAGAGTCCTGAGCCTATGCAATGTGATAAGATTTTGACTAGAGCAGAAAGGCAGAAATTCAGACGTCAGAATGGCCTGTGTTTTTACTGTGGTGATTCTGCTCATGCTATTTCTGATTGCCCTAAGCGTACTAAGAGGGTCCCTGGGTCTGTTACCATTAGTACTGTACAGCCTAAATTTCTCTTGTCTGTCACCCTGATTTGCTCATTGTCGTCCTTTTCTGTTATGGCATTTGTGGATTCTGGCGCTGCCCTGAACTTAATGGACTTAGAATTTGCCAAGCGCTGTGGTTTTTCCTTGGAGCCTTTGCAGAGCCCTATTCCCTTAAGGGGGATTGATGCTACGCCATTGGCCAAGAATAAACCTCAGTACTGGACACAGTTAACCATGTACATGGCTCCAGCACATCAGGAAAATATTCGCTTTTTGGTGTTGCATAATTTGCATGATGTTGTTGAGCTGGGTTTTCCATGGTTACAGGTACATAATCCAGTGCTGGATTGGAGATCTATGTCTGTAACTGGTTGGGGTTGTCAGGGGATACATAGTGATATTCCTTTGATGTCCATTTCCTCATCCTCTTCTTCTGAAGTTCCTGAGTTTTTGTCGGATTTCCAGGATATATTTGATGAGCCCAAGTCCAGTTCCCTGCCTCCTCATAGGGACTGCGATTGTGCCATTAATTTGATTCCTGGCTGTAAGTTCCCTAAGGGCCGACTTTTCAATCTGTCTGTGCCAGAGCATGCCGCTATGCGGAGTTATGTAAAGGAGTCCTTGGAGAAGGGGCATATTCGCCCATCTTCGTCACCGTTGGGAGCGGGATTTTTTTTGTTGCCAAGAAGATTGGCTCCTTGAGACCCTGTATAGATTATCGCCTTCTCAATAAGATCACTGTCAAATTCCAGTACCCTTTACCTTTACTTTCTGATTTGTTTGCTCGGATTAAGGGTGCCAGTTGGTTTACTAAAATCGACCTTCGAGGGGCGTATAATCTCGTGCGTATTAAACAAGGTGATGAATGGAAAACAGCATTTAATACGCCCGAAGGCCATTTTGAATATCTTGTGATGCCATTCGGGCTCTCTAATGCTCCATCGGTATTTCAGTCCTTTATGCATGATATTTTCTGGAATTATATGGATAAATTCATGATTGTGTATTTGGATGATATTTTGGTTTTCTCCGATGATTGGGAGTCTCATGTGAAGCAGGTTAGGATGGTATTTCAGGTCCTTCGTGCTAATGCGTTGTTTGTGAAAAGGTCTATGTGCCTCTTTGGAGTTCAGAAGGTTTCTTTTTTGGGTTTCATTTTTTCTCCCTCGGCTATTGAAATGGACCCTGTTAAAGTCCAGGCCATTCATGATTTAACTCAACCTACATCTGTAAAGAGCCTTCAGAAATTTTTGGGCTTTGCCAATTTTTATCGCTGCTTTATTGCTAATTTTTCTAGTGTGGTGAAGCCTCTGACCGATTTGACGAGGAAGGGCGCTGATGTGATGAATTGGTCCTCTACAGCTGTTGAGGCCTTTCAGGAGCTTAAACGTCATTTTACTTCTGTCCCTGTGTTGCGTCCGCCAGATGTTTCTCTCCCTTTTCAGGTTGAGGTTGATGCTTCTGAGATTGGGGCAGGGGCCATTTTGTCTCAGAGAAATTCTGATGGCTCGTTGATGAAACCATGTGCTTTCTTCTCCAGAAAGTTTTCGCCTGCTGAGCATAATTATGATGTCGGCAATCGGGAGTTGTTGGCTATGAAGTGGGCATTTGAGGAGTGGCGACATTGGCTTGAGGGAGCCAAGCATCGCGTGGTGGTCTTGACTGATCATAAGAATCTGATTTACCTCGAGTCTGCTAAGCGGTTGAATCCTAGACAAGCTCGGCGGTCTCTGTTTTTCTCACGTTTTGATTTTGTGGTCTCTATATTCCGGGATCTAAGAATGTGAAGGCTGATGCCCTTTCTAGGAGTTTTTTGCCTGATTCTCCGGGAGTTCTTGAGCCGGCTGGGATCCTTAAGGAGGGGGTGATTCTTTCTGCCATCTCCCCTGATTTGCGGCGGGTACTTCAGGAGTTTCAGGCTGATAAACCTGACCGCTGTCCAGTGGGGAAACTGTTTGTTCCTGATAGATGGACTAGCAGGGTAATTTCTGAGGTTCATTGTTCGGTGTTGGCTGGTCACCCTGGGATTTTCGGTACCAGAGATTTGGTGGCTAGGTCCTTTTGGTGGCCTTCCTTGTCGCGGGATGTGCGTTCGTTTGTGCAGTCCTGTGGGACCTGTGCTCGGGCTAAGCCTTGCTGTTCCCGTGCTAGTGGGTTGCTTTTGCCTTTGCCTATTCCTGAGAGGCCCTGGACACATATTTCCATGGATTTTATTTCTGATCTTCCTGTTTCTCAGAAGATGTCTGTCATCTGGGTGGTTTGTGACCGGTTTTCTAAGATGGTCCATTTGGTACCGTTGCCTAAGTTGCCTTCCTCCTCTGATTTGGTTCCATTATTTTTTCAGCATGTGGTTCGTTTGCATGGTATTCCAGAGAATATTGTGTCTGACAGAGGTTCCCAGTTCTTTTCTAGGTTTTGGCGGTCCTTTTGTGCTAGAATGGGCATTGATTTGTCTTTTTCTTCAGCATTCCATCCTCAGACAAATGGCCAAATGGAGCGAACCAATCAGACCTTGGAAACCTATTTGAGATGCTTCGTGTCTGCTGATCAGGATGATTAGGTGACCTTTTTGCCGTTGGCAGAGTTTGCCCTTAATAATCGGGCTAGTTAGGCTACCTTGGTTTCGCCTTTCTTTTGTAACTTTGGTTTTCATCCTCGTTTTTCTTCGGGGCAGCTTGAGCCTTCTGACTGTCCTGGTGTGGATTCTGTGGTGGACAGGTTGCAGCAAATTTGGACTCATGTGGTGGACAATTTGACATTGTCTCAGGAAAAGGCTAAACGTTTTGCTAACCATCGTCGGTGTGTTGGTCCCCGGCTTCGTGTTGGGGATTTGGTCTGGTTGTCTTCTCGTCATCTTCCTATGAAGGTTTCGTCCCCTAAGTTCAAGCCTCGCTTTATTGGGCCTTATAAGATTTCTGAAATTATCAATCCGGTTGTTGTGAATTAGACTTTTTTGGCTCCCTCTTGTGGTCACTAGTGATATGACTCTGGGATTGTCTTTCCTCAGTTTGGCACCCACCTGGGTCATTAGTCCAGGGGTGTTGCTATATGAACTTCCTGAATTCTCAGTCTGGTGCCTGGCATTGTTGTTATCAGTCCTTTCTGTTTGCTCCAGTCTGCTGGTCCTGGTTCGTGCAAAATTAAGCTAAGTCCTGCTTCCTTGTTTTTTGGTTATTTGTATTGCTCTTATTTTTTGTCCAGCTTGTACTAAATGTGATTCCTGATTTTGCTGGAAGCTCTAGGGGGCTGGTATTCTCCCCCCGGGCCGTTAGACGGTTCGGGGGTTCTTGAATATCCAGCGTGGAAATTTTGATAGGGTTTTTGCTGGCCGTATAAGTCATCTTACTATATTCTGCTATTAGTCAGTGGGCCTCTCTTTGCTAAATACCTAGTTCATTCTTACGTTTGTCTTTTCTTCTTACCTCACCGTTATTATTTGTTGGGGGCTTGTATCCAACTTTTGGGGTCTTTTCTCTGGAGGCAAGAAAGGTCTATCTTTTCTCTTCTAGGATTAGTTAGTTCTCCGGCTGGCGCGAGACGTCTAGAACCAACGTAGGCACGTTCCCCGGCTGCTGCTATTTGTGGTGCTAGGATTAGATATACGGTCAGCCCAGTTACCACTGCCCTATGAGCTGGTTTTTTGTGTTTGCAGACTTAGTATTTATTTCTGAGACCCTCTGCCATTGGGGTCATAGCAGTATGCCAGGCCACAGTTGAATGTTTAATGCATTGCAGAAGTGGGATTATAAGAAAGGAAATTCAGAGTTTTTTTTTTTTTTTCTTTCTTCCTCCCCTTTACCTTTGAGTGGCTTGAGCTTGCTGCAGACATGAATGTCCAGACCTTGATTACAAGTGTGGACCAGCTTGCTGCTCGTGTGCAGGGCATACAAGATTTTGTTACCAGTAGTCCTATGTCTGAACCTAAAATACCTATTCCTGAACTGTTCTCCGGAGACCGATTTAAGTTTAGGAATTTCAGGAATAATTGTAAATTGTTTCTATCTCTGAGACCCCGTTCGTCTGGAGACTCAGCTCAGCAAGTTAAAATTGTTATCTCTTTCTTACGGGGCGACCCTCAGGATTGGGCCTTCTCGCTAGCGCCAGGAGATCCGGCATTGGCGAATATTGATGCGTTTTTTCTGGCGCTCGGATTGCTTTACGAGGAACCCAATCTTGAAATTCAGGCAGAAAAAGCCTTTCTGGCTATTTCTCAGGGCCAGGATGAAGCTGAAGTGTATTGCCAAAAATTTCGGAAATGGTCCGTGCTTACTCAGTGGAATGAGTGTGCTCTGGCCGCAAATTTCAGAAATGGCCTTTCTGAAGCCATTAAGAATGTGATGGTGGGTTTCTCCATTCCTACAAGTCTGAATGATTCCATGGCGCTGGCTATTCAAATTGACTGGCGTTTGCGGGAGCGTAAAGCCGCTAATCCTCTTGTGGTGTTGTCTGAACAAACACCTGATTTAATGCAATGTGGTAGAATTCAGACTAGAAATGAACGGAAAAATCATAGACGTCAGAATGGGTTGTGTTTTTACTGTGGTGATTCTACACATGTTATATCAGCATGCTCTAAACGCCTAACAAGGGTTGTTAGTCCTGTCGCCATTGGTAATTTGCAACCTAAATTTATTTTGTCTGTGACTTTAATTTGCTCATTGTCTTCCTACCCTGTTATGGCGTTTGTGGATTCAGGTGCTGCCCTGAGTCTTATGGATCTGTCATTTGCCAAGCGCTGTGGTTTTGTTCTTGAGCCGTTGGTAAATCCTATCCCTCTTAGAGGTATTGATGCTACGCCATTGGCGGAAAATAAACTGCAGTTTTGGACACAGGTAACCATGTGCATGACTCCTGAACATCGGGAGGTGATTCGTTTTCTTGTTCTGCATAAAATGCATGATTTGGTCGTTTTGGGGCTGCCATGGTTACAGACCTATAATCCAGTCTTGGATTGGAAGGCAATGTCTGTGTCAAGTTGGGGCTGTCAGGGAATTCATGGTGATTCCCCGCCGGTGTCTATTGCTTCCTCTACTCCTTCGGAAGTTCCTGAGTATTTGTCTGATTTTCAGGATGTATTCAGCGAGTCCAGGTCCAGTGCTCTGCCTCCTCATAGGGACTGTGACTGCGCTATAGATTTGATTCCAGGCAGTAAATTTCCTAAGGGAAGACTATTTAATCTGTCTGTACCTGAGCATACCGCAATGCGTTCGTATATCAAGGAATCTCTGGAGAAGGGGCATATCCGTCCATCCTCTTCCCCTCTTGGTGCTGGATTCTTTTTTGTGGCCAAGAAAGACGGATCTTTGAGACCTTGTATTGACTATCGGCTTCTGAATAAAATCACTGTTAAATTTCAGTATCCTTTGCCTCTGTTGTCGGACTTGTTTGCCCGGATTAAAGGTGCCAAGTGGTTCACCAAAATAGATCTTCGTGGTGCGTACAACCTTGTGCGCATTAAGCAAGGAGATGAATGGAAAACTGCATTTAATACGCCCGAAGGTCATTTTGAGTACTTGGTGATGCCTTTTGGGCTCTCTAATGCTCCTTCAGTGTTTCAGTCCTTTATGCATGATATTTTCCGGAAGTATCTGGATAAATTTATGATTGTTTATCTGGATGATATTCTGGTTTTTTCTGATGATTGGGACTCGCATGTAGAGCAGGTCAGGATGGTGTTTCAGGTTTTGCGTGAGAATGCTTTGTTTGTTAAGGGCTCAAAGTGTCTCTTTGGAGTACAGAAGGTTCCCTTTTTGGGTTTTATTTTTTCCCCTTCCGTGGTGGAGATGGACCCAGTCAAGGTCCGAGCTATTCATGATTGGACTCAACCCACGTCAGTTAAGAGTCTTCAGAAGTTCTTGGGTTTTGCTAACTTCTACCGTCGTTTTATCGCTAATTTTTCTAGCGTTGTTAAACCTTTGACGGATATGACCAAGAAAGGTTCTGATGTTGCTAACTGGGCTCCTGCAGCCGTGGAAGCTTTCCAAGAGTTGAAGCGCCGGTTTACTTCAGCGCCTGTTTTGTGCCAGCCTGATGTCTCACTTCCCTTTCAGGTTGAAGTTGATGCTTCTGAGATTGGGGCAGGGGCCGTTTTGTCGCAGAGAGGCCCTGGTTGCTCTGTAATGAGACCATGAGCTTTTTTCTCTAGGAAGTTTTCGCCTGCTGAGCGGAATTATGATGTTGGCAATCGGGAGTTGCTGGCCATGAAGTGGGCATTTGAGGAGTGGCGTCATTGGCTCGAGGGTGCTAAGCATCGTGTGGTGGTCTTGACTGATCACAAAAATCTAATGTATCTCGAGTCTGCTAAACGCCTGAATCCTAGACAGGCCCGTTGGTCATTGTTTTTCTCCCGTTTTGACTTTGTGGTCTCGTATTTACCAGGTTCAAAGAATGTGAAGGCTGATGCTCTTTCAAGGAGCTTTGTGCCTGACTCTCCTGGAGTCGCTGAACCAGTTGGTATTCTTAAAGAGGGAGTAATCTTGTCAGCCATTTCTCCGGATTTGCGACGTGTGTTGCAGAGATTTCAGGCTGGAAGACCTGACTCTTGTCCACCTGACAGACTGTTTGTTCCTGATAAGTGGACCAGCAGAGTCATTTCCGAGGTTCATTCCTCGGTGTTGGCAGGGCATCCGGGAATTTTTGGCACCAGAGATTTGGTGGCTAGGTCCTTTTGGTGGCCTTCCTTGTCACGGGATGTGCGGTCATTTGTGCAGTCCTGTGGGACTTGTGCTCGAGCTAAGCCTTGCTGTTCTCGTGCCAGCGGGTTGCTCTTGCCCTTGCCTGTCCCGAAGAGGCCTTGGACACACATTTCCATGGATTTCATTTCAGATCTTCCGGTGTCTCAGGGCATGTCTGTCATCTGGGTGGTATGTGATCGCTTTTCCAAGATGGTCCATTTGGTATCTTTGCCTAAGCTGCCTTCCTCTTCCGATCTGGTTCCTCTGTTCTTTCAGAATGTGGTTCGTTTACACGGCATTCCTGAGAATATCGTGTCTGACAGAGGATCCCAGTTTGTTTCCAGGTTCTGGCGATCCTTTTGTGCTAAGATGGGCACTGACTTGTCGTTTTCGTCTGCCTTTCATCCTCAGACTAATGGACAAACGGAGCGAACTAATAAGACTCTGGAGGCTTATTTGAGGTGTTTTGTTTCTGCAGATCAGGATGATTGGGTGACCTTCTTGCCGTTGGCTGAGTTTGCCCTTAATAATCGGGCTAGTTCCGCTACTTTGGTTTCGCCATTTTTCTGCAACTCTGGTTTCCATCCTCGTTTTTCCTCAGGACATGTGGAGCCTTCTGACTGTCCTGGGGTAGATTCTGTGGTGGATAGGTTGCAGCAGATTTGGAATCATGTGGTGGACAACTTAAAGTTGTCACAGGAGAAGGCTCAGCGTTTTGCCAACCGCCGCCGTGGTGTGGGTCCCCGACTTCGTGTTGGGGATTTGGTATGGCTGTCTTCTCGATTTGTTCCTATGAAGGTCTCCTCTCCTAAATTTAAGCCTCGCTTCATCGGTCCTTACAAGATATTGGAAATCCTTGATCCTGTGTCCTTCCGCTTGGATCTTCCGGTGTCGTTTGCCATTCACAACGTGTTCCATAGGTCTTTGTTGCGGCGGTACGTTGTACCTGTGGTCCCTTCTGTTGAGCCTCCTGCTCCGGTGTTGGTTGAGGGCGAGTTGGAGTACGTGGTGGAGAAGATCTTGGATTCTCGTCTCTCCAGGCGGAGGCTTCAGTATCTGGTCAAGTGGAAGGGCTATGGTCAGGAGGATAATTCCTGGGTGGTTGCCTCTGATGTGCATGCGGCCGATTTAGTTCGTGCCTTTCACGCTGCTCATCCTGATCGCCCTGGTGGTCTTGGTGAGGGTTCGGTGACCCCTCCTTAAAGGGGGGGTACTGTTGTGAATTAGACTTTTTTGGCTCCCTCTTGTGGTCACTAGTGATATGACTCTGGGATTGTCTTTCCTCAGTTTTGCACCCACCTGGGTCGTTAGTCCAGGGGTGTTGCTATATGAACTTCCTGAATTCTCAGTCTGGTGCCTGGCATCGTTGTTATCAGTCCTTTCTGTTTGCTCCTGTCTGCTGGTCCTGGTTCGTGCAAAATTAAGCTAAGTCCTGCTTCCTTGTTTTTTGGTTATTTGTATTGCTCTTATTTTTTGTCCAGCTTGTACTAAATGTGATTCCTGATTTTGCTGGAAGCTCTAGGGGGCTGGTATTCTCCCCCCGGGCCGTTAGACGGTTCGGGGGTTTTTGAATATCCAGCGTGGAAATTTTGATAGGGTTTTTGCTGACCGTATAAGTCATCTTACTATATTCTGCTATTAGTCAGTGGGCCTCTCTTTGCTAAATACCTAGTTCATTCTTACGTTTGTCTTTTCTTCTTACCTCACCGTTATTATTTGTTGGGGGCTTGTATCCAACTTTTGGGGTCTTTTCTCTGGAGGCAAGAAAGGTCTATCTTTTCCCTTCTAGGGTTAGTTAGTTCTCCGGCTGGCGTGAGACGTCTAGAACCAACGTAGGCACGTTCCCCGGCTGCTGTTATTTGTGGTGCTAGGATTAGATATACGGTCAGCCCAGTTACCACTGCCCTATGAGCTGGTTTTTTGTGTTTGCAGACTTAGTATTTATTTCTGAGACCCTCTGCCATTGGGGTCATAACACCGGTGTCTTTTCGTTTGGCCCTTCCAGCTTCTTTTTCCATTCATAATGTGTTCCATAGATCCTTGTTGCGGAGATATGTGGTACCTATGGTTCCCTCCGTTGATCCTCCTGCTCCGGTGTTGGTTGAGGGGGAATTAGAATATGTGGTGGAGAAGATTTTGGATTCTCGTTTTTCGAGGCGGAAGCTTCAGTATCTGGTCAAGTGGAAGGGTTATGGCCAGGAGGATAATTCTTGGGTTGTTGCCTCCGATGTTCATGCTGCCGATTTGGTTCGTGCTTTCCATTTGGCTCGTACTGATCGGCCTGGGAGCTCTGGTGAGGGTTCGGTGACCCCTCCTCAAGGGGGGGTACTGTTGTGAATTCTGTTCTGGAGCTCCCTCCTGTGGTTGCTAATGGTATTTTTGTGAGTTCTGCCCTTGGGCTCCCTCTGGTGGTTTTGAGTGGAATTGCTGCTCCTTTAGGTAGCTGTAGCAGCTGCCTTCACTAATCGCCTTGCCTGGGTTTGTTATTTAAACCTGCTCTGGGCTTTAGTTCATGCCAGCTGTCAATGTTCTTGGTTGGATTTGGTTCTCTCCTTGGATTTCTCATATGGCCTGTCCTTGTCAGCAAAAGATAAGTTTTTGCTAGTTCTTGTTTGTCCATTTGCTTGGACTCTATTGCTCTGCAAATATGTCTCTTTTTGTCCAGCTTGTCATTATGTAATATTCAGGCTAGCTGGAAGCTCTGGGAAAGCAGATTTGCCCCTCCACACCGTGAGTCGGTGTGGAGTTCATTTTTGTAAACTCTGCGTGGATTTTGTAGTTTTTAGTACTGACCGCACAGTATCCTTTTCTCTTTGTCTATCAAGTTTAGTATTGGCCTCCTTTGCTGAAATCTGATTTCATTTCTGTGTACGTCATTTCCCTCTCCACTCACAGTCAATATGTGTGGGGGGCTGTCTTTCCTTTTGGGGTTTTCTCTGAGGCAAGATAGCTTTCTATTTCCTTCTTTAGGGGTAGTTAGTTCTTAGGCTGTGAAGAAGTGTCTAGGGAGAGTCAGGAACATCCCACGGCTATTACTAGTGTTGTTGTTAGGATTAGGGACTGCAGTCAATAGAGATACCACCTTCTCAGAGCTCGTTCCATGTTGCGTTTTAGCCACCAGGTCATATCAGTGTGGCCTCTTAACCACCAGGTCATAACAGATACTATTTTTTCAATTCATGATACATCCTTAGAAATACCTCTTATGTAGTGATGAGCGAACTTGCACAGATAAGGGGAGCATGCTCGGGTGCTATCCGAGCATCTTGGGCGTGCACCAATAATCTGTTTGAGTCCCCATGGCTGCATGTCTCATGGCTGGTAGATAGCCTCAACATATGCAGGGTTTGCCTATTTGTTAGGCAATCCATGCATGTGTTGCGGCTGTCTAACAGCTGCGAGACATACAGCCGTGGAGACTTGAACATATTTTTCGAGCACGGATAGTTGGATAGCATCCAAGCACGCTCGGATAACACCTTATCTGTGCACGTTCACTCATCACTACTCTTAAGAAGAATATACATCCTGAAAAATATAATTGATGGTGAACACACTTATGGTATCTTATTGTGCAGATCATGCTGGAGCAAGTGTTTTTTTAGGGCATTGAAATTTGCTTCCAATTATGATTGCTATTCTGCCACAATCGAATTCCAATCCACATGCAAGCTGGATTATGGAACTAACCCTGATATTAATACCATGGGCATCGATCTCACATACCATCACCCATATTTTCAAAATACTGTCTGTCTCCTAAAATTAGGAAGAAAATGAGACTGGGAGGCTGCATGGGGGATAAAATGAGGGGAAAAGAAAAATGCTCCAGAGATGCTCAAGAAAAAAAGGGCAGTGTAACACAAATTCTTAATTTTTCCAAACACCACCTGAGGCAGAATAATACCTCTTGGTCAAAGGTTTTGCCTTAAGTCTGACATCACGCCAAGATGACTTTTTACTATTTATTAATTTACTATATTTTTTGTGTAGGGTATTTCTGAAAAGATATATTGCCATTAAATGTAGTAGAAATCAAAATAAGAACACAGATAACAACACAGGTTGTGAGGAATCATTTGGTAAGAAGTAGGTATATAAAGATATTGATGTAAACATGCAATCAGTTTTTTTATCCTTTGAAAAGTAGAGGTCCTCATCTGGAAGAATTCTTGACTCTAGTAGTAGAGGATTTCAAAAGCCTAATGAAAAATTCTTTGAAAAGGAAGGAATTATTTAACAGTAGATAATTAAAATTTTAAAATGCGCGCGTGTCCAGCCTCCCGGCTTGTGATTGGTTGACCGCGACGCAACCAATCACAAGCCGGGACGTCACGGGAGGCTGGACAAGCGCGCATTTTAAAATGCGCGCGTGTCCAGCCTCCCGGCTTGTGATTGGTTGACCGCGACGCAACCAATCACAAGCCGGGACGTCACGGGAGGCTGGACAAGCGCGCATTTTAAAATGCGCGCGTGTCCAGCCTCCCGTGACGTCACGGCTTGTGATTGGTTGCGTCGCCCATGTGACTGCGATGCAACCAATCACAAAGCCGGGACGTAATTTTAAAATCCTGAAGGACCTGAAATTACGTCACGGCTTGCTGTGATTGGTTGCGTCGCCCATGTGACTGCGACGCAACCAATCACAACGCCGGAACGTAATTTTAAAATCCTGAAGGACCTGAAATTACGTCACGGCTTGCTGTGATTGGTTGCGTCCCGGCCACATGGGCGGCACGCGACCAATCACAAGCCGGGACTTCACGTAAAGGAAAGAAAAGCGCGAATTTTAAACAAAGAACGCTGCCGCTTCCCTCGGTAAGGTGCAGGCTGCGTCGGAGAGGTGAGTATAGCAATATTTTTTATTTTAATTCTCTCTTTTACACATTTTTACATTAATGTTGTTTCGATACCGATACCCGATACCACAAAAGTATCGGATCTCGGTATCGGAATTCCGATACCCGCAAGTATCGGCCGATACCCGATACTTGCGGTATCGGAATGCTCAACACTAGTTATGAGCACTAGCAACTATCTGACTAATTGTCACTATATCAATGGATGTAACCATGGATATCTAAGGTCCTGCAAAGCCTACACATGAGGAAAGAGACATCGCAAATCAGAAAAACTATACTACATTTCTAATTGGAGGTATTTGATATTATTATTATTATTATTATTACACCTACTACATATTGGGATAGGATTTTGGAGATGGGAATATCGTTTTAAATATTAGCAAAACAGGATGTGATGGCATTATATTCCAACAACTCTCATGACTTGAGCATTGACGCTATTGCTGATTTCTTAAATAATCTGCCAGGGGCAGAGAAACTGTATCTTGGAAGCTATATGCTTCATTTTAATGAGCAATATTTTTTCATTTGAATTCTATATGGATAAACAAATGTGTGGGGCTGCAATGGGGACTCTATGGACAGCATCTGACTTAAATATGAGTGTCTGAGCCAAGGGTCTGAATACTTAGGACCGTGTGATCTTTCAGTTTTTCTTTTTTAATAAATTTACAAAAATTACTACATTTCTGGGGTTTTTTTCAGTCAAGATGGGGTGCAGAGTGTACATTAATGACAAAAAAAAAAAATTGAATTTACCAAATGGCTGCAATGAAACAAAGAGTGAAAATTTTAAAAGGGTGTGAATACTTTCCGTACCCACTGTATTGCTACTGCAATATTATTTATCCATCTGAGGTGGGCAAATTTTCTTTCAGCATGATCCATGATCTAAGTTCAAAAAGCACTTACTCATTAGATCATCATTGATGAGGAGGTAGATTTTTTGATAAACCCTTATAGGTGCTGGTAGAAATTTTTAAAGGATAAGAGAGAAAAAAAAAAAGCACATGCTTTTATGTTAATCAAATTCATAAATATAGTAGAATAGTGAGATATAGAATTTCTACTCACTTTGGTACTGAATGGCAATATGCGGTTGGGGACAGTGATTCTTTTATGTCCACAATTATTACTGGTGTCGTGATGGCTAAAAGTGCTTTTTTCAAGGCTGAACGGTTCCTCCTGCTTAGAAGGATATACACCCTTTTACAAGTGTGATTCTAAATGTCCGACAGTGGGCTAGGACGATAGATGCGGCAAGAGCCACAAGACCGCGAAACCTCGCGTGCCTCGGCCGGAAGCAATGCTGAGGTAGCAGTCAGAGAGGTGGGTGGAGCTACAGGTGACATCACCAAGCTACGGGGCCAGAGAGAGCAGGTGTGCTAGAGGAGCTAACCAACCAATGCATTTCAAGGGGTACAACCCATTGGCCCTGCACCAATCTAGAAATGAAATAATGCATTTGTCAAGAAAAAAGATATATAAAACCTGTACAAACCCCAGTCCACCCACACTCCAGGAACAGATAGGCAAATTACCTATACTCACCCAGTTCCATTCCGGATATAGAAGGTTTAATAATATAATCCGGAAACACTGGCCTATATTACAAGGCGATAAACACATTGGGGATTTATTACCGAAAAATCCAAGGTTCATGTACACCAAAGCGCAAAATTTGGGTCTCTTACTTACCCCCACTACTAAACCAGTACTATCTAATTCCATAAATACGAATAAAGTGCCAACTACCAGAACGATAGGTTTCAGATCATGCGACAGATGTTTTTGCTGCAAACATACAAAATGTGGCAGGAAAACTTACACATCTTTTACAGATACAAATAATGTGCAGAAATATCCCATCAAGTCTAACATCACATGTGACTCTGTAGGGGTCATCTACATCCTTCGTTGTCCATGTGAGAAAATTTATGTTGGTCGAACCAAAAGACCCCTAAAAGTCCGCATAAAGGAACATCTGGATAATATCCGGAAGGGCTTCACAGGGCATCCCTTATCTCGACACTTTCAGGAGAAACACAACAAATCATGTGAGGGTATCTCCTTCTATGGTATTCAAACTATACCCAAGAATCCAAGGGGTGGCAATTACATTAAAATCATGTCAAGAATAGAATCAAAATGGATTTTCTCCCTGGACAGCCTGGCACCCAAGGGGTTGAACCAGGAAATTGAACCCTATGCCTTTTTTAGACACAATATCAAACTAAATTCCATCCCTCAGGATACTAACTGTAATAGCTTTCAATACAGCAAAGTATAATCTAGTCAACAGGTGAGCATCCCATGTTAACACCATAAATTGGTAACTACATATAGAGACAGACGTGTAACAAGTGTCAGAGGGATCTAACTTATTAAAACATATTTTATGTATCTTTTAATGTTTGTGCATTTTATTTCTCTATTTATACTAATATGGTATATCCTCTTTTTTTTTGTCTCTCGGCTGCATTTGGTTGGCCTGGTTGAGAGACAGAACCCCATTTTACTATTTTTCAAGCGTTTAACTATTTAAAAGTAATAAAGTATTGACCTTTCAGCAATTTCAAGTTTTAGATTATTATGTATCTCAGCTCCAATTAGTAGGCAATTCCATTAAGATCCATATTCAAGCACATAAACACACACCAGTAACTTTCCTTTAACCCCTTAAGCCTGAAGGGTGGTTTGCCGGGCCAGTTTTTACAATTCTGACCACTGTCCCTTTATGAGGTTATAACTCTGGAACGCTTCAACGGATCTTGGCAATTCTGACACTGTTTTCTCGTGACATATTGTACTTCATGATAGTGGTAAAATTTATTCAATATAATTTGCGTTTATTTGTGAAAAAAAAATCGAAATTTGGCGAAAATTTTGAAAATTTCGCAATTTTCCAACTTTGAATTTTTATGCCCTTAAATCACAGAGATGTGTCACGCAAAATACTTAATAAGTAACATTTCCCACGTCTACTTTACATCAGCACAATTTTGGAACAAAATTTTTTTTTGTTAGGGAGTTATAAGGGTTAAAAGTTGACCAGCAATTTCTCATTTTTGCAACACCATTTTTTTTTTTTTTTAGGGACCACATCTCATTTGAAGTCATTTTGAGGCGTCTATATGATAGAAAATAACCAAGTGTGACACCATTCTAAAAACTTCACCCATCAAGGTGCTCAAAATCACATTCAAGAAGTTTATTAACCCTTCAGGTGTTTCACAGGAATTTTTGGAATGTTTAAATAAAAATGAACATTTAACCTTTTTACACACAAATTTTTTTTCAGCTCCAATTTGTTTTATTTTACCAAGGGTAACAGGAGAAAATGGACCCCAAAAGTTGTTGTACAATTTGTTCTGAGTATGCTGATACCTCATATGTGGGGGTAAACCACTGTTTGGGCGCATGGCAGAGCTCAGAAGGAAAGGAGCGCCATTTAACTTTTCAATGCAAAATTGACTGGAATTGAGATGGGACGCCATGTTGCGTTTGGAGAGCCCCTGTTGTGCCTAAACATTGAAACCCCCCACAAGTGACACCATTTTGGAAAGTAGACCCCCTAAGGAACTAATCTAGATGTGTTTTGAGAGCTTTGAACCCCCAAGTGTTTCACTACAGTTTATAATGCAGAGCCGTGAAAATAAAAATTATAATTTTTTTTTTTTTCACAAAAATTATTTATTAGCCCCCAGTTTTGTATTTTCCCAAGGGTAACAGGAGAAATTGGACCCCAAAAGTTGTTGTCCAATTTGTCCCGAGTACGCTGATACCCCGTATTTGAGGGGAACCACTGTTTGGGCGCATGGCAGGGCTCGGAAGGGAAGGAGCGCCATTTGGAATGCAGACTTAGATGGATTGGTCTGCAGGCGTCACGTTGAATTTGCAGAGCCCCTGGTGTACCCAAACAGTACAAACCCCCACAAGTGGAGTGGAGACTAGACCTCCCAAGGAACTTACATAGATGTGTTGTGAGAACTTTGAACCCCCAAGTGTTTCACTACAGTTTATAACGCAGAGCCGTGAAAATAAAAAATCTTTTTTTTCCCACAAAAATGATTTTTAGCCCCACAAATTTTTATTTTCCCAAGGATAACAAGAGAACTTGGACCCCAAAAGTTGTCGTCCAATTTGTCCCGAGTACGCTGATTCCCCATATGTTGGGGTAAACCCCTGTTTGGGCGCACAGGAGAGCTCGGAAAGGAAGGAGCACTGTTTTACTTTTTCAACGCAGAATTGGCTGGAATTGAGATCGGACGCCATGTCGCGTTTGGAGAGCCATTGATGTGCCTAAACAGTGGAAACTCCCCAATTCTACCTGAAACCCTAATCCAAACACACCCCTAACCCTAATCCCAACGGTAACCCTAACCCTGACACACCCCTAACTCTAATCCCAACCCTAATCCCAACCGTAAATGTAATCCAAACCCTAACTTTAGCCCCAACCCTAACCCTAACTTTAGCTCCAACCCTAACCCTAACTTTATCCCCAACCCTAACCCTGACTTTAGCTCCAACCCTATCCCCAACCCTAACCCTAGCCCTAACTCTAACCCTAGCCCTAACCCTAACCCTAGCCCTAATGGGAAAATGGAAATAAATACATTTTTTTAATTTTATTATTTTTCCCTATCTAAGGGGGTGATGAAGGGGGGTTTGATTTACTTTAATAGCGTGTTTTATTTCAGATTTTTATGATTGGCAGCTGTCACACACTAAAAGATGCTTTTTATAGCAAAAAAGTTTTTGCGTCTCCACATTTTGAGACCTATAATTTTTCCATATTTTGGTCTACAGAGTCATGTTAGGTCTCGTTTTTTGCGGGATGAGTTTACGTTTTTGTTGGTAACATTTTCGGGCACATGACATTTTTTGATCGCTTTTTATTCCGATTTTTGTGAGGCAGAATGACCAAAAAACAGCTATTCATGAATTTCTTTTGGGGGAGGCGTTTATACCGTTCCACGTTTGGTAAAATTGATAAAGCAATTTTATTCCTCGGGTCAGTACGATTACAGAGATATCTCATTTATATCATTTCTTTATGTTTTGGCGATAAAAGCTATTTTGGGTCATTTTAAGTTGGGTCATTATGGACGCGGAGATACTAAATATATGTACTTTTGTTTTTTTTTATTATTTAGATAAAGAAATGTATTTATGGGAATAATATTTATTTTTTCTTTATTTAGGATTTATTTTTTTATTTATTTATTTTTTTTTTACACATGTGGAATGTTTTTTTTTTTTTTTTTTACTTTTTTACTTTGTCCCGGGGGGGGGGGGGGGACATCACAGTTCGCTGATCTGACAGTTTGCACAGCACTCTGTCAGATCAGCGATCTGACTTAGAGCGCTGCAGGCTTACCAACGCCTGCTCTGGACCCGGAAGTAATCCCTGCAGGACCCGGATGCAGCCCCACAGCCTTTTTGGATCCGGGGCCTGTAGGGATAGGAGATAAGAGATGCTCGGAGCAACGTGATCACATCGCGTTGCTCCGGGGGTCTCAGGGAAGCCCGCAGGGATCCCCCTCCCTGCGCGATGCTTCCCTATACCGCCGGAACACTGCGATCATGTTTGATCGCAGTGTACCGGGGGTTAATGTGCCGGGGGCGGTCCGTGACTGCTCCTGGCACATAGTGCCAGATGTCAGCTGCGATAGTCAGCTGACACCCGGCCGCGATTGGCCGCGCTCCCCCTGTGAGCGCGGCCGATTGCTATGACGTACTATCCCGTCGGTGGGAATTAAGGCCCACCCCACCTCGACGGGATAGTACGTCATATGGGATTAAGGGGTTAAAGGTGCAAACCAATTATTTTATGCAGGTGCGATTATTTAATTAAACAAGTGCCGCCAATAATTATACACAGGAGGGGAGGGCACGCCGCTACATAAGAGCAGACAAACTTGGGAGCAGCAATAACCGTAATGAAGAGGGCTAGAGCCCTTGAAATGCATTGGTTGGTTAGCTGCTCTAGCACACCTGCTCTCTCTGGCCCCGTAGCTTGGTGACGTCACCTGTAGCTCCGCCCACCTCTCCGACTGCTACCTCAGCATTGCTTACGGCCAAGGCACGCAAGGCTTCGCGGTCTTGTGGCTCTTGCCGTATCTATCGTTCTAACCAACCGTCCTGCTACGGCAGTGGTACAGCGGCAACACAGATTCCTCAGAACTGCTCCTCTCTATACCAGCGAGACAGTGAGTACAGCCCAATTACATATGCACGCATAAGCTGTGATATATCAGTACTATTAACTGTCTCACTGGAGGAAGATTGCCACTCATTTTTTACGCACGGGTAACTGTCTCTATTTAACCCCTTCCCGACCTGTGACGCCACGTAGGCGTCATGAAAGTCGGTGCCAATCCGACCTGTGACGCCTATGTGGTGTCATGGAGGGATCGCATCCCTGCAGATCGGGTGAAAGGGTTAACTCCAATTTCACCCGATCTGCAGGGACAGGGGGATTGGTACTTTAGCCCAGGGGGGGTGGCTTTGCCTCCACGTGGCTACGATCGCTCTGATTGGCTGTTGAAAGTGCAACAGCCAATCAGAGCAATTTGTAATATTTCACCTATGAAAAGTGGTGAAATATTACAATCCAGCCATGGCCGATGCTGCAATATCATCGGCCATGGCTAGAAACCCTATTCTGCCCCCCCACCGCCACCGATCTCCTCCCCAGTCCTCTGTCCTGTGCTCCGCTGTCCTCCATCCTGTGCTCCCCTCCGTCCGCCTGTCCGCTCCCCCGTCCTCCTGTCTGCTCCCCCGTGCTCTGATCCCACCTTCCCGTGCTCCGATCCCCCCTCATACTTACCGAGCCTCCCGGTGTCCGTCCGTCTGTTCCATGGATGCCGCCATCTTCCAAAATGGCGGCCGGCAGATTCAGTCCATGTACATTTTGATCACTGTGATAAAATCTATCACAGTGATCAAAATAAAAAAAAAAGTAAATGAACCCCCCCCCTTTATCACCCTCATAGGTAGGGACAATAATAAAATGAAGAAAATATATTTACTTTTATTTTTCCACTAGGGTTAGGGTTAGAACTAGGGTTAGGGTTAGGGAGAGAGCTAGGGTTAGGGTTAGGCAAAACCGCTGCGGACTTATAGCGGATTTACTGCGGTTTTTCTGCGGATTTCACTGCGGTTTTACAACTGTGGTTTTCTATAGGAGCAGCGGTAAAACCTAGAATCCGCAGAAAGAAGTGACATGTTGCGGAATGTAAACCGCTGCGTTTCCACAGTTTTTTTGTTTTTCATAGGTGTCATGCCGCTGTTGCTGCCGCCTTCATTGCCCTGTCATACTCACCTGTCTTCGGCGTTCCGGCACGCCTCCTCTCCTGCGGTGTCCTCCTCTCTGGGCTCGCTCCCGGCCGCTCCTGCCCATCGGGTGTGTGCACACCAAATTCTGCACTGCACGTTTGCACCTTTGATCTTCCTGCTGGCGCTCCTTCTCGTCCTCTCGATCGTCTTGGAGGACCTTCACCCAGAAGTGCTGCGTCGCGCCAGTATGTAAGCTGCACTCCTCCTTCCCTTTGTGCCTGTAGATCATTTGTGGTTGCAAGTGCTCTTGGCCCCTCGCTGCTTCTGTGTAGTCCTTGTTTCTCCAGATCTTGGTTCTCTTTATTTCTTCCAGCGCCATACCAGTGTCTCTGCTTCCTTTTGTCCCAGCGTTCCAGTGTTCCTGCTCTCCCTGTACCGCCAGTCCTGTGTCCCTGTGAGTCTCTGCAGTCCAGTCCCGTTAGTCACCTATCATAGTTATCCTGCTCCTTTACGGTCCTGTGTCCCTGCAGCCTCTGCCTACACAGTCCAGCATCTCAGCACTCCTGTCCTCGGTCCAGTGTCTCTACCTATCTCGCTCGTTCGGTGTTTCTCCTGGTCCCATGTCATCTTTGGTCCTTATCTGTATTGTTTTCCCCAGCTTCCGTGGCGATAGTCCCTCAAGGGCCTGCCCCTAACTCTCCCTGTATAGGGGGCGGTCCACCTGGTCAGCTCGTCCGTGAGGGGATCGTCGTCACGGTCCAGTGGGTCCACTTTACGTTTTTTCTTCGTGCATCGTCACAGTAGGTTTACATTGAACTGTAAACTCATGGGAAACTGCTGCGGACCCACAGCTGCGGATCTGCAGCATTTTCCGCAGCATGTGCACATACCCTTAGAATTAGGCTATGTGCACACGGTGCGGATTTGGCTGCGGATCTGCAGCGGATTGGCCACTGCGGATTCGTAGCAGTTTTACATCAGGTTTACAGTACCATGCAAACCTCTGGAAAACCAAATTCACTGTGCCCATGGTGCGGAAAATACTGTGCGGAAACGCTGCGTTGTATTTTGCGCAGCATGTCAATTCTTTGTGCAGATTCTGCAGCATGTTACATGTGTTCCTCAATAGGAATCCGCAGGTGAAATCCGCACAAAAAAACACTGGAAATCCGCAGGTAAAACACAGTGCCTTTTACCTGCGGATTTTTAAAAAATGCTGCTGAAAAATCTCACACGAATCCACAACGTGGGCCCATAGCCTTAGGGTTAGGGTTGGAATTAGAGTTAGGGTTGGATTTAGAGCTAGGGTTGGAAATAGGGTTAAGATTAGGCTTGTAGTTAGGGTTATGGTTAGGGGTTTGTTGGGGTTAGGGTTGTGGTTAGGGGTGTGTTGGGGTTAGGGTTGGATTAGGGATAAGGGTTAGGGGTGTGTTGGGGTTAGGGTTGTGATTAGGGTTATGGCTAGAGTAGGGATTAGGGTTAGGGGTGTGTTTGGGTTAGTGTTGGAGTTAGAATTGAAGGGTTTCCACTGCTTAGACACATCAGGGGTCTCCAAACGCAACATGGCGCCACCATTGATTCCAGCCAATCTTGCGTTCAAAAAGTCAAATAGTGCTCCCTCCCTTCCGAGCCCCGACGTGCGCCCAAACAGTAGTTTACCCCCACATATGGGGTACCAGCATACTCAGGACAAACTGGGCAACAACTATTGGGGTCCAATTTCTCCTTTTACCCTTGTGAAAATAAAAAATTGCTTGCTTAATCATTTTTGAGGAAAGAAAAATATTTTTTTATTTTCACGGTTCTGCGTTGTAAACTTCTGTGAAGCACTTGGGGGTTAAAAGTGCTCACCACACATCTAGATAAGTTCCTTGGGGGTCTAGTTTCCAAAATGGGGTCACTTGTGGGGGGTTTCTACTGTTTAGGCACATCAGGGGCTCTGCAAATGCAACGTGACGCCAGCAAACCATTCCATCAAAGTCTGCATTTCAAAACGTCACTACTTCCCTTTCGAGCCCCGACGTGTGCCCAAACAGTGGTTCCCCCCACATATGGGGTACCAGCATACTCAGGATAAACTGCGCTACAACTATGGGGGTCCAATTTCTCCGGTTTCCCTTGTGAAAATTAAAAATTGCTTGCTAAAACATCATTTTTGAGGAAAGGAAAATCATTTTTTATTTTCACGGCACGGCGTTGTAAACTTCTGTGAAGCATTTTGGGGTTCAAAGTGCTCACCACATATCTAGACAAGTTTGTTGGGGGTCTAGTTTCCAAAATGGGGTCACTTGTGGGGGGTTTCCACTGTTTAGGCACATCAGGGGCTCTGCAAACGTAACATGATGCCTGCAGAGCATTCCATCAAAGTCTGCATTCCAAAATATCACTACTTCCCTTCCGAGCCCCGACGTGTACCCAAACAGTGGTTCCCTGCCACATATGGGGTATCAGCGTACTCAGGACAAACTGGACAACAACTTTTTGGGTCCAATTTCTCCAGTTACCCTTGTGAAAATAAAAAATAGCGGACTAAAAAATAATTTTTGAGGAAAGAAAAATGAATTTTTATTTTCACGGCTCTGCGTTGTAAACTTCTGTGAAGCACTTGGGGGTTAAAAGTGCTCACCACACATCTAGATTAGTTCCACGGGAGGTCTAGTTTCCAAAATGGGGTCACATGTGGAGGAGCTCCAATGTTTAAGCATATAGGGGCTCTCCAAACGCGACATGGTGTCCGCTAACGATTGGAGCTAATTTTTCATTCAAAAAGTCAAATGGCGCTCCTTCCCTTTCAAGCCCTGCCGTGTGCCCAAACAGTGGTTTACCCCCACAGGTGAGGTATCAGTGGACTCAGGAGAAATTGCCCAATAAATTTTAGGATCCATTTTATCCCGTTGCTCATGTGGAAATAAACAAATTGAGGCTAAAATAATTTTTTTGCGAAAAAAAAAGTACTTTTTCATTTTTATGGATCAATTTTTGAAGCACCTGGGTGTTCAAAGTGCTCACTATGCATCTAGATAAGTTCCTTGGGGGGTCTAGTTTCCAAAATGGGGTCACTTGTGGGGGAGCAATGTTTAGGCACACAGGGGCTCTCCAAACGCGACATGGTGTCTGCTAAAGATTGGAGCCAATTTTTCATTGAAAAAGTCAAATGGCGCTCCTTCCCTTCCGAGCCCTGTCGTGCGCCCAAACAGTGGTTCCCCCCACATATGGGGTATCGGCGCACTCAGGACAAATTGTACAATAACGTTTGGGGTCCAATTTCTCTTTTTACCCTTGGGAAAATAAAACAATTGTTGCTAAAAGATCATTTTTGTGACTAAAACGTTAAATGTTCATTTTTTCCTTCCATGTTGCTTCTGCTGCTGTGAAGCACCTGAAGGGTTAATAAACTTCTTGAATGTGGTTTTGAGCACCTTCAGGGGTGCAGTTTTTAGAAAGGTGTCACTTTTGGGTATTATCAGCCATATAGACCCCTCAAACTGACTTCAAATGTGAGGTTAAAAAAAAATGGTTTTGTAAATTTTGTTGTAAAAATTAGAAAAAGCTGGTCAAATTTTAACCCTTATAACTTCCTAGCAAAAAAAAATTTTGTTTCCAAAATTGTGATGATGTAAAGTAGACATGTGGGTAATGTTATTTATTGACTCTGTTGTGTCACATAACTCTCTCATTTAACAGAATAAAAATTTTAAATTTGAAAATTGCGATATTTTCTAAATTTTTGCCAAATTTCCATTTTTTTCACAAATAAACGCAAAAAGTATCGACCTAAATTTACCACTAACGTGAAGCCCAATATGTCACGAAAAAACAATCTCAGAACCGCTAGGAGCCGTTGAAGCGTTCCTGAGTTATTACCTCATAAATGGACACTGGTCAGAATTGCAAAAAACGGCCAGGTCATTAAGGTCAAAATAGACTGGGTCATGAAGGGGTTAAAGTAACCTACTTCAAACACCACCTGACGGCAACTTACATACTCACCACCAACGAATCCTTGCTTCACTCCGGACGTTATCAGTAGTAAGTATACTTAACGTTGTGAGAACTGGATCTCAGACATTTAGAATCACACTTGTAAAAGGGTGTATATCCTTCTAAGCAGGAGGAACCGTTCAGCCTTGGAAAAAGCACTTTTAGCCATCACGACACCAGTAATAATTGTGGACACAAAAGAATCACGGTCCCCAACCACATATTGCCATTCAGTACCTAAGTGAGTAGAAATTCTATATCTCACTATTCTACTATATTTATGAATTTGATTAACATAAAAGCATCTGATTTTTTTTTTCCTCTCGTATCCTTTAAAAAGATTCTACCAGCTCCTATAAGGGTTTATCAAAAAATCTACCTCATCATCAATGATGATCTAATGAGTAAGTGCTTTTTGAACTTATATCCACTTTACTACACACATTAATTTTTTGCTTATGTAATGTAGACAGCGCAGGTGAATGCTATATATTTTTTTTTTACCAAGTATCTATACTACTTATCTAACAGGTCCACACAGAACCTGTTGTATTCACCAGCAGCATTCTACAGTAAGCAATTGTCTCTTCACCAGCAACTGCCTGTAGCGCCAGTGTTTCCCTTTTTATCTTTAGAATGATCCATGTTCTGTCCTCTTTTTTTTCAGATGTGCACTCCTCCCATTTGACACAGGTGATTTTAAATTCGCAGGAGACTGCAAAAATGGGGTCCAGCATATTTTTGCTCTCATTTGAAAGTTTGAGGAAGGTGAGTTACAATGCTCCTTTCATTTGGTGTTAGTGTTGTGGGGTGGCCATTGTTGCTGTGCTTTTATGCTTCTGAGGCTGTGCGGCCTAGAGTCATAGGGACTCAGTCTTGCAGCATGTCATTCAGAGGCACCACACCTTGCTGGTGCATTGTTGCTGAGGCTGTGGTTGGCACACCATGCCACTCCTTTGAGGAGATAAAAGTTAGGACCCACTTAGAGGTTCACCATGACGTGGCAGTGGGCTTCATACAGTCTGATCAGAATGTTAAAATAAAAACCTAATGTTCAGTTATATACTGTGGGGGAAATAAGTATTTGATACCTTGCTGATTTTGTAAGTTTGACCACTGAAAAAGACATGAACAGTTTATATTTTTAAGGGTAGGTTAATTTTAACATTGAGAGAGAGAATATCAAAAATAAAAATCCAGAAATTCACATTGTATAAATTATGTAAATGTATTTGCATTTTGCAGTGAGAAATAAGTATTTGATCCCTCTGGCAAACAAGACTTAACACTTGGTGGCAAAACCCTTGTTGGCAAGCCCAGCAGTCAGACTTTTTTGTAGTTGATGATGAGGTTTGCACACATGTCAGGAGGAATTTTGGTCCACTCTTCTTTGCAGATCACCTCTAAATCATTAAGATTTTGAGGCTGTTGCTTGGCAACTCGGAGCTTCAACTCCCTCCATAAGTTTTCTATGGGATTAAGGTCTGGAGACTGACTAGGCTACTCCATGACCTTAATGTGCTTCTTTTTGAGCCACTCCTTAGTTGCCTTGGCTGTCTGTTTTGGGTCATTGTCTTGCTGAAAGACCCTGCCACGACCCCTTTTAATGTCCTGGCGAAGGGAAGGAGGTTGTCACTCAGGATTTTACAGTACATGGCTCCATCCATTCTCCCATTGATGCAGTGAAATAGTCCTGTGCCCTTAGCAGAGAAACACCCCCAAAACATAATGTTTCCACCTCCATGCTCGACAGTGGGGACAGTGTTTTTTGGGTCATAGGTAGCATTTCTCTTCATCCAAACATGGCAAGTTGAGCTGATGCCAAAGGCCTTAATTTTTGTCTCATCTGACCACAGCACCTTCTCCCAATCACTCACAGAATCATCCAAGTGTTCTTTGGCAACCTTCAGATGGGCCTGCACATGTGACTTCTTGAGCAGGGGAACCTTGCGGGCACTGCTGGATTTTAAACCTTTACGGCGTAATGTGTTACCAATGATTATCTTTGTGACTGTGGTCCCAGCTGCTTTGAAATCATTGACATGTTTACTGTGCAATTTTAGGCTGATCTCTCACTTTCCTCATGATCAAGGATACCCCACAAGGTGAGATTTTGCATGGTGCCCCAGATCGATGTCGATTGACAGTCATTTTGTATTTCTTCCATTTTCTTACTATTGCACCAACAGTTGTCTCCGTTTCACCCAGTGTCTTACTTATGGTTTTGTAGCTCGTTCCAGCTTTGTGCAGGTCTATGATCTTGTCCCTGACATCCTTATAAAGCTCTTTGGTCTTGCCTATGCTGTAGAGGTTAGAGTCTGACTGATTAATTGAGTCTGTGGACAGGAGTCTTTTATAAAGGTGACTATGTAAGACAGCTGTCTTTAATGCAAGTAATGAGTTGATTAGGAGTGTCTAACTGGTCTGTGGGAGCCAGAACACTTAAAGGGAGGGTGCCGTGATTTTAGTTTTTGTATTAATAATTATTGATTATATAATCAATTATTTTCAATACAAAAGTAAATGTACCTCTTTCATACTTTTTTATTTATTCACTTTTACTTTCACCACTGGAGGCCGCCATTTTCATTAGTGTGGGTGTAAGGGCTTGTTTCCACATGCGAGAATCACGTCTGTGTCTCGCATGTAGAAACCAAGCTCTGGCGCCGGCACTCAGGAGCGGAGCTGTGCGGCTCCATGTGTTCCTATGCGGCCGCACGCTCTGCTCCGGAGTGCAGACACCAGAGCTTGGTTTCTACATGCGAGACACGGACGTGATTCTCGCATGTGGAAACAAGCCCTTAGTGTCTGGGCACGACACTTGCACACCTCACTTACGGCAGCCATGTACATAGGAGCCAATGGTCGGGCTCCGACTGCATCTCCTGCCTCTCAGCTGTGACTTGGCCACGCCCACTGAGCTGCCACGTCACAGCTGTGAGAGGAGATCACGGCCATTTTGTTTATTTCCCTCTGCCATCGCACACACAGCTCAGTGCGTACGATGGCAGAAGCTGCTGCTGGGAAGCGAGGGTCCGAGGTGAGTATCTGCAGCAAGGAGCTGTGATTGCAGCCTGTACTTAGTATTGCATTACAGGCTGCAATCACTGCCGACCTGTTCAGAGCAGAGCAGGGAGATCGTCGCACTGCTCTGCCCTGAACATGACTCAGCATTTCCTGAGAGAGGATGGAAGGTAAGTACAGGGTTTTTATTTTCTTATGCATCTACCACTGCTACCAGCCCCTATATACCACCTAGCACTGCCTGCCTCTGTATACCACTGCCTGCCTGTATACCACTGCCTGCCTGCCTCTGTATACCCCTGCCTGCCTGTCTCTGTATACCACTGCTACCTGCCTCTGTATACCACTGCCTGCCTGCCTCTGTATACCACTGTCTGCCTGCCTCTGTATACCACTGTCTGCCTGCCTCTGTATACCACTGTCTGCCTGCCTCTGTATACCACTGCCTGCCTCTGTATACCACTGCTACCTGCCTGCCTCTGTATACCACTGCATGCCTCTGTATACCACTGTCTGCCTGCCTCTGTATACCACTGTCTGCCTGCCTCTGTATACCACTGCCTGCCTCTGTATACCACTGCCTGCCTCTGTATACCACTGCCTGCCTCTGTATACCACTGTCTGCCTGCCTCTGTATACCACCGCCTGCCTGCCTCTGTATACCACTGCTACCTGCCTGCCTCTGTATACCACTGCCTGCCTGCCTCTGTATTCCACTGCCTGCCTGCCTCTGTATACCACTGCCTGCCTGCCTCTGTATACCACTGCTGCCTGCCTCTGTATACCACTGCCTGCCTGCCTCTGTATACCACTGCCTGCCTGCCTCTGTATACCACTGCCTGCCTGCCTCTGTATACCACTGCCTGCCTGCCTCTGTATACCACTGCCTGCCTCTGTATACCACTGCCTGCCTGCCTCTGTATACCCCTGCCTGCCTGCCTCTGTATACCACTGCCTGCCTGCCTCTGTATACCACTGCCTGCCTCTGTATACCACTGCCTGCCTCTGTATACCACTGCCTGCCTGCCTCTGTATACCCCTGCCTGCCTGCCTCTGTATACCACTGCCTGCCTGCCTCTGTATACCACTGCCTGCCTGCCTCTGTATACCACTGCCTGCCTGCCTCTGTATACCACTGCCTGCCTGCCTCTGTATACCACTGCCTGCCTGCCTCTGTATACCACTGCCTGCCTGCCTCTGTATACCACTGCCTGCCTCTGTATACCACTGCCTGCCTGCCTCTGTATACCCCTGCCTGCCTGCCTCTGTATACCACTGCCTGCCTGCCTCTGTATACCACTGCCTGCCTCTGTATACCACTGCCTGCCTCTGTATACCACTGCCTGCCTGCCTCTGTATACCCCTGCCTGCCTGCCTCTGTATACCACTGCCTGCCTGCCTCTGTATACCACTGCCTGCCTGCCTCTGTATACCACTGCCTGCCTGCCTCTGTATACGCCTGCCTGCCCCTATATACCCCTGTCTGCCTGCCTCTGTATACCACTGCCTGCCTGCCTCTGTATACCCCTGCCTGCCTGCCTCTGTATACCCCTGCTTGCCTGCCTCTGTATACCACTGCCTGCCTGCCTCTGTATACCACTGCCTGCCTGCCTCTGTATACCACTGCCTGCCTGCCTCTGTATACCACTGCTACCTCTGTCCTATGTAGCTAATCTAGTCCTGGGTAGCTAATCCTGTCCCGTGTACTGTGTCCTCAGCAGTCAGTATCACACAGGACAGGATTAGATACACGGCTCAGCAGTCGGTATCACACAGGACAGGATTAGATACACGGCTCAGCAGTTGGTATCACACAGGACAGGATTAGATACATGGCTCAGCTGTCGGTATCACACAGGCCAGGATTAGATACACGGCTCAGCAGTCAGTATCTAATCCTCTCCTATGCACTCTCCCCCCTGCGTGTCTTTTCCCATTGTGGTTTATTATTTTTGTTGTGGGAGATGAGGGAGTCGAGGATTATGCGTTCGGTATGGTTTAAAAAAGATTAATAAAGGACTTTATTCTGGCCGAGTCTTTATTTACAATACAACTATAGGATTAGTAATGGATGGGTGCCTTATAGACGCCTCTCCATTACTAAGCCGTGGGCTTGATGTCACCGGACAATATGGAGGTGACATTAACCCCACAAATATGAACCCCACTTGCTACCGCTACAGGGCAAGTGGAAATTGCCAGGCAAAGCGCCAGAAAAGGCGCATGTAAAAGGCAGTTGAGAGCTGATGTTTTTAGCCTGGGGGGGGGGGACAGTATCCATGGCCCCTTCCTAGGCTATTAATGTAAGCCCGCAGCTGTCTGCATAATATCTCATGGTTATTAATTATAGGGGGCCCCACGTCTTTTTTTGGGGGGTGTCCCCCATTTTAATAGCCAGTAAAGGCTATAAGTATACAGTTGCGAGCGTGTGAGTGAGCACACCCTCCCACCCACAGACCAGTACACTGCTCTTCTGAGATACTGTGCTCCTGTCACCCTGCTCCTTCCACCATACGTCTCTCACCTCCCTAGAGCAGCACAATACCATATGGATCACGTATAATGCCGATTATATATATATATATATATATATATATATATAATCACATAATACTCCCATAAAGACCACACATTATGCCGGGATATTATAATATATATATAATATCACACATTATGTCACCAAGTATTGTGTGATCTATATGGCAATATTATGTTTGATCAGTGTTGTGGAATGATGTAAAAACTATATGACGGTGGTATATGAGAACTATATTGTGGGATTATGTGTGATCTATGTGGAAGTACTAGGTGAGAATTATATGGCGGTATTATGTGTGATCTATATGGTGGTATGTGAGAACTGTATGACAGTATTGTGTGATCTATTTGATAGTATTGTGTGTGATGTATATGGTGGTATTATGTGTGATCTATATAGCGGTATTATGTGAGAACACTATGGCAGTATTATCTTCAGAAAGTGGACCCATTCTACGGTGGTTCTGGCTGAGCACCTGCACGCGGGTCAGGGGTAATAGAGGGGGCAGCATGACCTCCAGTTAGGTGCAGTCAGGGCTGGTGATGCAGCTGAAGAGAGGGGTCTCATGTTTATCGTTACTATATGGCTACATTTCCTTCCCAGCGTCACCCCGGACTGCGCCTGTCGTCTCACTTTCACACATCGCCAGGACAGGATGGAGAAGACAGGATCTGAGGAGGGGAATGGGGTCTTTGCATGCAGAGTCTGGATCAGAACAGGCCATCAATCCGCAGAAATGTTTCCTGGATTTCTGTAGAGCAGACGGCCCATCCATGTGTATAAAAGACAGTGCTCTATGTACAATCCCTGGCTGCTCCGCGCACTGAACATGGTGCCCCCCATAGACCAGCACACTGCTCTCCTGAAATACTCTGTGCTGCTGTCACCCTGCTCCCTCCACCACATATCTCCCAGAATCCTTGCTGCCTGCCATCCTCGGTGACTGTCTACTTGTCAGTATAAGGCTGCGGTCACACGATCAGTATTTGGTCAGTATTTTACCTCAGTATTTGTAAGCCAAAACCAGGAGTGGGTGATAAATGCAGAAGTGGAGCATATGTTTCTATTATACTTTTCCTCTAATTCCTCCACTCCTGGTTTTGGCTTACACATACTGAGGTAAAATACTGACCAAATACTACTAGTGTGACGGCAGCCTTACTCTGCAGTCACCAACAAAATGGCTGCTCACTGGGTTCCTGAATCCTCTCATCCCTTAGCAAACACATGGAAGGAGAGGAGTGACATCACACACGTCAGCAGACTCCGCCCATAATTACTGCAGTGCTGTAATGTGAGCTAGTTGTACACTAGGTTTTTCTGAAATTTCAGCAGCTGCTCCCCCTAGTGTTTAAAAGTGGAAATTCCAAAACTTTTCAAATTATTTTTCATATTTTACTAAATTATAAACAAATGAAAATATTTTTAAAGAAAATTTAAACATTAATTCTTTACATTTTTACAATTGCTGTAAAAAAAATTTTTTTGATGGCACCTTCCCTTTAATGGTTGGTAGGGGATCAAATACTTATTTCTCACTGCAACATGCAAATAAATTTATAAAATTTATACAATGTAATTTTGTGGATTTTATTTTTGATATTCTATAGCTCTAGCAAAAATTAAGAGACCACCACATCAAAACCCTGGGATGGGCAGCCAAATCTCCAGACCTGAACCCCATTGAAAACCTCTGGAATGTAATCAAGAGGATGATGGATAGTCACAAGTCATCAAACAAAGAAGAACTGCTTGAATTTTTGCGCCAGAAGCAGTGTGAAAGACTGGTGGAAAGCATGCCAAGACACATGAAAGCTGTGATTAAAAATCATGGTTATTTCACAAAATATTGATTTCTGAACACTTCCTGAGTTAAAACACTGGTATTGTTTCTAAATGATTATGAACTTGTTTTCTTTGCATTATTTGAGGTCTGAAAGCACTTTTTGTTTTTTTTTAATTTTGACCATTTCTCCTTTTCAGAAAAAAAAATACAAAATGTATTGCTTGGAAATTCAGAGACATGTTGTCAGAACTTTACAGAATAAATGAACATTTTACTCAAAAATATACCTATAAAGAGAAAAATCAGACAAACTGAACATTTTACAGTTGTTTCTTAATTTTTGCCAGAGTTGTTTATATCTATATATATAAGAGGCATCGTGATTACTCGCCAATCCCGCCCCCTGCACAGTAGCTCCGCCCCACCACATCACCACACATAATCCCGCCCTCCATCCCATTACCACACACAATCCCGCCCCCCCACCACATTACCACACACAATTCCGCCCTCCCACCACATTACCACACACAATCCCGCCCCTCACCACATTACCACACACAATCCCGCCCCCCACCACATTACCACACACAATCCCGCCCCCCAAACACATCACCACACATAATCCTGCCCCCCACCCCATTACCACACATAATCCTGCCCCCCACCACATCACCACACATAATCCCGCCCCCCACCACATCACCACACATAATCCCGCCCCCCACCACATCACCACAGATAATCCTGCCCACTCACCACATTACCACACATAATCCCGCCCCCACCACATTACCACACATAATCCCGCCCCATCACCGCCCCCCCACCACATTACCACACATAATCCCACCCCCCACCACATTACCACACATAATACCGCCCCCACCACATCACCACACATAATCCCGCCCCCCCACCACATCACCACACATAATCCCGCCCCCCACCACATCACCACACATAATCCCACCCCCCCAACACATCACCACACATAATCCCGCCCCCCACCCCATTACCACACATAATCGCGCCCCCCACCGCATCACCACACATAATCGCGCCCCCCACCGCATCACCACACATAATCGCGACCCCCCACCACATCACCACACATAACCCCATCCCCCACCGCATCACCACACATAATCCCACCCCCCACCGCATTACCACACATAATCCCGCCCCCCACCACATTACACATAATCCCGCCCTCCACCACATCACCACACATAAACCCGCCTCCCCACCACATCACCACACATAATCCCGCCCCCAACACATCACCACACATAATCCAGTCCCCCACCCCACTACCACACATAAAAACACCCCCCCACCACATCACCACACATAATCCCGCCCCCCACCACATTACTACACATAATCCCGCCCCCACCACATTACCACAGATAATCCCACCCCCCCACATTACCACACATAATCCCACCCCCCACCACATTACCACACATAGTCCCGCCCCCCAACACATCACCACACATAATCCCACCCCCCACCACATTACCACACATAATCGCGCCCCCACCACATAACCACACATAATCCCGCCCCCCACCACATCACCACACATAATCCCACCCCCCACCACATCACCACTCATAATCCTGCCCCCACCACATCACCACTCATAATCCCGCCCCCCACCACATTACCACACATAATCCCACCCCCCACCACAGATAATCCCACCCCCCCACAATACCACACATAATCCCACCCCCCACCACATTACCACACATAATCCCGCCCCCCAACACATCACCACACATAATCCCACCCCCCACCACATCACCACACATAATCCCGCCCCCCACCACATCACCACACATAATCCCGCCCCCTCACCACATTACCACACATAATCCCGCCCCCCACCACATTATCACACATAATCCCGCCCCCCTACCACAATACCACACATAATCCCGCCCCCACCACTTCATTTTAAGTTAATTTACCACCTGTGTAAGCGCTATTGAATGTTGTCATTATTTACTTTAGTTTAATCACCAGCAGCATTAATTAGATAGCAATGAGCATGCCGAGCATTAGCTGGCTGGAAACAGCTAGTATATATATACAGTATATATATACACATATATATAGAATGTTCAAGGTAGGCTGTGTCTAGGACCAGCGTCAGCACCCGGTGCACCCGGGCAAGTGCAAGGGCCCTGAGCAGGCGGCGAGGCAGACTCGCCATCGGGGATACCAGCATGCTGTGGGGGCCCGGTGCCTTTGCCAGTGTTGGCATCCACGAGTGACATCCCCGCCACTTGCTCCGTGCCCTTGCACTTGCAATTCTTACCTCTCCCCTTTCCTCCACTGAGGCATCTTCCGCATCCTCTCACTGTGACGTTTCAGGTCAGAGGGCGCAAAGACATGACTAGTGTGCATCTTCTGGCTGAACAGTCACAGTGCAGAGAGCTGGAGGATGCTGACACTGAGCAGTCCGGAGCAGAGCAGCGGTCATCAAGGAGAGGTGAGTATTGACATTTTTTTTATGTTCGGAGCAATATATGGGGATCATCATATGGGGCCCATTATATATGGAGCATATGAGGCCAATCATACTGTATGGAACATTATATGGGGCTTAATCTGTATTGAGCACTAAATGGGGCCCATTCTGAATGGAGCAATATATGGGGCCCATCATGTACTGTATGGAGCATTATATGGGACTCATTATACTGCATAAAGCAATATATGGGGGTCATTATACTGTATGGGGCATTATATGGTACTCATTATATTGTTTGGAGCATTAAATGGGGCTCATTATACTGTATGGAGCAGTATATTGGGCTCATTATTCTTTATGGAGCATTATATGGGGCCCATTGTACAGTATGGAGCAATGTATGGGGCTCATTATACTGTATGGAGCAATATATCAGGCCTATTATATACTGTATGGAGCAACATATGGGGATCATTATTCTGTATGGAGCAATATATGGGGCTCATTATACTGTATGAAGCATTATATAGGGTCCATTATTCTGTATGGAGCTCATTTCATTATTCTGTATGGAGCACTATGTGGTGCTCATAATACTGTATGGAGCTATACATGGGGCTCATTATTAAGTATGGAGCACTATGTGGTGCCCATAATACTGTATGGAGCAATATATGGGGCTCATTATTCTGAATGAAGCACTATGTGGATTAGCTATTGTATCTGTCCTAGTAATGCAGTCCTAGTATTGTTCTACTATCTTTGGGAAACAAAGGCACACGATAAGTGAAAAAGTCTGCAAATATGAATAACAATCTATGCATGCTGTTTGAACACTCCAGCAATCAGGGAAGACCTCCTTCCACCTTCATTCAAGCCTGTTGAGGAATGCCTAAATGAGAAGTTGTGACCTATTAAAAGTAGGATCTGCCTGTGTTTAGAGAGACTGTACATTACAGTAGCCATGACATCATGTCTCCAACTGAAGAAATACAGAGCTGCTTCATTGACCATCACTGAGTCCTCAGAGTCTTTAGAGAATCAAGGTTTTGACAATTAGGTCACCTGGCCTTGTACATCAATGGACAGTTTCCTAAGCTTGTCGTAACCTCGTCTCGGTGTGTGCTCAACAAAAGTGGGGTGCCACTGCTGGGGGTAGTCGGCCCTGGAAGCACCAAAGTTCCATCTGCACTAATCTTGGCGAACCAGCAGAAGTGTGAGACTCTGTAATGCGCATCTTTGGTATTTGCTCGGACTGTTCTATGTGCTACTGTGAGTTGGTGGTTCAATAAATTATTGCCACACTGTTTTACCCTCACCTTGTCTCGCCTGAGTATTATGCCAACAGTAAAAGGAGAGCAGGCGTTCAGTGGGATGATTCCTGGTCCATGCGATCTTAAGCCAGAGGATGAGATCACCTACTGACCCCCATATCTTCACACAGGCCTCCAAACATTTTAATGCAGCCAACATAAACACCCTTAAAAAATATATAGCAAGGGTAGCATGATCACCCTGTTGATATGGTGGTGGAGGAGTAGGAGGAGAAATCCTGAAGCATATACCCATGTTTGGGTAGGGAGGGGTGCTTGGCAATAGACCAGAAAAAAAAAAACTAGATTTGAGTTTATGTTCTGCTACTGTCATCTGGTGGCATTGAGAAGTCTGGGCCAAACCAGCCCTTGTTCATTTTGATAATAGCCAGCCTGTCAGCATTTTCAGTTGACAAGCGGAAGTGCATATCGGTTATGAAATAAGCAGTTCGACCTGGGTACATTTTGCATGTTTGTACCCTGTTTTGCCCCCAGAATTTTGTGTTTGGATGTTTCGCCAGTTTGTCCTTGTGGTCCATGAATTGCCGTCCGTCATCAATCCTCATGTCACAAAAGGACTGTACAGAGTGCTGCACTTTTGTGACATGTTAAATCAACTGTTTCCATCTGACATCTAGACTGCACTCCGTGACCCAAGGAGCTGCAGCTGCGTCAGGTAAGAATCATCCTGGGGGACAAATGCTGGGGACGAAATGTACCCGGGGGCGAACTGCTGGGGGCAAACTGCTGGGGGAGAGCTGCTGGGGGTGAAACATCCTATAACCCTCTAATCCCAGCCACACCCCTAACCCCAACACACCCCTAACCCCAACCCACCCCTAACCCTAATCCCAACCCTAACCACACCCCTAACTCCAACACACCTCTAACCCTAATCCCAACCATAACCCTAACCACACCCCTAACCCTGACACATCCCTAATCTCAACCCTAATCCCAACTGTAAACGTAATCCAAACCCTAACCTAACTTTAGCCCTAACCCTAACTTTAGCCCCAACCCTAACTTTAGCCCCAACCCTAACCCTAACTTTAGCCCCAACCCTAACTGTAGCCCCAACCCTAACAGTAGCCCTAACCTTAACTGTAGTCCCAAACCAAACCCTAACCCTAATGCGAAAATGGAAATAAATACATTTTTTTATTTTATTATTTTTCCCTAACTAAGGGGGTGATGAAGGGGGTTTGATTTACTATTTATAGCTGGGTTTTTAGCGAATTTTTATGATTGGAAGCTGTCACACACTAAAAGACGCTTTTTATTGCAAAAAATAGTTTTTGCGTCTCCACATTTTGAGAGCTATAATTTTTCATATTTTGGTCCACAGAGTCATGTGAGGTCTTGTTTTTTGCGGGACAAGTTGATGTTTTTATTGGTTCCATTTTTGGGCACGTGATACTTTTTGATCGCTTTTTATTCTGATTTTTGTGAGGCAGAATGACCAAAAACCAGCTATTCATGAATTTCTTTTGGGGGGGCGTTTATACCGTTCCACATTTGGTAAAATTGATAAGGCAGTTTTATTCTTTGGGTCAGTACGATTACAGCGATACCTCATTTGTATTTTTTTTTATGTTTGGCGCTTTTATACGATAAAAATTATTTTATATAAAAAATAATTATTTTTGCATCGCTTTATTCTGGTATGTGCACACGCTGCGGTGTGCTGTGTTGATTTTTCCGCACTGATTTTGATAAATCCACAGGGCAAAAACACAGCGGTTTTGCTGCGGATTTATTGCGGTTTTACTGCGGATTTTCCGCGTTTTTTGTGCGGATTCTGCTGCGGTTTTACACCTGCGGGTTTTTAATATGGAGCAGGTGTCAAACCGCTGCTGATTCCGCACAAAGAATCGACATGCTGCGGAAAAAAACGCAGCGTTTCCGCGCATTTTTTTCCGCAGCATGTGCACAGCGGTTTTTGTTTTCCATAGGTTAACATTGTACTGTACACCGCATGGAAAACTGCTACGGATCCGCAGCGTCAAAAATGCAACGTGTGCACATACCCTGAGGACTATAACTTTTTAATTTTTTTGCTGATGACGCTGTATGGTGGCTCGTTTTTTGCGGGACAAGATGACGTTTTCAGCTGTACTATGTTTATTTATATCCGTCTTTTTGATCGCGTGTTATTTCACTTTTTGTTCGGTGGTATGATAATAAAGCGTTTTTTGACTCTTTATTTATGGTGTTCACTGAAGGGGTTTACTAGTGGGACAATTTTATAGGTCGGGTTGTTACGGATGCGGCAATACTAAATATGGGTACTTTTATTGTTTTGTTTTGTTTTATTTAGATAAAGAAATGTATTTATTGCAAGTCCAAAGAAAAAAAGCAATAGACAGCACCGCCAATAAGTCTGAATCATATGTTGAGCATACCTGTTTGTGGATATAGGCTTACTTGCGGATCCTGGGTGCTTGAACCGTATATGACAAAGATGCAGTCCATGTTCCAAGAAAAACAGGTTACAGCACTCACCGATCCTTTTAGTACTTTAATCAAACATAGTTTATTCAAACATAGTTACAATCTTCACAGCTCGGGGGTGTGCAGGAGACGGAGTGTGCAAGCATAGACGACGGCCGTTTTGGGCCTGGTATGGCGCTTCCATAAATGTATTTATTGGAACAATATTTTTTCTAGCCAGAACTTCATGGACCAGGCATCGTCCCGCCTAACACCAGCTCTCCCATTAATGTGGACATAATGCTACTCAGACAACACATGATGAGGGTAAAACAGTGTGGCAATGCTTTATTGAACCACAAAACAGGCATAACACATAGAACAGTCCCAGCAAAATTCCCCAAGATAGTGCACATTAGAGTCTGACCCGCTGACCCCCCGGGATAATGGCAGATGTTACGTCAGAGCTGTCAGGGTCAGCTACCCCACGTGTGGTACACACAGAGAGGAGGTAATGACAAGCGTAGGAAGATGACAGTCCATGGAATCCATGCGAGGTACAAGGCCAGATGACACGAGAGTCACAACCTGGCATATCCGAACATCTCCATGAAGCCAGGCGATCAGCGGGTCCCAGTCCTGGCTTTCTCTAAATGTTTACCCAAGGTCCAGTGATGGTCAATGGAGCAGATCTGTATTCTGCCAACCGAAGCCAAAAAACCCTAGGTTGTTTCCTGTAGAATGATAGATCCGTGTCCCTAGTGATGGTGCCATGATGAATTGGCTGCAGTCCTGTCTCTGGTCCTTTGGGTGTTTAGGTGGCTTGGCTGAATCTCTGGCTCTCTCACTCTCTCCATCTCAGTCTCTTTATACGGAGGTATGTAACCTATTCTTAGATTTACCCAGTGTCCTTCAGTCCAGCCTCATAGATAAGGGAAACAATAGTGATGAGATGAAATAGCATTACTTGAATATTTAACCTATTTGCATAGTTTTTCCCTCTCTGCTTTCGAAGTCAGCAAACTGGTTCCATAATACAATGCATAATTAGCATATCAGCAAACATCACTGTTCATCAAAGACAAGCGCACACTGTTATATGAAATATTAGCTTATAAGTCACTATTGCAGGCTTATGCAAGCAAAAGTATAGATAACAGCATATTCTTCTTGGTTTGCTAAAAATAGTCATCTGGGTAATTAAGATATAATCCGATTTTTTTCACAGCCAACAAGTACCGTGAAACCTGAGTTTGGGCCCTGATGTGGCCCTGTATCATACATTTGGGAGAGCTCTTACTCCTACATTCGGAAGGTCCCTCCCTTGTGCCAAATAGTTAGCCACATAGTGGAATACATATTCCCCATATCTTTACAATGCCATTTCAAACATGACCATTTGAATTTTGGGCTATGCCCGCCACCACCGTCATGTCCACTACCATGTCATTATGCGGCCCTCACTTTTAATTTTCAGAGGGCTGTGAAACCTGCATTTTGTAAGGTCCTCAGTTCATTTTTTGCCACCAGACCCCAATGGAACCACTGTCATAGCGGGTGAAGCTGCTGTAAGGGGAATATAATGCCGGAGTTGGGTGAGCTGTATGATCAATGTCAGTAAATTGGATTCTACCAGACACCAAAGTCATTAGAATTAAATTCAGAATACAGTGTATGCAAGCAAGGGCCTGTATTGTGGTCAGTCTGTGAGGCCTGAAATCCATGTCAGGAACATATACAGTACAAGCCTCATTTTACTTGGAAGCAACCCTCCTCAAGGGAAAGAGACAGGAGTGCCATTGACCAATCAGCACAAGCCTACGTACTTCTTATGAAAACTACCAAACCAGGCAGAATATATATTTTGCATGGTTTTGAGCAACAATGGAGTAATTACAGGATATGTCCCAGAGAGTGTGGAGGTCTGTGGAGTGCATTACTCAGGTAACAGGTAGTTCTACATAGCTCAGGTAAAGGCCTTAGTGTGGCAATGACCATGTTCCAATATGTGTAAAGCTGTGGCCTGAATAGGTCTGTGGGGCGTATTAACCCTGTCACTTAAACATGCCTAAAATATACAGACACTGGCCAATACCACACTAACATTTTTTTGTAAGGACACAAATTTAGAAAATGGAAGGGAAGCAACAGTTTAATAAAGAGAAACAAGTCTCATTTAGGAGCCTCGAAAAGTCAGCAATGATCTTTGTCCAGCCCCGGACTTTATAAATTGCTAACAAATATGTATGCACAAAAAATAGCAAATAACTCTGTATATAGATGAGCCACACAGATGTAACCACTAGAACAATTAACTGAATACAGCGCAAGTGGAATTAAAACGTAACTTTTACTAAGATAATATAAAAGTACACATCAAAAAAAAGCCACCCAAAAAAGTGATATAACAAATATGTATGCCCTATCTAACTAACAATTTGTGAACATACATATATGCTGACAAGGGACAACTGAACACTGCGCTGGGACAATGAACCTGATGTGGTTGTTGTTTGTTGTGTCTGTGCAACTGCAGGTTGTGGACAGGAGGCCTCAGATCCTCCTTCCTGGACTGCAGAGTGAGAATGATGTAACACAGGGGAAGGGCCATTGGTTTCACCATCAGACACTGGGGTGCTGCATATATGAGCAGTATATGGCGTATGCTAGCAGAGGTATTATGTTGAATTTCCCTTTACACAGGGATGTGTGGGTAAGATTTTAGAACTTGCAGCATATACTGTATATACAGAGCATGTTTCATTACTCATATTATTATTCTGTGTAAGGCTGAAACCTGAAGAAGTCCAGACCCCCAAAACAATCTCCGGCTACCAGATACATGCTTAAAGAGACTGTGAGAAGGGCAGCACAATAAAAAAAAAGTATAATAGAATTCATAGAGATTTAGAATAGAAATTTGACCATTGCACAATGTACAAAGGTTTCCAAAAATTACCCCAAGGGGACTGTGTAATACACGCTGAAAGAGACCATGATGGGGACCTCACAATACATTTTGCAGTTATTAAAATAGGTAGAGATAGGGAGTAAAAGTTTCACCATTGCACAATTGCAAAGTTTTCCAAAAATTACCCAAGGTGTCTGTATCGTACACACTGAAAGACAGCGTGATGGGGACTTCATAATACATTGTGCAGTTATTACAATAAGTACAGATAGGGAGTACAAGTTTCATCATTGCAAAATGTGCAAAGGTTTCAAAAAATTAGACAAGGAGTCTCTCAGACCAGCTGAAAGACGTTGTCATGGGGACATCACAATGCACTTAGCAGTTATTACAAGAAGTAGAGATAGAAAGTACAAGTTTCACCATTATGCAATGTGCAAAGGTTTAAAAAAAATTAGCCAAGGGGTCTGGGGCGCCCCTGAGGTCCAGTTGCCACAGAGGTACTACACCTCATCCAGAGGTGTGGGACTCCGCTCTTGGGTAAGGAGGGGGGCATGATCTAGAACCCATACACTTACATTCAACACCAGACCTCTCAAGGCCAGGGAGGAACTAGGTAGAGGGTGTGGGTGGAGAAAGTAGAGTTGTCATGGAAACAAGAGGGAGGAGTGAGTTAGAGGGAGAGACAGTTGGAGCTGGGGACATGAGCAGAGAGGAGCTCATTGCAGCACCAGAGAAGAGAGTGAAAGAAGTTCCATAGAGTAAGAGAGAAAGAAGGGGTCCTTGGGGCACTGGTAGTGAGCAATCTACCCGTTGGGCCCGTATCCACCCCAACTGTAGTTCGAGGGAGACAGTTGGAGCTGGGGACATGAGCAGAGAGGAGCTTGTTGCAGCACCAGAGTAGAGAGTGAAAGAAGTTCCATAGAGTAAGAGAGAAAGAAGGGGTCCTAGGGGCACTGGTAGTGAGCAATCCACATGTGGGGCCCGTATCCACCCCAACTGTAGTTCAAGGGAGAGACAGTTGGAGCTGGGGACATGAGCAGAGAGGAGCTCATTGCAGTACCAGAGAAGAGAGTGAAAGAAGTTCCATAGAGTAAGAGAGAAAGAAGGGGTCCTAGGGGCACTGGTAGTGAGCAATGCACCCGTGGGGCCCGTATCCACCCTGACTGTAGTTCAGTGGAGGGACCAGGTTGGGGTGGAGGAACCGACCCCCAAGACTAGTGGAGAACTACAAGGCTCAGCTAGCCAGCCGGAGGCTGTGGTATCTGTATGTGCTGCAGCCAAATCCACACGTATTTGCTGAAAAGGCAGCCATATAGGATCAAGGGGACCAAGAGGACGTAGCCCGACAAGATCTGAGGCTGCTGGCTTGGGACACTGTGTGTGAAGGCGCAGGGCAGAAGAGGAGAGAGCTGGCTGAACCACAAACCTGGAGGACACAGCACCCCAACTGGGGACCGCATCTAAGAACTGTGAGTAAACTGTGGAAACTTCACCCTGCTGTGTCCTCTGAATTATTGCTACACCACCTGCCCTGCACCACAACATCCACCATCACATTTAACATCACCAACAGCTTTAACTACCCTGGGGCCTAGCTCTACCCATGGAGAGCTGTACCAACTTTGCTGCGTCACCAGCTGCCCCAGTGGACTTGCACCGCAGCGTCGGACATCCATTGCCGAACACCACGGGTGGCGTCACAAACAATCTCCCCATAAACTTTATTCCCCTTTAATTTCAATTAGCTTTTTACTGGAGGCCCAGGTCCACGGACCAGGTCACTGCTGCCGTGACCACCCCCTTAAGCACCATTGGACCCGGCCCAAGTACCCCACGGCCCTGGTGGGCGTTCCAGGTCTCTCTCAGACCAGCTGAAAGATGCAGTGATGGGAATGTCACAATAATACACTTAGCAGTTATTACAAGAGGTAGAGATATAGCAGGGAAACCAATTGATCATGAAGGTCAAGCTCCATGATATCCATAAAAAATATTTTTTTTTCATAATTCATTAAAAAAATATTTTTTACACAATCGACATAAATGTCACAAGCCCCCTATGGGGAGGTATATATTGGCATATGCATTTCACACCTTGCAGTTCTTAATCATTGCAGAGGTATTTTTGATTTAGCATTTTTGTTTTTTGCTCTTTATTCCCACAGCCATAACTGTTTTATTTTTAGGTCAAAATGTCCATTTGAGGTCTTGTTTTTTTGCGGGATGAGTTGTACTTTTGAAGGACACAATTGTTTTTAACATATCGTAAACTGGAAAACAGAAAAAAAAGATTCAAGTGTGGTAAAATTGCCAAAAAAGTGCAATTCCATAATTGTTTTTTGTTTTGTTTGTTTTTACCATGTTCACTAAATGCTAAAACTGACCTGCCATTATGATTATCCAGGTCATTACAAGTTCATAGACACCAAACATGTCTAGGTTCTTTTTTATTTAAATGGTGAAAAAAAAATCCGAACTTTGGTTAAAAAAAAAAGTGCCATTTTCTGAAACCTGTAGCATCATCATTTTTCATGATCATTGGCTGGGTGAAGGCTTATTTTTTGTGCGCCGAACTGACGTTTTTACTGATACCATTTTGGTGTAGATATGATCTTTTGATCAACCGTTAATGCATTTTATTTCTATGTAGCGGCGTACAAAAAACGTAATTCTGACAGAGACATGTCATGCCAAACCATCGGTGACCCGCGATCATGTGATGGGATCAACGATGGGCTGGATTTCCGGAGTACTTCTGGAAAGCACGAGTTAACTGCTGCTGTCAGAGATTGACAGCAGCATTTAACTAGTTAACAGCCACGTGTGGATCGCGATAACACCCGCGGCTGTTAGAGGCACATGTCAGCTGTTCAAAACAGCTTTGTTTGTTTTGAACGGCTGACGTGTTGGGAAAGATATGGGCTCTGGCACTGACCCATAAAGGGAGGGATTCCGACTTGGGCGTACTATTACTGTACTGTTAAAGCTGCCACCAAGTTACGCAAATTATCGCACACAACCAAACCTGGTTGGACGTTCAGTGGGAGAACCACAGATCTGTCTGTTCTTTCTTCCCTTTCAACAGCTCGGCTGCATTGTGACCTTTATCACTTAAACAGATGAGCTTCAGCAGAGCGTGCTGCCGCTTCATCAAGGCAGTGCTGCAGATTTCTCAGGTGGGAAGTAATGGGGAGGCTAGTTCCGCTGAGGATGAGGAGGAGGAGGAGAAACAGGAATTGGAATACGAGGATACTGAAACCCTGATGGAAGTTGGGCCCGCTATTCTTGGTGTGGGTAAGATGCGTGATGTCCCAGCCTCTGACTCTGTTGCAGACTTCCCCAGGTTAACCCAGTGTGCCATCAGGGAAATGTATCATCCCTGTCCACAAGAACTTGTCCACGTGTCTGTGGTTAAATGGACCATCCCTGTGACTGCTGATATTGTGTAACACGTGCTTATGTAACGCAGGGACGGTACACCTCGAAAAATAGTGTCAGCTGAGAATCGAGTACCGTGGGGCTGCAAATACTGCAAATTACAGTTGTTTTATCTGAAGGACTTTCAGAAAAAAATGGCATACAGGGGAACAACGCACCCTTGGCCTGTTATCTAGCCAAGTGCAGGAGGCTCTGTGAAACAGTTGACTGAGTTCTACCTCTGGGCAAACCACTACCTCTTCTTGCCTGTTTTCTTGCTACGGATCCATCCTTGTCTTCACTGCTGTGCTAGCTAGGTGTGCCACCATGCCAGGTTAAATCAGTGGCCTCATCATCAACCACATCGTCTTCCAATTCCTCAATCTGATTCTCCTTCTGAGCTACGATTTGAGGCTGACTTGATGGTAACTGTGCCTCATGATTATCATCCACCTCTTCAGACACCTCATCAGACATCAATTGACCTTCCCCAATGTGCCTTTCTGCTGGCTGTGGGTGCTTTGTTTGGGCATCACTGCACTCCACCTTCTCATGACCCTCTTTAATGATGCACATTGAGTGGCCTGACAAATTACAAGGAACATAAGCAGTTCCTCAGAGTGGCCAGTGTTGCGGTCACATGTCTCCTGGGACTTGAAGGTGGGAGGAAGAAGGAACAGGTTGAGGATTCAGTGGCCCAGCCTCTTGGCTACTGAGACTGCACTGTGTGGAAGACTACATGGTTCTGCTTATCAACACACTGGAGCCTTTGTCTGCCATCCAACCCACAACATCCTCGAACTTGTCTGGTTTGTTAGTGGTGTAGCGTGCTGACCAAATTTTGACAGGAACCTAGAATGAGATACAGTCACCTTCGGATCTAGATGTCACACAACCTTGGCGAGCACCACCACATCCACGTCCCTTAACGTCACCCTTTCTCATCTTGAATGCGTTATGCTTATGAAACTAAAAAATACTGGCTTTATTTTTCACAAGTACCCTTACAAAGGTCTTATGTACAAATTCACTGTATCTAGCAATGTGTGGCTATTTATTTGGAGATTGTCTTGCTGACACACTCCAAATGCATATTAATGAAAATTATTGACCCTGCTAAATTGTTACGTAAGATTATCTGTACCCTGATTGAGCCAGTCACACAACTAGTAGATAAAGATACGTTATAATTTAAAACAATAGAAAGTTATGATTTTTTTTTCACTCGCCTTGCTGACACACTCCAAATGCGGAGTAATGAAGATTATTGCCCCTGCTAAATTGTCACGTACAAATATCTGTACCTGGATTGCGCCAGTCGCACAACTGCTAGATAAAGATATCCTATTTTTTAAACCAATAGAAAATTATGATTTTTTTAAATCGTCTTGCTGACACACTCATAATGCGAAGTAATGAAGATTATTGCCCGTGCTAAATTGGCACATGCGATTATTTCTACCCAGATTGCACTAGTCGCACAACTGCTAGACAAAGATTAGGTATTTTATGTGGAAAGTAGCAGAGAGCTACAGCATGTACTTGCAATGATGACAACAACCAGGTGCCTGTCTTTTACCCTCCCTCCCTCCTATTAAATCTCTCCCTACTAAATCCCAACTTAACAAACAACTAATCTTGACAATCTTCAGCTCTTAAAAGAGCTTTTTGGAATAAATAATGCTCACTGTAACCTCTTATCACTTTCTCTACGCTCCTTTCCCTTTCCCTATGCTGAAACTATGCTCTCCCTATGCTATTGATGCAATGTGTGCAAGAAGGCGTCGGCAGCCTTTACATAGTATCTATGATGCTGGAAGGCCAGCCAATCACAGTTATGCCACACCAAAAGATGGCTCTGACATTACTGTGATTGGCAAGCCAGCCCAGCATGTACATTGGCTGGGCTGGGTCACTCGAATATACCGAGGTGAATACCTAATTACTCTAAGAATAACGTACTATTTGTGAGAGTAACGAATATTGCTGAATGTATTCGCTCATCACTAATAATTAAGATCAACCTTATATAATATACTTTTTTTTTCTACAGATAATGCGGTCATGCATGGTGTTACTATTGCATGTCATTTTCATTGACACAAATGCAGCAGAAGAAAATGAGAGAGCAGATGGAAACATTCACTACAACTGTTCATTGTGCTCTGAACAAGATGATTTAGCATGTTTAATTTTAATACGCTTTTCATGTTTCAACTACGCATGGACTCATATGTCAGTTGTGAGATCAAAGATTTTCTCATGCTATATCCAGTTCTAATGATGGACAGTTCCTGCATTTGGATTTTTGGGGCGGCTGTATACAGCAGCTGTTGCTGTGTTTTGCAAACACGTTCTTGTATCCTATGACCACCAATTTATTCTGCTACATACAAGTATAAAATAATTTTCCTCTGCATCTCTTTGCAATGCCAAATATGAACAAGTCGATATATTTCAAATAAAAGTCTTTCTCCTGTGGGCATATGGCATTACACGGTATTCTTGGTGAAGCCAACAAAAATATATTTCATAAGAGTGTATTCTGCTTAATAATTCACATCATATAGTTTGCTGAAACTTCTTGCAAGTCTACTTCTAGATTTACATAGTTATTTTAACCATTTATTTGCTTATAACCTGTATAAAAAATAAAAATTGCTGGATTGTTTGCAACTTTTAGTTTAACATGTTTAAAAACCATTCCTAAAACTCAAAATTGTATGTCCAAATGGCATTGCTGAAATTTGTAGTATATTTCTGGACGCGATTCTAACCAAAGTAGATACAATGTATTTTAATTAAAGACATTTTGAGAAGGCTTCTCCATTTATCATACATGCCCCATGGACAAAGAAGATGCATTTCCTAAACATCATCCGAAGAGGAGAAGAGGTTAGCTGGCCTAGCTATTATAATGAGACACTTAGCCAGCTGCCTTCACGTAAAGCATTGAAGATGCACAAGTATATTAGTCTCTCTTTCTTTTGTGAAACATGGGACCAGAAGTGGATACTACACAAGATAAAAAAAAGACCATGAGTTCCTTCTACACCAAATCGTGCTCTTACATGAGAACGACAAACGTCCTAAGAGTCATTACTCTAGGCAACCTTTCTCTGGTTTATAGAGTCTCCTTATAGGTTTTCGTGTATCCACAGTTTTTCTGTGGGAAAGACTAATAGTCTGTTTCAAAGACCAACAATCTTAGGTGCAAAAAGCTATCAACAAAACAATTAGGGTATGTGTCCACCTTCAGGATGGCCGGTGGTATGGATGGAGCGGCAAACCCGCTCCGCCCTAAGCCCCGCCCCCTTCTGTGATGCGATGATGCGGGATGTGTTCATTGCACACATCCGGCATCATCGCACCCCACACATAGGGCCCTGTGATATACCTTGCGGCGGCACAGCGGCGCCGCAAGGTATACGGACATGCTGCGATCTAAAAAGATGCCCAGCATGTCTGGAATCGCAGGGCCGCTGGGTGCGTGTTACCACGCATAGTGGAGACGGGATTTGAGAAAATCCCCTCCACTATGCTGTAACATCTGGACGCTGCGTGTTTGACGCTGCGGCTCTGCGCAGCGTCAAACACGCAGCGTTTCCTGCACGTGGAAACATACCCTTACTTGTTAAATTGTGATCCACTAAACAATTCTAGACAATGCATTTTAGCATTTCACCTTGACAAAACATTTCCCTTGGAACTGCTGCATGTGAGATGCCCAGAAACATTATGGTCTTGGTTATTCAGCAAAATCAAAGAAATGCTATTCTCAATATTACTTGTCCCTTTTTAATAACTGGACCACTTATTTAATATATTTTTGTTTGGTTGCAACAATGGTCTAAGCCATGTTCAGATATCATATTATCATACTTGTGTGCAAAAGGAATTGTAATTTTAGTCCTGGCACTTTCATCTGCTTCCCTCGCCATCAACATTAAAATCTGTATTACTCAATAATTCACATTGTTAAACAATATAGCAAATACGTAACGAAGACATTGGTTCCAACATCGACCACACATATGGAAATGTATGCTATTTTTATATTTCCTGAAGTCCTACAAACAAAAACTGGAAAGGTCACAGCGTAACGGATCTTTCACCGTAATTAAACAAATACCCTTTGGCAAGGATATTGTATTACATTTGAACATGCCTTATATTGATCATAAGAAAAGGAAAAGTCTTGATAGACTTTGCAGCTGAAACTCAAGTATTGCTTTCACTTGTGTCACAGCTGGTCTGTGTTTCATGCATCTTCACCCTTCTTCACAACCTGACATTTGCAACAAGAAATGGAGTCCTGTGGCGATACTGAGATTCTGTGGCACACAATAATGTTTCTAAATCATTTTTTCTTTTCTTTTCTTTTCTTATGCCAGGCCCCCCACATAGATAACAGCCATGTAGCTACCTTGTCCTACAGTTCACTATGAACAAATTACAAGCAAGTCTTAAAAGCCTAAAAGGTAAAGGAGATATTATAAAGTTTTAGCCAATGTAACACACACTGACCACTATAAGTATTAAACTATTATATTTTTATAAATAAATCTAATAGTTTCACCCCAACAATATGTACTTAATGCATCACTACGCAATGCACAACTGACCACACTAATCAACAATGTGCAAGACACAAAATAGCATGTATTACTTTATTAATTATTAGCATCATTATTATTATTACTTTATTAAAGTTCAAAAATGCATAAAAATGTTTGTATGCAAGGGAAAAGATACCAAACAAGATAAAATAAGTAAATTAAAAAAATGAAGCAAATATATAAACATAAACAGGCAGGTAGACCATTATAACTGAGGCTAACAATAAAGTGGAAAGCGAGCAAAATGTAGGGAAATAGGAAAAAGAGGAACTGCCTGAAGGAAAAAGTTTAAAAGGCTTAAAGGGCAAAAACAACTCCAAAACTTAAGATAAGCAGCACATTAAGCAAGGTGTGTTTTGGGAAGTTAATGCCTATTTGGTTCTTTGTATTTGTTATTTCAGGTGCTACTCATCTTTAGTTTTTAGGCAACTGGTGGCCTACCTGGGAAGTGATCTCTTTCTTCTATTTACCTACATTTTATGTCATTGCACTTGCACGTTACTGCCAGCTTCAATATATTGATGAACTTGCCTGTCATATCTAAATATAGATTTACCGGGTTTCAACCTTTTGTAATCTTGAAAAGTGATTGCACTGACCTGCATGCAAAAGCTAAGTTACCTTTCTGACACCCAGCCCGACTGTCCAAGAAGAGATAGCTCCTAAGGAGCCAATAAAAATATTAATTTTATCCAGCTCCAGACCAAGCATCAGAGGCAGCTAAGATGGTCCCTGCAATTCTCAGTTTCAAGAGAAGCTCAATGATGCCAGTGAGTCTATTTTGAATACTGATGCCTGGGTGAATCAAACTCAATCTTGTATACAGACAGCATGGCACAAGATACTGGAAGAGGCCCAGCAACAGATTTACTGATTGAGCGAGCTCAAGGAGGGACTTAGTCTCCTGGAAGAGGAAAATGAGACATTGCATACCACCACTAAAATCCAAGATCACAAGTGACTTGGAGAACACCTTGAGTATTTGTAGAATTGTTCCCGCAGTGAATCTGTGTCTGTGGGGCCTTCCTGAGTTGGTCAAGACCTGAGAGTCCCTTGACAAGCAGGAGCTACTGAAAGCTCTGGACCTGAAACACAAATATCACAATAATTGAGTGAACTGTATTGGGCCTGACCCTGTAAGTGTGGCAAATTGATGGCATGAATTGCACAAGGAAGGTCTAAATTGTGTTATAAAAATGGCTTGATTGACACAACTAGGGAGTGAAGACTATTCAACCCTGCATTATTAGAATTTTACATGAGTGCGACAAATGTTAAAGTCCATCTGGTTTATTGCAGTCCTCATAAACCACATCACAGGAAACTCAAAAATAGCCCTTGTCCAGCTCAAAGTACAACATAAAGCAAAAAGTCCATACAATATTGTTGGTTAGCTCACCTGGCTTAGAGTCCAGCTTCTTAGTCCTTTAGCAAAGGCACTCAATCCAGGAGATCTGCATACTTCCATACCCAGCCATGTGTGAGACAAACAGCTCTCAGTTTACAAAGGGAGCCACACCCGGGGTGGAGCTATGGTGAGTAGCTGTCTTTCCCAACTGTTCAGCTGCTCATAATCAATGTGTCATGGCTGATTAAACCCTTTTAGTCCTATATGTACTAAAGCATTACTCCAAGTTTATCTCCCAACCACTAGGTATCCGACAGCCACCTTACAGAATGAACAAACAAAAAAACACCCTAAATACTTCATAAAGATGTCATTGTGTTTATGTTATATACAGTCATAGGCACAAGTGTTGGCACCCTTGAAATTGTTCCAGAAAAGAAAGTATTTCTCCCAGAAAAGTATTGAATTACACATTTTGTTACACACGTTTATTTCCTTGTGTGTATTGGAACAACACAAGAAAACAGAGAAATAAAGGCAAATTGGCCATAATTTCAAAGAAAACTCCAAAAATTGTTAGCACCCTCAACCTAATAATTGATTGCACACACTCTTATACACTCACCGGCCACTTTATTAGGTACACCATGCTAGTAACGGGTTGGACCCCCTTTTGCCTTCAGAACTGCCTCAATTCTTCGTGGCATAGATTCAACAAGGTGCTGGAAGCATTCCTCAGAGATTTTGGTCCATATTGACATGATGGCATCACACAGTTGCCGCAGATTTGTCGGCTGCACATCCCAAAGATGCTCCATACAAGGCAGGATGGATCCATGCTTTCATGTTGTTTACGCCAAATTCTGACCCTACCATCCGAATGTCGCAGCAGAAATCGAGACTCATCAGACCAAGCAACGTTTTTCCAATCTTCTACTGTCCAATTTCGATGAGCTTGTACAAATTGTAGCCTCAGTTTCCTGTTCTTAGCTGAAAGGAGTGGTACCCGGTGTGGTCTTCTGCTGCTGTAGCCCATCTGCCTCAAAGTTCGACGCACTGTGCGTTCAGAGATGCTCTTAGGCCTACCTTGGTTGTAACGGGTGGTGATTTGAGTCACTGTTGCCTTTCTATCAGCTCGAACCAGTCTGCCCATTCTCCTCTGACCTCTGGCATCAACAAGGCATTTCCGCCCACAGAACTGCCGCTCACTGGATTTTTTTTCTTTTTCGGACCATTCTCTGTAAACCCTAGAGATGGTTGTGCGTGAAAATCCCAGTAGATCAGCAGTTTCTGAAATACTCAGACCAGCCCTTCTGGCACCAACAACCATGCCACGTTCAAAGGCACTCAAATCACCTTTCTTCCCCATACTGATGCTCGGTTTGAACTGCAGGAGATTGTCTTGACCATGTCTACATGCCTAAATGCACTGAGTTGCCGCCATGTGATTGGCTGATTAGAAATTAAGTGTTAACAAGAAGTTGGACAGGTGTACCTAATAAAGTGGCCGGTGAGTGTATAGTAGAACATATATGACTCTAATCAATCACTTCCTATAACCATCAACAAGCCTCTTTCAGCTCTCATCTGGAATTTTTGACCACTCTTCTTGTGCAAATTGCTCCAGGTCTCTCATATTTGAAGGGTGCCTTCTCACAACAGCAATTTTAAAATCTCTCCACAGGTGTTCAATGGGATTAAGATCTGAACTCAATGCTGGCCACTTCAGAACTCTCTAGTGCTTTGCTTCCATCCATTTCTTGGTGCTTCTTAAAGTATGTTTGGGGTCATTCCTGTCAGAAGATCCATGACCTAAGATGCAAACCCAGCTTTCTCACACTGGGAACTACATTGTGACCCAAAATCTATAGATAATCTTCAGACTTCATGACGTATTGCACACAGTCAAGGCATCCAGTGCCAGAGGCAGCAAAACAACACCAAAATGTCTTTGAACCTTCACCATATTTAACTGTAGTTACTGTGTTCTTTTCTTTGTGGGCCTCACTCCTTTTTTAGTAAAATGTATAATGATGTGCTTTACCAAAAAGTTCTATCTTGGTCTCATCTGTCCACAACAAGCTTTCCAAATAGGATTTTGGCTTACTTGCATACATTTGGGTAAATTGCAGTCTAGCTTTTTTTACATCTCAATGTCAGCAGTGGGTTCCTCCTGGGTCTCCTGTCATAGCGTTTAATTTCATTGAAAAGTTGACTTATAGTCCGCACTGACAATGATACAACCAGAGCCTGAAGGACAGGTTGAATTTCTTTGGAACTTGATTAGGGCAGCTTATCCACTATCCAGACTATCTTGCATTGCAACCTTTCATCAATTTTTCTCTGCTGTCCACGTCCAGGAAGATTAGTAACAGAGCCATGGGTTATAAACGTCTTGATTATATTGCGCATTGTGGACAAAGGAACATCAAGATCTCTAAAGATGGACTTATAACCTTGAGATTGTTAATATTTTTCAACCGTTTTGGTTCTTAAGTCCTCAGACAGTTCTCTTCCTATTTTTCTGTTCTCCATGCTTAATGTGGCACACTCAGACAGGCAATGCAAAGTGTCAGCGTCTCCCCTTTTTATCTGGTTTCATATTGCACACAACTGATACTAACCACAGATGAGTTTGAACAAGCATCACATGCTTGAAGCAAAGTTGTTTAACACACAATTTTGGAAAGGTGCCAACAATTTTGTCTGGCCTATTGTTAGGGTTTTGTGTGAAATGATGTCAAATTTGTCTTTTTTTTTTGTTTTTTGGTGTTGCTCCAATACACACAAAGGAAATCAACATGTGTATAACAAAACAGGTGTAATTGCAATAATTTTCTGGGAGAAATGCTTCATTTTCTGGGACAATTTGAAGGGTGACAACACTTTTGGCCATAACTGTGTTCGGTACCATGAAGTTGTACAATTCAAAAAATCAAAGAAGTAGCAGGTGTCACCAAGATCTGAAAATGATAAAATTTTCAAGCACTCAGTCCCTGTGGCATTTGGGAGGGACATAAAAGCCAGATTGAAATTATATTTTTTTTTAGTATATGAAGCCTTGGATCAAATTTTATGTGGTGATTGTGTGATGCCTGCTGTTTGGTGTTGTGCCAGTTATCAGCAAAACCTGCGAAGCACCGAATCTTTGAATTGAGAAACCTTGATTAATCACTCCGGCAGATCACAATGCGTGTATGCTGAGATGTCAGCAGTGTTCAACATTGTGGGTCCAAGCAATTGGGAGAACAATGACAAACTAGAATGATGCCAAGAGATGTACAGTGGAGAGCAAATGGATTGTCAGATTAAGAGAATGGCATAATGATCCATTTTATAATTCAAGTGAAATTGGAGGTCACATGCCAAGCCTATAACATCAAACAGTGTCTATAAAAACCATCAGAAGGTAATTGCATGACATTGGACTATTATTCAGACATTCAGACACAGGTCCTCCTTGTTCACACACCACCATTGTGAAAGGCTATCTTGCGTCAGGGCAAGATGGCAATGGAGGCTAAAATGGAGTTCTATCTTCTTCAGCAATGAGTCTAGCATTGGTATATAGCACAATAATAGCCAGAGATTGGTCTGGAGACCATGTGTGTACGAACACGAAGAGGCATTCATGAGGGAACATCACACCAGTCCTACTCCCGGAATTATGGTACTGGGTAGCATAATGTATTCTAGATGGTAGAGACCAATTTCATTAATAGATCTAAAACAAATAATGCCATAAAAAATAATGTTTGATAGACTAGCTGAATTGTTGCTGCCAGGCCTGGTGGGTGCTTTGCAGATGTATTTTGTCAAGGGAAGTAGTAATTTTGTAGTTTTGAATAGGACTCAACACCATCTCATGCCAGTTGTCAGATGCATCTGACTGAGGCTGGTGGTGGACAGGCTAGGGATAGTAAGGGATTTTTGTACCTTACTGTCAAGCATTTATAACAATCTAAAAGTAGATGTTCACACTCAAGGTTTTTGTCTCTTCCCTTCCCCTTGTGCAATGGGTATAGGCAGGAATGTCCCATCTCGCAGCTTCTCTTTGATCTGGTGATGGGACCGCTAGCAAGAATTTTTAAGGTCACAAGCTTCTATAAATGCATCTATAAAAGGTAGACACAGCAGAAGTAAAACTTCAAATTTTTTTTTCAAAACCACTGTTTTATTGAATCCCAAGGCTCACTTACTTACTAATATTCCATGTGATCTCAACCTTTTGTGAGTTTTCACGTTATAAGAAGATATTACTAAGATTGAGATATTGAAACCTCCAGCATCACTCCTCATCAGAACTTGATCTTTGTATAAATAAATATAAAGAAGTGTGCTGTCTTCCAGGTGCACAAATCAAAAATGTGTTTAATTGGATTTCAAGACTCTCCAGTGCTACAGATGACAAGCTAAGCCCTCTAATACACACATAGGAAAAAATGACACAGCAAAAAAGGACCTGGAAACTATATGCAGAGACTTTGAAGACCTAAGCCGGAAAGTCAAGGAACTGGTAGCGTAGATCGTCTTCACATCCATTGTCCCAGTGGATGGAAATGGACCAAGGAGATAGAACAGGATTCTGCAGGTGAACAACCTGGCTTCGTCAATGATACCGTGAGCAATATTTTGGGTTTCTTGACATGGAGTGAATTACCAGTATGATGGACTAATTGCTAGAGAGGGGTTGCACCTTGCGAAAACAGGAAAACACATAATTTGGTAGACGCCTTGCTAAACTCACCAGGAGAGCTTTAAACTAGAGCAATATGAGATGGGAAATAAGCAGCCAGGTAAAAATATGCAGCTAATAAATTCTTTTGAGAATCCTGCTATTAGAAGTGTAAATAAAGAACAAAAACAACAAATTCTGAATGAAAATAGAGGAGCTAAAGAAACCGACAACAAACTAAAATGTGTTGATACAAATGTACAGATCACAGGAAACAGACAAGGAGAACTGGAGCTGCTAACACAAAAAGAGAGATATGATATCATAGGCATCACTGAAACTTGGTGGGATGATAAACATGATTGGAATAAAAACCTTGAAGGCTACAACATATTGATTAGAAACAGGATTAACAAGAGGCGAGGAGGTGTTGCATTGTACTGTAGGAAAACATATATCTCCATAGAGATCCAAGCTTCAGAGACTGGTAGCTCTGTCGACACTGTTTTGGTAAGAATACAAGGAGAGAAGAACAGAAAGGACACTATTGTAGGTGCATACTATAAGCCACCTGGACAGACTGAAGATATGGATGAATTTGTTTTACATAAGATGTCTCTGTTCTCAGAAAAGTATGACATAGTGATCATGGGAAATATTAACTATCCAGATATTTATTGGTAATCTCTCTCAGGCAATAGTAATGGTCCAGAAAGTTATTTTCTTCTTTTGCTGACAACTTTATCTTTCAAAAGGTAAATGAAAGAACAAGTGGATCTGCAATCTTGGTCCTAAGTCTTACCAACAGGGAGGAAATGGTTGAGGGAGTAAAGTTGGCTGGGAATTTAGGAGGCTATCCTCGAATTTCAGATTACAAGAGGAGGAAGGCAAGCAAGGACACAGACTTTAAGGCTGGACTTCAGAAAGGCAGATTTTAATGGACTCAGAAAGAGAGTAGGAAAGGTGCAATGGCTGGATTTTCTGATGGACAGAAATGTCCAAGAAGAATAGGAGATTTTTCTAAATGATATTCTCACTGCACAATCAGTAACAGTCCTGAAAAGCAGTAAGAATTGGAAGCATTTAAAGAAACAAGAATGGATGAACACAGAACTTAATCACTTGTTAAAAAAGAAAACAGAAATGTATATTAAATGAAAAGAGGGGACATAGCTAAAGAAATATAAATGCTGTTTGCACTGAATGCATGGCAAGCATTAGAAGGGCTAAAGCCAGTTATGAAGTGAGGCTTGCAAGGGAGACCAAAAGCTGTAAACAAAATTTGGTGGATATGTCAAAAGCAAAACAATAGTCAAAGATGTTATAGGATTGTTACAGGATGAAGTGGTCAAAAATGATGTCAAGAAGGCCAAACTTTTAAATTCCTATTTTGCACCTCTGTTCTCTAAGAAAGCAATTGTAACATCAACTGATCTTTGCAGTGTCATCGACGGAATAAAATAATCCACACTAGCTATAAACAGAGTGATGGTGAGGGAACACCTAGCTAATTTAAATGAATTTAACTGTCCTATGCCAAATGATGCAAAGGAGACTGCGGAACCACTAGCCAGAATCTTTAAAAAATCCTGGAGAACAGGAGAAGTCCCAGAAGTTGGAGAATGGCAAATGTTGTTCCAATCTCCAAAAAGGGAAAGAAGATGGAGCTAGGAAATTACAGGCCAGTGAGCCTTACTTCTATACCAGGAAAGATTTCTGAACAAATTATTAAACAACATGTATGTAAGTACTAGAATAAGAATGCATTAATTAACGAGAGCCAGCATTGGTTTATAGCAAACAAGAAATGCCAGACTAATCTAATTTCCTTCTATGATGGAATCACTTTCTGAGTGGATTGGGGAAATGTGGTAGATATAGTAAATCTCGATTTCAGCAAAGCATTATATAAAGTATCTCATATTATCCTTATTGAAAAAATTATGGGATTGACAAAGCTACGGTTAGGTTAATACATAACTGGCTCAGTGATCTTACTCAAAGAGTGGTAATAAATAGTTGCACATCCAATTGGAAGAGTGTTTCAAGTGGAGTACCACAATGCTCTTCCCTGGCCCAGTGTTGTTCAAAATTTTTATAAATGATCTAGATAAGGAAACCGAAGGTAAATCAACCAAATTTGCTCACGATGCAAAGCTAGGAGGGATAGTTAACACTAGAGAAGACAGAGAAAGGATTCAGAAAGATTTAGTTAAGATTGAGCAACAGGTAGCGGCTAATAGAATAGTATTTAACAGCGAAAAATGCAAGATTCTACATCTGAGCAAGAAAAACAAAAATTACATTTACAGAATTGGAGGAATAGAAGTAAGCAACAGCACGTGTGAAAAAAACTTGGTTATACGAATAGATTGCACATGAGTCAATAGTGCGATGTAGAAGCAAAAAAAACCAAATACAGTTATAGGATGTATTAAGAGAACCATAAGTCTAGATCATGTGAAATTATTATTCCCTTCTACTCCTCCTTGGTCAGGCCTCATCTAGGACACTGTGTAAAGTTTTGGGTACCACATTTAAAAAAAATACATTGAAAAACTGGAGCAAGTTCACAGAAGAGCTACCAGGATGGTGAGCGAACTGCAAATTATGTCCTACAATGAATGGTTAAAAAATCTGGGATTGTTTAGCTTGTAAAAAAGAAGGCTAAGAGAAGATTTAATAGCTGTCTACAAATGTCTGAAGGGATGTGACAGTGTCCTTATTCTCATTTGCACATGGAAACACGAAAAGCAATGGAATGAAACTGAAAGAGAGAAGATATAGATTAGATTTGATATTAGAAAACACTTTTTGACAGTGAGGGTGATCAAAGAATGTAACAGGCTGTTACTAGAGGTGGTGAGTTCTCCTTCAATTGAAGTATTCAATCAGAGGCTGGACAGACATCTGTCTGAGTCTGAGATGGTTTAGTGAATCTTGTGCTGCATTTAGCAGGGGGTTGGACAAGATGACCCTTGAGGTCCCTTCCAACTCTAACATTCTATACTTCTATGATTCTATGCCAGGGTCTTTGCCCGAATGGAGGCTGCATTAAGGAGTCTGTTTGTCAGAGCTGCTGAGAACCATGTGGAGAGCTGCAGCATGTTCTGTGTGAACTGTACAGAGATTAACAATTTTGTTTGGTACTGGAAGCTGCTGGAACTTGGGCTGAAGGGGATACCTCAACTGGTGGGATTGTGCCTCTTTTGTGTTTAAAGTCTGCTCCAGGAGAAAGGCCTATAACCTGTTTGGGTGAGCCCACACTGACATTCAGTTGTGTGAAAATGTGCTTGCCCCTTCCTGATTTCCTATTCTTTTGCATGTTTTTCAAATTTAATTGTTAAAGAGGTAAACACAAAATGCAGTTTTAAAATAAAGGTCTTTATTATTAAGGGAAAAAGAAATCCAAACCTACAGGGCTCTGAGTGAAAAAGTGATTGCCCCCTAAACCTAATAACAACAACTGCAATCAAGCATTTGTGATAACTGCCAAAGAGTCTTTTACAAGGCTCTGGAGGAATTTTGGCCCACTCAACTTTGCAGAATTGTTATAATTCAGCCACACTGGGTTTACGAGCATAAATCATCTTTTTAAGGTCATACCACAGCATCTCAATCAGACTAAGGTCAGGACTTTGACTAGGCAACTCCAAAGTCTTAATTTTGTTTTTCTGAAGCCATTCAGAGATGGATTTGCTTGTGTGGGACATACACATTCCAAAAAGTTCAGATGTAGTGTAACAGTAATTTTCATATTTGACCTGCAATGTTTAATATACTCTGTGCTGATATTTTTATGTCTGTTTTATGGAAACAGTGCCATCCTGTACAGAGGCACAATATGGGTGTACTGAAATCTGTGGTTGTCGTATTGTGGAACCATATAATTTATTGTGCACTATATAAGTTAATACATTGTGTAGTGACAATTTTTATATATGTGAGACTATATATTATTTTAAAGGTAATTTATAAGTTATGTATATATCTTCTCAGGTTAAAAATCAACACTTGATGTCTTCAACATTCAGAGTACTTTAATTTAATGCTAGTGTTAGAATGGCATGTCCTGTTGTCCCTATTTGATTTCTCCATTGAATACAACTCCGGAAGTTATGACTTTTTCCAATACTTTTACTTTAGTTTGAGAAACATTAAACTTCACACAGCAGGAGCGCACTATTTCAGAGGAGATTTTCGGCAGCTGAAATATCGACCATTAAAGCACAAGACATTTCATAGTCAGCACACAAGTGCATGTCTTTTCTATCCATTTAATAATGCAGTAACTGTTTCATTTTCTGACTATCCTTAAAGTGAAGGAGAGGGAATGCAAGAATACTTTGTGCACACCACTTTCTGTATCATAATCTATGTATGAGTGGTTTACTAATCTCAATAATCTGACACCAAGAAATGCAAAATAAATAGGGTTTGCTTTATGTTTGCTTGCGTGAGCAAATGATCACATAACATTAAATATGTTTGAACCTGGAATAAAAGATTTAATTATAACATAAAATAATATAGGATATGGTTCAAAAATAGGCAAATCTACCAATTCTGTTTTTTTATCAAGAAAAAATGCCAGGAAAAAAACATGAATGGGTACATTATTATATGTAAAACATACTTTCAAGATCCTCCTAGTAGACATACATTATAATAGTTAGTACTCATTGTAACAAAATATAAGAGATTTGACACAGACACCAATGTACAATATAGGGCTGGGATAAGGGTTAGGAAGGTCTGACAGCTGTGGCAGAGATAAAGTCTCAGGGGCCCTGTTGCAGAATTTGGACATGGACCCACCCTCACATGTTGGTCAGATGTATGAGCCCTTGTAGCATTCTACATCCCACCCTGTACTAATGCTTTCCATCTCGGGCCCCTTCCAGATATATATGTCCCCCATCCTAGGAAATGTCACTCACCTGGGGCCCATCTTGGTATATATGTCCCTCATCGTGATATATACAGTGGGAAAATATGTACAGTGGGGAAAAAAGTATTTAGTCAGCCACCAATTGTGCAAGTTCTCCCACTTAAAAAGATGAGCGAGGCCCATAATTGACATCATAGGTAGACCACAATTACGAGAGTCAAAATTAGAAAACAAATCCAGAAAATCACCTTGTCTGATTTGGCAAGATTTATTTTGCAAAATATGGTGGAAAATAAGTATTTTGTCACCAAAAACATGCAAGATTTCTGGCTCTCGCAGACCTGTAACTTCTTCTTTAAGAGGCTCCTCTGTCCTCCACTCATTACCTGTAGTAATGGCACCTGTTTGAACTTGTTATCAGTATAAAAGACACCTGTCCACAACCTCAAACAGTCTCACTCCAAACTCCACTATGGTGAAGAGCAAAGAGCTGTCGAAGGACACAATAAACAAAATTGTAGCCCTGCACCAGGCTGGGAAGGCTGAATCTGTAATAGGCAAGAAGCTTGGTGTGATGAAATCAACTGTGGGAGCAATAATAAGAAAATGGAAGACATATATGACCACTGATATTCTTCTTCGATCTGGTGCTCCACACAAGATCTCATCCCGTGATGATAAAATGATCACAAGAACGGTGATCCCAGAAACACACGGGGAAATAGTAAATGACCTGCATAGAGCTAGGAACACTGTAACAAAGGCTGCCATCAGTAACACACTACGCCGCCAGGACCTCAGATCCTGCAGTGCAAGACGTGTCCCCCTGCTTAAGCCAGTACATGTCCGGGCCCCTCTGAAGTTTGCTAGAGCATTTGGATCCAGAAGAGTATTGGAAGAATCTCATATGGTCTGATGAAACCAAAGTAGAACTGTTTGGTAGAAACAAAACTTGTCGTGTTTGGAGGAGACAGAATGCTGAGTTGCATCTAAAGAACACCATACCTACAGTGAGGCATGGGGATGGCAACATCATGCTTTGGGGCTGTTTATCTGCAAAGGGACCAGAACAACTGATCCATGTACATGAAAGAATGAATGGGGCCATGTATCGTGAGATTTTGAGTGCAAACCACCTTTCATCAGCAAGGGCATTGAAGATGAAACATGGATGGGCCTTTCAGCATGATAATAATCCCAAAAACACTGCCAGGGAAACGAAGGAGTGGCTTTGTAAGAAACATATGAAGGTCCTGGAGTGGCCTAGCCAGTCTCCAGATCTTAACCCCATAGAAAACCTTTGGAGGGAGTTGAAAGTCCGTGTTGCCCAGTGACAGGCCCAATACATCACTGCTCTAGAGGAGATCAGCATGGAGGAATGGGCCAATATACCACCAACACTGAGTGCCAACCTTGTGAAGACTTACAGAAAACATTTGACCACTGTCATTGCCAACAAAGGATATATAACAAAATATTGAGATGAACTTTTGTTAATGACCAAATACTTATTTTCCACCATATTTTGCAAAATAAATCTTGCCAAATCAGACAAGGTGATTTTCTGGATTTGTTTTCTCATTTTGACTCTCATAGTTGTGGTCTACCTATGATGTCAATTTCAGGCCTCTCTCATCTTTTGGTCGCTGACTAAATCCTTTTTTTTCCACTGTATATTATACACTGCTGATTTTGCAAGTTTTCCCACCTACAAAGAATGGAGAGGTCTGTAATTTTGATCACAGGTACACTACTGTGAGAGACAGAATCTAAAAATAAAAAGCAGAAAATCACATTGAATGATTTTTAAATAATTAAATTGCATTTATTGCATGAAACAAGTATTTGATTGCCTACTAACCAGCAAGAATTCTGGCTCTCACAGGCCTTTTGGTTTTTCTTTATGAAACCCTCCTACTTTGCACGTTACCTGTATTAATTGCACCTGTTTGAAATCATTACCTGTATAAAAGACACCTGTCCACACAATCAATCACACTCCAACCTCTACACCATGACCAAAACAAAAGAGCCATCTAAGGACACAAGACTGGGATAGGCTACAGGACAATAGACAAGTATCTTAGTGAGACGGCAACAACTGTTGGCACAATTATTAGAAAGTGGAAGAAACACAAGATGACTGTCAATCTGCCTCGGTTTTGGGCTCCATGCAAGATCTTGCCTCGTGGGGTAAGGATGATTCTGAGAATGGTAAGGAATTAGCTTAGAACTACACGGGAGGACCTGGTCAATGACCTAAAGAGAGCTGGGACTACAGTCTCAAACATTTAAAGTTAGTAACACACTATGCCATCATGGATTAAAGTCCTACAGGGCACGCAAGGTCACATGTCCAGGCCCATTTGAATTTCGCCAATGACCATTTGGATGATACAGGGGAGGCATGAGAGAAGGTCATGTGGTCAGATGAGACCAAAATAAAACTTTTTGGTGTCAACTCCACTCGCTGTGTTTGGAGGAAGAAGGATGAGTACAACGCCAAGGACACCGTCCTATCCATGAAGCATGGTAGGGGAAACATCATACTTTGGGGGTGCTTTTTTGTAAAGGGGACAGGACGACTGCACCGTAATGAAGGGAGGATGGATGGGGTCAAGTAACATGAGATTTTGGCTAACAACCTCCTTCCCTCAGGAAGAGCATTGAAGATGGGTTGTGGCAGGATCTTCCAGTATGACATTGACCTGAAACACAAAGCCAGGGCAACTAAGGAATGGCTCCGTACATAGCATTTCAAGGTCCTGGTGGCCTAGCCAGTCTTCAGACCTGAACCCAACAGAAAATCTTTGGAGGGAGCTGAAATTCAATGTTGCCTAGCGAAAGCCCTGAAACCTGAAAGATCTGGAGTAGATCTGTATGGTAGAGTGGGCCAAAATCCCTGTTGCAGTATGTGCAAACTTGGTCAAGAACTATAGGAAATATCTGACCTTTGCAATTGCAAACAAAGGTTTCTATACAGAATATTAAGCTGTTTTTCTTTTGTATCAAGTTCTTATTTCATGAAAAAAAATGCAAATTAATTATATAAAAATCATACAATGTGATATTCTGGATTTTTTTTAAAGATTCTCCCTCACAGTTGAAGTGTACCTACAACAAAAATTACAGACCTCTCCATTATTTGTAGGTAGGAAAACTTGCAGAAATGGCAGTGTATGAAATACTTATTTTCCTCAATGTATGTCCCCCATCCCGAGCCACTTCCTAGTATATATGGCCCCATCTGGGTATATACGTTCCCCATCCTGGGCTAATCCTGGTATATATGACACCAATTCAGGGTCTTTTCCTGGAAAATATGTGTTCACACTTCTAGTATATACAGTATGTCCCCCATCCTGGTATATATGTCCCTTATCCTGGGCCCCATCCTAGTATATATGTCCCCCATCCTGGTATATACAGTGGGTACAGAAAGTATTCATACCCCTTTAAATTTTTCACTCTTTGTTTCTTTGCAGCCTATTGGTAAATTCAAAAAAAGTTCATTTTTTTCTCATTAATGTACACTCTGCACCCATCTTGACTGAAAAAAACCAGAAATGTAGTACTTTTTGCAATTTTATTAAAAAAGAAAAACTGAAATATTACATGGTTATTAAGTATTCAGACCCTTTGCTCAGTATTGAGCAGAAGCACCCTTTTGAGCTAGTACAGCCATGAGTCTTCTTGGGAATGATGCAACAAGTTTTTCACACCTGGATTGGGGATCCTCTGCCATTCATCCTTGCAGATCCTCTCCAGTTCCATCAGGTTGGATAGTGAACGTTGGTGGACAGCCATTTCCAGGTCTCTCCAGTAGTGTTGAGCGATACCTTCCGATATGCAAAGGTATCGGTATCGGATTGGATCGGCCGATACCGGCAAAATATCGGATCTCGCCGATACCGATACCCGATACCAATGCATATCTATGGGACACAAAATATCGGAATGGTTCCCAGGGTCTGAAGGAGAGGAAACTCTCCTTCAGGCCCTGGGATCCATATTCATGTATAAAATAAAGAATAAAAATAAGAAATATTGATATACTCACCCCTCCAGCGGCCCCTGCTCTTAGCGGTGCCTCCGTTCCTAAGAATGCCGAGTTAAGGACCTTCGATGACGTCGCGGCTTGTGATTGGTCACGTGACCGCTCATGTGACCGCTCACGCGACCAATCACAAGCCGCGACGTCATCGCAGGTCCTTCACTCGCTCATTCTTAGGAACGGAGGCTGCCGGTTTCAGCGGTTACAACCAGGGAGCGTCAGAGGGTGAGTATATCCCTATTTTTTATTTTTATTCTTTATTTTACACATGAATATGGATCCCAGGGCCTGAAGGAGCGTTTCCGCTCCTCCAGACCCTGGGAACCATACACTGGGAACTTCCAATTCCGATTTCCGATATCACAAAAATATCGGAACTCGGTATCGGAATTCCGATACCGCAAATATCGGCCGATACCCGATACTTGCGGTATCGGAATGCTCAACACTACTCTCCAGAGATGCTCAATTGGGTTTAGGTCAGGGCTATGGCTGGGCCAGTCAAGAATGGTCACAGAGTTGTTCTGAAGCCACGTCTTTGTTATTTTAGCTGTCTGCTTAGGGTCATTGTCTTGTTGAAAGGTGAACCTTCAGGCAAGTCTAAGGTCCAGAGAACTCCGAAAGAGGCTTTCATCCTGGATATCTCTGTACTTGGCCGTATTCATGTTTCCTTCAATGGCAACCAGTCTTCCTGTCCCTGCAGCTGAAAACCACCCCAATAACATGATGCTGCCACCTCCATGTTTCACAGTTGGGATTGTATTGGGCAGGTGATGAGCAGTGTTTGCTTTTCTCCACACATACCGCTTAGAATTATCACCAAAAAGGTCTATCTTCATTTAATCAGACCAGACCCTATCCCCAACACACCCCTAACCCTAATCTCAACCCTAACCACAACTCTAACCCCAACACACCCCTAACCCTAATCCCAACCTTAACCAAAACACACCCCTAACCCTAATCCCAACCCTAACCACAACCCCAACCACAACCCTTAACACAACCCTAATCATAACCCTCACCATAACCCTAACCACAAACCTAACCTCAACACACTTCTAGCCCTAATCCCAACACTAACCATAACCCTAACCACAAACCTAACCCTAACACATCCCTAAACCTAATCCCAATCCTAACCCTAACCCGAACCCTAACCTTAGCCCTAACACTAACCCTAGCTTTAGCCCAACTCACTTTAGCCCACTGCGCATACGCCCTCCATTTTCTCCCAGGAGAACACAGCGGGGGACATCATGGGGGGATTTCTGGACTCCAGAGGTACAGGGAGGCGATAAGGGGACCCTATTTCTTTCTCCTCTGATGTGCAATCACATCAGAGTAGAGAGAAATTAAATGGAAAATCAGACTTGTTTTTTGTGGTCACTGTTAAACCAATAATAATGGCGATCGCAACACTGGGGTCGATAAAAATCAACCTGAATCATGTTCTCTGGGGTCTCAGCTACCCTCGGGAGCTGAAAACCCGGAGAAATTCTGACTCTGGGGGACACTAAACACTTTTTCCACAACTGTGATTTACGTACACTTAATTTACACCATGAAAAGGCGTATCGGTGGTCATTAAGGGGTTAAAGGCCTGAATGTTTTGATGCAAAATTTACTGCTAGTTGTTTGCGAAACGGGATACCGAAAGACAATATCCACGCAGAATTGTGTAGGAAGGGCATTCCAGGAAGCAAGACAAAAAAATACTTTGTGGATAGAGAAAAGTATTTTTTATAAAACAGGTGTGTGAATCAGGTCGCCCTTTGTCTCTTATTACCACATATAACAATCAGTGGTCAGATGTTTACAAAATTCTAAACAAAAATTGGAATATTTTGTTGTGTGAGCCAAGACTTTCTCCGCACATTACACCAACTCCCAAAATAGTGGCAAGAAGAGCTTCTAATCTAAAGGACCAACTGTGTCATAGCCACTACCAATGACCCAAAAGTAAACTTGGAGTGGGTAGAAAGATCGGTGGCACTTACCCCTGTGGGGGTTGTAATTTGTGTCAATTTATGGTTGCACGGGAGGGAATCTCTGTTACCACATTACCCTTTCCAATTAAATCTGAATCCTATCTTAACTGCAGGTCAAGGAACCTCGTATATGTGTCGGGCAGCACGGTGGCGCAGTGGATAGCACAGCAGCCTTGCAGCGCTGGAGTCCTGGGTTCAAACCCCACCAAGGACATCTGCAGAGTTTGTATGTTCTCTCCGTGTTTGCGTGGGTTTCCTCCGGGTACTCCGGTTTCCTCCCACATTCCAAAGACATACTGATAGGGATTTTAGATTGTGAGCCCCATCGGGGACAGCAATAATGTGTGCAAACTGTAAAGCGCTGCGGAATATGTTAGCGCTATATAAAAATAAAGATTATTATTATCCTATGCGATTGCCCTAAATTGTATGTGGGCCAAACATCTCAGGAACTGAGGAGGAGAAGCCAACAACATATCTCCAACATCAACACAGCTAAGCAGGATCGGGAAAAGTGGAAGACAATAACTTCAGTGGCGGCACACTTCTTGGATACACACGGAAGCAGCAACAGAGGCTTAAATATAGGGTATAAATGTGACTATTAGGGGTGGTAATTAGTGTTGAGCATTCCGATACCGCAAGTATCGGGTATCGGCCGATATTTGCGGTATCGGAATTCCGATACCGAGATCCGATACTTGCCGCATATCGGATACCGGAATCGGAAGTTCTCATTCAAACAGCACGAATTCAGCCAATGAGGAATGATTACAAGTGTGGACACATCCTGTTCAGCATGGTGGGCATGAAACTACTGGCAAGGCTGTGATTGGCTGCTGAAATGATGTCATGCTGCAGTTTAAAAGTCGCTGGCGCCATTTTGCGCTCCCTCTGCTGTGAATTCAGTTTGTGACAGGACGCTGTGTTCTGACTGAGGGCCAGTTGAGATAGCGATTTGCTTCTTTGTGCTTTTCCCAGGCTAATTTAGCAACCGCTGTGTGTTCACCTTGCTTTTGCCTTGCAGCGCTGTTTTCACAGCGATCTGCAAGGTCTCTATGTGTGTGTGTGTGAGTGAGTGCAGCCCACTCTGTAGTCTGTGTGCAGCCATAGCCGGTTGTATTCAGCTCAGGGTGGTTCACTGACTCATACAGTTCTATCCATTCCATTGTCCTTTTTTGCAAATAGTGAAGCCCGCTGCACATTTTTTCAAATAATTCCTATTAGTGGCTTTCCACCCGTATCCAGCTAAATTGTGGAAAAACACTACATAGGATAACGTAGAGGAGGTTTTTGGGGCCTTGCAGCGCCGTTTACGGCTGTCTGCACGGTCTCCGTGTGAGTGCAGCTCGCCCTGTAGTCTGTGTGCAGCCACAGCCGGTTGTATCCAGCTCAGGGTGGTTCACTGACTCATACAGTTCTATCCATTCCATTGTCCTTTTTTGCAAATAGTGCAGCCCGCTGCACATTTTTTCAATTAATTCCTTTAAGTGGCTTTCCACCCGAATCCAGCTAAATTGTGGAAAAACACTACATAGGATAACGTAGAGGAGGTTATTGGGGCCTTGCAGCGCCGTTTACGGCTGTCTGCACGGTCTCCGTGTGAGTGCAGCTCGCCCTGTAGTCTGTGTGCAGCCACAGCCGGTTGTATCCAGCTCAGGGTGGTTCACTGACTCATACAGTTCTATCCATTCCATTGTCCTTTTTTGCAAATAGTGCAGCCCGCTGCACATTTTTTCAAATAATTCCTATTAGTGGCTTTCCACCCGTATCCAGCTAAATTGTGGAAAAACACTACATAAGATAACGTAGAGGAGGTTTTTGGGGCCTTGCAACGCCATTTACGGCTGTCTGCACGGTCTCCGTGTGAGTGCAGCTCGCCCTGTAGTCTGTGTGCAGCCACAGCCGGTTGTATCCAGCTCAGGGTGGTTCACTGACTCATACAGTTCTATCCATTCCATTGTCCTTTTTTGCAAATAGTGCAGCCCGCTGCACATTTTGTCAAATAATTCCTATTAGTGGCTTTCCACCCGTATCCAGCTAAATTGTGGAAAAACACTACATAGGATAACGTAGAGGAGGTTTTTGGGGCCTTGCAGTGCCGTTTACGGCTGTCTGCACGGTCTCCGTGTGAGTGCAGCTCGCCCTGTAGTCTGTGTGCAGCCACAGCCGGTTGTATCCAGCTCAGGGTGGTTCACTGACTCATACAGTTCTATCCATTCCATTGTCCTTTTTTGCAAATAGTGCAACCCGCTGCACATTTTTTCAAATAATTCCCATTAGTGGCTTTCCACCCGTATCCAGCTAAATTGTGGAAAAACACTACATAGGATAACGTAGAGGAGCCTTACGGCTGTCTGCACAGTCTCCGTGTGAGTGCAGCTTGCCCTGTTGTCAGTTCAGCTCCCAAAAAATAAATAAATAATAAAGTTCACCAAACACACCACTTTACAGTTGTGTAGGCCACATTAGCTCATATTAAAGTCTAGTCCACACTTTAGTAAATTAGTGTTTCTTATACCTGTTAGGAGATGTTCAGGAATAAGCACACTAAGCCATTAGTACTTTTCTGCTTATCTTTATCAGTCAACCAAGATGAAGAAGGCAGGGAGTAAGGCACGCGGGCGTGGGCGCGGAGCAGGGAGAGGTCGTGGGGATTCTATGCCTGCTGCGGGCACCGGTGACTCATCATCACCCAGTTTCAGCAGGGACGTGGGGATTCTATGCCTGCTGCGGGCACCGGTGACTCATCATCACCCAGTTTCAGCAGGGAACAGTCCTTCATACGCAGCTTTGTCGGAGAGCGCCATACACCGCTGCTGCGTGAAGACCAAATTGAAGCCGTTGTCGGATGGATGGCAGCTAACGCATCGACTTCAATTAGTGCCACATCCTCTCAGGCACAGAGCCCTGGAGAGCACCCATCTGTCTCTTGACCACTGCCAAATTGCCCAGGCAGACAGAGAGCCCAGGACAGGAGCCGTCTCTACTTCTGTTCTCTGAATCTCTTGGCTTGGAAACAGGGGGCCAGCCAAGCAGCATTGGAGAAATGGAAGAAGAGGCAGTGTGCAGTGATGCCCAACAGCTTTTTCTCTCTGAGTCTGAAGAGGCGGGTGGGCCAGTGCCTCCGGTCACCACACCGCAGAACGCATCCGCTGATGACACTCAGGTGCCACTTTCTGGTTGATCATCCAAAAAAAAAAAAAAATTGAGTTCCAGCTCCTTAAAATAGAAAATTTATTAATGTCCAAAATATTAAAAGCGATACATACAGGTGGATTGTCTCCCTCCGGTGGGTGCCCCTGAGCGTGAGGGACTGATTGGCAACGCGTTTCGATCAAACGATCTTTCTCAAAGCCACTTTCTGGTGCATGCTCTGCTGCTGAGACTACCCAGGAGGAGCAGTTGGTGGCAGAGGGTAGTGTAGATGATGAGGTCCTTGACCCATCGTGGCGTGAGGGACAGGAAGGTGGTGGGAGCAGCTCTGAGGAAGAGATTCCCCGAACGGGCCAAAGAGGGAGAGGGAGGGGGAAGACTGCGGATCCTGTAGCCTCCACTTCGGCACCCGTTAGGAGCATGTCTCTTCCAAAAGCCAAAAAGGGCGCTCCCAAGACTTGCAGTGCCTGGTCGTTTTTTGACACAGTTGCAGATGACATTTGCTTTGTCAAATGCAAGGTGTGTCATCATAAAATCAAAAGAGGGAAAAATGTCAGCAACCTCAATATCTCCAATATGTGGAAACATGTGCGGACCAGGCACGCGGCGGAGTTACAAAAACACACTGAAGACCTAGGCCAACCAACAGCGGCAGCTACCACCTCTTCAGCTCGTGTTGCCTCTTCCTCCAGCTCACACACAGCTGGTTCGGCTTCCTCCCAGTATCGCCATGGAAGAACCTCTGGCACTGTTGTCCAGAGACCCACTGTAATTCCACCTGCAGCACCATGTTCCCAGTCATCCTCACACTCCCAGCCCAGTCTACAGCCATCGGTAGTACAGGCATGGGAGAAAAGGCAGACTTTCTCGTCAAACCACCCACGAGCACAGGCTCTGACTGCAGGCATTGCCAAACTTCTGTCACTGGAAATGCTGTCATTCAGGCTGGTGGAGACTGACAGCTTCCGTGACTTGATGTCATTGGCAGTCCCACAGTACAATGTGCCCAGCCGCTTTTATTTCAGCAGGCAAGCCATCCCTGCCCTGAACAAGCATGTGGAGGGACACATAAAACACGCGCTACTGAACGCCGTCAGTAGCAAGGTCCACCTCACCACCGATGCGTGGACCAGTCAACATGGACAGGGGCGATACCTTTCCCTCACTGCCCATTGGGTTAATGTTGTTGAGCCGGGTACAGATCGTGCGAGTGGCGCAGGAAGTGTCCTGCCCACTCCAAGGATTGCAGGAATCCAGTCTGTACGCATTGACTCCTCCTCTTACACAAGTTCCTCAGAATCATCGCTGCAGGAGCCGTCACAGTCCAGCTCCACATGGACCCGTGAACGTTTACCTGTTACGACCGACATGAGCACAGCCATGGCCAAACGTCAACAGGCCTTCTTGAAATTAATTTCTTTGGGGAATCGAAGCCACACATCGCAGGAGCTCTGGAATGCCATCAAGCAGGAGCTCTGGAATGCCATCAAGCAGGAGAGCGATGTGTGGTTTGTGGCAGCGAATCTCCAGCCAGGCATGGTAGTGTGTGATAATGGCCGAAATCTGGTGGCAGCTCTGGGCCTCGGCAACCTCACTAACATCCCATGTCTGGCACATGTGCTCAACTTGGTCGTGCAGAGTTTTTTGAGGGACTATCCGGATCTTGATGCACTGCTGCACAAGGTCCGCCTAGAATGTGCTCACTTGCGGCGTTCCAGCACGGCAAAATCGCGCATTGCGGCTCTGCAGCGCCGATTCCACCTTCCGGAACATCGCATCATATGTGACCTACCTACCAGGTGGAATTCCACGTTACATATGTTGGAGCGGTTGTGTGAGCAGCAGCAAGCAGTAATGGAGTACCAGCTGCATCAGGCGCAAAGAAGTCGCACTCCGCGCCGTTCAGACTTCACAACCACAGAGTGGGCCACTATGAAGGACGTCTGCCAGGTTTTGCATCCCTTCGATTATTCCACGCGGATGGCGAGTGCAGATGATACACTAGTCAGAGTGACTGTCCCCCTTATCTGCCTGCTTGAAAAATCACTGCAAGCGCTAAGGGATGATGTTGTGGAAGAGGTGGAGGATGAGGATTCACCATTTCCATCATCTTCTGGACAGTCAGTGCCACGTGGTTCCTCACAAATGTGTAGGCAGGGTACACTTTGTGAGGAGGTTGAGGAGGAGTCAATGGAGGAGGAAGACATCGGTCCAGAGGAGGGAGTTACACAATTGTCCAGTAGTCAGTGTGTACAGTGAGGGTGGGGTGATGATGAGCGGGCAGAGATCACGCCTCAAGCAGGGTACAGCGTTTCTTGGCCAGTTGGCAGTCTGCAGCACATGGTTGATTACATGCTGCAGTGCCTGAGAAACGACCGCCTCATCACCCACATTCTCAACATGGCTGATTATTGGGTGTTCACCCTCCTCGATCCTCGCTACCGGGACAACGTACAAAGCCTCATCACACCGTTGAACCGGGAGCATAAAATGCGGGAGTACCAAGACACACTGGTGAATTCCATCATCTTCTCCAGTCCAACTGAGAGAAGTGCTGCTACTGCTTTACAAAGCAGCTCAGTGCGTCCAGGCAGTGGAGGAGGCTCTGCACAAAGAGGGAGCAGAAGCAGTGCCTCTGCCAAAGGCAAGACCTGTATGGCCCAACTGTGGCAGAGTTTTGTGTGCCCGCCGCAAATGTCTACACCATCACAGGCGGCTCCAGTCAGCAGGAGGCAACAGTTCCGTCAGATGGTGACAGACTACATGTCTTTCCCTCTTGCTGTACTCCCAGACGGCACTTCCCCTTTCAAGTTTTGGGTCTCTAAGCTGGATACATGGCCAGAGCTAAGCCAGTATGCATTGGAGGTGCTGGCTTGCCCTGCGGCTAGTGTATTATCGGAACGCGTCTTTAGTGCTGCAGGTGGTGTACTAACAGACCATCGCATGCGACTATCCTCCGATAACGTTGACCGGCTCACTTTCCTGAAAATGAACCAGGCCTGGATCTCGCAGGAATTTGCCACTCCTCTTCCTGATTAAATAATTGGGTGACTGTCAACAGTATCCAGGTCTCCTGTTGTGTTCATCTTTCTACCACCTGAACTGTAATTCCTGGGCTCCAACACCGCCAGTTGAGGCTCAGAAGTGCTGTCTGCACAGTCAAAACATACGACCCAGTGTTATTGGGTGTCAGTAACGTCAGCTGATCCCCAGCTGTGTAGCCGGCAATGTGTCCTGCGACCGCCACGCTGACACAACAACTGAAATGTAAGGGAACCTGTCCCCCCCCCCAGGAGTTTGTTACTGAAATAGCCACCTTGTGCAGCAGTAATGCTGCACAAGGAAAAGGTAACTGTTTTTGTTTAGCTCCTTGCACACGCAGAACTTAACACTTTTAAAATGTGTCCACTGATACCGTAAAACCATCCCGGAGGTGGGACTTTCCTTTGTAATGTGACGCAGTACACCCGTCATTCCTACCCCCTTGGCGCCGTGCGCCGCCTCCTCCGCGTTGTTTAATTCTGTCCCGGAGCCAGCGCTGTTATGTTATCCCTTGGCGAGGCGCACTTTGCGGTGCCCGTCTTCTGACATCATTTGGTGTCAGGCTGGCTGCGCCTGTGCGGCCGCGCTGGCCGAGATCCCGCCTTGCAGTGTCTTCTGATTTAATCACACTGCGGGCTTGGGATCCATGGGCATGCGCAGTGCAAATCTTCACCTCAGGCTGTCACTCATCTCCCTCCGCCTTCTTCAGACTGTGCGCCATCAGCTGATCCCTAATAGCATGCCACGGCCGTGACACCGCACAGTCTGAAGAAGCCGGAGGGAGGGGAGTGAGAGGCGAGGATATGCACTGCGCATGGCCACGGATCCCAGGCCCGCGGTGGGATTACATTAGACGACACTGCGAGGCGGGATCCCGGCCAGCGCGGCCGCACAGGCGCAGCCAGCCTGACACCAAATGATGTCAGAAGACGGGCAGCACTAAGTGCGCCATGCCAAGGGATAACATAACAGCACAGGCTCCGGGACGGAATCAAACAATGCTGAGGAGGCGGCGCATGGCACCAAGGGGGTAGGAATGACGGCTGTGATGCGTCACATTACAAAGGAAAGTCCCACCTCCGGGACGGTCTCATGGTATCAGGGGACACATTTTATAAGTGTGTTAAGTTCTGTGTTTGCAAGGAGCATAATGAAAAGAGCCACCTTTTCCTTTGGCATCCTTTGTGATGCAAAAGCTGGCTCTTTCAGCTACAAACGCCTTTTGGGGGGGGGGGGGGGTTAAAGGTTCCCTTTCGACTTGCTCCAATCAGGCTTCGGCCTAAACGGTGTTCCTCTGCTCCTCCTGGTGTCCCTGGGCTCTAACACCGCCAGTTGGTGCCTGGAAGTGCTGTCCGCACAGTCAACAGTCGCTCCTCTGTTATTGGGGTTCAGTAACGTCAGCTGCTCTCCTGCTGTGTGTGCTGCAATACCTCCTATCTGCTCCTCCTGCTGTCCCTGGGCTCTAACACCGCCAGTTGATGCCTGGAAGTACTGTCCGCACAGTCAACAGTCGCTCCTCTGTTACTGGGGTTCAGTAATGTCAGCTGCTCCCCTGCTGTGTGTGCTGCAATACCTCCTATCTGCTCCTCCTGCTGTCCCTGGGCTCTATCACCGCCAGTTGGTGCCTGGAAGTGCTGTCCGCACAGTCAACAGTTGCTCCTCTGTTATTGGGGTTCAGTAACGTCAGCTGCTCCCCTGCTGTGTGTGCTGCAATATCTCCTATCTGCTCCTCCTGCTGTCCCTGGGCTCTAACAACGCCAGTTGGTGCCTGGAAGTGCTGTCCGCACAGTCAACAGTCGCTCCTCTGTTATTGGGGTTCAGTAACGTCAGCTGCTCCCCTGCTGTGTATCCGGCAACGTGTCATGCGACCGCCATGCTGGCACACTAACAGACATTTACATGCCTCCAGTGCAGGCTTCGGCCTACACTCTGATCCTCCTGCTGTCCCTGGGCTCCAACACTGCTGGTTGTTGCCCGGAAGTGCTGTTTGCACAGAGCCAAACACCTCGTCAATGTGTTAGTGGGGTTCAGTAACGCCTGCTGCTCCCCTGTGTATCCGGCAACTTGTCATGCGACCGCCACGCTGGCACACTAACAGACATTTACATGCCTCCAGTGCAGGCTTCGGCCTACACTCTGATCCTCTTGCTGTCCCTGGGCTCCAACACTGCTGGTTGCTGCCCGGAAGTGCTGTTTGCACAAAGCCAAACACCTCGTCAATGTGTTAGTGTGGTTCAGTAACGCCTGCTGCTCCCCTGCTGTGTATCCGGCAACGTGTCATGCGACCGCCACGCTGGCACAACAAGAATTTAAGGGAACCTGTCCCCCCCCTGGGCGTTTGTTACTGAAAGAGCAACCTTGTGCAGCAGTAATGCTGCACAAGGAAAACGTAGCTCTTTGAGTTTAGCTCCTTGCACACGCAGAACTTAACACTTTTAAAGTGTGTCCACTGATACCGTAAAACCATCCCGGACGTGGGACTTTCCTTTGTAATGTGACGCAGCACACCCGTCATTCCTACCCCCTTGGTGCCGTGCGCCGCCTCCTCCGCGTTGTTTAATTCTGTCCCGGAGCCAGCGCTGTTATGTTATCCCTTGGCCAGGCACACTTTGCGGTGCCCGTCTTCTGACATCATTTGGTGTCAGGCTGGCTGCGCCTGTGCGGCTGCGCTGGCCGAGATCCCGCCTCGCAGTGTCTTCTGATTTAATCACACTGCCGGCCTGGGATCCATGGGCATGCGCAGTGCATATCTTCACCTGAGGCTCTCACTCATCTCCCTCCGCCTTCTTCTGACTCAGCAACGTCAGCTGATCCCTAATAGCATGCCACGGCCGTGATGCCGCACAGTCTGAAGAAGCCGGAGGGAGGGGAGTGAGAGGCGAGGATATGCACTGCGCATGCCCATGGATCCCAGGCCCGCAGTGGGATTACATTAGACGACACTGCGAGGTGGGATCTCTGTCAGAGTGGCCGCACAGGCGCTACCAGCCTGACACCTAAATGATGTCAGAAGACGGGCAGCCCTAAGTGTGCATGGCCAAGGGATAACATAACAGCGCAGGCTCCGGGATAGATTCAAACAACGCTGAGGAGGCAGCGCACGCCACCAAGGGGGTTGGAATGACAGCTGTTCTGCGTCCCATTAGGAAGGAAAGTGCGACCTCCGGGACAGTCTCACGGTGTCAGGGGACACATTTTATAAGTGTTTAGCTCTGTTTTTGCAAGGAGCATAATTAAAAGAGCCACCTTTTCCTTTTGCATCGTTTGTGCTGCACAAGCTGGCTCTTTCAGCTACAAACGCCTTGGGGGGGGTTAAAGGTTCCCTTTCGACTTGCTACAATCAGGCTTCGGCCTACACTCTGTTCCTCTGCTCCTCCTGCTGTCCCTGGGCTCTAACACCGCCTGTCGGTGCCTGGAAGTGCTGGCTGCACAGTTAACACTTGCTGCCGTGTTATTGGGTTTCAGTAACGTCAGCTGATTCCCAGCTGGGTATCTGGCAAAACAAATCTGCTCCTCCTGCTGTCCCTGGGCTTTAACACCGCTAGTTGCTGCCCGGAAGTGCTGTCTGCACAGTCAACAGTTCCTTCTCTGTTATTGGGGTTCAGTAACGCCAGCTGCTCCCCTGCTGTGTTGCGGCAATACCTCCAGCCTGCTCCTCCTTCTGTCCCTGGGCTTCAACACCGCTAGTTGGTGCCCGGAAGTGCTGTCTGCACAGTCAACAGTCCCTCCTCTGTTATTGGGGTTCAGTAACGCCAGCTGCTCCCCTGCTGTGTAGCCGGCAACGTGTCCTGCAAAAGCCACGTGGACACAAAGCTGCCGCCAGTGCAGGCTTCGGCCTACACTCTGCTCCCTCTGCTCCTCCTGCTGACCCTGGGCTCTACCACTGCCAGTTGGTGCCCGGAAGTGCTAGTTGCACAGAGAAAAACACCCGCCAATGTGTCAGTGGGGTTCAGCAACGCCAGCTGTTCCCCTGCTGTGTAGCTGGCAACGTGTCCTGCAAACGCCACACAGACACAACAACTGAAATTGAAGGGAACCTGTCCCCCCCAGGCGTTGCACACGTCAAACTCAACACGTATTAAATGAGTCCCCCGAGACCATTTAACCGTCCCTGAGGTGTGACTTTCCATTGTAATGACACGCTGCAACCCTCTTGGTAGCGCTGAACGTCTTCTGACATCATTGGTTGGCTGGCTGCGCCTCTGCGGCCGCCCTGCCTGACACAACGCCCCTCGCTGTCTTATTTATTTTGACTGCGAGGGTGTGATTGATGGGCATAAGCAGTGCATATGTTCGCCTGTCAGTCATCTCCTTCCGCCTTCTTCAGACTGTACGGCTTCATGGCCGTGGCATGCGATAAGGGATCAGCTGACGCCGCACAGTCTGAAGCAGGTGTAAGGACACGAGTGTGAGAGGCGAACATATGTACTGCGCAAGGCCATGAATCCCAGCCCCGCAGTGTGAATAAATGAGAAGACACTGCGGGGCTGGGATTCATGGGCATCGCCAACCGCACCGGCAGACATTAAATGATGTCAGAAGACGGGCAGCACTAACAGCGCAAGGCCAAGGGATAACACGACAGCGCAGACTCCTGTACAGCAAATAACGATGTTCTGGAGGTTGCGCCCAGCACCAAGGTGGGATTTTTGACAGCTGTGCTGCGTCTCATTAAGAAGGAAACTCCCGCCTCCAAGACAGTTTGACTGTATAAGGGGCTAAATGTTATACGTGTTTCTTTCAGCGTGTGCAAGGAGCAAAATTAAAAGAGCAACCTTTGACTTGTGCAGCATTACTGCTGCCCAAGCTGTGGCTCTTCTAGTTTGTAACACCTGAGGGGGGTTAAAGGTTACCTTTAAAATTGGTTCAATTAGGCTTCGGCCTACACTATGCTCCTCCTGCAGAACCTGGGCTCTAACTACGCCAGTTGGTGCCCGGAAGTGCTGGCTGCACAGAGAAAAACACCAGCCAATGTGTCAGTGGGGTTCAGCAATGCCAGCTTTTCCCCTGCTGTGTAGCCGGCATTGTGTCCTGCAAATGCCATGCAGACACAACAGACCTCCAAATGCCTCCAGTGCAGGCTTTGGCCTACACTCTGCTCCCCCTGCTGACCCTTTCCTCCAACACCACTAGTTGGGGCTCTAAGAAGACAAGCTTGAATAGGTCCCCATCCTGGTTCCAGTACCGTCAGCTGGTTCCGGGTAGAGCCTTTGGCTTAGGTGCCTCCTTCTGGGTATCCGAGTTCCACCAACGTCAGGTGATCCTTGGTAGTGCTTTCAGGCACGGGTACCTCCTGCTTAGTAACCGGGTTCCAGTAACGTCAGCTGGTCCTCGGTAGTTCCATTGGCTCTTGGACCTTCGGCTACCCATCCGGGTTCCAGTACCGTCAGCTGGTTCTCGGCAGTGTCTTTTGCTCTTGTACCTTCTGCTCCCCATCCTGGTTCCAGTACCGTCAGCTGGTTCCGGGCAGAGCCTTTGGCTTAGGTGCCTCCTTCTGGGTATCCGAGTTCCACCAACGTCAGGTGGTCCTTGGTAGTGCTTTCAGGCACGGGTACCTCCTGCTTAGTAACCGGGTTCCAGTAACGTCAGCTGGTCCTCGGTAGTTCCATTGGCTCTTGGACCTTCGGCTACCCATCCGGGTTCCAGTACCGTCAGCTGGTTCTCGGCAGTGTCTTTTGCTCTTGTACCTTCTGCTCCCCATCCCGGTTCCAGTACCGTCAGCTGGTTCCAGGCAGAGCCTTTGGCTTAGGTGCCTCCCTCTGGGTATCTGAGTTCCACCAACGTCAGGTGGTCCTTGGTAGTGCTTTCAGGCACGGGTACCTCCTGCTTAGTAACCGGGTTCCAGTAACGTCAGCTGGTCCTCGGTAGTTCCATTGGCTCTTGGACCTTCGGGTAGCCATCCGAGTTCCAGTTTCATCAGCTGTTTCTCGGCATTTTCTCAGCCTTCTTGTACCTTCTGCTACATTTCCAAGTTCAAGACCCTAAAGACGATGACCCGGAAGACCACCCCTAAGATGACGACGACACCAGAGACGACAACCACTGAGATGACGACGACCCTGGAGCCAACGACGACATGGGAGACCGAGAAGCAGAAGAACAAGAGGCTGCAGAACAAAGAGCAGAAGAACATTAAGCATAACACTAAATATCAGAGCAAAAGATATTATCTAAATTATAAGCAGAAGAAGACTAAGCAGTGTATGGGGGTGAGTCCGTTCCTCCTCGTGGTGCCCCTGGATAAAGCCTGATGCTGCAGGCCAAACTGAACGCGGACAAATGTAACTCTTTTGTGACAGGCAGAACGGAAGGTGTAATCTTTAAACTTTTATAGATAACAACTACGGGAATGCCTGTCACAAATAAGAATATGATGAAGAACTTGAATATGAAGAAGAATAATAGGTAAATAAAAAGAATATGAACAATGTAATAAAAAAAAATATAGGTAGAAGATGAAGAAGAAGATGAATAAGGTGAAGAAGAACTTGATGTCAAAGATGCTGATGATGATGAAGAAGAAAGTGTGGGAGAAGTAAAAAAGAGGGTGAAGGGCGTGGAAGTAGTGAAACATCAATATCTGACAAAATAAAAAAAATCTTAACGTAGTCAATATCTTTGTAACTCCGAACGTCTTAAAAATTTTTTAAAATTCCTGCTATTCTATTTGATTGGGCTAAACATCTATGCCTTTAATGTCTCCGCCACCTCCCCCAATACATCCTACATTATTCTTAGTTGTTTTCCTTCATGTAGAATGAACCTACAAGGAAAGAAAGGATTTATTTTAATTCCGATATTTTCGTCCCATTGACTTGCATTGGTATCGGGTATCGGTATCGGCGAGATCCGATATTTTGCCAGTATCGGCCGATACTTTCCGATACCGATACTTTCCGATATCGGAAGGTATCGCTCAACACTAGTGGTAATGTAACAAACCAGCTACTAAGATGTGAATCCAAATGGATATACAAGTTACGGAGCCTTACACCGGTTGGGCTCAATGAAGAACTTTTGTTCACTGGTTACTATAAGCAACTTTAATGTGTGTCTAATATATGGATTATGTAACTGAGTTTTTGGATAAGTTTGTTAATTTCTGATTGGTGCCCAATATAGTGAAACATTTTTCCTTTTTCCATCCTTAAAATTATTATTTTTGTAATTATCTTTCTGTAAAATCATTTTTTGCGCCTATGCTATATATACATAGGGCAAAATTAAATAGATATGTCCCAGTAATGGTTTTTGGTAAACATCATATGTATTGGTATTCTCTCTAACATCAAGGTTTGGTGGCTATGAGTTGATTCGTACCAAATATAGAGGAGCTCATATTTAGGCCTCCATTGAGCCTTAAAACCTACGGGGTGGTTTTGGCCCCTTGTACAACTATACTAGTAGATATATAAAAAAATAAATTGGTTCGGTGTATACAAGAAGATTATCTTTGTTGGGGTGATGAAAAATTGGTCTTCCTTGGACCATTTCTTCTAATCCTTTTGCCCCTTTAACATCCATCAGTAGTGTTGAGCATTCCGATACCGCAAGTATCGGGTATCGGCCGATACTTGCGGGTATCGGAATTCCGATACCGAGATCCGATACTTTTGTGGTATCGGGTATCGGTATCGAAACAACATTAATGTGTAAAATTAAGAATTAAAATAAAAAATATTGCTATACTCACCTCTCCGACGCAGCCTGGACCTCACCGAGGGAACCGGCAGCGTTCTTTGCTTAAAATGCGCGCTTTTACTTCCTTCCGTGACGTCACGGCTTGTGATTGGTCGCGTGCCGCCCATGTGGCCGCGACGCGACCAATCACAGCAAGCCGTGACGTAATTTTAAGGTCCTCAATGCCTAATTCTAGGCATTCAGGAATTTAAAATTACGTTCCGGCTTGTGATTGGTCGCGTCGCGGTCACATGGGCGACGCGACCAATCACAAGCCGTGACGTCACGGGAGGCAGGAGACGCGCGCATTTTTAAAATTACGTCACGGCTTGTGATTGGTTGCGTGCCGCCCATGTGACCGCGACGCGACCAATCACAGCAAGCCGTGACGTAATTTCAGGTCCTCAATGCAGAAATAGGCATCAGGACCTGAAATTACGTCACGGCTTGCTGTGATTGGTCGCGTCGCGGTCACATGGGCGGCACGCAACCAATCACAAGCCGTGACGTAATTTTAAAAATGCGCGCGTCTCCTGCCTCCCGTGACGTCACGGCTTGTGATTGGTCGCGTCGCCCATGTGACGCGACCAATCACAAGCCGGAACGTAATTTTAAATTCCTGAATGCCTAGAATTAGGCATTGAGGACCTTAAAATTACGTCACGGCTTGCTGTGATTGGTCGCGTCGCGGCCACATGGGCGGCACGCGACCAATCACAAGCCGTGACGTCACGGAAGGAAGTAAAAGCGCGCATTTTAAGCAAAGAACGCTGCCGGTTCCCTCGGTGAGGTCCAGGCTGCGTCGGAGAGGTGAGTATAGCAATATTTTTTATTTTAATTCTTTATTTTACACATTAATATGGTTCCCAGGGCCTGAAGGAGAGTTTCCTCTCCTTCAGACCCTGGGAACCATCAGGAATACCGTCCGATACTTGAGTCCCATTGACTTGTATTGGTATCGGGTATCGGTATCGGATTAGATCCGATACTTTGCCGGTATCGGCCGATACTTTCCATCAGTGTATGGCTGTTTTTGATTATGACTGTGTGTGGGCTACCTGCTCCTACGTAGAATGGCTGTGTCTTTTTCAGGGGTTCTCTATTTTGGGGAACATAGGTACAGTCGATGGACTTTTAACTACTTGGTAAGACACATAGATTTGAACCCGTGTGTGTAGCAATGGGTGGGATACTGTGATACCTTTGGAAAATCCCTTCTGGTGTGTGACAGTCTCATAGACTATAAATCTTGAGTCTATCAGTATACATAAGTATGCCGCTATCAGTATGGTTGTTTGGGTGGGGGGGTTGTGGGGGGGGGGTTGGGTATTTATGTTTATACAATCGCTTAATAAACTACCTTTATGTAGGGATCTGTGATCACTTTAGCTTGTGTTGATGTACAATCTGCTGCGCCTGCGCAAATAGAGATGGCTCTTATTTACTTTTATGGTACGGTAACTCCAGCTCATGCGCATTATGCAGGTATTGAACTAACTACGTAGCAACTCCTTGCCAGTCCATATTCTTGATGCTGCCCAGGCTATTATGTTTGCGCCAAGGGGACGCAGGTTCAGTCAATGGATTTTAATCATTGGGTAGGGCACATGGACGTGTACTCATATGTGTAGCGTCATATGTTTTTTGGCGCATGCGCAAAGGGTGGGATTCTGTGATATCTTTAAAAAACCCCTTCCAATGTGTGACAGTTTCCTAGATTATAAATCTTTAGGCTATTAGTATATGTAAGTATGCCGTTATAAGTATGGCACTTTGGGGTGTCTTGGGCATTCACGTCTATATAATCGTTCGACAAACTGTGTGTGTTTCTTTTGTAGGGACTTGTGATCCCTCTAGCTTTTGTTGATTTACAATCTACCACGCTTGCGCAAATTGAGCCAATGCTTATTTGTTCCCATGGTGACTCCTGATCATGGGCACTATGGAAGTACTTGACTAACTATGTAGCGATTCCTTGCTGGCACAAATCTCTGTTGTTGCCCAGGCTACCGCGCTTGCACAATAGGGCAGGCGCCGTCTCATCTCTATGGGGATTTCTGGTCATGCGCATAAGCGACTTCCAGGATGGAAAGGAAATAATGTGCCGGTGTTTGTACTCCGGCGTGACTCGTGCCGCAGCGGCATTGAATCTTCTAATCTGTAAGTGTTATATATACTATTGTCTGCCAGCTACCACAATACTTTACCCCTGATGAAGTCACTGAGGTGACGATACGTGTTGGGTGGGCTACATGGTAGCCGGTTCCTGATTTTCCATCTCAATTTCCTCAGCTATATACACAGTGTGATCATGTCCATTAGGAGCTTATTTTGGTATATATATTCTCTCTTGGTAAATCTTTTTGCTCAACCATGATAGTTTTTTACTGAGATACCTATATTGTTATGGTACTAAACTGTCATCTGTGCATTCAGGTTATATATGTATATTTTTTCTTCCCATTAGGTTGTTATAGGAATTGCACTTTGCACTTTTTTGCCTCTATTGGGTTCCAATCTAGAATAATAGGACTTTTTTATAGTCCAAATTGGATCTAACCATTGTGATATTGGGTATTATATGACTTATGAGGAAATATGATAAGGGACCGATCCCATGTGTGTTATTCTTTGTCTTCCCTTACTGTTTTCTTGGGTATATTTTTTGCTATTTGTGGTTTTAAATGTTTTTAAATTCGAGTTGTGTGGTCAAAAGACATTGAATAAATAAAATTTGTTACTTTTTTCTTGTTGATCCCTGCATTTGTGCATGTCTCTTTTGCTTTTTTTGTATTGTCTATTTTTGACATGCTGCGGGTTGAGCACATAGAATATTAATGTTGATGGTGCCCTCTATCTTTAGTGTTTTGCTAGTTGTTTGCGAAAGTATTCAGAAAGTATCCACTGCTTTTTACCTATTTTATTACATTACAACCTGTGTTTAAATATGTTTCCAATCTGATTTGTGTGTGATGCTTCAGCACTAAACAGTCTAAGTTGGTGAAGTCAAGTGAGAAAAATATAGGCATACATTAAATTTATAGGATCAAATAACTAAAAATTACCATGTACATATGTATTCACCCATTTTACTCTGAAGCCCTTAAAAATTTCTGTTGCAAGCAATTCCCTTCGTAAGTCACATGCTTAGTGAGAGGAAGTCCACCTGTATTCAATTTAGTGTCACATGGTCTATGAGTATATAACAAACTTTTCTGAAAGGCAACAAAGGTTGCAATAACATTAACAACAGGCATCACTAATGAAACAACACCATGAAGACCGAGGAGATCTCCAAACAAATCAGGGACAAAGTTGTTGAAAAGTAAAAGTCAGGGTTGGGTTAGAAAAAATATCTCAATCTCTGATGAGCAATATCAAATCCATTATCATCAAATGGAAAAAATATGGTACCGCAACAAACCTGCCAAGAGAGGGCCGCCCACCAAAACTCTCAGCCCGGGCAAAGAGGGCATTAATCAGCAAGGCAGCACAGAGACCAAGTTAACCCTGAAGTAGTTACAGAGTTCCCAAGTAGTGACTGGAGCATCTGCCATATGACCACAATAAGCCGTAGACTCCATAGAGGAGACCTTTATGGAAGACAGGGCAGAAAAAAGTCTTTACTTACACACATAAATTGTAAATCTTGTTTTGAGTTTGCCAAAAGACATGTGGGAGAATCCCCAAATGTATGGAGGAAAGTCTGTGGTCAGATGAGACCAAAATTGAACTTTTTGGCCACCAAGGTAAATGCTATGGCTGACGTCAAACCAATACAGCTTATCCCCAAGAACATCATCCCCACAGAAAAATTTGGTGGTGGCAGCATCATGCTGTGGGGATGTTTTTTGGCAGCATGAATAGGGAAAATGGTTGGAGTCGAGGGGAAGATGAATGGTGCAAAATACAGGGATATCATTAAGCAAAACCTGTTTCAGTCTGTCAGTGATTTGTGACTAGGATGAAGGTTCACCTTCCAACAAGACAATGAACCAAAGCATACTTCTAAAGCAACACTCATGTGGTTAAAGGGGAAATGTCTAAATGTTTTGCATTGGCCTATATAAAGCTCGGACCTAAATCCATTTGAGAATCTGTGGTCAGAATTGAAGATTGCTGTTCAACAGAGTAAACCATCTAACTTCAAAAAGCTGGAGCGGTTTTGCCTTGAGGAATGGGAAAAATCCCAGTGGCAAGATTTGTAAAGCTCATAGAGACTTGTCCAAAATGACTTGCAGTTGAAATTGTGGAAAAGGAGGTTTTACAAAGTACTGACTTTAGGGGTGAACAGTTATGCACACTAAAATTTTGAGTTATTTTGTCCTATTTGTTGTCTGCTTCATAATAAAGAGGAAAACATATATTTACAGTTGTTGGCATGTTGTTTTACATGAATTGACGCAACCCCTCAAAAAAACTGTGAAATTCCAGGTTGTGAAAAATGCCAAGGCGGGTAAATACTTTTGGAAGCCACTGTATTTGTAACTATTCATAATTCCCTCCTCCTTGACTAAAGCCTCAGACCCAGCTACTGAAAAACAGCCCCATTGCATAATGTTGCCTCCATCATGCTTCACTGTGGGTATGGTGTTTTGTTGGTGTTAGGCAGTGTTGGCTTTGTGCCAAACATACCTTTAGAAACTATTGCCAAAAAATCAGCCTCTGTCAAAAAAAATAAGACCATAATTCATTTTCCCACTTGCCCTTGACAGGCATGGATGTATTTTTTGCAATAAAAGAGTTCCATCTTGCCACCCTATCTCACAGGTGAGAACAAGGGAAAATGTTGAAAAACGCAGTACACAACCTGTGCTTGCCAGAAATCTCTGCAGCTCCTTTAATATTCATGTTGCCTCTTGACAGCATCCTGGACCAACTTTGTTCTAGTTTTTTCATCAATTTTTGAAGTATCAACCAGTTCCAGGTAATACAACTGTGGTGCCAAAGTTAAGCTACTTCTTAATGACCATCTTCACAGTGTTATACGTTATATCTTATGCTTTGGAATTGTTTATGTAACCTTTTCTTGACTGATAAGAATCACTTTAACCTATTAATGACCGCCAATACGCATCAAAACAGCAGTCTTTAAGGGGCTTTGTTTCCTCATTGCTATTTTAAAATAGCAATGGGGAATATGGGAATATCATCGCTCAGTGGAGGTGATTCCCAGCCGGTATCAGCTGTACATGACAGCTTACACCCAGCAGTATCGGACCTAGCTGTTTTTTGACTGATTGGGGTAATTTAACCCCTTAAATACTGCTGTCAATCACAACAGAGGTATTTAAGTTGTTGCAAGGGGGTCAAAAGACCCCCTTAGTAACCATCGGACCCCAGTAATGGAAATCATGGGTCCCGATGGTTACCATGGTACCCTGAGCTCATGTGATGACCTCAGGGTAAGGTGGCCTGTGAGATCCAGCTATAATTTCTGACAGCATATGTGGCAGCATCGCGTTCAGGAGAAATTGTGCAATAAATTGTGGGGTCTAGCTTCACTTATTATCCCTTGTGTACCTGACAAATTTGCAGCAAACACAAAAATTACATTTTTACCACTAATTCAATAAATTCTGTGAGGCACCTATGGGTTCAAAATACTCACTACACCTTTAGATAAATTCCTTGAGGGGTCCAAAATGGGGTTACTTGTAGGGGTTTATGCTGTTTTCTTATGTCAGGTGCTCTTCAGATGCGACATGGCATTATTATCTATCCCAGGCAAATAGCACTCTTTCCTTTGCCAGCCCTGCCATGTGCCGCACAGAAGTTTTTGACCACATATAGTCACATTCGGAAAAAATTGTGCAGAAAATTATGGGGTCCATTTTCTCCTATTATCCATTTTCAAAATTACAAATTTGGGGCTAAAACATTATTTTTGTGAAAAAAAAATGAAAATGCTCAATGTGACGACCTAATGTTGTCAAATACTGTGCTTTACCTGTGGGTTCAAAATGTTCACTACACCCTTGAATAAAATCCTTGCGGGATCTAGTTTCCAAAATGGAGTCACTTGTGGGCGGTTTCCACTGTTTAGGCACATTAAGGGCTGTAATAATTATAGGGGATAACTCAGGAGACTCTGTGTGGAACAAGACAACTACAGGACACAGTTTTATAAGTGGTAAAGTCTATATTATCACACGGTGATTCAAACAGGTGCAGAGAGAAACTCAAGTCCACAACACTTGTTGTAAATATTAAACGCAGCTTAGCAGTCTATAGGAAACTTCAGAGGAAAATGCAATCAAGCAGAAAGTCTATGAAGCACAGTTATTCTTGAGGATACTTGACACGAATAAATCCTTGTCTTAGTCCAGGCACAGATAGATATGCTTATTAGGCAGTTCAAATCATATCTTAGTTCAACCAGGGAGACCTGGTTAATAGTCTCAGGTTATTGCGAAGCAGAAACAGCTTACATGTCCAGCAAATGCAGATGGAAGTAAACACGAACAGCAGATGAAGGTGTTGAGGGAGGATTTAAAGTGATCCTTCACGGTTAACCCAGTGATTTCCAAATTAATATATAAAGTGTTGCCGGCAACTGAAAATGACCAGACGGAGACGTGTGTCTCTGTATGGGGGATCGAGCAGATCTCTGGCCCCCGTTTATTCTGCATGACTTTATCACAGTCATAGAAATTACACTTCAACCAATCAGCATAAGAACACGCTCACGGTTCTTAGCCTATAAGAATACAGGAACAATCTGTGCGTCAAAGTTTTGTAGAACAATACACCCTCAGTCTCATGTTCTACCAAGGTTGCAACAATCAAGGTCTCATCAAAATCTCATAACAGCTGTAACCTTTAGCCTACTAACAAAATTTATATCAAAACAACAAAATGGAGTCGAAAAGCACAAAATGGAGATTCTTTCTTAATTTCTTCCTTCACATTCCCCCCTAGATAAATTTTGTTAATTAATGTCCAGCATCAGAGATACTATCCCAAGCTCTAAGCTCGAGGGGTACTGGTCTTCACATGACTGGTGCCATGTTACCAGCCATGGCTGTTGCGGCGTACCCGTCCCCCCTGTATACTAGAATTTACGAATAACAATTATTGATAACAGTAGTGGGGATCCTTTGAAGATAGCCATGCGCTTGGCTTCAACATCTTCATCAGGTAACTTTGTGAAATTGGTGTAGAGAAGAGCAGAGGTGGCAATGCTTTTGGTTTCATCACTAGTTATCCTAGTGCAGAATTCCCTAATACACACAGAAATACACCAAAAAAAAACAAGTTTTAGTATTACATACATGACAAAGATAAAGGTAAATACTGGCAGCCATTTTAAATACAGTTATATCTGCAAGCATAGGAAAAACTTATTGTTTCACAGTATAAGAGTATAGCAGTACAAAAAGGTATAAAGATATATATTTTCATCTTGACAATCCCCCCTAAATACTAAGTTTTTCCCCTAAAGAAAGATCCTTCGAGACTGTCCATGTGATGGGAAAAGGGGAGGTGGATTTCTTCATCCAGACACCTCAGAAACTCTCCCCTAGCGAGAGGCCTCCAGGCAGCTGAACCCTTCACTAACCTCACATGGAGTTCTCCCACTGTCCCTAAACTAAATATCTTAACATCATTTGAGAATGGGGGGGGTTTGTTTACTCTCTTGAGGGGGACATACTTAGGGATCTCCCCTGGATCCGTACCATCGTACTCTGGTGGGTCTACTTCTTAATTGAGGAAGGTGCCAGTCGGGATTGCTTTCACTAACTACCTAGGCCTGCCCAGGTGTACTTATACATCCATCATATTATCATTGTTTGTTTGTAAAATGAGAGAGGTTGGTTCTCAGGGTCAGCCAATTGTTTTTGCATAGCTAGTCAGAGGGCCTCCAGGGATAATACTCCTGTATCTGTCTTACCCTACCTGATGTGGTTGGTTCTCTGGTGGTGGGGGCGACATGACATGCTGGTCTACAGCTCCTTCCCAAAAGGATTACTGTCAGCCTACTCCCAAAAGTTAGTGTCTCCAGTATCCACCAACCACAATCCTGTGTCAGCTTATGTCACTGCATGTGATCTTGTCTGGACAGGATTCAGTGTAATTCTCTTAGGTCGGGTTGCAGCACGAGTCATACAAGTGTTAGGGCCCAAATCCTCAACTATACCCTGGAAGGCATCACAGCTATAATTAACAAATCTTTGTTCACTGTAATATATATATTTGATCCATTCAACATTTTTATTAATCTGCACCTGTGGGATTATAGAAGCAAAGCCAGCATAAATCTGGTTCTGGGCTTTAAACTGGTCAGGCACCCCCCTTGGCACCCCAATAGCATCAATATATACTAGTGGATCTTCTTCACAACTCATGTGGAGCTGATCGAGACTTCTCCTCTTTCTGGTAGGTTCATCAGGTATCTTTGGATCCCAAAAATAAAATCTTGAACTGCATGGCTAGTTTAACAAGGGTGCATTGACCTATCCAGGCATTAGGCAACCTAGGACGGAGCTTACCATCTCCACATAACCAATAAATGTCGTACATATATTCTGTATGTTTGGTTAGCAAATCAGTATCTAGAGAACTGCTCCCTTTGTAGAAACCTGTCTCGAAGATCCCTACTAGTGTACCTGTGGTGTCGTGGGAATTATAGCAGGTGTAATTGTCAGCTAATACGGTTACTTCTCCTGGAACCTTTAGTTTTTAGGTTCCTCATGAATTAGTGGGACATAATCTGGGCAATCAGTGGACTTCAAACCTTTCAACAAGTTCATGACACAGGCAGTGGTGTTGTCATCAGGAAAAAGCAATGCATGTGTGTAGAGATGTGTATTCGCAGCAGAACAAGCAATACATCCTACAGAGATATTCTGGACTCTTACATTGTATCTCACCCATTCTAACCATAGGTTTTTCCTTGGGGCTGTTTGTATTTCTATGGAGAAAACCTCTTGCCAACTGAGACCTGGAATGGGGATCACTTCATTAACTACATTTTGCAAACGCTCACCTGGGCTTGTTTTAGGTGTACTGGTAACAGGGGCTTTGGTTGGTCTGAAACTAATACCCTGGAGCTGTATATGGCCTAAATTCCCATGGTATCCACTACTAAATACATAATTATAATGCCTTCCCAGTACAAATGTCTGCAGGTCAGCAGATTGGGGGCTTTCGAGATTTAGGAGGAGGGGGTGACAACTTTTACCCCATTTACAGCCCCTAAGTGGTTGCAGAAGGGCTGTTAGATGCATTCTCTCACGAAGACTCCTACCCGTCCTATCCTTGGGAACATGGCTCCACTAGGTTTATATCCCCAATTATCTCCTGTATTCCAGGCGGCATCTGTCCAATAATAACAATTATTGTTGTCATTTCTGGTAACACATATATAAAACTGGATGATTCCCTCTACCACCCGTCCAGTCTCGGGGCACTTGACTACATCACAGAAATCAAATCGCCAGATATTCGCCGGGGCTGTCAGGTTTACCCAGAGAATAGTGGGACCAGAATTCTTATTTTTACAATAGGGAACAAAGAGGTAGGGGCGAGGATAGCCCTCAGTTCCAGGATCAAAAACAATAGCAACATTTCCCTTCAGTCACTACTGTGACTAAACACTGGTTCGGTCTCTTTTACAGTGTGAAGCATGGATCCAGGTGCTCTTTCCTTCAAGTTTTACTGCAGTGGGGGGTGACCAGGATCACCGTGTGAGGTCCTTCAAATCTCGGCTGGAGACAATCTCTGCGCACAAACTTTTTCACATACACCAGGTCTCCTGGCACAAAGGGATGGTGTCCAGGAACCTTGTCTGGGTCTGGAAGAGAACTGAAAACGGTTAAATGCACTCTGGCAAGGTGTCCATGTAAGGCCTGCACATAGCTAGTCAAGTCCTGGTACTTGAGCTGCAACTGTTGTGGAAAGAAACATTCAAGATTGGGGCTCCTGCCAAACAGATTCTCATACGGTGACAGTCCTGTCTTCCTGTTTGGGGTATATCTTACTGAAAACAAAGCTAGAGGAAGGCATTCTGTCCATGGTTTACCAGTCTCTGTCATTGCCTTCTGGATTTTAAGCTTAAGAGTTCCATTTAGTCTCTCCACTTTTCTACTACTCTGCGGATGGTATGGAGTATGCAATGCTTGACTTACCCCCAGTGCTGCCATTACCTCTGACATGATCTCTCCAGTAAAATGGGAACCCCGATCGCTTTCAATGACTTCAGGAACTCCATACCTGCATATGATCTCAGCCATCAGTTTCTTCACCGTTGTCTTAGCCGTAGCTTTGGCAACTGGGTAGGTTTCTGGCCAACCTGAAAATAAATCAATGCAGACCAACACATACTCATACGTCCCTACCCTGGGTAACTGAATATAATCAATCTGCAGTCTCTGGAATGGGTAAAGGGCCGGGGAGTGTGTTTGGATGGGGTTTTCACTGTCCTACTCTGATTATGTGTGGCACATATCATGCAGCTCTGTACCTGGCTATCTGCGCAGGTGGAAAACCCGGAGGCAATCCATTGTCTCTGTAGGGTGTCACACATGGCCGTCTTCGAGTGGTGCACATTCCCGTGCAGAACCTGTGCCATCATTGGGTACAGTACCTGTGGTAGGCAGACCTTTTCACCCCTCCCCCATAGTCCAGTGACGGTATCAGAGCAAGCCCCTATCTTTTGCCACCTATTTTTCTCCTCCTTACTTGCCTGTTCTTGTAACCGGGCTAAGATGTCTTTCAACACAAGTGGAGATGGTGGGGTGTCTAGGTGATGTACTTGAGAGGCTACAGGAGTGCTTGCTGCTTTCTTGGCAGCCTGGTCTACCAGTGCGTTACCCTTTGTCCGTCCATCAGTGCCTTTGGTATGTGCCTTTACCTTTATGATGCCTGCTTGGGTGGGAAACTGTAGTGCATTCATAAGTTGCTGGACTGCCTCAGCACGTTTAATGGGGTGGCCATTTGCTGTCAGGAAAGCCCTGGCTCTCCAGATAGGCCCATAACCGTGTATAATGCCAAAAGCATACCTGGAATCAGTGTAGATATTTACAGTCTTATCTTCTGCTAGTTTGCACGCTTCTATGAGCGCCTTGAGCTCTGCTTCTTGTGCAGACATATGAGCTGGCATTGACTCTGCCTTGATTATCTCATGTTCTGAGACCACAGCATATCTGGTACAGTAGCGTCCTTGGTCATCTTGGTGACGGGATCCATCTACAAAAAGCTCAAAATCAGCATTAGAATAGGCACACTAGAGACCAGCCGTTTCCGGAGACATCAATTCTAGACAATCATGTGGTTTGGAAACCTAATCTTGTTCCTCTGGATCCATTCTAGAAAGAAAAAGTGTCCTTTAGTGTCCTTTTTCATGTCACCTACTCCTCCCCCCTTTGGATCCATAGGAACTAGGGGAAGAGTAGCGGGGTTTAGGACAGTGCACCTTTTTTAAAATCACATTAGTAGGCATAAGAATAGCACACTGAAGTCGCAGCTGTCCAGCCATGGACATGTGGCTAGATTGTACTTGGTTAAGGATACTATATACATCGTGTGGGGTGTGGACCATCAGTGGGAGATCCAAAACAATCTCTGAAGATTTGTGTAGCAACAACTGGACAGACACCACGGCCCAAACACAGGAGGAACTTCCTCTTGCCACCGTATCCAGGCGCGCTGTAATAAGCAACAGGTCTCTGTTTGTCTCCATGAAGCTGAGTCAGCACACCTGTAGCATGTCCTGCATAGGTGAGCTCTGTCTGCAAGGCAGTCTGCAATACTGTACGGCAGTGCTCGGGTGTCTTGTAATCATATACGGGGCCTGCGGTGTGTAACACTATATCACAGGGCAAATTCCCTCTTTGGGTGGACATAGCGTCTCTTGGATGCAAGGGGCCATAAGTGGCAAGGTAGGCCTAACACTCTTGGGCTATGACTGGGCCCCCCTTGTTAGCTATCTGTTGGGCCAAACAACCTCTATGTGACAGGGTAGAATTAGCTGGGTTCACTATGGCTCCCACCTGGTGGGTAAGTATGTCCCATACCCCACTGAGAAAAGAACTTGGGAGCCCTGAGGTGTGATGTAGTAACGTGAATGACAGGGAAACGAACTTCAGGTTCTTGGAGAGTCTGGCCTTATAGGTGTGAGGGTTTCACGGGAAGAAGAGATCTAGGGGCCTTTCCGGGCTGGGGGGGGGTCTGCCATCTACACCGATTAAAACAAGCTCTTGGTCTGAGAATTAAATAGGGATATCCGTAGGTACATCTGATGACCTGGTTATAGAGTTGGCCACTTCAGTATGGGCGATTATCAGGATTTTGAGGCTGTCTGTAATTGGGGTATCCTCTGGGGTTCCCTGTATTCAGGTTGTGACTGGAAGGGGGAACTTGAGGGTAGCATCTGTCAGCAGGGGTGTGACAACTTCTCTGAAAGTGACCGGGCCGGCCACAGCGCCAACACTGCAAATGAGAACTGGTGCGGCGGGGCTGGGGAGCGATACCTCCAGACATAGGGTTAAAAGAAATATTTGAGTAGGGGACTGAATTCGTATAAGGTGGGAGGGCTGGAGTTGGAATTTGCTGCTGGGCAGGCCACTGATAAGGAGCCAGCTGCATTCTTGTACCTGGGGTGGGGGCTAGAATTGGAGCAGACACTGCTGCAGCTACAGTTTTAACCCTTGATTTTCCTGTTGATGCAGAACGTGCTAAATTCTTTTGAAAACTTTTAATTACTTTTAATGCATCATCCGGAGTGGAAATCTCAATATCGGGTCTGACCGACACTATTGCCTCCTTCAATTCAGATTTAAGGCCGGACATTAATGCTGCCACAAATAGGTGTGAATGGGCTTTATTATACAATGAGAATCCCAAATCTTTAAACACTACCATAAGACGCCCATAAAACTTCTCGGCAGTCTCCCCCTTGTCCTGTGTGACATCTGTGAGGGAGGTAACTTGGTCCGCTAATCTATCTTGTGCCCAAACTTTTAAAGCATTACAGAAATCAACCCCACTCTCATATATTCCCCCATCCAGGTTCACATTATACATTATGCCACCCTTAATGATTTGGAAACTATCCCTCCCCAGCCTTCACTTGGAGTAAATGTAACAGATCTCTCTACACTGAGAATTAGTAACTCCGCATACATCACAGATCCACGCAGCCGGATCATAGGATGGATATTGGTGCCTTGGGATTGAGGGGCACAACCAGATTTCACTTTCAGTTTACAATATTTCACAGATCTACCAGCACGTACAACACTAAGAAAACACAGAGAGACTCAAAAGCGCAGCGACGCGCGCGCGCCCTCCCTTTTCAGAAACAGCGATAAGAAAAATCACAGCATTCCTCAGTGCAGAAAGGAAGAAAAACCACAGCGCAGCTGCTCAACCCCTCCCATCTGATATTCCAAAGACTAACACAGACACAAAATTACTTAATTAATTTCTACAAAATCTTCATCACACAATTCACATGCCAGATTGAGAATATTTTCCCTGCATTCCTGACAGATTTCTTTTCCCTTCTTTGGGCTAACAATATCAAATTTTTATCACACAATTCAAAGTCTTCTTCTTCCACGGACTGATTCTCCTTTAGAGTTAAATACCCCTACTTAGTCGTGCATAGATACCAGAGCGGCCCCTTAGTCTATTCCACTGGGGTTTTTACCTGTCCCCCGCTGGGACAACTCAAAATCGCAGTACTCAGTGAAAGGAGGAGGGCGTCTTAGACTTAACCCTCCGGACACCCCTGGAAATATTTAAATCAATATATTCCTGAGTTATGCATCCTACCCATCTTCGATCACCTCACCGCGCAAATCGCGGTACTCAGTGAAAGGAGAAGGGCGTCTCAGACTTAACCCCTCCGGACGCCCCTGGACATACACATATATATCTATGTATTCCTGAGTTGCGCATCCTACCCAATCTTCGATCACCTCACCGCGCCTGATTCTAACAGTGATCAGGAATTCAGGGTATTTTGACTGTAAAGAGAATTACATCACTGGTTAATCCGGGGTGTCCGTCCCTTATGAGGTACGGTTCGAGCACTGGGCTTCCAACGGAACTACACCTCTATATGATTCCACCCAAGAATCATCCCACTCCGGGGACAAACCTCAGATCCTCTTTGCAGCAACAAACACAGGAAAACCACACCAAACGGTCAGTCTGGACAGTATAACTGCCAACTTACCGTGGTTGTTGTGGGGGATGATCAGTCCCAATTTTCCAGTGCCTGCGTCCGGTCCGAGGGTCCTTTGTCTTGTTGTCCTCCGGGGGGCAGAAGCGTTCCTGCTTGGATCCCGGGTTTCGGCACCAACTGTTGAGGGAGGATTTAAAGTGATCCTTCACGGTTAACCCAGTGATTTCCAAATTAATATATAAAGTGTTGCCGGCAACTGAAAATGACCAGATGGAGACGTGTGTCTCTGTATGGGGGATCGAGCAGATCTCTGGCCCCCGTTTATTCTGCATGACTTTATCACAGTCATAGAAATTACACTTCAACCAATCAGCATAAGAACACGCTCACGGTTCTTAGCCTATAAGAATACAGGAACAATCTGTGCGTCAAAGTTTTGTAGAACAATACACCCTCAGTCTCATGTTCTACCGAGGTTGCAACAATCAAGGTCTCATCAAAATCTCATAACAGCTGTAACCTTTAGCCTACTAACAAAATTTATATCAAAACAACAAAATGGAGTCGAAAAGCACAAAATGGAGATTCTTTCTTAATTTCTTCCTTCACAAAGGAGGATTACTGGAAACTTGTGTATGCAGCAGGAACTCAGAGCAGAGTAGCAGGATCACCACAGGTTCACAGGAGCAGGTGTATAGCCAGGGAGTAATCAGAGGTCAGGAGCTGGATGCAAGGCAGAATACTCTAGCACAGACTGAAGGCTGGGGTGGAGTTTTATAGCAGGAAGACACAGTGCACATGAGACCAAAGATGCCATCTTGGAAAAGGGCAGTAATGCACAAAAGGTAAAAAATGTTCAGAGTCCTGACAAGGGCTCTCCAAACTCAACATGGTGTCTGCTCTCGATTCCAGACATTTTTGTGTTCAAAAAGTCAAACGGTGCTTTTTTTCCTTCAACATTGCTTTAGTTCCTATAAAGCATTGGAAGGGTTAATAAACTTCTTGAACGAGGTTTTGAGCACCTTGAGGGGTGCAGTTTTTAGAATGGTGTTACTTTTAAGTATTTTCTGTCATATAGGCCCCCAAAATCACTTCTAGTGTGACGTAAAAAATGGCTTTGTTAATTTTGTTGGAAAAATGTGAAATTGCTGATCAAATTTTAACTCTTCTAACATCCAAATAACATTTAAAAAAAAAATTAAGCAGCTGTAAAGCAGACATGTCGGAAATGTTATTTATTAACTATTTTGTGTAGCATAACTTTCTGATTTAAGGGTATAAGAATTAAAAGTTTGAAAATTGCAAAATGTTTTAAATTTTCGCCAAATTTAAGATATGACTTGAATTGTTTTGTGGAAATATCAAATAAATGTTACCTCTATTATGAAGTACAATATTTCACAAAAAAATCTCAGAATCAGTGGGATTCATTGAAGCTTTCCAGTGTTATTACAACATAAAGTGACAGCGGTCAGATTTAAAAAAAAAAAAATTGGCTTGGCCATTAACGTAAAAATTTGCTCTGTCAATGAGAGGTTATGTGACATCAACTATGTATTAACTACTATTTAAAATTAATTTAAATGTGATTCTGAACACAACCACATCCCCAATAAGAAAGTGTCTTCCTCAAAATTATTTGTTTGAAATGTGGAAAAGTTCTGAAATTATTTCCTTGGTATGATTTTGCTATGTGATTTTTTAACAGTGTACTTTTATGTTCACTATATATGACCAATGTCAAAGAATGGTAGAGTGCATGTGAGCTAAATAAACCTATTTGTCTTATAAGAAATAATGACAAAAATTGCGAAGTATTGATAGTGAATCACAGAATATAGTTCAATTTGATAATGAGAATAAATTTAGACCCCGATTTATGTCTGCCATCACCACCTTTTGCATACCTCCCAACCATCCTGGATCCAGCGGGACTGTCCCGATTTTGACAGTCAGCCCTGCGATCCCGGGCGGGACATTAGTTGTCCCGCACTGGTTGGGAGGTGTGTACATCACCCGGCAAGGCCGTATCACGTGCCTAGGGCGGGGACAATGCAGGGGGAGGCACCTGAGCAAGGTTTGTTGTTGCTTTTTTGCTTTTTTTTTATAAAAGCTGGGTCACCTCCCGACCGACCCCGCCCCCCGGCTGCCCGCTGCCCTCCTTGAAGACGATACTCACCCTGCTCCAGCGATGCCTGGTCTCGGCTTCTACAGCGCTCCTGAATGAGCGGTCACGTTGTACCGCTCATTAAGGTCATGAATATGCGCATATTCATGACCTTAATGAGCAGTATCACATGAGCGCTCACGCAGGAAGAAGGTGCTGCGTCGGGAGTCGGGAAAGAGTGAGAGCGATGTCGGCGCGGCCTCGCGGTGAGGAACAGGTAAGTATGAGGGATGGAGAGACGGGGGGACAGGGGAGGGGGGATGGAGGATGGTAAGCAGCGCCATTCAAGATGGGAGCGGAGAGATGAGCCATGCATACAGGAGGGGGGAAATATGAGCCATGCATACAGGGGGGGGGAAATATGAGCCATGCATACAGGAGGGTGGGGGAATATGAGCCATGCATACAGGGGGGAATATGAGCCGTGAATACAGGAGGGGGAAATATGAGCCATGCATACAGGGGGAGGGGGTATATGAGCCATGCATACGAGGGGGGAAATATGAGCCATGCATACAGGAGGGGGAAATATGAGCCATGCATACAGGAGGGGGGAATATGAGCCATGCATACAGGAGGGGAAAATATGAGCCATGCATACAGGAGGGAGAAATATGAGCCATGCATACAGGAGGGGGGAATATGAGCCATGCATACAGGAGGGGGAAATATGAGCCATGCATACTGGAGGGGGGGAATATGAGCCATGCATACAGGGGGGAATATGAGCCATGCATACAGGGGGGAATATGAGCCATGCATACAGGAGGGGGAAATATGAGCCATGCATACGGGGGGGAAATATGAGCCATGCTTACAGGAGGGGGAAATATGAGCCATGCATACAGGGGGAGGGGGAATATGAGCCATGCATACGGGGGGGAATATGAGCCATGCATACAGGAGGGGGGTCATTATACAGTATTAAGCATCATGTGGGATCATACAGTATGGAGAACTGTGTGGCAGTTATACAGTATGGAGCATTGTCATGATCTCAATGGCAAGAGAACATAGCATAAGCATATATAGGAACTAGCTCTTGGAAGATGGGAACTGAGCTGACCATGAACTAAACCTAACGCACAACTAGCAGTGGCCGGGTAGCATGCCTACGTTGATTCTAGATGCCCAGCCCAGCCGGAGGACTAAATAAAGCTAGCAGAAGAAAATATTAGTCCTAGCTCACCTCTAGAGAAATACCCCGAAAGGAGACAGAGGCCCCCCACATGTATTGGCGGTGAGTTGAGATGAAATAACAAACGTAGTATGAAAATAGGTTTAGCAAATTTGAGGTCCACTTACTACATAGCAGAAGACAGAAAGGACACTTTCATGGTCAGCTGAAAACCCTATCAAAAATACCATCCAGAAATTACTTTAAAACTCTGGCATTAACTCATAACACCAGAGTGGCAATTCCCGTTCACAAGAGCTTTCCAGACACAGTAACGAAACTACAGCTGTGAACTGGAACAAAATGCAAAAACAAACATGGACAAGAGTCCAACTTATCTAGTAGTTGTCTAGGAGCAGGAACAAGCACAGAGAGGCTTCTGATAACATTGTTGACCGGCAAGCAACTAACAGAGCAGCAAGGTTATATAGCGACTCCCACATCTTGATGGGAACAGGTGAACAGAGAAGATGAAGACACCAGTTCAATTCCACCAGTAGCCACCGGGGGAGCCCAGAATCCAAATTCACAACAGTACCCCCCCCTCAAGGAGGGGGCACCGAACCCTCACCAGAACCACCAGGGCGATCAGGATGGGCCCTATGAAAGGCACGAACCAGATCGGAGGCATGAACATCAGATGCATTCACCCAAGAATTATCCTCCTGGCCGTATCCCTTCCACTTGACCAGATACTGGAGTCTCCGTCTGGAAACACGAGAGTCCAAGATTTTCTCCACAACGTACTCCAACTCACCCTCAACCAACACCGGAGCAGGAGGCTCAACGGAAGGCACAACCGGTACCTCATACCTGCGCAATAATGACCGATGAAAAACGTTATGAATAGAAAAGGATGCAGGGAGGTCCAAACGGAAGGAAACAGGGTTAAGAATCTCCAATATCTTATACGGGCCGATAAACCGAGGCTTAAACTTAGGAGAAGAGACCCTCATAGGGACAAAACGAGAAGACAACCACACCAAATCCCCAACAGAAAGCCGAGGACCAACACGACGGTGGCGGTTGGCAAAAAGCTGAGTCTTCTCCTGGGACAACCTCAAATTGTCCACCACCTGCCCCCAGATCTGATGCAATCTCTCCACCACAGCATCCACTCCAGGACAATCCGAAGATTCCACCTGACCAGAGGAAAATCGAGGATGAAACCCCGAATTACAGAAAAACGGGGACACCAAAGTGGCAGAGCTGGCCCGATTATTGAGAGCGAACTCTGCCAATGGCAAAAAAGCAACCCAATCATCCTGGTCAGCAGACACAAAACACCTCAGATATGTCTCCAGGGTCTGATTAATCCGCTCGGTCTGGCCATTCGTCTGAGGATGGAAAGCGGACGAAAAAGATAAATCTATGCCCATCCTAGCACAGAATGCCCGCCAAAATCTAGACACGAATTGGGTCCCTCTGTCAGAAACGATATTCTCAGGAATACCATGCAAACGAACAACATTTTGAAAAAACAGAGGAACCAACTCGGAAGAAGAAGGTAACTTGGGCAGAGGAACCAAATGGACCATCTTAGAAAAACGGTCACACACCACCCAGATGACAGACATCTTCTGAGAAACAGGCAGATCTGAAATAAAATCCATCGAGATGTGCGTCCAAGGCCTCTTAGGAATAGGCAAGGGCAACAATAATCCACTAGCCCGAGAACAACAAGGCTTGGCCCGAGCACAAACGTCACAAGACTGCACAAAGCCTCGCACATCTCGTGACAGGGAAGGCCACCAGAAGGACCTTGCCACCAAATCCCTGGTACCAAAAATGCCAGGATGACCTGCCAACGCAGAAGAATGAACCTCAGAGATGACTCTACTGGTCCAATCATCAGGAACAAACAGTTTATCAGGTGGGCAACGATCAGGTCTCTCCGCCTGAAACTCCTGCAAGGCCCGCCGCATGTCTGGAGAAACGGCTGACAATACCACTCCATCCTTAAGGATACCTGTGGGCTCAGAGTTACCAGGCGAGTCAGGCTCAAAACTCCTAGAAAGGGCATCCGCCTTAATATTCTTAGAACCCGGTAGGTATGACACCACAAAATTAAACCGAGAGAAAAATAATGACCAGCGCGCCTGTCTAGGATTCAGGCGCCTGGCGGTCTCAAGATAAATCAAATTTTTGTGGTCAGTCAATACCACCACCTGATGTCTGGCCCCCTCAAGCCAATGGCGCCACTCCTCAAAAGCCCACTTCATGGCCAAAAGCTCCCGATTCCCAACATCATAATTCCGCTCAGCGGGCGAAAATTTACGGGAAAAGAAGGCACAAGGCCTCATCACGGAGCAGTCAGAACTTTTCTGCGACAACACTGCCCCAGCTCCGATCTCAGAAGCGTCGACCTCAACCTGAAAAGGTAGAGCAACATCAGGCTGACGCAACACAGGGGCAGAGGAAAAACGGCGCTTAAGCTCCCGAAAGGCCTCCACAGCATCAGGGGACCAATCAGCAACATCAGCACCCTTCTTAGTCAAATCGGTCAATGGCTTAGCAATATCCGAAAAACCAGCAATAAATCGACGATAAAAGTTAGCAAAGCCCAAAAATTTCTGAAGACTCTTAAGAGAAGAGGGCTGCGTCCAATCACAAATAGCTTGAACCTTGACAGGATCCATTTCAATGGAAGAGGGGGAAAAAATATATCCCAAAAAGGAAATCCTCTGTACCCCAAAAACACACTTAGAACCCTTCACACACAAAGAATTAGACCGCAAAACCTGAAAAACCCTCCTGACTTGCTGGACATGAGAGTCCCAGTCATCCGAAAAAATCAGAATATCATCCAGATACACAATCATAAATTTATCCAAATAATCGCGAAAAATATCATGCATAAAGGACTGGAAAACTGACGGAGCATTAGAAAGACCAAAAGGCATCACTAAATACTCAAAGTGGCCCTCGGGCGTATTAAATGCGGTTTTCCACTCATCCCCCTGCCTGATTCGCACCAAATTATACGCCCCACGAAGGTCAATCTTAGAGAACCACTTGGCCCCCTTTATGCGAGCAAACAAATCAGTCAGCAACGGCAATGGGTATTGATATTTAACAGTGATTTTATTCAAAAGCCGATAATCAATACATGGTCTCAAAGAGCCGTCTTTTTTTGACACAAAGAAAAAACCGGCTCCTAAGGGAGATGACGATGGACGAATATGTCCCTTTTCCAAGGACTCCTTTATATATTCTCGCATAGCAGCATGTTCAGGCACAGACAGATTAAATAAACGACCCTTTGGGTATTTACTACCCGGGATTAAATCTATGGCACAATCGCACTCTCGGTGCGGAGGTAACGAACCAAGCTTGGATTCTTCAAAGACGTCACGATAGTCAGACAGGAACTCAGGAATTTCAGAGGGAATGGATGATGAAATGGAAACCACAGGTACATCCCCATGAGCCCCCTTACATCCCCAGCTCAACACAGACATAGCTCTCCAGTCGAGGACTGGGTTGTGAGATTGCAGCCAAGGCAATCCTAGCACCAAATCATCATGTAGATTATACAGCACCAGAAAGCGAATAATCTCCTGGTGATCCGGATTAATACGCATAGTTACTTGTGTCCAGTATTGTGGTTTATTATTAGCCAATGGGGTGGAGTCAATCCCCTTCAGAGGAATAGGAGTCTCCAAAGGCTCTAAATCATACCCACAGCGTTTGGCAAAGGACCAATCCATAAGACTCAAAGCGGCGCCAGAGTCGACATAGGCGTCCGTGGTAATAGATGACAAAGAGCAAATCAGGGTCACAGATAGAATAAATTTAGACGGTAAGGTGCAAATGGAAACAGATTTACCAAGCTTTTTAGTGCGCTTAGAGCATGCTGATATAACATGAGTAGAATCACCACAATAGAAACACAACCCATTTTTCCGTCTAAAATTCTGCCGCTCGCTTCGGGACAGAATTCTATCACACTGCATACTCTCTGGCGACTTCTCAGTGGACACCGCCAGATGGTGCACTGGTTTGCGCTCCCGCAAACGCCTATCGATCTGAATAGCCGTTGTCATGGACTCATTCAGACCCGCAGGCACAGGGAACCCCACCATAACATCCTTAATGGCATCAGAGAGACCCTCTCTGAAAGTCGCCGCCAGGGCGCACTCATTCCACTGAGTAAGCACAGACCATTTACGGAATCTTTGGCAGTAAATTTCCGCTTCATCTTGCCCCTGAGATAGGGACATCAAAGTTTTTTCTGCCTGAAGCTCCAAATGAGGTTCGTCATAAAGCAACCCCAAGGCCAGAAAAAACGCATCCACATTGAGCAACGCAGGATCCCCTGGTGTCAATGAAAAAGCCCAGTCTTGAGGGTCGCCCCGGAGCAAGGAAATCACAATCCTGACCTGCTGTGCAGGGTCTCCGGCAGAGCGAGATTTCAAAGACAAAAATAATTTGCAATTATTTCGAAAATTCTGAAACCCGGATCTATTCCCCGAGAAAAATTCCGGCAAAGGAATTCTCGGCTCAGATACAGGTGCATGACAAACAAAATCTTGCAAATTTTGTACCTTCGTGGCGAGATTATTCAAACCTGCAATTACACTCTGAAGATCCATTACAAACAGATGGACACAGAGCCATTCAAGGGTTAAGAGGAGGTAAGAAGCAGCTAGACAGCAATTAAGGGCTAGGCAGCAAAACTCTGAGGGGAAAAAAAAAAAAAAAAAAAAAAAAATTCCCTTCAACACTTCTTTTTCTCCTGCTTCAGCCCAAACAATTAACACTTTGTTGGCCGGTCAAACTGTCATGATCTCAATGGCAAGAGAACATAGCATAAGCATATATAGGAACTAGCTCTTGGAAGATGGGAACTGAGCTGACCATGAACTAAACCTAACGCACAACTAGCAGTGGCCGGGTAGCATGCCTACGTTGATTCTAGATGCCCAGCCCAGCCGGAGGACTAAATAAAGCTAGCAGAAGAAAATATTAGTCCTAGCTCACCTCTAGAGAAATACCCCGAAAGGAGACAGAGGCCCCCCACATGTATTGGCGGTGAGTTGAGATGAAATAACAAACGTAGTATGAAAATAGGTTTAGCAAATTTGAGGTCCACTTACTACATAGCAGAAGACAGAAAGGACACTTTCATGGTCAGCTGAAAACCCTATCAAAAATACCATCCAGAAATTACTTTAAAACTCTGGCATTAACTCATAACACCAGAGTGGCAATTCCCGTTCACAAGAGCTTTCCAGACACAGTAACGAAACTACAGCTGTGAACTGGAACAAAATGCAAAAACAAACATGGACAAGAGTCCAACTTATCTAGTAGTTGTCTAGGAGCAGGAACAAGCACAGAGAGGCTTCTGATAACATTGTTGACCGGCAAGCAACTAACAGAGCAGCAAGGTTATATAGCGACTCCCACATCTTGATGGCAACAGGTGAACAGAGAAGATGAAGACACCAGTTCAATTCCACCAGTAGCCACCGGGGGAGCCCAGAATCCAAATTCACAACAGAGCATCATGTGTGGCCAATGGCCATTATACAGTATGGAGCATCATGTGTGGCCGTTATACAGTATGGAGCATCATGTGTGGCCATTATACAGTATTTAGCATCATGTGGGATTATTATACAGCATGGAGAACTGTGTGGCCATTATACAGTATGGAGCACTATGTGTGGCCATTATACAGTATGGAGCACAGTGTGGCCATTATACATTATGGAGCATCATGTGTGGCCATTATACACTATGGAGCATCATGTGTGGCCATTATACAGTATTGAGCATCATGTGTGGCCATTATACAGTACGAAGTATCAAGTGGGGCTATTATACAGTATGGAGCATAATGTGGCCAATGGCCATTATACAGTATGGAGCGTCATGTGTGGCCATTATACAGTATGGAGCATCATGTGTGGCCATTATACAGTATGCAGCTTCATGTGGGCCCATTATACTGTATGGAGCATCACGTGGGGCCAGTACACTGTACGCAGCATCATTTGGGGCCATTATACAGTATGGAGCATCATGTGTGGCCATTATACAGTATGGAGCGTCATGTGTGGCCATTATACAGTATGGAGCGTCATGTGTGGCCATATTTTTTTGTTTATAATTATTGTTTACAAAACATTGTGATCAGAAGTGCTAAATGGGTGTGGTTGGGGCGTGACTAGTTGTGAAATGGGTGTGGTCAGAGGTGTGGCCTAAAATTTGCCACAGCACGCTGCGCGCGCCGCTGACTTTGTCCCTCTTTCCCTTCCTCGAAAGTTGGGAGGTATACCTTTTGTGGTAGGGCAGCCCACAGTCTGACTGCTCTAACTGTAAAGAACCCTTTCCTAGTTAGTTTCCAGAATTGCCTTTCTTTCACCCATAATGAGTAACCCCTGGTCCTTAGTTTGGTCTTTAAAAAGAATAAATTATGTGTTAGTCCTTCGTATTAACTACACATGTGTTTATACAAATAAATGAGTTCTCCTCTGAGATGTCTTTTTTTGTAAGCTAAACAGGCACATAATTTGGTGACAAAAAAGAAAAGTCACTAAGCAAATGATTAATCAGGGACATAGTTTCCAAAGATGTTCATAAGTGGCAGATTTGTAGCAGTCATTTCTGCATCTGAAAATGAATTTTAAACATCTGAATAAGGTTATATCTGCAGAATGTGTTTCATTAAGATATATAAACCAGTCACAGACATTTCTGCAACAGATCTGCCATGTGTGAATATTTACCTTAAGAGGACAAAAGGATGAAAAATGTCACCCATGCCAGATAAGAGATTAGGTATTTGAGCTAGCAAATCTTTCAATACTGTATCACAGTTTTACAGGCAGAGCTCTAAACCTCTAAACCAACCCTCTTGCATTTTTATGACTTTTTAATTGAAACTATACATTCAGCTTTAGAATTAGGTTGAAGTATTTGAGATTTGAATGGGCGTCTATATCATTCCCCAACAATCACAGAATGACATATGTTTATTGTATTTCAGCTATCATGCAGGCACTAGATCATATTTCATAATCCATCTAAATGCAGGACATAAATGCTATATCACAAAGGAATTGTGGAATTTATGCCAATTGTAAACAAGTAGTCTCAGGGGTTGAATCGAGGCAAAAAATTCTGAAGTGATCTCAATGAGAATATTCTCAAAATGAATAAAAATTGCTATAAACCAAAACAAATGAAATCCCTGACAATGACACCCCTAGCCGGATTATGGAGGATATGCTGCCATGGAGTCGACTAAAGCAATACAATGTAATAAAGTTCCTTTGCCTGCTACAGAAACTGATGTTAGCGATATTAAAAAGCACTTAGATACAAGCATTAGAATTTATCAACTTCCCTTTATTAAAGCCTGGGAAAAACTGACAACTTCGGCTCTGAAGGTAAAGCAATACGCGTAATAGTGAATGCCTATAGTATTCATGCTCTGACAGAGTATATTCAGACAATCAAGTATGATATAACAATCACATGATACATTTTTGACACATAGTAATCTGTTAAAGGCATTCCGGTACTACAACAGACCCAGACTCTAGATAGTTAAGACTAAAGAAAATATGAAGGAACATATGATTCAAGATATAATATAGATACATTTTACTCAAATTTCAAAATTCATATATCAATTAGAACCAGTTATCAGAAAAATCAACATATAAAAACAGAATACAAAAAACATGAGCTGTAACCCTTTAAAGTAATTCATATGGTATGGCAGGTAAAGCTATATAATGTGATAGAAACCATATATGTGAGCGATATTATATCTTATGTCTATACAAGACGCTCTCACAAATCACTTAACCATCTGCTCACTCTTTCTATCCTCCTTCTCCTAGTTGCTGGAGACATCTCTCCCAACCCCGGCCCCCCATATTATAGCCAGTCAAACCTCCCAACTGCTACACCCAGAAACCCCTCTAACCTTATTAATATTCCCTGCATGCCTTCTGTCTCTTTCAATTGTGCCCTTTGGAATTCTCGCTCTGTGTGTAATAAACTCTCCTTCATTCATGACTTTTTCCTTTCTAACTCTCTTAATCTCCTGGCTCTTACTGAAACCTGGATCCAGCAGTCAGACACCACCGCTGCTGCTCTTTCATATGGTGGACTACACTTTTCTCGTACCCCAAGATCAGACAACAGAGCAGGTGGAGGAGTTGGTCTGCTCCTTTCACCCAAATGTACCTTCCAAGCTATCCCCCAAGTACCCTCACTTGTATTCCCTACCTTTGAGGTCCATGCTGTCAGACTCTATGTCCCCTTCTCCATGCGAGTGGCAGTGGTGTATCGTCCTCCCAGCCCCTCTCATCAGTTCCTGGATCACTTTGCCACCTGGCTTCCACACTTTCTCTTCTGTGACACCCCCACCCTTATCATGGGTGATTTCAACATTCCCATTGCTTCTCCCCTCTCCCCATCTGCTTCTCACCTTCTATCTCTAACCTCCTCTTTCGGCCTCTCGCAGCATACAAACTCTCCAACGCATGAAGATGGAAACTCCCTTGACTTAGTCTTCTCCCGGCTTTGTTCAGTGGATGATTTCACAAACTCCCCTCTCCCGCTCTCTGACCACAACCTTCTTTCATTCTCTATCAAGAACTGCCACACCGCTCAGGTCACCCCCACTCTCCACACTTATAGAAACATACAGGCCATTAACACCCAGAAACTTATGAAGAACTTGCAGTCCTCATTGGCCCCAATCTTCTCCATCTCATGTCCTGATTCTGCACTGAAGCATTATAATGAAACCCTGCAAAGTGCCCTGGATGAAGCTGCACCTCCTATACATAGAACAACTCGGCACAGACGGCGACAAACGTGGCACACGCTGCAAACACGTTTCCTGCAGCGGTGATCCAGGTGCGCCGAACATCTGTGGAGAAAATCTAATCTACCCGAAGATTTCATCCATTATAAGTTCATGCTAAAAACATACAACTCTGCCCTTCACCTCTCCAAACAAACCCACAACGTCTCTTTGACACTTTCCAGTCCTTACTCAACCCAAGAGAGCAGGCCCCAACCACAGAGCTCCGCGCTGACAATCTGGCTAATTACTTCAAAGAAAAAATTGACTACATCCGACAGGAAATTATCTCCCAATCCCTTCATACCATGCACTGTCCTCCCTCCCCCACTGCATCTAGTTCACTCTCTCACTTTGAACCAGTTACAGAAGAAGTAAGCAGGCTCCTTGCATCTTCTCGCCCGACCACTTGCACCAGTGACCCCATTCCGTCACATCTCCTCCAGTCCCTTTCCCCGGCTGTCACCTCTCACCTAACAAAAATATTCAACCTTTCCCTCACTTCCGGAATTTTTCCCTCCTCATTTAAGCATGCCATCATACATCCATTACTTAAAAAACCCTCCCTCGACCAAAATTGTGCCGCTAATTATAGACCTGTCTCTAATCTTCCCTTCATCTCTAAACTCCTCGAATGCCTGGTCCACTCCCGTCTTACCCGCTATCTCTCAGATAACTCTCTTCTCGACCCTCTTCAATCTGGCTTCCGCTCTTTACACTCTACTGAAACTGCCCTCAATAAAGTCTCTAATGACCTACTAACAGCTAAATCTAATGGTCATTACTCCATGCTAATTCTCTTGGATCTCTCTGCAGCATTTGATACTGTGGATTATCAGCTCCTTCTCACTATGCTCCGCTCCATCGGCCTCAAGGACACCGTTCTCTCTTGGTTCTCCTCCTATCTCTCTGACCGCTCCTTCACTGTATGTTTTGCTGGTTCCTCCTCCTCTCACCTTCCCCTTACTGTTGGGGTTCCTCAAGGATCAGTCCTAGGCCCGCTCCTTTTCTCTTTGTATACTGCCCCTATTGGACAAACAATCAGTAGATTTGGTTTCCAGTACCATCTCTATGCTGATGACACCCAATACACCTCTTCTCCTGCTATCACGCCGACCTTTTTAGAAAACACCAGTGATTGTCTTACCGCTGTCTCTAACATCATGTCCTCCCTCTATCTGAAACTGAACCTGTCAAAAACTGAACTCCTCGTGTTCTCTCCCTCTACTAACCTACCTTTGCCTGACATTGCCATCTCCGTGTGCGGTTCCATCATTACTCCAAAGCAACATGCCCGCTGTCTTGGGGTCATCCTTGATTCCGAGCTTTCATTCACCCCCCACATCCGATCACTGGCTCGCTCTTCTTATCTGCATCTCAAAAACATTTCTAGAATTCGCCCTTTTCTTACTTTTGACTCTGCAAAAACTCTTACTGTCTCACTTATTCATTCTCGTCTGGACTATTGTAACTCTCTACTAATCGGCCTCCCTCTTACCAAACTCTCCCTGCTCCAATCTGTCCTGAATGCTGCTGCCAGGATCATATTCCTCACCAACCGTTACACCGATGCCTCTACCTTGTGCCAGTCATTACACTGGCTACCCATCCACTCCAGAATCCAGTACAAAACTACTACCCTCATCCACAAAGCACTCCATGGCTCAGCACCACCCTACATCTCCTCGCTGGTCTCATTCTACTACCCTACCCGTGCCCTCCGCTCCACTAATGACCTCAGGTTAGCATCTTCAATAATCAGAACCTCCCACTTCCGTCTCCAAGACTTTACACGTGCTGCGCCGATTCTTTGGAATGCACTACCCAGGTTAATACGATTAATCCCCAATCCCCACAGTTTTAAACGAGCCCTAAAACTCATTTGTTCAGACTGGCCTACCGCCTCAATGCATTTACCTAACCATTCCTGGGTGGCCCATTCGGAAAAAAACAAAACAAACAAACCATAATCAGGTTCCTCTCATCATGTTCTCATACACTTTATGCAGTCAATAGCCCTCTGAGTCTGTACTGCTACATACTTAGGATGATAACTGGTTCATGCAGCTTTACATGAACACCCGAGCCTTACACTATGGCTGGTCCAAATAACTAAAGCAATTGTTACCATCCACCTCTCGTGTCTCCCCTCTTCCTCATAGTTTGTAAGCTTGCGAGCAGGGCCCTCATTCCTACTGGTATCTGTTTTGAACTGTGATTTCTGTTATGCTGTAATGTCTATTGTCTGTACAAGTCCCCTCTATAATTTGTAAAGCGCTGCGGAATATGTTGGCGCTATATAAATAAAATTATTATTATTATTATACAACTCTTAGCCTGTCCTAGACAGAAAAAAACAAGCTAATTAACAATTGAATAGTAATATAAATATATTGTAATAATACAGTTCTTACTTCTAATATTAATACATCGATCCTTTACTTCAAAGTGACCATATGAAATGACAAGCAGATTAAATGAAGCAATAGTAGATCAATATCTCAATATATGGGTAGTGATGAGTGAGCGTGCTCGTCACTACCCATTACTCGCTCGAGATTCAATGTGCTCGGGATTCTTGTTACTTGGCGTGTATTTTTTTACTGCTTGAGGGGGAGCTCGAGTCCCTGCCCGATTGTTTGGCGCTTTTTAGACAGCCAATGAACATGTGGGGATTGCCTGCCAGTCACTGTAATGCCGTAACCATCTTGGTTGTGGCATTACTGTGATTGGCTGGCCGCATAGCGTCATCATGTCTATATACAACCCCTGGCAAAAATTATGGAATCACCGGCCTTGGAGGATGTTCATTCAGTTGTTTAATTTTGTAGAAAAAAAAGAAGATCTTTGGTGGAAGTTGAAGAAAATGGTCCATGACAAGGCTCCAATCTGCAAAGCTGATCTGGCAACAACAATCAGAGAATGTTGGAGCCAGATTGATGAAGAGTACTGTTTGACACTCATTATGTCCATGCCTCAGAGATGGCAAGCTGTTATAAAAGCCAGAAGTGGTGCAACAAAATACTACTGATGTTTTGGAGTGTTTTTTTGTTTTTCACGATTCCATAATTTTTTCCCCAGAATTGAGTGATTCCATAATTTTTCTCTTATGCTTGGTTAAAAAAAAGTAACCATTGCTGACTACCAAATTTTTCACTCTTGATTTCTTTTAGTGTTTCTTAAAGCCAGAAAGTTGCTATTTGAATCCCCGGCCAAGCTGTGCAGCTCCGCTCATTGGCTGAGGCTTGGCAGGGGATTCAAATCCCACGCAGCACAGCTCATTGGCTCAGCCGGTCGGGCGGGGGATTTGAATCCCGTGGCGCTCAGCCAATGAGTGGTGCCACGCAGCTTTGGTGGGGGATTTGAATCTGGTGCCGCTCAAAGCCACGCGGCATCGCTCATTGGCTGAGCTGCCGCCGGCTGAGCCAATGAGCGGCGCAGGATTCAAATCCCCTGCCAAAGCCACGTGGCTTCGTTCATTGCCTGAGCCGCCTGCCGGCTGAGGTTTGGCGGGGGATTCAAATCCCATGGGTGTTCGGGTGTCTACCGGGGGTGTCCGTGTGTGCAGGCATCGTCCGATGGGACTACAAGTCCCATCCGGCTATGCCTGCTACAGTGATTGACACATTAGCCAACGATGGGACAGTAGTAGTCCCATCATCTGGCTAATGTGTTCAATGTAAAAAATACGACATACACATATACAGTGCATACATATAGACATACAGTACATAGTACATACAGTGTATGCAACATACAGTACATGCAACATACAGTACATGCAAATACAGTACATACTACATTACATGCAACATACAGTACAGACTACATATACACAACACATACAGTACATACAACATAACGTACATACTCACCAATCACCTTGATCCCAAAGCCCATGATCACCTGTAAAAAACATTAAAATAATAAACAAACAATATACTCCCTGATCCGCAGAAATCCAATTAATACAAGTGTCCCACGACGATCTCCCGTGGAGAGCTGCCGCATCAACTGATGCGACCGCTCTCCAGGGGCTCCAGCGATACAATGACAGAAGGCATCCCTCTGCACTGTACCCTGCACCGCTGTGAGTATAGTTCATACTCTCACTTGGGACACTGCTGTGTGGGAAAATTCTCACGCAGCTTTGCCATAAAGTGAGAGCCTGAACTAAGGTAACCTCTTCAGTGATGCACTGCAGGAGCCATTGTCTCCTGTCAGTTCATCACTGGGAGGCCCTACAGAGCAGTGATATCACCCTATGTCACTGTTCTATAGGGGAGATCATCGTGGGACATTCATTATTAATTGGATTACGGCGAAAAAGGAGTATACAGTTGGTTTATTATTTTTCATTTTTTGCAGGCGATCGAGGGCATCACAGGATTTAGGCGTGTTTGTAAGTGTGGTGAAATTAAGATTATTAAAATACTTTTTTCTGGCGGTGTCTTTTTTTTTTTTTTTTTTTAACTCTTTCACTACTATAGGATTAGTAATGGATAGGTGTCTTTTTGATGCCTCTCCATTATTAACGGGGCTTAATGTCACCTTACAATACAAATGTGACATTAACCCCTTATTACCTGATATCCCACTGCTACACGGGAGTGGAAAGAGAGGGGCTAAGTGCCAGAAATGGTGCATCTTTCTGGGGCGGCTGCAGGCTGGTATTTGTAGCCGGGGGCAAATATCCATGGCCCCTCTCTAGGTTATGAATATCAGCCCGCAGCTGTCTGCGTAGCCTTTCTGGCTATAAAATATAGGGGACCCCATGTCATTTTTGGGGGGTCCCCCTATTTTAATAGTCAGTAAAGGCTACACAGCTGTGGGCTGACATTCAAAGCCTGGGAAGGGGCCATGGGTATTGCCCCCTTCCCAAGTTACAAATATTGGCCCCCGGCCATCGGCTTTCCCCCTCTGGCACAGAAAAATTGCGTAGTAGCCCATGCCATTTTCCCCCCGTTTTTTTCAATACTCTAATATATAATTGCCAATCGGCTCTGTCACAGCTTCCGGCAATTGTGTCGCTATCCCACAATCCACCGTGGCCAGAAGCTGTAACAAAAACAGCACCACTATTCCGTCAGTGAATAGCTGACGGTAGCTGCGGCTCATCTCCCACTGCAGGGAGGTCAGCGGCGATGCAGCCGGGAGATGAATGGGGCCAGTATCGGAAGTACACCGACCGCCATATTGGAACACCCAAGTTATGGGTATTCTGATATGGCGGCCGGGATTCATATCCCCCACCAAGCCACGTGGAACCGCTCATTAACTGAGCGCCCTTGGTGCTCAGCCAATGAGCGGCGCGGGATTCAAATCCTCAGCCAGCTGAGCCAATGAGCGTTGCCGCGTGGGATTTGAGTCCCCCAAGCCACGGGGCACCGCTCATTGGACTCAATGGTCTCAGCCAATGAGCAGTGAGGGATTCAAATCACTCATCAAAGCCATGCAGCTCTGCTCATTGGCTGAGCCGCCTGCCGGCTGAGGCTTGGCGGGGGATTCAAATCCCGTGCAGCACCGCTTATTGGCTCAGCCGGAGGGTGGCTCAGCCAATGAGCGGTGACGTGTGGCTTTGGCGGGGGATTCAAATCCCCTGCCAAAGCCGCGTGGCACTGCTCATTGGCTGAGCTGCCACTGGCCGCGCCACTTTGCAGGGGATTCAAATCCCATGCGGCACCGCTCATTGACTCAGCCGGCCGGGATTTGAATCCTGCACTGCTCATTGGCTGAGCGCCAGGGGCGCGCAGCCAATGAGCAGTGCCGCGCGGCTTTGGCAGGGGATTTAAATCCCACGCCGCTCAAAGCTGTGCGGCACCACTCATTAGCCAATGAGCGGCGCAGAAATCAAATCCCCCACCAAAGCCGCGTGGCACCGCTCATTGGCTCAGCCGGCGGGGCGGGGATTTTAATTGGCTCATTGGCTGAGTGTCGGGATGTTCATTTCACCGCACTCCCGCTGCAATAGCATCAGGCCTATTTCTAGTGTAGAAAATATCAGCTTATCTTTCCTCTTCTTTAGAAAGTCATGGTGGTTAGTACCAAAAAGCTCAAATTTTGAAACAGGACAGATTTCCACCGATGTAATGTCCAGCCCTTGTGTTGCTTGGCACAAATTTAAACTCTTCTCATTTGCAGACCTCAGTAATGACTTCTTTGTAGCAAGTTTCCTTTGGCCTGTTGATGTTGTGATGTGTCTGCTACTTGATGTCCATGTATTGTTTATGAGGCCTGTTATCTGATGGGCTGTCAATTTGCAGTTTCTGAGGCTGGTAACCTATGAACTTATTCTATGCAGCAAAGCTATTGGTCTTTCTTTCATGCGGCAATTCTCACAAAAGGCAATTTCATGATAGAGATCGACAGTTTTCATGACTGCACTTGAGCATACCTTCAAGGTTCCAGCAATTTTCAGAATCTGAATGACCATCATTTCTTAAAGCAATGATTGTTTCTATTTTCTTCACTAAGTAGTTCTTGCTATAGTCTTGTTTAGAACAGGTGTGATAGGTCTCTATATAGAACTGTACCAACACTGATTCTGCAAAACGCTCCTAACAGACACAGTTTCTGAAGGTCGGTGATTCCACAAATGAAACCTAGGCAAGATATATCTCTTAATTGGAAGCCATCACAGGTGACTGCCTTATGAAGCTACTTCAGAGTATGCTATAAAGCTGTCATCACAGTAAAAGGAGGACACTTTGAGGAATGTAACGTTTCACACATATTCTGGTTTATTTCCCAGGTTTCTTTACATATGTGCTTGTTCATGGTTTTGTTGCCTTCTGAATCTGCAATCAGCACATACAAAAATAACGAAAAACAACATTGCATGAACAGGTGTGTCCAAACGTTTGACCAGAAATGTACACGAAACTGTGTAACATCTATACACATATTACAATATAGAAAATTAAGAGGGAAAAGCTGTAAAGGAATGTATAGGTAAAATTTATTGGAAATATAAAGTTTTATTTTAAATTTGTGCTATTCAAAGACATTTCTGAGCAGTGTCAAAGACATTAAAAATATATATATTAAAGTGAATATATTCTGGAAATCAGTGTTCTATAATCACAAACTTTACTAAAGTCAGATTAGAAAAATAATGTTGCTGTATTTTCCATTCAAATGAATATACAGGGGCGATTGAGGGAGCTTTATCAAAACTTGTGTAAGGAAAAAGTAGAAAAGTTGCCCATAGAAAACAGATTTTGTGCTGACAGAAAACAAACAGATTTAAACTTTGACGGTTCAGAAGGAGACTAAAATAACAGGAAGAATCTGATATGTTATTATGGAAAACCAATGTAATCTTCAAATGGACCATGAAAAACCATTGTAAAATAAAAAAAAATATTGTAGCCAAAACTTACTAACTTGAGGGACCACTGCATTTGCATGTTTTTGGAGTTCTGATCAGTGAAAATTAACAAAGTAATGACTGACATGATGGCTCCACAATAACATCAATGTTTTCACTATGTTACAGCACACAGATTCTATGATACTTTAATAAAAGAATATGCAGAGTCATAAAAGTCAAAAGTAACACAACCTAAGTACAAGATACTGCAGTCTCCAATAAATTCATTATGACATGTGCTGATATTGTTTTTGCAGGTGCTGCTGCAGCTGAGATGGTATCAGTTTACTGGTCCAAGGTAACAAATGGAACTGAAATTTTGCTATGGTTATTGAACATGAAAAACAAAAATTAGTTGCGGTACAAAAGTGAAAAATTGTTTTTTCATAGCTGATTTGTAACGTAACATGCAATCAGAGTATAGCCTCCCTGTGGAGAAACAGTTACATTTATGACCGCGACTCATTGTGGAATTTGCAAGAGCAACAATTATGTTTCATATAGAAAAGCAAGTATAGATGCTGTTGAAAGGTATGGAATAGGCATCGTGTGATGCTAAATGGAAGATATATGTATGAGAAAATTAGAAATATGCAGTACTGTTCAAAAGTTTTAGTCAAGTGTGGAAAATAAACTGCAAAGTAAGCCTACTTAGGAATAGTAGCGTATTTTCGCCGAGTCAAAAACGCTATGTTCAAATAAATATGTTAAGGTTATTATGCGACTTTACCTCATCTAATGACAGTCTATTAGGGCAAATACGCAGCAATGACTAGTCACTACTACAGAAATTGACATGCTGCAGCTCATAAAGTCGGACTGGAAAAAAGCACAGTGAGCATAGGATTTCTATAAATCCCATCCACTGTGCTTGTAATGTAGAACACAGTATTTTGGATGCAGCAAAAATACGCTGTGTCCAAAATGTTACTATTCCTAATCATGGGCACGTACCCTAAAGGTATGTGTCCACTGTCCGGATTCACGGCGCTTTGGACGGAGCAGAAAAGCCACTCTACCCAAAGCGCTGCCCCCTTCTGTACACGCGGTGATTCCGGATGTGTTCATTGCACACATTCAGAATCTCCGCACCCTATACATAGGGCTCTGTGATCTACCTTGCGGCGATGGAGCGTCACCGCAAGGTAAACAGACATGCTGCGTTCTAAAAAGACGCGTCGCATGTCCGTAAATGCAGGGCCGCCAGATGCATGTTCGCACGCATAGTGGAGACGGAATTTCATAAAATCCTCTCAACTATGCTGTAACATCTGGACACTGTGGGTTGAACGCTGCGGTTGTACGCAGCGTTCAACCCACAGTTAATCCGGATGTTATCCGGACCGTGGACACATACCCTGAGAATGCTTTAAAATATAGAAGTTGTACTGGTTTAATTTTATTATTTAATAAAATTCAAAGTGAATGAACACAGGAGAAATATAAATCAAATCAGTATTTGATGTGACTCCTCTTTGCCTTCAAAACAGCATCAAAGCATCATTTCTTCTTGGTACATTAGAAGGAACTCGGCAGGGAAGTTGTTCCAAACATCTTGTAAACTTATCACACATCTTCTGCAGATGTAGGGTTCTGCAAATCCTTCTGTCTCTTCATGCAATCCCAGATAAACTCGATGATGTTGAGATCGGCGCACAGGGAAGCTGCAATGAGTAAAAAGTACGTTTTTGAATGGTTATGCCATTTTAAATAAGGTGAAATGTCAACTGATGATCAACCTTGTACCGAATGTTCTTTACCTGATAAAATGTGATGAAAAGTTGTCAATCCATTCTGGAACATCTCCGACAGACCATTGATGAACATGTGGAGTCGACTGGGATTTCATGGAGTTTTGTCAACAAATTTTAACAGAGGAATTTGACATGAAAGGAGTTACTGCAAAATTTTTGCCTGTTCAATTTGGGCGTTTTTAATGTTTTTTCCCACAAATGTTAACAATATTTCATTGTCATTATTCGTGTGAATCAACCATCACAAAAAAGGCAAAAGATTAAATTTGTTGAAAGTTGAAAAAAAAAATCATTGGAGCCAAACACAACCATCCCCAAGAACATCAACTGTCATACTGACTTAAATGGGTTCCGCCAAATATTCACTTAAGAGGACATCCATGTGAGAGCCCTTCCCCCCAGAAGCCTATTCCTGTTTGGTTTTTTTTACTACACCCTTGTGTACTGCATTACCATGGCGTTGCAGTATGCAGTTGATATAAAAAGTCTATACACCCCTGTTAAAATGCCAGGTTTTGTCATGTAAGAAAAAATATCATACCAAGAAAAATCATTTCAGAACTTTTTACAACTCTTTTTTGTTACCTATAATCTAAACAATTCAATTGAAATTCTTTTGGGTGGAAAAATAAAAGACAATTAAAATAATGTGGTTGGATAAATATGCTAAATTAATACTCTTCTCTGTACAGCCCTCTTTAGGTCTACTTTATCTTCTTCTGGTCAAGCCATTCTTTTGTACAGTAGATTTGGAAGTATGCTTAGGGAAAGTGTCATGCTGAAATTCCTCATCTCCAGCTTTTTAGCAGAGGCCTGAAGGTTTTAATGAAAAACTGATTGATATTTCGAACCATTTATAATTTCCTTTAGCTGAACTAAATCCCTAGTTGCAGCTGCCAATAAACAGCATCAAACCATAATATTGCTTCACTTTGGGTATGGTGTTATTTTGGTGATGAACAGTGCTGGCTTTGCACAAATATACCTTTTGGAATTCTTGTCAAAATGTTCAACCTTGGTCTCATCAGACTAACATATTTCCTCACATGCTATTGATATACTTTATAGGTTTTGACAAAACAGCCAGGCTTGGATGTAATTATTTGCAAGAAAAGGCTTCCATTTTAATTCCTATCCCTCACATCATACATATGAATATTGGATCTTGTTGTCACACATAGCACATAAACATTATGTTCCAGAAATTCCTGCAGCTCCTTTTATATTTCTATTGGCCTCTTAGCAGCCTCCTGGACCAATATTCTTCTTGTCTTTTCAAAAAAACGTAGGGAACATCAAGTTCTAGGTAGTTTCACTGTCGTGCAAATGTAAGCCACTTCTTGATGACCAGCTTCATAATGTTCCATGGCATATCTAATGAGAAATTGCACAACAAATTTTGCAGTCCATTTTCTCCAGTTATCCTTGTGAAAATAAAAAAAATGGGGCCAAAGCTACATTTTTGTGAAAAAAAGTAAAATATGATTTTTTTCTTCCACATTCCAATAAACCCTGTGAAGCACCCTGTGAAGGATTAATAAAGTTATTGAATGTGGTTTTAAGCACATTAAGTGGTGCCGTTGTTAGAATGGTGTCACTTTTGGGTATTTTCTGTCACATAGGCCCACCAGTTACTTCAAATGTGATGTGGTCCCTAAAAAAATGATTTTGTAAATTTTGTTGGAAAATTGAGAAATCGCTGATAAACTTTGAACCCTTCTAACTTCCTACAAAAAAAAATTATGTTTCAAAAATTGTGCTGATGTAAAGCAGACATGTGGGAAATGTTATTTATTAACTATTTTGTGTGGTATAACTATCTGATTTAAGGGTATAAAGATGTACATTTTGAAAACTGCAAAATATTCACATTTGTCAGTTTTTGATATTTTATAAATATATGCAAATCATATTGACCAAAATTTACTACTAACATGAAGTACAATATGTCACGGAAAAGAAAAAAAAACTCCGAATGACTGAGATCTGTTGAAGCGTTTCAGAGTTAATACCACAAAGTGACACTGGTCAGATATAAAAAATTTGGCTTGGTAATTAAGGTTAAAATCAGCTCCGTCACTAAGGGGATAAAAGTGGTCAAAAAGATTTATTTATTCTAAAAATAAGAATATTTTCCTTGACTGTTTTTAAGATAGTAGGATAACGATCCCATTCTTAAACTAAACGCATAAATATAAGATATATTGATGTAGAAATTTAACACTTAACACAACAACAGCCATTGATTCTGGAGCTACAAGGTGACAAGCTGCATGACGAAAAAAAACATTTTTGAAACTTGTCTGCGACTTGCCATCATGCAACTATTTTAAAGTTTAAATTTTGCTGGAAATAAAACATACAAGGTGCAAGCAAGTCGCATTTTGTGTGTGACCTGCATGTTGCGGTGTTGCCCTAGCCTAAATCTGTATTGTTAGTTACTGAGCTTTCTGCATCATGAGATCTTTGTGGTTTTAAGAAAGGCTACATCTTTAGATTTTTTTTAAGCAGAATTTAGGAGCCACAATATGGTTCACAAAGTGCTTACGTGAGCACATATTTCAGGTGATTTCATAATTACAAAAAAAAAAAAGGTAAAATAAGTGAATGCAATTCATGAATCGTTTAATAAATTACATTCAGGAATATACACGTTTACCATAATCATATCCTCTACATTTAATTAAGTTTCTTATACAGCACATATGATTGGGTCTATAGTTGTCTACAGAAAAATTTATGTGCAGATAATTGTATAAAAGGGCTTCAAAGTATTTGGGAATAATTCAGACCAGCTGTAGCGCTAAACCTGTGATGTGTTAACATGCACCTAAGCCTCTGTTTAATGTATTGCCCTGGTACAATCTGTATTTCAAATACACTTTCAGGGTTTCATAATGTGGTGTTTTAAGTTAAAACAACATTCCCTTGCTTGGTTACAAAGGTGAAAGTAAATCTTGGTACAGCAGATTATTATAATTCAATATCCAATGTGCTAAAAACATTACAACTATGGTAAGTCCATGTGAGAAAATATTTGCCTCTTGAAGATGCTCTCTATAAATGCATATTCATCTGACAAAGGGAACTAAAGAAAACATGTAACAGTTTTGAAATATTACTATAAAACATTAGTGAGTAAGGTACTCTCCAAGAGATTATACTATTCTAATAGAAAAGTGAAAAAGTAATTATGTACTCAGTTTGCCTTTTCCTACACTTTAACAAAACAAGCAAATACTTCAAGAAAGGTGAATAACAGTTTAAATATGTGTGGTAGAACTTCTGAAGAAGTTTGCAGCGCTCTACATTGAAGTTTCCCAATGCCAAGGCCAATGCTAATGCTAACAGTCTTGGCGATCAGACATTGATCAAACAGATATTGGCAGTGGCATCTAAAGTTTTTAACAAAAAGAGGGTTCTATATTTGTCGGCCTATTGCCCCACTCGCTCCAGGTGTAAGTGATGATGCTTTCTTATGGCAGCTGGAGACCTGACAAAATTCCCAATGTCTGGTGGTCCACAACCAATTGGCAATTAGACCATGTGATCAGTCTTAAATTCAAGTTTCCTTATAAAGGGATTGTCATGATATGTACTTTTGCCCTGTCCTGTATTTGAATAATATGCCATTTGATGTATGTAACTGTTCTCTGGTTTCTATTAGCTGTAATTTATGTATTTTCTTGTGCTGGGAGTTCACCTGTAACAATATGTCTCCTTCCCCCAATACTTGCAGCCCTAAGCTATAATGTAATTAAGCTTTGTCAACACCACTAGTGAAGAATAGCCATTCTTCCTCACAGCAGGTGGCTAGTCAAATGTACATACTAGATAGACTAAGCGGAGCCGACCAGTCTAGAATCTTCTGGTGGACTGTTATGATCCTAGTGGCTGAGGATCACAAAACGGACTAGCTAAGTTTATGAACATAGACACGAGCTCTAGGGAGGTGGTAACTGGACTGACCGCAAACCTGATCCTAACCAACACACTAAAGGAAGCTGGTGAACGTGCCTAAAATCCTGGACGTCTCGACGCAGCCGGAGAAACTATCTACTCCTGGAGGGAAAGTAAGACCTCACTTGCCTCAAGAGAAATCACCCCAAAGATATAGGAAGCCCCCAACAAATAATAACGGTGAGGTAATGGGAAAACACAAACGTAGAAATGAAAACAGATTAAGCAAATGAGGCCCGCTAATACTAGATAGCAGAAGACAGATAGGGAACTGTGCGGTCAGTAAAAAACCCTATGCAAAATATCCACGCTGAGAATACAAGAACCCCCACACCAACTAACGGTGTGAGGGGAGAAACTCAGCCCCCTAGAGCTACCAGCAAGCAAGGAAATCACATATTAGCAAGCTGGACAAAAATAAACCAAGAAACATATGACCACTGATGGTCAAAAAATGAACCAAGCAAATCTTAGCTTCTCTTGAAGAGACTGATAACGAAGGACTGCAGGAGAGCTCCAAAATAGCACTGAAGACATTGACAGCAGGCAACAACTGAGAGTCCAGGTGAACTAAATAGGAAACCAGCTAAGAGATAACGAGACAGCTGATCCTGCCTAAGACCTGCAGAATGACACAAAGAACCACCAGAGGGAGCCCAAAGACAGTACTCACACAGTACCAGTTGTGACCACAAGAGGGAGCCCAAAAACAGAGTTCACAACAGTGGACCCAACCATTGAATAGAAGGTGTGACCCCTACCCCCCTTCATGGGCGGATCCCAGGAGCGGGATTACTGGAAAGCACCTCCAGATCTATTTCTTTACTTGGACTTATTGTGGACTTCTCGTGGACATGAAGGACATTATGGATATTTGATGTTGTATGCTCCCTGCTTTAATAAATCTCGTTGGATCGTTCCTCGGCCTGTTGTCCTTTCCTGCTCTGCCGTACACCCCGTCACAGGAACAATTAAAGTTTCTTAAATAATAAAGTTTAATTAAAAGAAAAGAATAATATATCCCCAAAAAACTAGCACCAGGGTTGAAAATGAGTTTTTTTCTCAATTGAGAATGTGTAATGTGAAGAAAAACAGAATTAATTTAAATTAATATATTTCAATTGTAAAATTGAATGGGAGATGAGTGTTAAGAATGTGAGAAACTTAGTTGGACTGGAGTAGAGATTAAAGTCCACACATGAACTCTCTGCAAACCATGAGAATGGAAATCCCCTCTGAGCTTAATCAGAGAGAAGGTCCTGAGAATGGAATTTCCCTCTGGGCTTGACGAAAAAGGAGGGATAGTATGGGAGTTTCCCCACCAATGAGAGGTAGGTCACGTGCACAAACAGGATAGAAGGAAGTTGATCGTGCATCTAAGAGAATTGTGAGTCTAGATAATGAAAATCACAATAACTGTCATGAACATATGTATTTTCTAATGTGAAGGTATTAGGGGAATGTGAAAAATTATAACAGCTGAATTAACCTCTTCACACCATGGCCATTTCCATGTTTTTTTCTCTTTCTTCCAAGAGTTAAAACTTTTATATTTCTGTCAATAAAGCTGTATGAGTGCTTGTTTTTTTCAAAATGAGTCATACCTTTGAATGACGGGGGTGTGGCCTGGCTATGGAGGAGTGAAGACAAGTTCTTCTTGCTCCCGGGCCAGGATCCCTTATCAGCACGATCACAAACGTTCAGACCAACATACTCCAGTGTATGAGCAGCAGGAGACCAGGGGGAGAACAGAGGCCCTCATTACAGGTCCCCGGGGGGCCCTAAAACCTCTATTCGGAGGTTCTTTGCTGAGCAGGAAACTGCAAGCACAGGGAGATCAAAGATGGCCACGGTGTCCAGGAGAGAAGGCGGGAAAGAATCATCCACAGCAGCTGCGGGGTCATCACCTCTGAAGGAGAGCAGAGATAAGCACACACAGTTCAGCTTAACCCCTTCCAGACATTCCAGAGTCTCAACCAAGGGCTCCAGAAATAATCCAGCAGATCGGGAAGAAGACAGGGATAACAGGTACCTGGAAGATGAGCCTCCCGTGTTACTCCCTCAGATGGCAGCTGCTGGAGCAGGGGGGAGGAGTGGTATACCCCAACCACACCCCAGCGGATTGCCCTGGTGGGTCCTGCAGGGATCATGAGTGTAGCAGGGGCTGGAGAGGTCATGGGAGAGCCTTTTACTGACTTTACTTCATGTGGAGTTATAATGACACCTGTGGGGGGACAACCAGCAAGCCCCTTCATGAGCTCCCAGTGTGCTCTCCATGCCCAATTAACATCCTCTTGGGCAGCTTACAGCCCTCTGGGGTCATCTCAGCAGGGTCAAGGAGTTTTAGCTGAACTTGCTGACCTGCGGGCATGCATGGCCTCTATCCCCACGAGGGAAGATATGGAGTCTTACATTAAAAGACTGGAGCTCGCCTACCGCAGTGAACTAACCAGCCTAAGAGGTGAAGTAGAAAGAGTAGATAATAGGGGTCAGGACCATTTCAGCAGAATACTAGCCTTGAAGGAGGCATGCAGATCTCAGAAACAACAAATAGACAATCATGTCAAATCCAATATCTCGTAGACGATGGCGAAAATAGAGGCCGCAGGAACATCAGGGTCAGAGGCCTGCCAGAGTCCGCTGAGTCAAGGGACATCCCCCAGGTGCTGCAGAATTTATTCAACGAGTTCCTGGGTGACCCCTATGAACACAATCGAGCTGGACAGACCACATAAGGCTTTGGGCCCTAAACCCAGAGACCCTGAGGGATGTCATCTGCAGAGTCCACTGTTATGTCCTGGAGGAGGCATTTATAAACAAGATCCGTAACGGGGTGACCAGTAAATTTCATGATAACATCCAAATACTTCCAGATCTGTCAAAACTGACTCTGCAAAGAAGGAAAGCCCTGCACCCATTGCTGGATATGCTACCTGACCATGACATGCCTTATAGCTGGGGCTGCCTGTTTAGGCTCCAGGTACGTGCAGGTGGTTGCACCCATGTCCTTCAGGACCCACGGGATATTTCTGCATTCACAGCTGCCTTGGATCTTCCCCCAGTACTTATTGAACAATGGCCAGATTTCCCCTTGGGATCCCTATAGGGTCTATCCCAGAGGCCTCGGGGTTCCCTCAGTTGTGGAGAGGGAATGGGGGAAGAACCCCCCATGAAGCCATCCAGCTATTGCTATTGAAGATAGTTAAGGGCATTGGCTCTCCTTCACTGTTAAGCGGGACGTCCCAGTGTAGATTTGTATCTGAGACTCTCAAAAAGGGAAGACGGTGTTCTCCCTGGGTTCCTTCTGATGACCTGTATGGTCCAACAGTCTTTTTACCGGTTACGTTGTGATAAGTTATATCGTTTTATAAGAAATAATCTCTTGCTCCCCCCATCCTTTCCTCCCCCCTCCTATCCCCCTACCCTTCCTCCTCTTTCATCCCTCCCCCCATTATGCTGTATACAATGACTTGTTATATACATTTGTTTTCTGGTTTGTCTTTCATGTGGTCCGGGACGGGAGGCTTCTCAGTAGAAAGCCCCTTCCCTATTTGGGACTTCTGACCGCACTAGTGTGTCGGTTTCTTTCTTTTCCCACCGAGTTTAAATATTCGCTAACACTACAATTTACCAGAGTTTCCTTTGCAACCCTTTGGACACAGTATACCAAACAACCTCGCTTTTCTTATTCTTGCTGCTTTATTCCCCCTCTTTTTTTTCATGCCTACAGTTTGTGGGAGACGCAATTGCACTAATATTTCCTACCAGAAAGGTTTCTCCAGGTCCGAATCACCCTATCAGTCATTTTTACACTCCAGATAGACTAGACCCTTTCTTGAATTTGTTCGGGGATGCTTCTTCGTAGAGATGTCCCTGGTTGAGTGGGGTTCCCTAAATGTATGGGGGCTTAACAACCCCAAAAAAAGAAAACAGATGCTCTACAATATGTACAAGCATAGGGTGCATATTCTACTTCTGTGAGAGACCCACTTCAAGCTGGGGCACATCCCTGGCATCAATGACTGCCATTACACTACAAGGTTCCATAGCCCTAATCCAGAGGCTAGATCAGGGAGAGTGTCAATAGCATTGCATAGATCCCTGACACATACTGTCAGACACATGAAAAAGCTCAGAAAGGCGGGCACCGCACAGAGAATATAATAAGGAGATCAACCACGTGCATATATAAAGTACCACAAAACAAAAAAGAAAAAAGAGTATGCACACAGTGGGATCAACTTAATGCAATAAATGTTATTATTCTTAACACCTCACCATACACAAAGGCAAAGCAGGGAGAAACAAACATTTAAAAACATTTAAAAGCTAACGAGCCTACCCACATCCCCCACAATGCAATAACAAGGATCCATATAATAATACATAGCAGATGTGCAGATAATTCAAGGGACATATACACGAGTTGGCAAAATAACACAGCAGCAATACATATAATTAATGGATGGCTCAGACAACACAGGGGGATAGAGCACAAGTTGAGCAGATCGAACCCGTCTCCAGTGATTTTTTATCATCGGACATAAGCGACCAAGAAGGCGGAGCAGGAGGGGGAGACGCAGGTGCCCCGGGTCTAAGACCGAGGAGGGGACATCTCCAGGATTGGACAGTGGGCCGCAAGAGAACCACGAGGAAGAACAATCGAAGATTCTAATGCAGGACAATACACGGGGGAATGAGCTGGGTAAGTTGTAGATTGTCAACTTGTCAACATACTCTTTGTCATCAGGAGAGATTTCTTTACTCTCCAAGGGATTGTCTTTCTCCCCCACCAATCCACTTAATAAATTTGAACTGACTAAAGATCTGTACCTATTTTGTAGGCAGCTCATGTTCAAATTGCTTTATCACAAACCATCAGTGATTGACACCATGCCAGATGAGGACAGACAAGTATTCCGTGATTTGTTGGAACTCCTTGATGAAAATGAGGGGGATGATGGTAAGTCCCGCAGGTTTATGGGGCGTATTCCGTCCCAGGCCTCACCACCCTTTTCCCTTTTCCCAGTGATACAGATTTTCTTCGAAACTGTGAGTAGGGATATCTATAATCTTAAAATAAGGAATATGGGTCCAAAAAATCTCACCCGGGATGAGGCATACTCCTTGAAAAACCTCAAAAAACAAGATTATTTCGTCATCAAGGAGGCCGACAAAGGGGGCAATATTGTGATCTGGCCCAAGGATATGTACGTGGCTGAGGCTAAAAGGCAATTACTAAGTACCTCTCATTATCAGGTCTTACCCTCGGATCCCACGGACATCTTTAAGAAACATCTTGATGGACTGGTCTTAACTGGTTATGGCTTGGGAATTATCAACAAGAGAGAGAAGGACTTCTTGATCACTGAGATGCCCAGAATACCTACATACTACATGCTCCCCAAGGTGCACAAAAGTCTGGATAACCCCCCAGGTAGGCCCATTATATCAGGGATTGGGGGGTTATTTGAGAGGCCTTGCATATATTTGGATTACTTCTTGCAGCCCATAGTCTTCGCCTTGGGGTCGTATATTCGGGAATCTATGCACTTGATAGAAAGGATTGGGAGGTTGGAGACACCAAGGGACACTTTGATCGTTACACTTGACGTAGAGTCCCTGTATACCAGCATAGACCATAAGCTTGGACTTGAGGCAGTTGCGTATTTCTTGGACAAAAAGTCAAGTAGGGACAGGGACCATGACCGCTTTGTATTGGATTTGCTTAGAATAGTTCTGTAGAAGAATTATTTTATTTTCGACCGCGTCTTTTACAGACAGGCGTCTGGCACCGCCATGGGTGCCAGATGCGCACCATCGTATGCAAACCTTTACATGGGGTGGTGGGAGGAGACTCATGTGTATGAGCTCCAACAATACTGTGAGCATGTGCTGGAATGGCACAGATTCATTGACAATGTTCTCTTTTTCTGGGTTGGGACCATGGATGCGTGTAATGACTTTATTGATCTGCTTAACAGGAACCCATGGAACATCAGACTTACATCCAAGGTATCTCCCACTAGGGTGGACTTCCTGGATCTAAACATCATCATGAAGGACAATCGTATTATTGCGAACTTACACAGGAAGGAGACGGCTACCAATAGCCTACTTCACTATGACAGTGCACACCCGATTCATCTTCGCAACAGCATACCGAAAGGACAGTTCCTGAGGGTTAAAAGGAACTGTTCGGCTGAGGATGATTTCCGGGCAGAATCGAAGAGGCTTACGGACAGGTTCCAAGCCAGGGGGTACCCACGTAAAGTGATTTCACGATCATTCCAACACTCTCAGCAGTGTGAGCGGGAGGACATACTTAAACCAAGACAGAAAAAGAGTGCATGGACAATAGATCTGATTACTATGTACCATAATCAATGGGGAGATGTGTATGAGATTCTAAAGAAAAACTGGAACATTTTACTTACAGAACCCAAACTTCACCCCTGGCTGGCTCCTACACCGAGAATGGTGGCTAGAAGGTCAAGGAACCTTAAAGATGAGTTGGTATCCAGCCACTTTAAACGGGCATCCGCTAAGAGCAGCAATTGTGGCCGTATCTTTGGCTCTTATCCGTGTGGGGGGTGTAACGTGTGTAGTTTCATGATATCTGACACGGGTCTAACACTCCCATATATCCCAAAAAGGATTGAACCATCAGCGTATTTCAATTGTCGCACCAGGAATTTGGTGTATGCCCTGGTGTGTGGGTGCCCCAAACTTTATATGGGGTACACGACACAGGAGTTAAGACGCAGGGTTCAGCAACACCTGTCCAGTATCAATACTGCTAAGAAAGACTGGGAGAAGGGAAAACAACTTTCATCGGTGGCAGGACATTTTCTGCATAAGCATGGTGGTTCTGCGGGAAGTTTGAGGGTTATGGGGTTGGAGGGGGTGAAGGTGGAAATCAGGGGAGGTAACATTGTGTTAGACCTGCTGAGAAGAGAGTCCAAGTGGATTTATAATCTGAACAGCCGGGCTCCGGCAGGGATTAACGAAGAATTGCTATTTACCGGCTTTTACAAGCAGGTCTAGCCCTGGAAGTGCAGTTTTGGGATTGGTTGACTTAAGGCCACTCAGTCCTATGGGTGTTGTACCCGTAAGGGCTGCTCTTGATGGACAATGATGTACTGTCTGTATACCTAGGTATATGGTCATTTGGCCTGTACTTAGCTGCTAGCCGCATACTTCCATCCTCCTCCTTCCACTCCTCCTCCTCCCCCCTTTCCCGGTCTCTCTCCCCCCCTTCCCCCATTTTTTTTTTTTATGGGGGTGCATTTAGTAACTTATTGTTTCCAACTGGGCATTAGTTACTAACTTAACTGGGACCTGGCCTTATAGGGGGTGTGGCTTTATTAGTATGAATATAATTGAGGGTTTTAGGGGGGACCTTGCTCCTGTGGCATTAAATAAATGGGTGGGGGCTTCCAATTTTTGTATCACGTTGGTGGAGGACTTCATCCTCCTTTTGGAGGCCTCTCTTCCCCTTTAGTGGGTTGTATGAATCTTCCCATATAGTGTTGAAGAATATCCTCATTATTACTTTGTCCCCTTTTGGGGCAGTCATCTTCGCACATTCGGATTTGTGCTCACCTTTTTGTGGCCATTATTGCTTATACATATATTTTTTGATCTTTTATAGATTTTTTTTTTTTCCATTTGCCTATACTGTGAAACCCGAGGCTGTACAAGGTCCATACATATTCTCCCCCATACTTTGTTACCCGATGCAGAAATTTGGGTGTTGACATATGGAGTCTAACATATCATGAAGTTATGAACAGTATGTGTGATATGAATGTGGTACCAGACTGTCTGTGTCATGTATGATAATCTATATATTTCCAGTATATATGCATAGGCGTCTCTTCTATGGCAACTGGTGCGCGTGCGTACGTGATATATAATCGTCATGCGCACACTGGGTATCGGGCTTCATTGCGTATGTTTTGGCATCCTTTCCATGTTAATCTGGGTGTGTGCACACTAGTATAACATTGGACTCTCACTTTTCTGTACCAATGGGCTCATATATGGACCCCACGTTAACTGTAAATTAACCGGCGCTGGTGTCTTCAAATGATATGTAGTATATGGGAGCTGATGGGCTGGCATACCTGTGCACATTTGCACGGGTTTTGCCTTGCAAGCTGCTCCCACTACGCATGCCTGGGCGTCCTTCTCGCGGTAACCCGGGCGTGCGCGCATCTAAACATTGACAAATCTCTGGGACCTGTGCACATGCACACAGACTCCATATGAATCTTGGACTAATCGGCGCTGGTCTCCTCTGAATGCCATATGATACACGGGAGCCGATAGGCTGTTATGCTTGTGTTCAATGGTAGGATTGGTGTGCGCAGGTCCGGAACCACTCACACAGCGCCTCACATCTATGAGAAACTGGGATGTCGCCAGCAGCCACACAGGTGATATAAATCTTTTTTATTATGTCTCACGCATTTAAGGCAGGCTTGGGGGTTACTTCCACTACCTTCCCCTGACGAAGACGCTCTAGCAGCGTCGATACGCGTGGGGCCCCTATCCTCCCCCCTCTTTGGATTCTCCTGGTCTTAGCTCTATTTTCGGGACACCCCAGCCTCATTTAGTCGCACACGCCATTGTATGCTTGCCGCATTCATATTTGCCTCAAGGGCATGCCTATTCATTTTTTTTTACATCAATGAGGCATCGACTTCTCAGTAGCGGGCAATGCTGCACTGTGCCTGGTAATGTATGATATGGGGTGCCGGAATAGGGGCAGGTTATAAGCAGGCTATACCAGTTATTTGCCTGGTTTAGCACCTGATCTTTTTCAGGATAAGTACTGTGTATTTACTACAGGCCCACTGTGTGACTGGGAGATATTGGTTACATTTAGGATCTAATAGATATTCGTTTATGGGGACTCATTCGGGTGGCAGCACAAGGGATTAATTATATGTATTGCTGCTGTGTTATTTTGCCAACTCGTGTATATGTCCCTTGAATTATTTGCACATCTGCTATATATTATTATATGGATCCTTGTTATTGCATTGTGTGGGATGTGGGTAGGCTCGTTAGCTTTTAAATGTTTTTAAATGTTTGTTTCTCCCTGCTTTGCCTTTGTGTATGGTGAGGTGTTAAGAATAATAAAATTTATTGCATTAAGTTGATCCCACTGTGTGCATACTTTTTTCTTTTGTGATACAGTCAGACACACTTATAGACTCAGAGGGCAGATACATCTTCATAAAGATCAGGGTGAACTCTATGGTCTTTACTGATCCTGATGGCAGGTGGGAACTTCAATTTTACTCTGGACCCAAGGTTAGACAACTCTTCCGGGAGACACCCTTTCTCAGTTAGGAAAATTAAGGCGTTCAAAAGGGTAGTCCAGAGTCTTCGCATGGTCGACTTATGGTGGGTCTTGCACCCTACAGAGAAAGAAAACACATTTTTCTCGTCTGCCCATTCCTCTTATAGTAGGATTGATTTTTTTTTTAATCAGCCAAACTTCTCTGACCTGGCAGATTCAATCCTCTATTGGTCATATATGCTGGTCAGACCATGCCCCAGTGTTTTGCCAAATGACCCTACCGGAGGTGAGACCGAAACAGTGGACGTGGCATTTGAATGACAATCTCCTGAATGATTTTCTCTCTGCTTCGAAGATTAAGGACACCATATCAGAGTTTATGACAATCCATGAATCTAATACGACAGCATTTCCAATTAAATGGGAGGCCCTTAAGTGTGTGGTACGAGGGGTTCTGCTGAAACATGAAGTTCACTTGAAGAAAGAAAAAGCCGAGCAGGTGGTGTTGCTGAAAACAATTTCTGACTTGGAGTGCTGTCATAAACTTTCTCTTTCTCAACAAACCATAGCTGAACTTATTAAGACCAGAGAGGAATTGAGAGCCATTCTAGGACAGAAATACCTACGTCAGAGAGTGAGACTTCATAGATTCCTATATGAATATAGGGACAAGTGGAGCATCATGGCTAAGGGCTAGCCATGGTGCTCCATCCCAGGGGAAATCCAGGTCATATTCCACAACTCAGAAAGCCAGATGGGGTACTAACTCAAATCCCTGATGAGATTCTGGATGTTTTCCAAAAATTATATAGTAAACTCTATAACATCAAAGGTCGATATGATGACATGGATCCCTGACTGGGTCGGGACAAGATCAGGACATATGTAAAGGATACAGCTTTGCCAGTCCTTGACCCTTTGGATGGATGCTGACTTTTTTGAAGCTGAGTTTTCTGAGGCAGTGGTCTTGGATGCCATTAAGGGTTCTCCAGGTGGGAAATGCCCAGGACCAGACGGCTTTACCTGTTGTGAATTAGACTTTTTTGGCTCCCTCTTGTGGTCACTAGTGATATGACTCTGGGATTGTCTTTCCTCAGTTTGGCACCCACCTGGGTCGTTAGTCCAGGGGTGTTGCTATATGAACTTCCTGAATTCTCAGTCTGGTGCCTGGCATCGTTGTAATCAGTTCTTTCTGTTTGCTCCTGTCTGCTGGTCCTGGTTCATGCATAATTAAGCTAAGTCCTGCTTCCTTGTTTTTTGGTTATTTGTATTGCTATTATTTTTTGTCCAGCTTGTACTAAATGTGATTCCTGATTTTGCTGGAAGCTCTAGGGGGCTGGTATTCTCCCCCCGGGCCGTTAGACGGTTCGGGGTTCTTGAATATCCAGCGTGGAAATTTTGATAGGGTTTTTGCTGACTGTATAAGTCATCTTACTATATTCTGCTATTAGTCAGTGGGCCTCTCTTTGCTAAATACCTAGTTCATTCTTACGTTTGTCTTTTCTTCTTACCTCACCGTTATTATTTGTTGGGGGCTTGTATCCTACTTTTGGGGTCTTTTCTCTGGAGGCAAGAAAGGTCTATCTTTTCCCTTCTAGGGTTAGTTAGTTCTCCGGCTGGCGCGAGACGTCTAGAACCAACGTAGGCACGTTCCCCGGCTGCTGCTATTTGTGGTGCTAGGATTAGATATACGGTCAGCCCAGTTACCACTGCCCTATGAGCTGGTTTTTTGTGTTTGCAGACTTAGAATTTATTTCTGAGACCCTCTGCCATTGGGGTCATAACATTTACCTCTAAATTCTTTAAGCAATTTGACTCCCAGATTGCGCCTTCTTTGACAAGGGTTTTCAACGTGATTTTGCCTGAATCCTTATGGACTCCCCAATCATTGGAGACTCATATTACTGTTGTCCCAAAGCCGGGAAAAGATCACACAGAGGCTGCTAACTATAGACCTATACCTTTAATTAACATTAATATTAAATTATTTTCTAAATTCCTAGCAAATAGGTTGGCAGTCCTTCCTGGAATTATCCATAATGACCAGGTGGGATTTGTTAAAGGTAGAGAGGCTAGAGATAACACTAATAAACCACTACTACTCATGGCTCGTTCGAGGGCTCAATCCACTCCCATGTGCTTACATTCAGTGGACGCGGAGGCCTTTGACTGGGTCAGCTGGAGATTTATGAAGGTCTCGTTGGAGCAGATCGGTCTGGGGACTATATTCCTAAATTGGATAGCCTCCCTATACACCTTCCCCTTGGCAAGGGTTAGAGCAAAGGGCTCCCTTTCTCCTGCTTTTTCTATACGTATTGGCACACACCAGGGGTATCCCCTATCCTCTTTGATATATGTTGCATAATGGAACACCTTGCAGTTGCCATAAGGCAAAATCACAACATAAAGGGGGTGGTGGTGGGTCGGACACATTACAAAACTGCCTTATTTGCTGACTATTTACTTTTGTTTGTGTCTCAGTCTCGCACTACCTTCTCCTCTTTGATTAAAGAATTTGAAGAATTTGGAAGTCTTAGTAACTTTAAGGATAATTTCACTAAGTCTGAGGCATTAAATATCTCCCTTCCGAGGAACAATTGCACTTACCAGATAGTTTTCCATTTAAATGGCAGGATTCAGCTTTGAAATATTTGGGAATTGTAATACATAGGGACCCCACCCAACTGTTTGGTCTTAATTTTCTCCCTCTGCTTCAGAGAACACTTCGAGATCTAAAAACCTACTATAAACGGATGTTGTCATGGTTTGGTCGCATTACTGAGATAAAAATGGACGTGCTTCCTCGTTTCTTGTTCCTGTTCCAGTCAATCCCTATAGGTATCCCTGCCTCATTCTTTGTTAAACCCCAATTGGCTACTTCGGGTTTTATTTGAGGAAATCGTAGACCCAGGATTGGGATTAAAACCTTATATAGACATAAACACCTTGGAGGGTTGGCCTCCCTAACTTTAAAAAATACCATAAAGCGGCCATCCTGTTATGGTTGTTGGACTGGCAATACCATCGAGAATCCAAACAATGGGTTGCATTGGAACAGATAGATGTGGTGACCCCCTTGTGGTGCATGCCCTGGATCTCCTCCGGCGACAGGGATATGACTGGCCTTGAGACAAGTATGTTGGCAACAACTGTGAGGTTCTAGGATAGAGAGGTTAAGACGGGCAACATATCCTCAGGCATAGGTGCCCTTACGCCATAATCCGGACTTCCCCCCGGCCTTGAAGGCAAAGACATTATTGGGTTGGCAGGAACATGAAAGACCCCGTCTTTTCCAGATTTTGAAAAGGCGAGACCTGATGTCCTTAGAATCACTGACAAACACAGGACCTGCAATGCTTTGGTTCGAATACTCTCAATTAAAATCATATTTGTCCATGGGTGAGAAAACAGCTTTAAGGCCCCTTTAACTAAATTTGAGTTGTTTTGGAGTCACCGCCTGCTCACTGTATTTCCCAGTTATACAACATCCTAAACTCAGGGAATGAGACAACTAAACCAAGATTTTTTGACATTTGGGAGAAAGATCTTGAAATGCAGATATCAGGGACAGAATGGAGGAAGGCATGCATCCTGTCTCACAGTTTGTCGAAGGTCTGTGCAGCTCAGGAAAGGAATTACAAAATTCTTTCCAGTTGGTATTGTTGCCCTGTGATCCTACATGCTGCTTTGCCCTCTGAATGCTGTAGGTGTAACAGTGAAAGAGGTTCTATGCTACATATTTGGTGGAGCTGTGGAAAGATTCAGCCATTTTGGGAGGGAGTTTTTCACATCTATCAGTTAATTAGGGGTCAGATGATAGATAAGACACCCACGATAGTAAAATTATCAATACTTCCGTGCTCCATTAAGTCCCAAAAACAGGACATACTCCGATTCTGCCTCACGGCGGCTAGAGCGGTCATTCCAAGACATTGGAAAACACCCCATTGAGCCTTACTGACTGAAACTGAATGGTTTGAAGAAATGGGTCGGATTTACAAGATGGAAGACCTTACTGCAGAGATGACTGGTTCCAGGGATGGATTCCTTCGTACTGGAGTTAATGGATCCTGTTTCTTCATTCTCTGAGATTTAACAAAGCATTTGGGGAACCCCTAGATCAAACTGTATCTGGATAGTGAGTTCGCCTGTGCTGGACTTAAACTACTCCCTTTTGATTTTGCTCATCTCACATAGATCTACTTCACAAAAATTAGCCTGCTCAGTATGCTTCAGAAGGATTCCCTCCCCCTTTCTATCTTAATCCCTAGGTCCCCTTTTTTCCTGCTCTCTCTCTTTGTTTATCTTGTTCTATTCTCTCTAGTCTTCTTTATCAGATTTCCTGATATGCTATACATAATCTCTGGTTCTCCATAAGTAAATATGGTTGTTAAGATGTTTTAGTTATTTTTCCGATTTACATTAAGGTTTGCATCCTCTTCCCTTGATCAGGATTGAGTTACTTGGTTGAGAGGCTTATTTACAACTCCGCTATGACTACTAGTTTTCTCCCTTATTTAGTATGTTTAACAGATACGGAGAACTCCCTAAATACCTTAAAGGGAACCTGTCACCCCCAAAATCGAAGGTGAGCTAAGCCCACCAGCATCAGGGGCTTATCTACAGCATTCTGTAATGCTGTAGATAAGCCCCCGAAGTATCCTGAAAGATGAGAAAAAGAGGTTAGATTATACTCACCCAGGGGCGGTCCCGGTACGATGGGCGTCGCGGTCCGGGGCCTCCCATCTTCTTACGATGACGTACTCTTCTTGTCTTCATGCTGCAGCTCCGGCGTACTTTGTCTGCCCTGTTGAGGGCAGAGCAAAGTACTGCAGTGCGCAGGCGCCGGGCCTCTCTGACCTTTTTCAGCGCCTGCGCACTGCTGTACTTTGCTCTGCCCTCAACAGGGCAGACAAAGTACACCTGCGCCGGAGCCGCAGCCTGACTACAAGAAGAGGACATCATCGTAAGAAGATGGGAGGCCCTGGACCGGAGGCCCTGATAACTGGACCGCCCCTGGGTGAGTATAATCTAACTTCTTTTTCTAATCTTTCAGGTTACATCGGGGGCTTATCTACAGCATTACAGAATGCTGTAGATAAGCCCCTGATGCTGGTGGGCTTAGCTCACCTTCGATTTTGGGGGTGACAGGTTCCCTTTAAGTGCAATTGAAATAATAACGGAGTCCTGTATCCAGCTACTGATGGATTTGCTACAAAATGTTGTGGACTATTGAGTGAAATCATGAAAATACTCTATCAGGACTTATACTATAATTCTATAGTTGTTCATTACCTCTAAGTTGACGGAGCTAAGGAAATCGAAAAGTTTCAATGTTGGTATGCCAATAACTTGTAATGTTCTCTACGATTTACCACTGTATGAATGTTCACTTTTTTTCGGTTATGTTTAAATTGAACAATACCTTTGAATGACACCGACACCAGTGATTTTACCAGATAGTGTAACGGAAAGCGGGAGAAAAATTCCTAGTGCAGTGAAATTGCAAAATAAAAGTGCAATTCCACAATTGTTTTTTGGCTTTTATTTACCATGTTCACTATATGGTAAAACTGATCTCGCAGTATGATTCCTGAGGTCAGTACGAGTATGCAGATACCAAACAAGTATAGGTTATGGTTTAACTCCTTAGTGACAGAGACATTTTTGTACTTAATGACCAAGCCAATTTTTATAATCCTGACCACTGTCACTTTATGTGGTTATAACTCTGGAACGCTTTAACGGATCCCGATGATTATGAGAATGTTTTTTGTGACATATTGCACTTCAAGATAGTGGTAAAATTTATTTGATATGACTTGCATTTATATGTGTAAAAAAATGGAAATTTGGCAAAAAATTTGAAAATTTGGCAATTTTTAAACTTTGAAATTTTATGCCCTTATTATATCAGAGAGATATGTTACACAAAATACTTAATAAATAACATTTCCCACATGTCTACTTTACATCAGCACAATTGTTTTTTGTTAAGAAGTTATAAGGTGTCATAGAAAATATTAAAAACCCTTGAGGTCCCTCATATCCCTCCTCCCGTTTTCCTTTCATCTACCATTTGGCCTGAGGAGCTGAGAGCTAGCAAATTAAACCTGTCTTTATGTAAAATGGCAATGACACAGCTATGTGAAGCAGATTAATTAAAATGCGAGGATTCCCATTTAATGTGCAGGTGACTGAGGAGGATGTCTATTGTCCACATATAGAAACAAGAAAAGACCTTATTAGGGTCCGAAGTGGATCAAAGTAGAAATTACACCCTTTTACAAACAGCCATGGTGACTGTACAATGAGAGAGCAGACAGTATGGCTCCGGGAGAAAATATGGAATATTGGATTTTCTATACATCCAATATTAATGAGAAGTACATTGTTGGCACTGGGGCAACTTGGCCAAAAATACATATTTTATCATAATTATAACCCCCACCAAAAATCCCCAAATGCATCGAAGCATAGCTAAAATCCAGAAAAGATGACATCAGTCTAGACCTTCTGTGATCGCTCTATGAGGAGTTATTACATAAATTGGGATTTCCGAAAATTACGAAGTGCTGAGTCCAGCCCACCACCAGGCCCTTGTGAGGTCATCCTAGAGGGATGTGTGGGTGGGACTCAGGGTCTGATAAAAGATCAATCCTAATTATCATCAGTGTTCATACAGAGAGTTACATGTCAAGTATGTAGGGACCGTTATTGACAGCAAAATTGAAGCACTCTTCTTCGGCTAAACTGAATCGTCTCTGCGATCGGTGTAGTACGTCTCCTGTTAATCCTTTTTCATAAACACTGCCTCCCTTTTGATTAAATATAAAATGTAATAGTTCTGTTCCTTCTGTTCTGTAAACTACGCCTCGATGTGCTAGCTACCGTTAATGGCGTCTAGTCGATCGAAACAGATTAGTGGTGTCGGCAAGAAGTCTGGGGTTATCTGACAGTTTTGTGTGACCGTACTGGGGTGTGTACACATATTCCATGTGTTGGAATCCGGAGGTGTATATGCCTACATTCACCATTAATTTTCTGATAGCTGAGGCCTATTGGTGTCAACAGGCTGCAACCTTCTCTGTTGCTCATCGGCCAATCGTGTAATTTACCAGATGATGGGGGGTAGCAGAGAGCTGTTCGTTCCAAAAATCATAGCAGGTGGTACTCATGACCTTCCCGGCCTGTGATATCAGGGATTTGTGGGATTAAGAAAGTCCTAGCAAATATTGAATCCCTGACATAAGGGTTAAAAGTGATTTCTCATTTCTACAACAAAATTTACAAAATCATTTTTTTAGGCCCACCTCACATTTGAAGTCACTTTGAGGGGTCTATATGACCGAAAATACCCAAAATTGACACAATTCTAAAAACTGCACCCCACAAGGTGCTCAAAACCACATTCAAGAAGTGTATTAACCTTTCACATGTTTCACATGAACTGAAGCAACATGGAAGGAAAAAAATGAACACTTTTTTTTTACTTTTTTCAATAACATTTTACTTCAGACCCAATTTTTTTTTATTTTCACTAGTGTAAAAAGAGAAAATGAATAACAAAATTTGTTGTGCAATTTCTGAATACGCCGATACCCCATATGTGGGGAAAAAACACTGTTTGGCTACGTTCACATTTGTGTTGTTGTGTGCTGCGTCGGCGACGCAACGCACGCAAAAACGCATGCAAAACGCAGCGTTTTGTGACGCATGCGTTCATTTTTATAGCGCAAAAAAATGCAACAAGCTGCGTCCTCTGCGCCCTGACGCTTGCGCCCAAAAAACGCATGCGTCACAAAACGCAACACAACGCATGTCCATGCGCCCCCCATGTTAAATATAGGGGCGCATGACGCATGCGTCGCCGCGGCTGCGCCCGACGCTGCGCCGCACAACGCTAATGTGAACGTAGCCTTTGAGCGCACAGCAGGGCTCAGAAAGGAAGGAGCGCCATTTGACTTTTTCAATGTAAAATTGGCTGGAATTGAATTTGGATGGCTTGTCGCATTTGGAAACCCCCTGATGTGCTTTGTGGAAAACAACCACAAGTGAGCCCATTTTGGAAACTAGAACCCCCAAGGAACTTATCTAGATATGATGTGCAGTGAGCACTTTGAACCCCAAGTGCTTCACAGAAGTTTATAACGTGGAGCATTGAAAATAAAAATCATATTTTTTCCACAAAAATGATCTTTTCGCCCCCAATTTTTTATTTTCCCAAGGGTAAAAGGAGAAATTGGACCCAAAAAGTTGTGCAATTTGTCCCGAGTAAGCTGATGCCCCATATGTGGGGTAAGCCACTGTTTGGGTACATGGCAGAGCGGAAGGAAGGGAGCACCGTTTAACTTTTTAATCTCAAAATTGGCTGGAAATGAGAGCGGATGCCATGTCAGGTTTGGAGAACCCCTGATATGCCTAAACAGCTGATACTCCCCACAACTGACCCAATTTTGCAAACTACACCCCTCAAGGATTTTATCCAGGGGTATATTGAGCAATTTGAACCCACAGGTACAACACAGAATTTGATAACATTAGGTCATCATATTGAAAAACTTCATTTTTTTCACAAAAATCTTGTTTTAGACCTGAATTTTCCACTTTTGTCAGAGATTACACCAAAAAGTGGACCCCACAATTTGTTACCCACTTTCTTATGAGCGCAACGATATCCAATATGTAGTCAAAAACTTCTTTTTGGGCAAACGTCAGGGCTTGGACAGGAAGGGGCACAAAGTGACAAATTTGGCTTTATTTGAAATAGATAGTCATATTTGCAGAGCCTGTGTGGTTCAAGAGCAAAAGAAATCCCCCATAAATGCCTTTTTTGTAAATTGTACAATCTAATCTATTTATCTAGGGCGGGAGTGAGTAGTTTGATACTATCATTTTTTATGCAGTTGATGCAACACAAGTTTGAAAATGTACAATTGCATTTTTTTCACTGTCTTTATGATTCATTTTTGTACGTTCTGAGGAACACACCTCAAATTTTATTGCACTAGTTGTTATGTGTTCAGAAATATATCAAGTATGGCATCAATGTGAGGACTGGACACACGGCTTTGCCTATAATAATAGATGGCACACCATTTGGTCTTTAAGGTAAGATTGAACAAGTTCCAGGACCCATTCAAAGCTCACATAGACATTGAGCAAACAAGAAAATCCTTCAAGGAATTATTACTCACAGAGGCAGGCATGCTCCTAAAAACACATTAGCAGATTATAAAACTTGGTCTTGCTAACAAAACATTTGCCCCGCATTTGCATATATTGTAGCAGGAAGAATAAACTGTACTGTAATGAAGGGCAAAATGTGGAGGAAAATGCAGCCAACTATGTGGCAAAGCCAAGTTTGTTTCAAAGATGAAAGAACACCAGCAGGGCTAGAATGACAGAGACTTTCAGAGACTGGTCGTACAACGTCCGTTTAGCTCCATCAATCCCTATGAGAGACGAATGTGCCAATAGACGTGGTACACCATAGCAAGCTCCCGCCCGCCAAGATAGGAACCGCCATATGAACAACCAATCCCCTACAGAATCCGTAAAGTATTGTATGGTACCAGAGGTTCGGCAAGAACCATACAGTAAAGCCCATAGTGTATAAGTACGGAACTTCCTCATTATTAGAAATCCTCCAATAAAACGATCATGCCCATATCACCAACATAAATATATTAGCAATATAAATGGAAACAAAAGTTTTGCGTAGCAAGACAGTTGTAAAAGCAGTCAAAGTTAGATAAATGGTCAAAAATGTTTGTGAGTAATCAAGTCCTAGAATTAATTTTCAGATGACCTGAGTTTCCAAAAACATTTGTGGGGTCCACACACTGGAGTGTATGGACGTGGGTATGTAGACGAGAATTTGTTGGAATAGTAGTTTGGCATGTGATGGATAAAGTCCTGGAATTGTGAAATGGGAAACAATGGGATTTACTGATGAAAATATTCTCTTCATTACTTGTTCCATAAAAATTACTGTACTGGGGCCCACTAAGCAGAAAATATGAATTATTGAAAAAAAAAACCTAATTGTAAGGTGTGTAGTAGGTCTCAAAACAGGGAAAGATACAATTAGGCCTCATTCAGATATCCATGTTGCGCGTAATGGTTTGATCATTGTTTTTCATGGACACAAACACGTGCTCATTATAGTCTATGGAGCGGTTTAAAAGTCTGTTTTTTCACTGTGTATCCATGCAAAGTCAGAGACATGTCCTTTTTTTCCCAAGTATCACAGATAAAACGTCTATGGGTCTGTGAAAACCGTATCTATCTGTATCCAACATTGCAAAGCATAGGAGAAGTTCTGTAAATGTGAAAAATACTGAAGACACAGTTACCAAACACTTATGACACACAAATCCAAGACATAGATGACAGCCATTCCATTTTTTGCGTATGTGAAAATTACTGGTGTGTGAATGAGACCTTCAGGTCACAAAACCTTTTCAATTATGAGCTACACTGTTAAATGTGGTGCATTTTAAGTCTAAGTTTGTGCGGTCTAAAAATTAAGACCGTATTGATGAATATGTCCTTTTATTTTGCAAATCTTCACCATTCAGATGATGTTTGCCTACTTCCAGGGATTTTAAACTAATACATACTTACGGAAAAAAAAGAGCATGAACCGCACATCCCAAAATCATATGTTGATCTAAAGCCGCTAGGCAAAAATTTAAATACTGAACATGAGGTTTTCAGTTTAACATTCTGATCAGACTGTATGAAGCCCACTGCCCCTTCACGGCAAACCTCGTAGTGGGTCCTAACGCCCTAACGGAGCAGAGCCGTGCGGCAACCACCGCCGCAGCGGCCATGCACCAGCAGGGCGGACGGCCTGTTGCCCCACAGCACCCATGCTGCGAGACTGAGCCCCCAAGACTCCAGACCGCGCCGCCCCACCAGCACAAAGCCACAGCAACAATGGCCGCCACACAGCACCAGCACCAAAATGAAGGGAGCATTTAAACTCACCTTCCTCCAGCTCTTCAGTGAGAGCCAAAATGGGCTAGACCCCTTACTTTGCAGTCTCCTGCTAATTAAAATCACCTGAGCCAAATGGGAGGAGTGCTGGTCCAAAAAAAGAGACAAGTACATGCTATGTGCAAAAAGAAAAAAAAAAGAGCATGAACCGCACATCCCAAAATCATATGTTGATCTAAAGCCGCTAGGCAAAAATTTAAATACTGAACATGAGGTTTTCAGTTTAACATTCTGATCAGACTGTATGAAGCCCACTGCCCCTTCACGGCAAACCTCGTAGTGGGTCCTAACGCCCTAACGGAGCAGAGCCGTGCGGCGACCACCGCCGCAGCGGCCATGCACTACGAGGTTTGCCGTGAAGGGGCAGTGGGCTTCATACAGTCTGATCAGAATGTTAAACTGAAAACCTCATGTTCAGTATTTAAATTTTTGCCTAGCGGCTTTAGATCAACATATGATTTTGGGATGTGCGGTTCATGCTTTTTTTTTCTTTTTTTTTTCTTTTTGCACATAGCATAATACATACTTACTCTTGCTCTCAGTTGATAAGTAGCTACAATTCTATGCAAATATCAAATGACTGACCGTCATATCCAAACTGAAAACAGGTGTGAATATGTGCTTACTAAGAGTAGCCATATCCATATATAACCAACAAATAAAGTAGCACTCTGTAGCCCTATAGCGTGCAAACATGAAATACAGTGCCTACAAGTAGTATTCAACCCTCTGCAGATTTAGCAGGTTTACACATTTGGAATTAACTTGGCATTGTGACATTTGGACTGTAGATCATCCTGGAAGTGTGAAATGTACTGCAGCAAAAAAGAATGTTATTTCTTTGTTTATTTTTTTTTTTAAATTGGGAAAAGTTTTTTCAGAGGGTCATTTATTATTCAACCCCTCAACCCACCAGAATTCTGTTTGGTTCCCCTAAAGTATTAAGAAGTAGTTCAGGCACAAAGAACAATGAGCTTCACATGTTTGGATTAGTTATCTCTTTTTCCAGCCTTTTCTGACTATTTAAGACCCTCCCCAAACTTGTGAACAGCACTCAAACATGGTCAACATGGGAAAGACAAAGGAGCATTCCAAGGCCATCAGAGACAAGATCGTGGAGGGTCACAAGGCTGGCAAGGGGTACAAAACCCTTTCCAAGGAGTTGGGCCTACCTGTCTCCACTGTTGGGAGCATCATCCGGAAGTGGAAGGCTTATGGAACTACTGTTAGCCTTCCACGGCCTGGACAGCCTTTGAAAGTTTCCTCCCGTGCCGAGGCCAGGCTTGTCCGAAGAGTCAAGGCTAACCCAAGGACAACAAGGAAGGAGCTCCGGGAAGATCTCATGGCAGTGGGGACATTGGTTTCAGTCAATACCATAAGTAACGTACTCCACCGCAATGGTCTCCGTTCCAGATGAGCCCGTAAGGTACCTTTACTTTCAAAGCGTCATGTCAAGGCTTGTCTACAGTTTGCTCATGATCACTTGGAGGACTCTGAGACTGACTGGTTCAAGGTTCTCTGGTCTGATGAGACCAAGATCGAGATCTTTGGTGCCAACCACACACGTGACGTTTGGAGACTGGATGGCACTGCATACGACCCCAAGAATACCATCCCTACAGTCAAGCATGGTGGTGGCAGCATCATGCTGTGGGGCTGTTTCTCAGCCAAGGGGCCTGGCCATCTGGTCCGCATCCATGGGAAGATGGATAGCACGGCCTACCTGGAGATTTTGGCCAAGAACCTCCGCTCCTCCATCAAGGATCTTAAGATGGGTCGTCATTTCATCTTCCAAACAGAAAACGACCCAAAGCACACAGCCAAGAAAACCAAGGCCTGGTTCAAGAGGCAAAAAATCAAGGTGTTGCAGTGGCCTAGTCAGTCTCCTGACCTTAACCCAATTGAAAACTTGTGGAAGGAGCTCAAGATTAAAGTCCACATGAGACACCCAAAGAACCTAGATAACTTGGAGAAGATCTGCATGGAGGAGTGGGCTAAGATAACTCCAGAGACCTGTGCCAGCCTGATCAGGTCTTATAAAAGACGATTATTAGCTGTAATTGCAAACAAAGGTTATTCCACAAAATATTAAACCTAGGGGTTGAATAATAATTGACCCACACTTTTATGTTTAAAATTTATAAAAATTTAACTGAGCAACAAAACTTTTTGGTTTGTAAGATTTATGCATCTGTTAATAAATCCTGCTCTTGTTTGAAGTTTGAAGGCTCTAACTTATTTGCATCTTATTAAACCTGCTAAATCTGCAGGGGGTTGAATACTACTTGTAGGCACTGTATATATGAAATTTGAATTGCATTACTGCTGTAGAAAATTGGAATACCGTATATATACTCGCGTATAAGCCAACCCGAGTATAAGCCGAGGCACCTAATTTTGCCATGGAAAACTAGGTAAGCTTATTGACTCGAGTATAAGAAGGGTATGCATTGTCCCCTCATCCCTGTCCTGCTATGCGTGGCTCCCCTGTCACTGTCCTGCTATGAGTGGCTCCCCCCAGTCGTTGTCCTGCTATGCGTGGCTCCCCCTTTCTCTGACCTGCTATGCGTGGCTCCCCCGTCGCTGTCCTGCTATGCGTGGCTCACCCCCCATCCTGTCCTGGTATGCGTGGCTCCACACGTCCCATCGTTGTATGTATGGCTCCCCAGTCCCATCGTTGTATTCATGGCTCCCCGTCCCATCGTTGTATGCATGGCTCGCCTTATCCCATCGTTGTATGCGTGGCTCCCCCCATCCCATCGTTGTATGCGTGGCTCCCCCCGTCCCATCGTTGTATGCGTGGCTCCCCCCATCCCATCGTTGAATGCATGGCTCCCCCTCATCCCGGTATGCATGCTTCCTATTACAAAAAAAACCAAGCATCCTACTCAACCTTCTCCGCGCTGTCACAGCATCTCGTTCCGGCTTCAAGCAGCTCTTCCTGTGCTGAGCGATCACGTGGTACCATTAAGGTATGAATATGTGCTCCACGCTTATGGGAGTGTAGACGTGTGCATATTCATTACCTTAATGAGTGGTGCCACGTGATCACTCAGCACAGGAAGAGATGCTTGAAGCCGGAACGAGAGGACTAACGAGATGCTGCGACGGCGCAGAGGAGGGCGAGTATGATGTCTTCTGGAAGCCGGCGGTTGCAGCTATCACTGTGGGCTGAAAATATTAATTTCTCTTTAGCAGCTGCACAGTTACAGCCACAGCCGCCGGCTCCTGCTGCTGCTCCGCCACTCCCCCGCCGGCTTTCTGTTTAATGACTCATGTATAAGCCAAGGGGGTGTTTTCAGCACAAAAAATGTGCTAAAAAACTCGGCTTATACGCGAGTGTATATGGTAATTGAGAATAATAAGCACATAAAATTGGCCAATTCAAGTGTACTTGGCAGCCATAAGGCAATTCTCTTGCTGGGAACTTGCCTGTGTGAATTCCATATATCCTCGTCACATTGAATATATGGGATTAATTATAACAGGTGAAGTGATAAAAAGAGCTGACATTTCAAGCTCCATTGATGTAATTACCTGTTCATGGCAGGAGGTCCTACAACAGGAGATCTGCTGAGAGCCAGCCTCCACGTCTAGGATTCAAATATTAAGAGTATCAAACCATGGAGAACAAGGAGTCAATTCTGATGTATAGAAAAGTGAAAAAACTTTATTCAGATCAATTAATCACATGTATAAAATATTAAAAAGAGAGCACAGAGAACCACACAGTGCATATACAAGTGTATTCATGCGAGGTAGTTTAAAGAGAAAAATCCAAGCTAAGTGCCAATACAGTATACCAAGGACAAGAGGGTACTATGTAATATATATGCTGATATGTCTAACATCTCATGCCAACCAAGCCTATGGAGCTAAAGTGGGAACGGCTAAGTACACACCCAGGCATCATTATGTCCGAATGGACATCAAAACATCATCAATAGGAAAATACCTTACTAATATTGTTAGATGCAGTCAAGGAATGAGCCTAAACCACTTTGCTCAGCACAAATAAATAGCAGTATGACTAGAGGTAAAGGCGCCCATGAGGAACGCGCTCCCTGAGGAAGGAGTGTTCGTACCGAAACGTGCGTTGGGGAGCGAGTGCCGAGACAACTACCAGTGACAATGATGGGTAACTAACATCTTTACATTAAATGCTGTCATTTTATTGGCACTTAGCTTGGATTTTTCTCTTTAAACAACTCGCATGAATACACTTGTATATGCGCTGTGTTGTTCTCTGTGCTCTCTTTTTAATATTTTATACATGTGATTAATTGATCTGAATAAAGTTTTTTCACTTTTCTATACATCAGAATTGACTCCTTGTTCTCCACGGTTTGATATGCTATTGAGTCGTTTTTCTTTGTTTTTCACAACATGCAATGTAGCATGTGTAAGCAAACTTTTGCTAGGGAATGATTTTGCCCTATTTGATATATAAAAATGCGTTTGGGACTATTTTTGTATTGTATGTTTGTAAATATTCAGAGTAGTAGTAGTACAGGGGACTCCTCTGTTCAAAGTTATTATCTCAGACACTCTAGACCCAGTGGTCAGTTATGAATATTGGGGTTCAAATGACCTAGCACATCCCAATCCGGCAACCATCCCCTCATGAGCTCACCAAGGGAAGATATGTAGGCATAACCATGATCAAATAAAAAGTTTGGGTTATTGTCATTTGTCAGATCTGGAAGATACAGCTTGCTGTGGTTCTGTCTGTTACTGTAAGGAGTGTTTCCCTCAGTTAAGCTTTGAGCCATTTCCGTGACACAGGTTTAATACTTTTCTTTTGTTATCCCTTTTTTCTGTGTGACTATATACTGTATTGCTTGGCTCCTATTTTGTAACATCTTTGTATCTTTTTTTATAAACACTGTCTACTTTTCCGGATTAAATACACTACCGTTCAAAAGTTTAGGGTCACCCAATTTTGTGTTTTCCAGGAAAACTTATACTTTTATTAATCAAATGAGATGAGATGCCAAATGAATTTAAAATCTAGTCCAGACATTGACAAGGTTCGAAAAATAGATTTTGATTTGAAATAATAATTTTCTCCTTCAGACTTTGCGTTTGCCAAAGAATGCTCCCTTTGCAGCAATTACAGCATTGCAGACCTTTGGCATTCTAGCAGTTAATTTGCTGAGGTAATCTGGAGAAATTTCACCCTATGCTTCCAGAAGCCCCTCCCACAAGTTGGTTTGGCTTAATGGGCACTTTTTGCGTACCATACGGTCAAGCTGCTCCCAGAACAGATCAATGGGGTTGAGATCTGGTGACTGCTCTGGCCATTCCATTACAGATACAATACCAGCTGCCTGCTTCTTCCCTAAATGGTTCTTGCATAACTTGGAGGTGTGCTTTGGGTCATTGTCCTGTTGTAGGATGAAATGGGCTCCAATCAAGCGCTATCCACAGGGTATGGCATGGCATTGCAAAATGGAGTGATCGCCTTCCTCATTCAATATCCCTTTAACTTGTACAAATCTCCCACTTTACCAGCACCAAAGCAACCCCAGACCATCACATTACCTCCACCATGCTTGACAGATGGCGTCAGACACTCTTCCAGCATCTTTTCAGCTGTTCTGTGTCTCAAAAATGTTCTTCTGAGTGATCCAAACACCTAAAACTTGGATTCGTCTGTCTATAACACTTTTTTCCAATCTTCCTCTGTCCAATGTCTGTATTCTTTTGCCCATATTAATCTTTTCCTTTTATTAGCCAGTCTCGGATATGGCTTTTTATTTGCCCCCTGAAGGCCAGCTTCCCGGAGTCACCTCTTCACTGTAGACATTGACACTGGCGTTTTGCGTGTACTATTTAACGAAGCTGCCAGTTGAGGACCTGGGAGGCATCGATTTCTCAAACTACAGACATATAGTTACATAGTTATTAAGGTTGAAGGAAGACTAAGTCCATCTAGTTCAACCCATAGCCTAACCTAACATGCCCTAACATGTTGATCCAGAGGAAGGCAAAAAAAACCCATGTGGCAAAGAGTCAGCTCCACCTTGGGGAAAAAAAATTCCTTCCCGACTCCACATACGGCAATCAGACTAGTTCCCTGGATCAACGCCCTATCAAGGAATCTAGTGTATATACACTGTAACATTATACTTTTCCAGAAAGGTATCCAGTCCCCTCTTAAATTTAAGTAATGAATCACTCATTACAACATCATACGGCAGAGTTCCATAGTCTCACTGCTCTTACAGTAAAGAATCCGCGTCTGTTATTATGCTTAAATCTTCTTTCCTCCAGACGTAGAGGATGCCCCCTTGTCCCCGTCACCGATCTATGATTAAAGAGATCATCAGAAAGGTCTTTGTACTGTCCCCTCATATATTTATACATTAACATAAGATCACCCCTTAGCATTCGTTTTTCCAAACTCTAATGTACTTGTCTTGTTGCTCAGTAGTGCCTCCCACTTCTCTTTCTACTCTGGTTAGAGCCTGTTTGTGCTCTCCTCTAAAGGGAGTAGTACACACCGTTGTAGGAAATCTTCCGTTTCTTGGCAATTTCTCGCATGGAATAGACTTCATTTCTAAGAACAAGAATAGACTGTCGAGTTTCAAATGAAAGTTTTTTTTCTGCCCATTTTGAGAGTTTAATGGTACCAACAAATGTAATGCTCCAGATTCTCAACTAGCTCAAAGAAAAGTCAGGTTTATAGCTTCTCTAATCAGCCAAACTGTTTTCAGCTGTGCTAACATACTTGCACAAGGGTTTTCAAGGGGATTCCAACGATCCATTAACCTTCTTACACAGTTACACAGTTAGTAAACACAAAGTACCATAAGAACATTGGAGTGATTGGTTGCTGGAAATGGGCCTCTATACACCTATGAAGATATTGCATTACAAACCAGATGTTTGCAGCGAGAATAGTCATTTACCACATTAACAATGTATAGAGTATTTCTGAATCATTTAATGTTAGCTTCATTGGAAAAAACCTGTGCTTTTCTTTCAAAAATAAGGACATTTCTAAGTGACCCTAAACTCTTGAATGGTAGTGTATATAAATTTAGTAGCTCTGTTCCTCTTGCTCTTTGAATTACACTCCTGACCTGAAGCCATATGCTACCTTTAAGGGTGTCCAAATTGCCTGTATAAACGACTGGTGGCAGCAGCTTGTTCCGTTTGTCATTGTACAGTTAGCAGTGACCATAGAACCCAAGAGATACTGTTATTTACAAAGTGAGCTCTTTTTAAGCAGATGAACAGAATCATGCTATTTGATTCCTTTACAGATTTTAATAAATGGCACAAATTTTCTTGACTCTGATTTCCATTTACAGTGCTATGGGGAGTGGTGAACAGAATGAATCTTTTGGCCAAAACAATTCACTTTCCCACACTAGACTGTGTTGATGCATATTAAAATGTTACTAGCATTTTCTAGAAAAACAAATGATGTGCATGCAAGTTTAATGGTTCATTTTGTAAAGGTTCTTAAGAAATATACAGCTACAAGTCCTTTTTTTCCACTTTGCAAGAGCAAAATATATGGAGCATGAAATAGAACTTGTAATATAATATTTCTTTAGATCTAAGTTTCATGAGTCTAAAGAAAACAAAACATTGTAAACATAAGAGTAAATATATACAGAATTCTGGCCTGACCGAAAATTTGTGAGAGATCGACATGCAAGAGTGGTGCTAAACATGACAAGCTTTGTAAGTAAAACCAAACAAAGCATTTTCAAATTATTATTAGTCAGATAAGCCAAATCTGATTTAATGAATAGTTTAAAAGTCTAAAAGAAAGAAAAAGAATAAAGCACATATGTAAAAGACAGACAATCGTTTTTTTTTCCAGTTATATTAAAAAAAAATATTTACAATCATAGCCAAAATCTAAAACATAAAAAACACTGCAAAATCCATTGAAGACTGCTATACAAAAATGTGCATTTAGGATTTTAACAGAAATTACAAATAATAATTTTAGAATACAATTTTTACACAAAAACCATAAATAATAATTAATGTTCCTAAACATCACCTCACAGTGATAAGTGTTCATCCACAGCTCTTAATACACTACTGATGCTTTCCTGGAGAACTGAAAAGTGATAGTATTACTTGGCACTTAAATGTGAATTAAGCTGCTGAATATTGTATCTATTTCATACAGAAAACTGGCATATTAATTCATCATGGCTGCTTCAATGAAACCACTGCATAGCATCGTGGAGATTTCACAGGATCAAACAATTTCACCAATCCGGACCAGGCCAGGTTCTCCTACAAAAAAGGTACATATTATAAAAACACCATGGTCAGTGTAAAGAGTCCAAACTGGTTAGGGAGAGGAGTTTTTTGTTTTTTAAAACAAATAAAAATAATCTGTAAAATGCAGTAATGCACATAATGCTAATAATATATGTTTATAAAACAATGAAAAGTTTTTGTGAATGTAGGAAAAACATTTGTAATGAGTGGCAAAAAACCATCTCCGCACACAGTATGGTTTTGTTTGAACATCTAATATTGATGTCCTCTACATGTTACAGATAAGAAGGATTTTCGGATAAACTGTGCTGCTGGAAGTCCTGATGAAGTCTGTAGTACTTCAAAACGTGTTTTCTAAATAATGAAAAACCCCATGTAACTTTCAGTTTGGATTTGGATTTATTATTTGGGATACAAGCAGCGCAGCTTACCCATATAATGTCCTTATCTGTGTTTTCCAGGTCTGATGACCTGTTGGACCTGCAGCAGCTGGATATGTATAAGTGATTGAAATGTTGTGTATACACAACTAAATCAGGATAGTATAACCTTAAACATCGTTATCTCCCGTGGATAAACCGTATTGCGCTTTTTCCTCCTAGTTTTATTCTGTATCTCGATGTTATGGCACTTCCACCAATCAGCCGTTATTAGCTCCAGTGGGGGTTGACCAACATTGAGTGAAGCGGTACAGCTCAGCTTCTTTCAATGTGTAGTGTCCAGTGCATATAATTGCAGATTACATACTATTCTCTTGAACAGAATGGAGCTGTGCTGTTCTGATCTGTTCAATAACAGCTGACCAGTGGTTGTGCTGGGTGTTGGACCTTTAGCATCTGATACTCACTTTGCCCCTTGTCTGTCGGTGTTCCTCAAGGCTCTGTTCAAGGACTCCTACTCTTCTCCATCTACACCTTCGGCCTGGGACAGCTAACAGAACCCCACAGTATGCAGTATCATATCTACACCGATGACACGCAGATCTACCTATCTGGAACTGACCTCACCTCCTTACCAAAATCCCACACTGTCTGTCTGCTATCTCGGCCTTCTTTTCTGCTCGCTTTCTAAAACTGAACGAGGACAAAACAGAATTCATCATCTGTCCCCGATCTCACTCTACCCCTCCACCAGACCTGTCTATCAATGTCAATGGCTGCTCACTTTCCCCAGTCCCAAACGCCCGATGCCTCGAGGTGATCCTCGACTCTGCCCTTTCTTTCAAGCTACATATCTACGCCCTCGCCTCGTCCTACCATTTCAAACTCAAAAATATTTCCCAGATCCGCGCAATCCTTGACCGCAACACCACAAAAACACTAGTGCATGCCCTTATCTCCCGCCTTGACTACTGCAACCTCCTACTCTCTGGCCTCCCCTCTAGCACTCTGGCACCACTCCAATCCATCCTACACTCTGCTGCCTGACTAATCTACCTGTCTCCCCGCTATTCCCCAGCCTCTCCCCTATGCCAAGCCCTTCACTGGCTTCCTATCGCCCAGAGTCTCCAGTTCAAACCCTTACAATGACATACAAAGCCATCCACAACCTGTCTCCTCCAGACATCTGTGACATGGTCTCCCGGTACTTACCTACACGCAAACTCCGATCCTCTCAAGATCTCCTTCTCTACTCCCCTCTCATCTGTTCTTCCCACAACCACATCTAAGACTTCTACCATGCTTCCCCCATACTCTGGAACTCTCTACCCCAACACATCAGACTCTCGCCTACCTTAGAAACCTTCAAAAAGAACCTGAAGACTCACCTCTTCCGACAAACCTACAGCCTGCAGTGATCCTCAACCTACTGAACTGCCACACAACCAGCGGTACCCTCTCTTAGTGTATCCTCACCCATCCCCTGCAAACCGTGAGCCCTCATGGGCAGGGTCCTCCCTCCTTATGTACCTGTGTGCCTTGTTTTTTGCTCATGTTTAATGTATTTGTCTATATTTGCCCCTTTTTCACGCCATGGTATAAATGGCACTATAAAAATGTATAATAATAATAATAATAATAATAATAATAATAATAATATGTGTGACCTACTCTGTGGAGAAGCTCTTCAAAATTAGATGCCCAGACAATTCCTGTAATGTTGATACATTCAAAGTTATGCACATACAACATGGAAACAGAATTGCTCCATATACAATAAAATAAATACATGACTTAGTAAACAGAAAAAAAACAAAAGTGGGAATGTAGTGCCTCATCATGCTCAATGGCAGTCAGGAAACGCAAAAGCATATAGATGCCCTTCAGGGGTCACATTCTAAACAACACAACATGGAAAGGTTAAAGGACCAGACTCATCAAGACTGGCGTGAACGTCAGCCTTGATGAGAGGGCATGTTGGAGTCAGTCGCTCGTGAGAAGCATGGAGGCGTCTCTAGTCAGGAACTGGAGTAAGATTTCTGGCAAAATGAACACAACAGTTTGTCACGAGTTAGAGGAGCTGTGGCGTTCCACCCCAGCTCTGCCCATTTTTGAGAAGCTGGGCAGTGAAAGCTCCAAAAGTCACAAAATGTTTGTGCAACTCAGTGTTGTGCAAAATGTCATGACATCTCAAAGTAATATTAGAGCAGTCACTTTGATGACTCAGGGCAATAGTGTTAAAGAGGGTACAAAGGCCAGCATATACAGCTGAAATAAGGGCCACCAGGCGCCATCAATACTATTAATGATCAAATTGTGCAGCTAAGCCATCCAGGAACAATGGATTGTACCAGTTGGATATAAGCATAGTAAGCATATTGGTATGCGCTTTTATGGCCGAGCAGTAGTGTTCACATTGCTTCTTGTAAATCAATGCACCAGGACGTTAGACAGCTAGAATAAAGCTGCACTCATGCGGACAACTGGGGAGATTTGAACAGATCATTTACAAACGCACGAAATGTAGGATAATAATTCACAGTATATGAGAAGCTTCTCACTGATATGTATCTGCAGATCTGAGCTGGGCTAGGATTCACTGCCCACTGCTGTTCTCGAGTAAAGCTGGAGCAATAGAAAGCCATCTGTACATGATTTAATGGCTGATTGTAGAAATAATTACTGCATATCATCCTGTATTATTAGGGAAGGATAACACATAAACAATAAACTCTCCTGGGGTTCACATTGTTGTTTTAGGACAGCAGCTGACAGCCCAGCATTGCATCTCCAGCGTTGTGTAAACTAGGTCAAATCTCTCTCTGGTTCAGTGAAAGTAAATTGGTAATAAAAGAGGTATGCCTGATCTGGAGGTCTGGGAATCATACACGTTTCTGATTTACAGTAAGCTGGCAGCCAGAAAACTACGTCATTATTTTAACTTTTCAAAATAGCTTTTCTGTGTGTATAAAAGACCATTTAGAACAATATCAAACATTTATAGCAACATCTTGATTCCAAGAAAGGATTAGGAAGGACGGTATTGCGATGGACACAGCGTTACTGCGAAAAGGTTTATAGTGGAAAAACTGTGGCACTGCGCTGGGGAGTGTGTTCAATTTACCCGAGATTGCAAACATCTTCCTACACACATCAAAGAAGTTTCAAAAGAAAAATTCTCATTTCTAAACACTGTCGAGGGATTTCCTAACTTGCTAAACAAATTTTTTGGCACCAGGGTAACCGCTGATGTTACTGCAATCATAGATAATGTTAAATTAGGTGGCAGATTTAAAGACTATCAAACACTACGTCGCTGGCTAACTGGACAGAATGAGATATAGTGAGCATTTTAACAAAAGCTCAAGTCTGCGACCAAGAGAACTATCTCTATGTAACGGCTATAAACATAACGCCTAGCGTCTTGCAAATTAGACTTTAATTAAAATACCATTAAAGTTATTGCCTTAACTTTAGCAAAAATAATAACATCTGCAGGCCATATGCTTGAAACGATTCCTTCTCGCGTTCTCCAAGTGATGCACGTTATCAAGTGTGTAGTCTGTGAGCGAGACTTTCCTTACACAGTAAGTGTGAATGATCTCATGTGGTGGGGGAGGCTTGGTATGGGTCACATGCGGGAAAAGTAAACATACCTGCTCTCTCAGATAGCTGAGACGGTCCAGGAGGATCAAGGCCTCAATGCAAGGAGCCAGAAACACTTTAAGCTGAAAGGAAGATGGATGAGGCATTAATAGAGCGCTAAAACAATCTCTCCCCTAGTTTCAGTTCACAAATAATGTTAAGCATAGAACGTGATCTTCACAATCTACAGCACCCAATGTAAGACATTAAACAAGATTGACAAGGCAATAAGTCTGCTCGGAGAGGCATGGTGACAGTAGACAAATACACACTGTGATACATCACATCCTCAATTCAAGCTATAAATAAGACCGATCACATAGGCAGCCAATTGATTTATTTACTTAAGATTTTGTGACAATTATTATGATTAGTTGCAAAAAAAATATATGGACAGGGCCACTCATATTGTATTAAATTAATGCATACATGCTTGTATATCATTGCCATTACAAAGAGAAAGATACATGCATTTTGTTAGTATACATGTAATTATTGAATACATAAATTACACTATTACTGCACATAAAAATATAAGGTATCTGGTTAACAATTTTTGTTCAAAAAGTGTAAAAGCCACCTACTTTGTTCAAATAAATTTATATAATTCATACAATGTGATTTTATGGATTTTATTTTTGATATTCTATCTCTCAATGTTAAAATTAACCTACCCATAAAATTATAGACTGTTCATGTCTTTGTCAGTGGGCAAACTTACAAAATCAGCAAGGGATCAAATACTTATTTCCCCCACTGTACTAAAAGAACCAGTGATTTGGAGGATTTTCCAATTATGGCATAACAGTTACCTAACAGTTAGCAGGCCTAGTTCTCTAGATCATTTTCAGAAAAGACTATCCAATGAGCTATCCATTAGTATCAAAATCTGCTTAACATTTAACACCGGTATGAGCAGAGCCTAATTTTTCCTTACATGCAGAGACAAGACATGATATATGGATGCACCATTTCCAGCAGCTGACTAGTGGAATAAAGGTTTAATCACATTTGGGAGAGTCACTGCCTAGTGGAAAAAGAGATGCGGATCATTTACCTACTCAAGTCAAGGATTTAATCGGTATCTTTACTTCTATAATTCTAGAGACGGAACAAAATAATTGGATGGAAACAAATGTGCATTTCGAGAGCTGAAGTAAAATGGTATTACCTAAATACAATAACATATGGCTTTTACATTTTGAGGACGCATACAAAGCACATCTCCGATGATTTTAGACATAGACAGAAAATGACCCACTTGAGAAAAAGGCTCTCATGACTCCATACAGGGGAATGCACTGCATAATGTCAAAAGCAATCACTCCCTGCACTGTGAATACATACTCTGTATCCCCAAAGTGCACATTCTCGAAAAGTAACAACATGTCAGCGCAGAGCTAGAATATATATACAGTCAAGGCTACACAGACATGCAAATAGGGGTTATCTCCGTGGTGGCGAAAATGTTCTCTGTCTATAAGAGATACACATTTAAGTGAGTTTACATAAGGATATCTATGGGATGTTTAAACAGGATAATATTCTGATTACATTGCATTATATATTTTGCAGAAAAACCAAATATATGAGCTTATGAGACAGTGGGGCCCCTCAAGTCTCATTGGGAAGATATACATGTGGGAAATGACCAGCACTATACATATCAAAACATTTCTAATTCTGAAAACACTCTGCATGTGCCAAATAGCCTGATGTATTATACTGAAGCTGAACAGTAAATGGAGAATACATCTGTATCTTATACTCTGATCTCGCATACGAAGAAGGATTTCTGGCCACGTCTCAAGTTTAAATGCACTAAAAATGGTAGAACTATGAAACATTCACATAGAAATATGACTTACTATGTTACCGTAATGAATCCACAAGAAAACGGTTCCATCCTGAAAATATTCTTTACATAAATCCAATAAGGAAACGCGTCCTCTGACATTTTAAGAGGTGGAAATTGAGAGTTCATATTTGTTCCTTCTTAGAGACTTAAGCTCTTTAAGGCATTCACTAACATGTCTACAGCTCTGGACAAAGTGGCTCGATGTGGGTAATAGGATATTGCAAATTAAAAGACAGTTTTCCAATATTATTTCCATAAGGGAACCCCTCAATAAAACTTGGCATAGGGGCATTCTAGAGTCTATATTCTGGACAAAATGTGACTACCCCATAACAAACATTTTTATCTTGGCTGAAATCATAGTTAAAAGGGATATCACTTGCTGCTACTATCTTGTGGTGAACCCTTTTCAGGATTTAGGGTCCCTCATTAGGAAACATTCATATTTGGACTGTACATTGTGTGTCAAAGATTTCGGATCATCACAGAAACATAAAATAAATTGTCACAACACAATGTGGTTGGTGCAAGAAGCTGCATCATTACAATAAGATTTTCAACCCATCACAAGTCAATGCCATTTTGCTTAAAGGTAATGCTTCATTTAACAAACATGAGTTCCTTTAACATTCAAGTCTAAATATCTGACAACCATAGTATTTTATACAGTGATTCCACCCAAAACCTAACATGTGATAGTCATAGCTTGTTAACTGATTGGTTTTCTTACGAGAGTAATGGCTTTTTTCCCCACTCTGATTTTTATTGAAAATACATGACAGATCACAATCCACAATCTGGCATTATAAGAAACAAACAATTACTACATATTAAAACGTACATAAACATCAAGAATATAGGAGATTTTTCTGACAAAGTTTACATCTATTAGATGTTTGTATTAGAAATGAAAAAGCCAGACATTATGTTACAGTTCACAGAAATAACCATAGGCAAAGGGAACCGGTCACCAAAAAAAAAGTTATTAACCTGGAGATATGGGGTTAATGTGCAGGTTAATAGCACTATTAACCTTCCCAGCACCCGCACTTACCCGATCGCTGTGGAGAGAAAATTAACTATCTCCTCCGCAGTGTTTCAGTTTTAGTCACTGGGGCGGAGCAGACACTAGTTCAGTCATCGCTCTGTACTCAGAGCGGCGTCTGTGACCGCTCCCCTGACCCTGAGTGACTCTGGCTTGCATTGGGGCCGAAAGCACTTGGTGGAAAACATACCAGTCAATAGTATCGTATCAGGGATCCAAATACAGGATTAATAATCAAATAATAACAAGACTGGGTAGGACCATATCGGACAAACTGCATATTCATTAAGAACAAAAAATCCAGAGAAACGCAGTCATAAGTCCAAATATATAGAAATATACATAAACTTTATTAAATCATAACAGGTATAAAACAGCAAAATGGGAAAGCCCCCCGTGCCATCCACAGCACGTACGATCGGACAGGGAAAGGTGCACACAAATATATCATGTACTATAAATCATGGCAGCATTGGTGTGTAGTATATATCAAAATGGCTAAGTATCCACAATCAACTACAATGCCAACCTGAGATGTCAACAGAGAAAGTATATACATACCTGTGGTTAAGTAGCAGAGATGTGTATGCACCAAGCACCCGTCCCCCCTTGCATTGGGGCCAGCTGTCAGACAGGGCCAGGGGTGCGGTTACAGCTGCCGATCTGTATGCTCCAAAAGGTGACTGAATCCGCACCGCCCCCGACCCTGTGACTGAATCCGGAATGCTGCCTTTGGAAGGGAGGTGGAGGTAACGGATAAAGCTCATTTTCTCCCCGCAGCATTTGGGTAAGTGCAGGGTTCCGGGCAAATGAATAACGCTATTAACTTGTAGATTAACCAGATATGTGACGGTTAATAGGGTTTTTGTGGTGACAGATTCCCTTTAGGAGAGAAGTAAAAATAGGAATGGCTGAAATAAAATAAAGTACGTTTCACCAAGAGGGTTTTAAATTCAAAAATCGTTTAGAGCAAAACACGTTTTGGCAAATACCCTGCTGTAAGTATATAAATAGTAAATAATAGTAATAGAACATGTAAATAACATAGGGTACATAGTTAACACTATTTTGATCAAAAATAGCATCAAAGCCATCCCACTGCGACAAGGTGTACCCAATCAAATTATTTACATGTACTAATACTATTTCTTTACTTACTGCAGGGTCAATTTGTTTTTATTCTATTCTATTTATCTGTTATTGGCCACATTGTGACTGTGCACATATAACAAAGTGTTCTAGCTCATTTCTTTGGTCTTGCTTTAATTTTTTGTACTTTTGCACATACAGGTCCATTTTCAGGCCTGTTGGCACGTAGAGAGGTGGATGACAAAAGTTAGGGATCATCCTGATTGGGTACACTTGTCACAGTGGAAAAGTTTTTATGCTCTGTTGATCAAAATAGTGTCACTTAAGCACCCTATGATATTTACAAGCACAATCGCTATTTATTTACTTACTTACTGCAGGGTATTTGGTATCCTAGGTTCTGTCTGTTTATAACCACAGTGTGAATGTGCACCTATACATTGCATTTATACCAACATGTGTTCTGGCTCATTTCTAAGGTTTTGCAATGCAAGTTAGCAGTAACCCCTGAGTTGCCTCAGGGCGTCTAAGACAGTGAACATTTTTCGGATTTACAGTATGGTGGCTACACGTAATCATTTGATCAAACCAATAATTTGCAGTTGCTTTGTTTATTATCTCTGAAATATCAGATACAGTGGATGTTTTCCATTTCTGGCGTACAAAAGGGTATGGAATAGTGTACTGAGCCATTTAGCAACACCAAAGGTGCACCAACACCCTCATTTGCTTACAGCAATAAAATGTTATTTTGGGGCAACAGATTAACAGATTTGAAAACTAAAAGAATAATTGCTATTATTGCTTCATCCTCTACAAGGCTATAGGTTTATATACAAAAATTGAGCTTGGATTAAGTTGGTATACATGCAGCACATAAACATGTACACATTGGCCATAAAGCATACAAACCTACAAGAAGCAAAAAGAGTAAAAACCCTGCTGTAACTAAATAAATAAAAATTGCATTTAAATAAGTCCAGGTTCTTAGTAATACTGTTTTTTATCAAAAATAGCATAAAAGCCATCCCACCGTCAACAAGATGCCCCTGATCGGGATGGTCCTACGCTGTCTAATATTAACAACCTTATCATGTGTCAGTGTTCACCTCAGTGTGTGAATAAGGGCAGACAAAAGGACCAGGTCCCGACCTGTGGACAGCAGCTTGGGGAAGCCTTTAAAATTAATTACCAGCTCAGAAGAGGGAGGCCACACCCTGGCTTGCACAAAATGCAAAAATACAAAGGAAAACACAAAAATTGAGCTTGGTTTAAGTAGGTACACATGCAGCACAAACGCATGTTCACATTGGCCATAAAGAGCACAAAACCTACAAGAAACAAAATGAGCAAAAACCCTGCTATAACTAATTAACTAAAAAGCAAAAGTGCATTAAAATAACTCAGGGTTCTTAGTAAAGGCTATAGGTTTAGTTGGAAGTGTGAATTTGGGTTCATAGACTCCCTCTAATAATTTCATATTTAGGCTTCAAGGGCTATTAAATCTATAAATCTTCAGCACAGCGAGTGTGAGCGAGCTGAGTGTGACCTGAGCGTAAGTGTGAACGGCGGTAAGTGTGTGACTTGTGATTCAGTGACTTTGGAATCAGGGAGTTTCCAAGGGAGGAATTGCTTCTGTTTTTTTATTTTTTAGGTTTAATTAATACTTTGTATTTATTTTTAATTAACGTTTCTGTGTGGTGCAATCCCCATTAGGAAATGTGCTCCACAATTGTTAATGCCATCCAGTGTACATCTTGCCACATGTATGCAGTCCTTGACCAGCCGGTCGAGGGTGCATACTGCTGTGCGAGATGTGAGCACATTGTGCATTTGGAAACCCAGATACTGGATCTAAATGTGCAGCTGGCAACACTGAGATCCATAGACAATATGGAGAGGAGTCTTCTGCTCACAGAGCAGACGCTCAATGGGATAGATGAGGAGGGGGATGGTAGGATGGAGCTGCAGGACAGTGTGGCAGTTAGCTGGGTGACAGATAGAAGGCGGGGTAGAGGGAAGAGTGCCAGGGAGGCTAGTCCTGATCTGGCACACCCCAATAAGTTTGCTAAGTTGGCAGATGAGGGGGGTGCCAGTACAGGGGTAGCACTGCTGCAGCCAGGCATGTCCTCTGAAAGCCGGAGGAGTGACTGCTCCAGTAAGGAGGGAAAAAGGAGAGCAGGGCAGGCCAGACAGGTGCTGGTAGTGGGGGACTCAATTATTAGGGGAACAGATAGGGCAATCTGTCACAAAGACAGGGATCGTCGGACGGTGTGCTGCCTACCTGGCGCTCGAGTCCGACACATCGCTGATCGGGTGGACAGATTACTGGGAGGGGCTGGTGAGGACCCAGCGGTCATGGTGCACATTGGCACAAATGACAAAATTAGAGGTAGGTGGAAGGTCCTTAAAGATGATTTCAGGGAATTAGGCTGCAAGCTGAAAGCAAGGACCTCCAACGTGGTATTTTCCGAAATACTGCCTGTACCACGTGCCACGCCAGAGAGGCAACGGGAGATTAGGGAGGTTAATAAGTGGCTCAAGAATTGGTGTAGGAAGGAGGGGTTTGGGTTCCTGCAGAACTGGGCTGACTTCTCAGTTGGCTACAGGCTCTACGCTAGGGACGGGCTGCACCTCAATGGGGAAGGGGCAGCTGTGCTGGGGGAGAAAATGGTTAGAAGGTTGGAGGAGTGTTTAAACTAGGGATTGGGGGGGAGGGTATTCATTTTATAGGAGGGGAAGATAGTGCAGATAGAGACCTGGGCACAAATAAGGAAGTTGGGGGTGGCGGTGGCATGGGGGGTGGGGTTAGAACAGTTAGTAATTTAAGAAAGAATAGAGGTACAGAGAGTAACATCAAGTGCATGTATACTAATGCCAGAAGCCTCGCCAACAAAATGGATGAATTAGAACTAATGTTGTTGGAGCATAATTATGACATGGTGGGGATATCTGAGACGTGGCTGGATGAGAGCCATGACTGGACTGTTAACTTGCAGGGCTATAGCCTGTTCAGAAATGACCGTACAGATAAGCGAGGGGGTGGGGTGTGTCTGTATGTAAAATCGACCTTAAAACCCATCCTGCGTGATAATATAGGTGAATCTAATGAAAATGTAGAGTCTCTGTGGGTGGAGATAAGGGGAGGGGGAAAAAATAAATTACTGATAGGGGTTTGTTATAAATCTCCAAAACTAATGGAAGCAATGGAGAATATCCTCGTAAAGCAAATAGATGAAGCTGCGACTCAAGGAGAAGTCATTATTATGGGGGACTTCAACTACCCTGAAATAGATTGGGGAACAGAAACCTGCAGTTCCAGCAAAGGTAATCGGTTTTTAACAACTATGAGAGACAATTACCTTTCACAACTGGTTCAGGACCCAACAAGGAGGGGGGCACTGCTAGACCTAATATTAACCAACAGGCCAGACCGCATATCAAATATAAGGGTTGGGGGTCACTTGGGGAATAGTGATCACAAAATAATAAGTTTTCATGTAACCTTTAATAAGATGGGTAGTAGGGGGGTGACAAGGACACTAAACTTCAGGAGGGCAAATTTCCAACGGATGAGAGAGGATCTTGGTGCAATTAACTGGGACGATATCCTGAGACACAAAAATACACAAAGAAAATGGGAGACATTTATTAGCATCCTGGATAGGACCTGTGCACAGTATATACCGTATGGGAATAAACATACTAGAAATAGGAGGAAACCAATATGGCTAAATAGAGCTGTAAGGGGCGCAATAAGGGACAAAAAGAAAGCATTTAGAGAATTAAAGGAAGTAGGTAGTGAGGAGGCATTAAATAAATACAGAAAATTAAATACATTCTGTAAAAAGCAAATCAAGGCAGCAAAGATTGAGACCGAGAGACTCATTGCCAGAGAGAGTAAAAATAATCCCAAAATATTCTTTAACTATATAAATAGTAAGAAACTAAAAAATGACAGTGTTGGCCCCCTTAAAAATAGTCTGGGTGAAATGGTGGATGAGGATGAGGAAAAAGCCAATATGCTAAATGACTTTTTTTCATCAGTATTTACAAAAGAAAATCCCATGGCAGACAAAATGACTAGTGATAAAAATTCCCCATTAAATGTCACCTGCTTAACCCAGCAGGAAGTACAGCGGCGTCTAAAAATAACTAAAATTGACAAATCTCCGGGCCCGGATGGGATACACCCCCGAGTACTGCAGGAACTAAGTACAGTCATTGATAGACCATTATTTTTAATCTTTAAAGACTCCATAATAACAGGGTCTGTACCACAGGACTGGCGTATAGCAAATGTGGTGCCAATATTCAAAAAAGGGGCAAAAACTGAACTCGGTAATTATAGGCCAGTAAGTTTAACCTCTACTGTGGGTAAAATCCTGGAGGGCATTCTAAGGGATGCTATGCTGGAGTATCTGAAGAGGAATAACCTCATGACCCAGTATCAGCACGGGTTTACTAGGGACCGTTCATGTCAGACTAATTTGATCAGCTTCTATGAAGAGGTAAGTTCAGGACTGGACCAAGGGAACCCAGTGGACGTAGTATATATGGACTTTTCCAAAGCTTTTGATACGGTGCCACACAAAAGGTTGTTGCATAAAATGAGAGTAATGGGGATAGGGGAAAAAATGTGTAAGTGGGTTGAGAGCTGGCTCAGGGATAGGAAACAAAGGGTGGTTATTAATGGAGCACACTCGGACTGGGTCGCGGTTAGCAGTGGGGTACCACAGGGGTCAGTATTGGGCCCTCTTCTTTTTAACATATTTATTAATGACCTTGTAGGGGGCATTCAGAGTAGAATTTCAATATTTGCAGATGACACTAAACTCTGCAGGGTAATCAATACAGGGAGGACAATTTTATATTACAGGATGATTTATGCAAACTAGAAGCTTGGGCTGATAAATGGCAAATGAGCTTTAATGGGGATAAATGTAAGGTCATGCACTTGGGTAGAAGTAATAAGATGTATAACTATGTGCTTAATTCTAAAACTCTGGGCAAAACTGTCAATGAAAAAGACCTGGGTGTATGGGTGGATGACAAACTCATATTCAGTGGCCAGTGTCAGGCAGCTGCTACAAAGGCAAATAAAATAATGGGATGTATTAAAAGAGGCATAGATGCTCATGAGGAGAACATAATTTTACCTCTATACAAGTCACTAGTTCGACCACACTTAGAATACTGTGCACAGTTCTGGTCTCCGGTGTATAAGAAAGACATAGCTGAACTAGAGCGGGTGCAGAGAAGAGCGACCAAGGTTATTAGAGGACTGAGGGGTCTGCAATACCAAGATAGGTTATTACACTTGGGGCTATTTAGTTTGGAAAAACGAAGACTAAGGGGTGATCTTATGTTAATGTATAAATATATGAGGGGACAGTACAAAGACCTTTCTGATGATCTTTTTAATCATAGACCTGAGACAGGGACAAGGGGGCATCCTCTACGTCTGGAGGAAAGAAGGTTTAAGCATAATAACAGACGCGGATTCTTTACTGTAAGAGCAGTGAGACTATGGAACTCTCTGCCGTATGATGTTGTAATGAGTGATTCATTAATTAAATTTAAGAGGGGACTGGATACCTTTCTGGAAAAGTATAATGTTACAGGGTATATACACTAGATTCCTTGATAAGGCGTTGATCCAGGGAACTAGTCTGATTGCCGTATGTGGAGTCGGGAAGGAATTTTTTTCCCCATGGTGGAGTTACTCTTACCACATGGGGTTTTTTTGCCTTCCCCTGGATCAACATGTTAGGGCATGTTAGGTTAGGCTATGGGTTGAACTAGATGGACTTACAGTCTTCCTTCAACCTTAATAACTATGTAACTATGTAACTATTATGAAATCATCCACAAAACATCCTACGATGTCTTCACAATTTTTACATTGGTCTTATTTTGTTTTATTGCTCTTTGCAGCCATATTGGTGCATGGGAAAATCTCTCTACTAAGGACAGAACATGCTGACATAATATATGGTAAGCTCTCTAAATAAAACACATTACCAAACTTTGGATACCGTTCTAATTATGGATTTGCTAACAAGGTCAATTTTATGATTTGGGTGAAAATTCATCTTTCTGTGGCAGAATGCTCTGGCTGTGTCACATACCCTCTTGCATGGACATAAACTATTAGGGGCAAATACAATCTTGTCAGTAATGTTACCATGCACTTCATCTGATTCTGAAACAAATGGTGGGCGTACATTGGTAATTTTGTGTTTCAACCATGCGTATGGGGGTGTCATGGCAGCAGTTATCTTCACCACTGAGCGCCCATAGGCGAGTGTGCACGAGTATGGTCGTCAGCTTCAAATCAACCAAGCTGCATTATCACCTTAAAACTTTAAAATATCAACCAAAGTATCAATCAGTATCTAAAAAAAAGTCAGTAAAAAAGTATGTAAATTTAACTTGACTTTGACATGAATAAAATTAGACTGTTAAAAAGGGTTGTCCACCTCTGGGAACTTTTTTCCCCCATAAATTGCATATATTTGAGGCTAAAAATGATACTAACAATTCGGTTTCAAGAAAAAAATTTTCACCAGTTCTTTGTTTCTTTGCACATTTTACTTTGATGTGGTCGGTGGTTATAAATCAGCTGAAATGAATGAAAAAGAAAGTTACAAATTCCCAGTCAGACTATCATAGTGGCCTCACTGAGTGATTCTCAGTTATCCCATTCTCCAGCCAGCAATAGACAATGCAATACAGAGGATATAGAGGTTTCATGTCACCCAATTACAAAAATTATTTTTCGCCACAGATACATAACAAAAAAAGCCCTCAAAAAATGGACAACACTATTTTTCAATGTTAAAAAAACAACAACACAAACTTTAAATTATTACAGAATATCTGAGGAAAGTGCACTGGAAAACATCATATAGCAGTCTGCTCTCTACAGAATATTATATTTTAGGCTTTCTGTTAACAATTGATGGAAACAATTCAATACGCTTCTTTGTTGTTCAAAGGTTTCCTGGTGATGGCCCCATTCTGGGATACAGATGAAAAATCCTCTCTGGCAGGTGAGAGATTGCACACTTGCACAGAGATTGTGCTCTGCAGGTAAAGTCTGGATACAATATCCTCCAGTATCTTTTTTTTTTTTTTTTTTTAAGTAACTTAAATCAAAGTGCAAATATAAAATGCTTATGTGTGTTTATATATATATATATATAGAAAAACATATGTAAATCAATGGCTACAGATTTCAGCTGTACCAATTGGTGGTTGTCAGTATTTTATATAACATAATATATGCTGATGTACAAGTGTAAAATGTGGTATAACAACACCTACTTTCAGCCGAAATATTTTCTAGCATGTACGGAAAATGTATGCATGCATATATATGTATGCTGTAGGTATTCCTGCTCTCATTCAGGCATTATATAGCGTTCACACAGGCAATGTGATTTGGTCGAATTGGGCAGTTTCATTGGTTTCATAAGAGAGTTGTCTGAGCATGTAAAATCGATAAACTATCCCATCAGATCAGTGGGGGACCAACACCCTATACCCCCAGGGATCAGATATCATTTGCTTTGGTGGTCCCCATATGTAAACACTGAATGGAGCTAAACAGCAAAGCGCAGCTCCCCTGCCAGGTACTGCACATAAGCTCATACGGTCTGTGACCACTCTGTGCTGGCAAAGAACTGTGCCGGGCACAACAGGCAGGTAAGGAAGAAACTACCTGCTTGTTTGTGTTTAAGCAAATTTTTTATTGCAAAGTGCCAGATATCTCCGTTAGGCCACGTTCACGCATTCAGTATTTTGCATCAGTATTTGGTGAGCATTTTACCTCAGTATTTATGAGCCAAAACCAGGAGTGGGTAATAAATACAGAAGTGGTGATGTGTTTCTATTATACTTTTTCTCTGACTGTTCCACTCCTGATTTTGGCTTACACTTACTGAGGTAAAAAAAATAAACTCCCCAAATGCTGACCGTGTGCACACGGCCTTAAGACAATAGAAGAGCTGTTGACAGGTTCCCTTAAAGCAATATAAATATATTATACTTACCCTATTAAATGCTTCCAACTCATTTCGCCTTAGTTCATACTTTTGGTAGTAATCCATTATTTCCTGATCTGAAAGCTAATTGGGAACAAATAAAAACAAATTAAAATTGTGCCACATGTGTATAAGAAAGAACATAGCAGTTATCAGATTATGGGGCAAGTGACACATTGTTTACCTTAAAAGGGTATTCCCAATTTAAATATCCTATTCCACTAAGTAGTAGAAATAATAATATTAACAAATGTACATAGCGGGTATTAGGTTTGGTTCATTTATATGTCTATGAAACTGGGTATCTGCGACACTACACACGACTAGATCAACATGTGTACTATGTGCATATGCCAGAATAACACTTGCACACTACTAGGAAACTAGGAGAAGACGTAATATATCTTAAAAATATGATTGTCTTCTCTAAACATCGCATGAAGCGGTTACCATGTGCGCATTCGTTCTACAACACTGGATATTCTTGGTCAGTATCTTTTGTATAGTAATAGAGGAGCCCGTGTAAGAGTGCCTTTATTTCTCATATACCTGTTTTTGCTGTTTTGAATGGGAATGGCTGAGTGTTTTTATGTCGGTACCTGCGCATGCGCTATGCGGGTTCCAGGGTGTTACCATGACCACCTACTTGTATCACTTGTGACCAACCTCGCTTCACATTATTATGATTTTTCTTGAAATGATCATTTCAACTCTAATATATGTTGCTAGTATATGCGCCGATATCCCTTTGATATAATAACTATGCAACAGGACTCCGAAGAATTGTACTTGATTTTTGCCGATTGCGCATGCGCTTTGTGATCCTGGCTGGTTTCCGGTCATCGCTAACGTGTGGCGCGTGCGCAGTAGTTCATACAACACGCCGGATTGATGGAGGCACGCCGCCATTGTTGCACACAACTGGTATGTTAACTGGTAAATTACCAGCCTATTTAAATACTGAGAAAACACCATTAGGGCATACTCTGACCTTGAGGAAGACGCCGTGTGCGTCGATACGCGTGGGTCTGAAACACTTACTCAGCCGATCAGATTTACTCTCCCCAGAATGTCAGACTGTCAGGGGTTATCCTTTTGTCAGGCTAGGTAAGACTACAGGTATCTGTGGCGGAAGCCTTGTATATAAAGTAGTGTGGCAGACCTATAGCCTAGATACCTTGTTGTGGCTCATGTATTGTTTGTTTTTTGTATGGATATTTACACCATTATGACTTTTTTGATAAAATCCTGTGATATAACAGCATGTTTATACCTGACAGAATGAAACTGTGATCTTATTGCATTGTGTATTACAATCGGCTTGGTAGTGTTTTGTCTGGTATTTACCAATGATAATTATTGTGGACCCGTAACCTCTACCCTTGTGGTGGGGGCCTTTTAATTGTTTTTAATGTTTTCGTGTGGTGTTCTCAATAAAAATATTTTTTGTATGTTATTATTGTTTTTGGTGATCCTATTTGTTCTTATGCATACACTTTTTCTCTATGTGGCTAATAATATTAACAAATACTGCCAATGAAAAATGTTGCATAGTTTATCTGATTCGCTATGTCTCTTTCCTCATGTGTAGGCACTGCAGGACTTTAGGTATCCGTGGTTACGACCACTAGCAACTAGCTAACTGTCACTATATCAGTGGCCATAACTGTTATGATCCCAATGGCAGAGGATCTCTGATATTCCGGCAAGATAGCAAAAATATAAATACTGCTCTAGGGAGGTGGAAACTGGGCTAACCGCATACCTGATCCTGACACAAACAACTAAAAGTAGCCGGTGAACGTGCCTACGTTGGTTCTAGACGTCTCGAGCCAGCCGGAGAACGGACTACCCCTAGAGGGAAAAAATAAGACCTCGCTTGCCTCCAGAGAAATTGAACCCCAAAGATATAGAAAGCCCCCAACAAATAATAACGGTGAGGCAAGAGGAAAACACAAACGTAGAGATGAACTAGATTCAGCAAAGTGAGGCCCAATAGTCTAGATAGCAGAAAATAGATAGTGGACTATGCGGTTAGCAGAAAACCCTACAAAACATCCACGCTGAACATTCAAGAACCCCCACATCGACTGACGGTGTGGAGGGAGAATATCAGCCCCCTAGAGCTTCCAGCGAGTCAAAAAATCAAATGTAAAGCAAGCTGGACAAAAACACTGAATAATGCAAACGATCCAAATTGTACAAAACAGACTTAGCTTTTCTTCAATGAGGCAGACTGAAAGGAATCCGGAGGAGACCCAAATAGGTCTGGATACAACGATGCCAGGCAAGAGACTGAGTCCAGAGGAGACTCAAATAGGAAACACCCGCTGCTTAACGACACAGCTGGAGCTCAGGCCTGCAACAAGACATACCTAACACAATACCGTTAGTGACCACCAGAGGGTTCACAACACATGTTATGTTCACAACACATAACCTAAGGTCCTGCAATGCCTGCACATGAGGAAAGAGACATAGCAAATCAGAAAACTATAATACATTTCTAATTGCAGGTATTTGCTAATATTATTATTATTACACCTAGGACATACTGGGGTATGATCTTGGAGATGGGAATAGCCCTTTAAATAATCAATTCAATTGTTATGATCACATCAGTATATTAACATTTAGTACTTTGCTGTATTTGCTTTAGTCATATAAATCTGTACATCTCATTATATCCAATGATCTATATCTATCTATCTATCTATCTATAGACACAGTGATGGGCAAAGGTTTTAGGCAGAGGTTGAAAATAATGCTGTAAAGTAAGAATGCAAGAGTGCCTTCAGAAACAGCAGTGTTAGTTTATTTTTTATCAATTAACAAAATTCACAGTGAGTGCAGAAAAGAAAAATCTAAAAACTCCATCAATACTTAGTGTGGCTGCCCTTTCCCTTCAAAACAGCATCAGTTCTTCTATGTACACTTGCACACATTGTTTGTAGGAACTCCGTATGGAGGTTGCTCTAAGCATCTTGGTGAACTAACCACAGGTGTTCTGCGGATGTGGGCTTGCTGAAATACTTCTTTGTCTGTATGTAATCCCAGACAGACTCAATGTTGAGATCAAGGCTCTCTAGGGGCCATATCTTCACCTTCAGGACTCATTCTTCTTTATGTTGAAATGAGTCCTTATGACATTGACTGTATATTTGGAGTTGTCTTGCTGCAGAATAAATTTATAGCCAACCAGATTCCTTACTGATGGTATTGCATGCTCTTATCTGCCTATATTTCTCGGCATTCTGGATACCATTAATAGTGGCTAAACCAGGAACTCCCATTTGGTGAAATGCAGTATCAAACTAAAAAGGAACCTCCATCAAGCTTCACTGTTGCCTGCAGACATTCATTATTGTACCACTCTACAGCTCTATGGTAAACAAAATGCCTTCTGGTACGGCCAACTAGTTCAAATTTGACTCCTCAGTCTAGAGCACCTTCTGCCATTTTTCTATCCATCACTTCCTAAGTTTTCCTGCACAGTTGATTCTTTTGGTCTTGTTTCCATGTCAAAAGTATGGCTTTTTCGATGCAATTCTTATATGAAGACAACTTCTGGCCAGACTTCTCCAAACAGCAGATAGGTGTTGCGGTGTCCCACTGGTTGCTACCAATTCTCAGCTGATGGCAATGCTGGACATCTTCCAAGTTCCATGGAAAGTAAGCATGTTCATCTTACTTATTCATTTGCATTAAGGCTCCTTGGCCAACCACTCTACATTCCTCAACATTTTTTCACATCAATATACCTGATTTGGGCTTGTCCAAGTGTCTGTGCACAATGAGTCATCCACAGCTCAACAGTGTGTCTGTGCGCAGTGAGTCATCCACAGCTGAACAGTAACTTAGGATTCCATAGTTACTACCACTAGCAGCTAACTGCGTGGGCGTAACCATGGATACCTAAGGGGAGGAGCTCTCCCTAGTGGCGAGTTAAGGCATAAGCCTTTTTTGAACGTTAGCCTGTGAGGCAACACTGTGAGGCAACATTGCAAAGATGGATCAAATTGAGCACGCTGCTGTACGTAGAGAAGCAAATCGCATACGGATGCATAACCTGCGTCTTAATGAAACAGAAGAGGAATGAAATTGTTGAAGAACTGCTGATGCAGCCCGACAGAGGGCGGCCAGAACAAGAGAAAGAATGAAGTAACAATCACGTAGAGCATCTAATGCTGCACAACAACGAGCAACACGCAATGCACAAAGTGATACACATATTTCACAAAAAAAGAGAACAACATAGAAAACGTGTCCAAAATGCAAGAGCCACTCGACGACGGCAAGTTACATTTGCCGCTAGAGGACTTCTCAATCAAATTGAGACACGTATTGAAGAGCACTATGCTGCCAATCTAAAAATTTCAAAGATGAAATGGCGCAGGACAAAACATTCCTTTCCTGCTGCAAGAGAGGGCGCATCCAATTAAGTCTCATTCGTATGGATGATCAATTAGTCAAGTTGATGAAAGGAGAGCATCAGCACTCCAATAACTTTATGGCTAATATAAGACAACACAATGGCTAGTTTGCTTTGGCATCAATGGGAGCACAAGTAGCGCCACCTCATCGACATGGTCCATACTGTTTTCGAATTCATGGACAAATTTACCACAGAACTGCCTTATTGATCCCGTTGTGGGTAGTACTCCCAATTTTGCCCAGATTTATATATTGGACAGTGAAGAAGCATTAAGTACAAGAAGTCAAGCAAATAAAAAGTGCCTCCCAGGACTGCTATCATCTCTTGGAGAGAAAATGAAAGCAATTAACCCACTCGCAAGAGCCTTCACAATGAACAATTGCTGAATTAGAAAATCGTATAAATGACTACAATGATGACAAGAGGCGCTACAATGCACCAAGGTGCAATGAAGTAGCTAGAATTTATCAAAATGCAATGGGTGAACCCCCATTTAACAGGGACATCAGAGTTCACCTCAAAAGTGAAAACCAAACTGTTCAAATCAGCTTTCTTCACAGAAAGTGTGATGCAATGACATATCCACTTCTATTCCCATATGGGGACAGTGGATGGACAATAAATTTGACAACTCCAATTGCCCTAAGTGTGCAACATGAAGGAATTGGTGACATTCATCTACCATCCATACCAGTGGATTAATATCGACAAGAAAAAAAATCACAAGAAAAAGACGAAGTGATGCAGCGCTCGGGGGTGGATGTTGCGTGATAGTGAACAGCAAGTAGCCGATGAATAGGTAATAATGGGTATCCAATTAGGAGCCACAGATATATGCCCTCAATAGGGAGTGAAAGAAACCTATAAAATATCTAGAACATATGTGCGCGTGTACATACACCTGAATACTGTATTGCACAAAGGTGCTTACCCAATATGTAGATGCGCTGGTAGATGCATTCGTAGTCTCATTGTAGCTGTGCTTGTGGCTGTGTTTGTAATTCCACTGCAAAGCCCGAGGGGTTGCCCGATCCGGCCACCGCTGTTAGGCTGTTGCGGCTTGTGCGGGGGATAAGGGAGCGGGGGGATGAGTAGCAGCTGGCGCGATACCTAGGAGCCCCGGCCGAAGGCGTCCCTGGTAACCGCGAGGGGAAAAAAATGGCTGCTAGCGCCGGCTCGTGCGTGCCTGTACTGTGACGTCACTAGAGGTACGGAGCGGCGTTGGGGCCAAAAAGGATGACTAACCAACTCGTTTCGAAGGTACTCGGCCTTCTTCGTCAGGGTTACGGAAAAAAAATCACCCTGTTGCAGTACTATGCATACAGGCTTGCCAATTGTGACGAGTTCAATCCTCTTTTAAATGCTGGGAAGTTGACGCAACAATTTATCATTGACAGCTACGTCAAAATTGAATCCGACAGGATCGAGTATATAAAACAAAATCAAAAGTCATTACGCGTCGACAGTTATGCCGGCGTTATGGATCATATCCATAATGCTGTGTTACACCAAGGGCTAAAAGCTGGGACACAAGTAATTTTACCGTCCACTTTTATTGGAAACCCAAGAGCTATGCAGCAAAATTACCAAGACGTCATGACAATTGTCCGAAGATTCGGAAAGCCAGATCTTTTTGTTTCGATGACCTGTAACCCAAAGTGGAAAGAAATTACCGAAAACTTAGAACCATGGCAAAGGCCAGAGTTCAGACCAGACTTGGTTGCATGAGTATTTAAAATCAAACTCCAAGCCATGCTTAACGAGATTTTGAAAACACACATTGTTGGCCGTGTACAGTGCCTACAAGTAGTATTCAACCCCCTGCAGATTTAGCAGGTTTAATAAGATGCAAATAAGTTAGAGCCTTCAAACTTCAAACAAGAGCAGGATTTATTAACAGATGCATAAATCTTACAAACCAAAAAGTTTTGTTGCTCAGTTAAATTTTTATAAATTTTAAACATAAAAGTGTGGGTCAATTATTATTCAACCCCTAGGTTTAATATTTTGTGGAATAACCTTTGTTTGCAATTACAGCTAATAATCGTCTTTTATAAGACCTGATCAGGCCGGCACAGGTCTCTGGAGTTATCTTGGCCCACTCCTCCATGCAGATCTTCTCCAAGTTATCTAGGTTCTTTGGGTGTCTCATGTGGACTTTAATCTTGAGCTCCTTCCACAAGTTTTCAATTGTGTTAAGGTCAGGAGACTGACTAGGCCACTGCAACACCTTGATTTTTTGCCTCTTGAACCAGGCCTTGGTTTTCTTGGCTGTGTGCTTTGGGTCGTTGTCTTGTTGGAAAATGAAATGATGACCCATCTTAAGATCCTTGATGGAGGAGCGGAGGTTCTTGGCCAAAATCTCCAGGTAGGCCGTGCTATCCATCTTCCCATGGATGCGGACCAGATGGCCAGGCCCCTTGGCTGAGAAACAGCCCCACAGCATGATGCTGCCACCACCATGCTTGACTGTAGGGATGGTATTCTTGGGGTCGTATGCAGTGCCATCCAGTCTCCAAACGTCACGTGTGTGGTTGGCACCAAAGATCTCGATCTTGGTCTCATCAGACCAGAGAACCTTGAACCAGTCAGTCTCAGAGTCCTCCAAGTGATCATAAGCAAACTGTAGACGAGCCTTGACATGACGCTTTGAAAGTAAAGGTACCTTACGGGCTCGTCTGGAACGGAGACCATTGTGGTGGAGTACGTTACTTATGGTATTGACTGAAACCAATGTCCCCACTGCCATGAGATCTTCCCGGAGCTCCTTCCTTGTTGTCCTTGGGTTAGCCTTGACTCTTCAGACAAGCCTGGCCTCGGCACGGGAGGAAACTTTCAAAGGCTGTCCAGGCCATGGAAGGCTAACAGTAGTTCCATAAGCCTTCCACTTCCGGATGATGCTCCCAACAGTGGAGACAGGTAGGCCCAACTCCTTGGAAAGGGTTTTGTACCCCTTGCCAGCCTTGTGACCCTCCACGATCTTGTCTCTGATGGCCTTGGAATGCTCCTTTGTCTTTCCCATGTTGACCATGTATGAGTGCTGTTCACAAGTTTGGGGAGAGTCTTAAATAGTCAGAAAAGGCTGGAAAAAGAGATAATTAATCCAAACATGTGAAGCTCATTGTTCTTTGTGCCTGAACTACTTCTTAATACTTTAGGGGAACCAAACAGAATTCTGGTGGGTTGAGGGGTTGAATAATAAATGACCCTCTGAAAAAACTTTTCCCAATTTAAAAAAAAAAATAAACAAAGAAATAACATTCTTTTTTGCTGCAGTGCATTTCACACTTCCAGGCTGATCTACAGTCCAAATGTCACAATGCCAAGTTAATTCCAAATGTGTAAACCTGCTAAATCTGCAGGGGGTTGAATACTACTTGTAGGCACTGTAGTTGCCTATGTGCATGTAATAGAATTTCAAATGCGTGGACTACCACAAGCTCTTAATCCTCGGAGAGGAAGATAAACTGAGGGACAAAGAAATAATTGACGAATAGGTCTCTGCTGAAATCCCAAATGAGACAGCAAATCCCAAACTGCATGAGGCAGTGATGAAGCACATGATTCATGGCCCATGTGGCGAAGATCAACCTGGTGCTATATGCATGACGTATGGTCAATGCGCAAAAAAAATCCCAAAGGAATTTAATACAGAGACAAACCCCAATGTTGATGGTTACCCACAGTACCATCGACGCAATACTGGGATAACCAGAAGAGGAACGCGAGAAATCGACTATAGATGGGTAGTTCCATACAGCCCCTATTTATTACTCAGGTACAATTGCCATATCAATGTTGAGATATGTACTTCAATAAAAAGTGTTAAATATCTTTTCAAATATGTATAGAAAGGACATGACTGTGCCATTATCAAGTTTGATACATTAAACTGGAGTGAACCAGCCATGTACCAAGATTCTGGGTATATAAGCTCCCTTGAGGGCATGTGGAGAATCAGAAAAAAATAAAATACATGATGCTTCACATACCATTAAAAGGCTTGCTGTTCACCTTGAAAATATGCAGCAAGTGTTTTTCGAAGATGGTAATGTGGATATGGTTATTTCAGACTCAAAAGCCTCTACTCTGCAGGCTTATTTTGAGCTAAACAGAGTTGAAGCTTCCGCCCGTCAGTATTTGTACAGTGAAATCCCTGAACACTATGTCTGGGATAGAAAAGCTGTACCAAAAGAATGAAAAAAACGCTGGGCTCAAATTGGGAAAACAATTGCCAGAATGTATATAGTCTCTTTAACAGATGGTGAGCTGTATTACATAAGACTCCTTTTACTTCACATAAGAGGAGCAAAGTCTTATGCGGACTTAAGGACTGTCAATGGAGTTGTACATGACACGTATAAAAGTGTGTGCATTGATCTTCATCTTTTGGAAGACAATTCCCCAATGAGAAGACGGTATAACGGATGCAATCGCTTTCCAAATGCCCTACCAACTTCGCGAAATATTTGCTATAATTTACGCATATGGGGAACCAGCTAAACCATTGGCATTATGGCAAAAATATAAAACCGAATTTATGGAGGATTACACCAGGCGGTATACTCCAAAAATTGCTGAGCAACTGGCTCTTTGTGATATTAATGAAGTGCTCTTAAGCAATAAAAGTCCTGTGCTGACTACGGATTGCCACCTCCAGTAAATGTTCCAGATGAAATACTGGACCAACTGAATTATGCTGTAATAAAGCAGGAGGCTGAGCAATTGAAAGCTATGCTTAATGAAGCTCAGAAATCAGCTTTCGATGCAATTATGCAAGCAGTCAATGCAGCATCACAGCCAGACGACACTAGCTCACACTGTTTTTTTCTCGACGGCCCAGGAGGCAGTGGGAAGACATTTTTGTACAACTGCTTGCACAAGACACTACAAGCAGAAAAGAAGTCTATTTCCTCAGTAGCCTCCACTGGATTGGTGGCTATATTACTACAATACGGTAGCACCTACCATTCCAAGTTTGGCCTTGGAATTGCAAAAAAGGAGACCACACAGTGTCAAAAATTAAGCCAACCTCACTTCAAGCAAAGGAGCTTAGGGAGTCATCTGTCGTTATTTGGGACGGAATAACAATGACTCCCTGTTTTAATATGAACGCTGTGGATAATTTGTTCCAAGACATATGTGGAAAAAAAAGACCACTTAGTGGAAAAGTTTACATAAACGGTGGTGACTTTCGTCAAACCCTACCAATAGTGGAAGGTGGAAAAAGAGCCCAAATTGTACAGTCCACCATTAAAAACTCAAAATCCTGGAATCAGTTTTCATGGTTCCAGTCACAACAGAATATGAGAACGTCTCAGGATGAAGTGGAGTACAACTCATGGTTACTGAATCTTGGCAATGGAGAGTTGTCAAATGAATATGGTTTACCAGAAGACACAATTGAAATCTCGAATTCTTTTATTGAAGAGGGTGATTTAATTACAGCTATTTTTGGTGACTCAATTGAGATTACCAATGCAATGGTAGAAGCAATTGACAATAAAGCAATTCTTACGCCATTGAATGATGACGTTCACGCCCTGAACAACAACATTTTTAGTCAAGTTCAAGGTGAACACTCAACATATCGCTCCATCGACAATTGCGGAAGAGGAGGGTGTGATTCTCACAGATTACCCTGTAGAGTTTCTTAACTCTTTGAATCCCACTGGGATGCCTCCTCAAACTAAAGCTGAAACCAGGAGCTGTAATTATGCTCCTGCGTAATCTTAACAGAAAGCGTGGCCTTTGTAATCGCACAAAGCTTTATGTGAAAAGCTTAAAAGCAAATGTTATTCATGCTGTTGCTTTAAATGGGAAAGCAAAGGGTCAGACAGTTCTTATTCCAAGAATTGACCTGATTTTCAAAGATAAAAACTTGCCAGTCCAGATGCCACGGCTTCAGTTTCCTGTCATGTTGGCTTTTGCAATGACCATCAATAAATCTCAGGGACAGTCCTTGGATATTGTAGGAATTTATTTGCCTCTCAAACTGTTTTCACAGGAGCATTTATATGTGGCTTTCTCCAGGGGAAGGAAAAGCCAACAAATAAGGGTCAAAATATTTGAGACACAGAAGCATGGTAAAAGCGCGTTGGGGAGGACACCATCCAGGAGTCAGGGATCTACAGTCTCACTGTGAGTGATTTTCTATACTGATATCAATCCTTACCTTTTTCACTGTGATCATCTGCTTCTCCTTCACTTTCACACTTACCCTATGGTGTCATTATGTGCTTGAGTATTTCACTCTTTATTTAATATACGATAATGTTTGATTTTTCTTATCTTGGCACAACGGTTGTTTTACACATTGTGTGTTTTTGCTGTCTTACACCCACTGGTCTCACCAGGGCAATTGTGATACCCACCTAGATTTCCTGTCAGCATAACCTGTTATCTATGGATTTATGATCCCTACAGAGACCTTATTATTTCACACACTGTTGTGTCTCACCCAGCTTTTTTTACATCGTATTTTCTCCTGGGTGTGCGTCCTTGTTCTTTTTATACATTTTTCTTGTACCATTTGGATTTTAGCATTGTGGAACATATTTTCTACCTGTATTCATTTCCCTGTTTTGTACTTTCTTTTTTATTAGAATTGTGAGGGTTATCACTTAACCCCTTTACCCCCAAGGGTGGTTTGCATGTTAATGACCGGGCCAATTTTTACAATTCTGACCACTGTCCCTTTATGAGGTTATAACTCTGGAACGCTTCAACGGATCTTGGTGAATCTGACATTGTTTTCTCGTGACATATTGTACTTCATGATAGTGATAAAAATTCTTTGATATTACCTGCGTTTATTTGTGAAAAAAAACGGAAATTTGGCGAAAATTTTGAACATTTTGCAATTTTCCAACTTTGAATTTTTATGCAATAAAATCACAGAGATATGTCACACAAAATACTTAATAAGTAACATTTCCCACATGTCTACTTTACATCAGCACAATTTTGGAACCAAATATTTTTTTGTTAGGGAGTTATAAGAGTTAAAAGTTGACCAGCAATTTCTCATTTTTACAACACCATTTTTTTGTAGGGACCACATCTCATTTGAAGTCATTTTGAGGGGTCTACATGATAGAAAATAACCAAGTGTGACACCATTCTAAAAACTGCACCCCTCAAGGTGCTCAAAACCATATTCAATAAGTTTATTAACCATTCAGGTGTTTCACAGGAATTTTTGGAATGTTTAAATAAAAATGAACATTTAACTTTTTTTCACAAAAAATTTACTTCAGCTCCAATTTGTTTTATTTTACCAAGGGTAACAGGAGAAAATGGACCCCAAAAGTTGTTGTACAATTTGTCCTGAGTACGCCGATACCCCATATGTGGGGGTAAACCACTGTTTGGGCGCATGGTAGAGATCGGAAGGGAAGGAGCGCCGTTTGACTTTTCAATGCAAAATTGACAGGAATTGAGATGGGACGCCATGTTGCATTTGGAGAGCCCCTGATGTGCCTAAACATTGAAACCCCCCCACAAGTGACACCATTTTGAAAACTAGACCCCCTAAGGAACTTATCTAGATGTGTGGTGAGCACTTTGACCCATTAAGTGATTCACAGAAGTTTATAATGCAGAGCCATAAAAATAAAAAAAAATTCATATTTTTTCACAAAAATGATCTTTCGCCCAAAATGTTTTATTTTCCCAAGGGTAAGAGAAGAAATTGGACCCCAAAAGTTGTACAATTTGTCCTGAGTACGCTGATACCCCATATGTGGGGGTAAACCACTGTTTGGGCGCACGGGAGAGCTCGGAAAGGAAGGAGCACTGTTTTACTTTTTCAACGCAGAATTGGCTGGAATTGAAATCGGACGCCATGTCGCGTTTGGAGAGCCCCTGATGTGCCTAAACAGTGAAAACCCCCCAATTATAACTGAAACCCTAATCCAAACAGATCCCTAACCCTAATCCCAAAGGTAACCCTAACCACACCCCTAACCCTGACACACCCCTAACTCTAATCCCAACCGTAAATGTAATCCAAACCCTAACCCTAACTTTAGCCCCAAACCTAACTGTAGCCTTAACCCTAGCCCTAACCCTAGCCCTAACCCTAACCCTAATGGGAAAATGGAAATAAATACATTTTTTTTCATTTTTAATTTTTCGCTAACTAAGGGGGTTATGAAGGGGGGTTTGATTTACTTTTATAGCGGGTTTTTTAGCGGATTTTTATGATTGGCAGCCGTCACACACTGATAGACGCTTTTTATTGCAAAAACTATTTTTTGCGTTACCACATTTTGAGAGCTATAATTTTTCCATATTTTGGGCCACAGAGTCATGTGAGGTCTTGTTTTTTGCAGGACGAGTTGGCGTTTTTATTTGTAACATTTTCGGGCACGTGACATTTTTTGATCGCTTTTTATTCCGATTTTTGTGAGGCAGAATGACCAAAATCCAGCTATTCATGAATTTCTTTTGGGGGAGGCGTTTATACCGTTCCGCGTTTGGTAAAATGGATAAAGCAGTTTTATTCTTCGGGTCAGTACGATTACAGCGATACCTCATTTATATCATTTTTTTATGTTTTGGTGCTTTTATACGACAAAAACTATTTTATAGAAAAAATTATTATTTTTGCATCGCTGTATTCTGAGGACTATAACTTTTTTATTTTTTCTTTGATGACGCTGTATGGCGGCTCACTTTTTGCGGGACAAGATGACGTTTTCAGCGGTACCATGGTTATTTATATCCGTCTTATCGCGTGTTATTCCACTTTTTATTTGGCGGTATGATAATAAAGCGTTGTTTTTTGCCTCTTTTATTTTATTTTACGGTGTTCACTGAAGGGGTTAACTAGTGGGACAGTTTTATAGGTCGGGTCACTACGGACGCGGAGAAACTAAATATGTGTACTTTTATTGGTTTTTTTTTTATTTAGATAATGAAATGTATTTATAGGAACAATATATACATAGATTTTTTTGCATTTTTTGGGGGGATTTTTTTTCTTCTTTTTTTTACAAGTGAAAAACTTTTTTTTTACACTATAACATTGCCCCAGGGGGGCATGATGTTATAGTGTAAGATCGCCGATCTGACACTTTGCTGTGCACTGTGTCAGATCGGCGATCTGACGTGCACAGCTCCTGGAGGCTTCCCGGCGCCTGCTCTGAGCAGGCGCAGTGAAGCCACCTCCCTGCAGGACCCGGATGCCGCAGCCATCTTGGGATCTGGGCCTAATGCAGGGAGGAGGAGGTAAGAGACCCTCGGAGCAACGCGATTACATCGCGTTGCTCCGGGGGTCTCAGGGAAGCCCGCAGGGAGCCCCCTTCCTGCGCAATGCTTCCCTATACCGCCAGAACACTGCGATCATGTTTGATCGCAGTGTGCCGGGGGTTAATGTACCGGAGGCGGTCCGTGACCGCTCCTGGCACATAGTGCCGGATGTCAGCTGCGATAGTCAACTGACACCCGGCCGCGATCGGCCGCACTCCCCCCGTGAACGTGGCCGATCGAGCTGGACGTACTATCCCTTCGATGGTCATACGGGCCCACTCCGCCTCGACGGGATAGTACGTCCGATGTCAGAAAGGGGTTAAAGTGAGATCTATATGACTGCTTGTACCTGACCAAATATAAGCTGAATGCTAGCTTAGAGGCAAAGAATGAATCGGATACACAGAGACAGATACATACTTCCTCTCTTAGCCAAAGATGGTGCACAACTGAACTTTATTTTCTGAACAAAGGAAGATACTAAAAGTAGGAAATGGGGGGAGGGGTCGAACAACTTCTGAACAGCTAATCACTTTGTAATTGGTCCATTCCAATCTTCATTTCCAAATATGGTGTCTTGGAATGCAGGAGTGAAGGCACTGGAATACACCAAGGATTCTTTCCAGGACAGTTTCAAAGACACAATCACCATCTTGCTACACCATATCTGAACTGACTTATGTAAGGTTTAATAATTGATTTCACTAGCCATTCTCTCCTTCACAAAATTATACACTAATAAAACTATATTATATTGGACTTATGGTTGATTTTTGGTGCTTTCTTTGTTTGTGGTTGATAAATTTGCGACTGTCCACTTATTTTTATACTGGTCCGGCTTTTTGGTAGTAGGCACTATTTGTAAATTCACTCCATATCCACTTGATACAATTATTCCCTTACTACCACGTTAAGCACTCATTTGTCTTTATTATTTAACATTGTAATTAAGTGAACTAAGAGGTGATCAAAATATTGTATCTACCCCAAAATGGTATCAGCAAAAACGTCAGCTCAAGGCGCAAAAAACCCAGCCCCAAATCCCAACAATTTTAAGTATTAGGTCGGCGTCACACTAGGCGTAAGACAATACGGTCCTTTTTTTACGGCCGTAATACGGGCGTAAAACGCAGAAAAGTACCAGAAATAGTGTTCCGTAGGTAATCCGTTGCCAAGGTGTGGTCGCGTATTTTACGCATGTAGTGTTGCGTGTGCGATCCATATGTGATCGGTAATGCATATTTTTCACGCAACATCGCAAAATGAACATTTAACGGTTTTCTGGCCTGCAAAGAATTTAAATCATCACCAACCCTATTTAAGCCCTCTACAACAGGTGGCACCCTCCCATCTGGCCATTTAGTTGGTGTGCTTCTTTTGGGTGTGTTGGTATTACCTTCAAAACATGTCTGACTATCTGTCTTTAAGCACAACTCAGTGGGTGTTGTTTCACTGGGTGTTGTCGCGTCGCTTTGGCCAGCCATATCCTGTGATTGTAGATCCGCGAAGGAGGAGACAGATTGTGGGTGCATCCTCTATTGACCCAACGCCTCAATAAAGGACATTTTGAGAGGCTCTACACAGCTTTGAGGTCACATCCTGACAAGTTCTATCTGTACTGTCACATGACCATCAGTACCTTTGATATCTTGTTGGAGATCTTACGTCCAGGTATCACCTATCAGGACACAAGGATGCGCAAAGCCATATCCGCAGAGGAGCATCTTCTCCTTACCTTACGGTATGTATTAAACATTCTCACATACTGCATGTTGAGGATATTTTTTTATGTGTTGTGTTCTAGCAGGTTTTTGAAAGTATATGTGTACATTAGGGCACAAGCAGATCAACCAAACTGTGTTTAATGTTAGAGTAAAGTACCCTATGTAAATGTTCAATTTTACAGTGTTAGTAATGTTTGTAAAAATATCCTATCTACTTCTGCTTCTTCGTGTTATTTTTTAACTCTTGTTACATACAGTGCCTACAAGTAGTATTCAACCCCCTGCAGATTTAGCAGGTTTAATAAAATGCAAATAAGTTAGAGCCTTCAAACGTCAAACAAGAGCAGGATTTATTAACAGATGCATAAATCTTACAAACCAAAAAGTTTTGTTGCTCAGTTAAATTTTTATAAATTTTAAACATAAAAGTGTGGGTCAATTATTATTCAACTCCTAGGTTTAATATTTTGTGGAATAACCTTTGTTTGCAATTACAGCTAATAATCGTCTTTTATAAGACCTGATCAGGCCGGCACAGGTCTCTGGAGTTATCTTGGCCCACTCCTCCATGCAGATCTTCTCCAAGTTATCTAGGTTCTTTGGGTGTGTCATGTGGACTTTAATCTTGAGCTCCTTCCACAAGTTTTCAATTGGGTTAAGGTCAGGAGACTGACTAGGCCACTGCAACACCTTGATTTTTTGCCTCTTGAACCAGGCCTTGGTTTTCTTGGCTGTGTGCTTTGGGTCGTTGTCTTGTTGGAAGATGAAATGACGACCCATCTTAAGATCCTTGATGGAGGAGTGGAGGTTCTTGGCCAAAATCTCCAGGTAGGCCGTGCTATCCATCTTCCCATGGATGCGGACCAGATGGCCAGGCCCCTTGGCTGAGAAACAGCCCCACAGCATGATGCTGCCACCACCATGCTTGACTGTAGGGATGGTATTCTTGGGGTCGTATGCAGTGCCATCCAGTCTACAAACATCACGTGTGTGGTTGGCACCAAAGATCTTGATCTTGGTCTCATCAGACCAGAGAACCTTGAACCAGTCAGTCTCAGAGTCCTCCAAGTGATCATGAGCAAACTGTAGACGAGCCTTGACATGACGCTTTGAAAGTAAAGGTACCTTATGGGCTCGTCTGGAACGGAGACCATTGCGGTGGAGTACGTTACTTATGGTATTGACTGAAACCAATGTCCCCACTGCCATGAGATCTTCCCGGAGCTCCTTCCTTGTTGTCCTTGGGTTAGCCTTGACTCTTCGGACAAGCCTGGCCTCGGCACGGGAGGAAACTTTCAAAGGCTGTCCAGGCCATGGAAGGCTAACAGTAGTTCCATAAGCCTTCCACTTCCGGATGATGCTCCCAACAGTGGAGACAGGTAGGCCCAACTCCTTGGAAAGGGTTTTGTACCCCTTGCCAGCCTTGTGACCCTCCACGATCTTGTCTCTGATGGCCTTGGAATGCTCCTTTGTCTTTCCCATGTTGACCATGTATGAGTGCTGTTCACAAGTTTGGGGAGGGTCTTAAATAGTCAGAAAAGGCTGGAAAAAGAGATAATTAATCCAAACATGTAAAGCTCATTGTTCTTTGTGCCTGAACTACTTCTTAATATTTTAGGGGAACCAAACAGAATTCTGGTGGGTTGAGGGGTTGAATAATAAATGACCCTCTGAAAAGACTTTTCACAATTTAAAAAAAAAAATAAACAAAGAAATAACATTTTTTTTGCTGCAGTGCATTTCACACTTCCAGGCTGATCTACAGTCCAAATGTCACAATGCCAAGTTAATTCCAAATGTGTAAACCTGCGAAATCTGCAGGGGGTTGAATACTACTTGTAGGCACTGTACCTAATATAATTTTTTGGTCCCTTTCAGCTTCCTGTCCACTGGCTTGTCGTATGCGGGACTACACCTGGAGTTTCTGAATGGGCGCTCAACAATTTCGGGCATTGTGCGGTCAACCTGTAGTCAAATATGGGCTAAACTTCAGGAACTTGCTATGCTTGAGCCAAAACAGGAGGATTGGCTCAAAACAGCCAGTGGCTTCCAGGCCACTTGTGACTTCCCTAACTGCATTGGAGCTGTGGATGGGAAACATATCAGGGTGCGTAAGCCGCCGAACTCTGGCTCCCAATTTTACAATTATAAGCAGTTTTTCTCTGTAGTTCTGTTAGCTGTAGTTGACAGTAACTACAGGTTTATAATTGTAGACATTGGGGCCAATGGGCGAACTGGAGACTCTAGGGTCTTTAATTCGTCCATTATGGGTCGGCGGCTACGTGACAACCAGTTAGACCTCCCACCACCACAAGAACTCCCAGGCTCCAATGCGGAAGCAGTGCCTTTTGTTCTTGTTGGAGACATGAGGCCTTATCCCCGGCGCAACCTGGACCACCGGCGGAGGGTGTTTAATTTGCAGCTTTCCAGGGCGTGGAGACTGGTGGAGTGCACCTTTGGGATTCTGGTGGCAAAATGGCGTGTTCTCCAGTCTGCCATTCAGCTCAGTGAGGCTACACTCAATGAAGTCATAAAAGCCTGTGTTATTTTGCACAATTTTACCCGCATACATGATTGTTCCACAGCTGATATTGGTGAACACCTGTTGACCAATGTGATTAGGCCAACAGCACATGGCCCTCCTCCGCGCCGTCCCCTTTCTGGTCTTAAAGTTAGGGATGTATTCACAAACTATTTTGTATCTCCTCATGGTGCCACTCCCTGGCAAGATTATGCAGTTGCGCATGTATGATTATTTTCCTTTGAAAATATATTCTAAGTTTAACAAACCAAAAAACAATTTGAAGCTAAATTCTGTGTTTTGTATTAACTTATTTCACATATGGTTTTGAACATAGCATGTGTGTGATGTAAGAATGATTGGACCACAAACCTAATTAGGCTTTAAACGATATATTTTAATTACTGCCAAAGCATTTTTTTTTTTTTTTGTGGAAAGCTTTTTTTTTTTTTGCTGCCAATCCAAGTTGGCTTATTTTTTTGAGATAACTTGAACATCTTAACAAACTGCTATGACAGCACTAACATAAATAACACATGGTTTTGTTCAACAAACACAAAAACAACAGAAACAAATCACAGATTTTGGTAAGTAGGTGGTGGAGATGGGGGTACGTCTGGGTCCTGGTCAGGTGGCCTTTGTTGGCCCAATTGTCCTGCACCCTGTGTGGATGATGTGTGGGCCGGAGGAAAATTCGGCCTTGACTCATGTGGGCCAGTTGGGTAATGGCCATAAGGAATCTAAGCAAATCCCTCAGGTTGTGTAAAATATGGCCTGGAATCATATTCCAACCCCAATATGGCCATGTCGTGCAAACCCAGGTTGGGACCAGCCTCCAGCACTGGGTCTGGACAAGTGGCCATATTGGGAAGGTTGATGGTAACCTGGCATATGGTACTGAGGTTGCCATGGTGGGTAGTGGTTGAGGTGTAGGCTCACGTGGAGGGGGTGCTTCAAATCCCTGTTGAGCATGCACCTGTTGACATCTTTGCAGCCACAGGAGATTACGTGATGACATCTGCCAACTCTCAATAGACTCCATAAGCTCATATGGGTCATTTGGGGGGGTGCATGCATCTATAAGAATTTGAATGCACCCTCTCACATGAAGCCTCACCTCACGCTCTATGGGACGTAAGTACTAGGCCAGGCTCCTCGTAAAGCCCTCCTCACCATCATCCTTAGTAACCCTTGCAAGGTAGTTCAACACCCCAGCATCAACATTTCTCCTACTTTGGAGGAGCTCTCTTCTGTGACGAGCACCCTGTAACATCACTGCAGCCTGTGGTGAGCGCTCTAGGGCAACAGTAGGGCTGCTGCTGTTGGCAGGATCATCCTGGCTTGCTTGTGCTGCTGCTGCTGATGTTGTTGGTGGGGCATCATCTAGGCCAGGTGCTGCTGGAGCTGGATGGGTGGTAGACGAGGATCCTGGAGGGACTAAGCATGACGCATCTGAGGATGGACCAGCCACCTCTCCTCCTTCCCCAACTGGGTCTATGACCACCACAGAATCCGACCCTGTCTCCCTCTCAGTGAGGTAAGGCTACGTTCACATTTGCGGTCGGCGCCGCAGCGTCGGGCGCCGCAGCGTCGCCGCATGCGTCCCTATATTTAACATGGGGGCGCATGGACATGCGTCGCACTTCCGTTTTGCGCCGCATGAGTCCCCCGCGTCCGGGCGCAGAGGACGCAGCAAGTTGCATTTTTGCTGCGTCCAAAATCAATGAAAAAAAGGACGCATGCGGCGCAAAACGCAGCGTTGTTCATGCGTTTTGCTGCGTTTTTGTTTGCGTTGTGCGTTGCGGCGCTGACGCTGCGGCGCACAACGCAAATGTGAACGTAGCCTTAGACGGTGTTCTGTTATAAAAATGTATGTAGGAAAAAAAATAAAATTAAATGACTTACCATTATAAACATATGTGGAAAATGTGTTGTGAGGTTTGTATTTACGGTCTGAGGTCCATACTGGGATTCAAGAAAGTCAAGCGATCATAATATATGTTTTTTTTTTGTTTTTTTTTTGAGGTGCATCTGACCCACTCCTGTCACGCTGCTGCCTCTCCCTCCTATATTGATCGCGGATGCTCCGCCATCTTGTCATCACATCATCCACTGCAACAAAATAGAGTAAAATAATTAATTACACCATTATGCACAGTGGTCACACAAGGTGTAATTGAATACACAGATTTTATTGTAGCCTAGGAAGCTGCATTTGTTTAATATCTTAAATATTAATGTTGAAAAATACAACATATTAGAATGTAAGGGCACAAGGACAGAGTCCGCTACCCTCTATACCAGTATGTCTTTTTTCTATTGAACACTGTAAGGGACATCTGTAAGAACCCAGTATTTAAACCGTTTCTCATGTACAGCACCATGGACTTAATGGTGTTAGATACATTAATATATGAAATAAATATCAATTTGAGGATAAATACTTCAAAGGAGTTAGGTACTGCTGTTTCACATTTTAAAAAAAATTACAAACATGAGTGTACTTACTTATTTGTCTCTGTGCCTCACGTGGCTGCTGGTCATAATGTGGGAATAGGGACCCACATATAGTCCTCCATGCTGCCTCTTTTTGGGCCCTGTTGGCATAGTTGGGATCTCTCTGGTCCCAAATGACTGGCCTTTCTTGCACCAAAATAATTAGCATGTCCATATTGATGATGGTAGCCATGCTGATTCTCACTCCGTGGAGGCGTGCAGCAGACTTCCGGGATCACTGTCTGGCTTTTTCAGCTAATTAGCATGTATCAGCTTCCTGATTGAGGGCTTGGAACATTTCCGGGCACCTGCCAGAGTGTAGCGTATTTCTCGCAAGTCACACGCATGGTCCGTATGCATTCCGTATTTTGCGTGCCCCCATAGACACTCATTGGCGATTTTTTTTTGCGCAATACACTGACAAACGCAGCATGCTGCGATTTTCTACGCCCGTACAATACCGTATATTACGGATGCGTAATATACGGCTGATAGGAGCAGCCCCATAGACATTCATTGGGCCGTGTGTAATGCGTATTTTACGGTCGTATTTTCGGCACTCATACGTCCGTAAAACTCGCTAGTGTGACGCCGGCCTTACAGTTCTCTGAAAGTGGTAACACAAGCAAAATGTGTTTTTTTTCTTTCATTTGAGTGTTTTTTTTTTAAAGTTTCCTATTTTTTTTCCAACACAAAAAATAAACTATGCATGTTAAGCATCTGCGTAGTTGTACTGACTTAGAGCATAATATTGCCAGGTCATTTTTACCGTAAGGTGAACATGGTACATAAAAAAACAAACAATTGTGAGATTGCACTTTATTTACAATTTCAACACACTTGGATCTTTTTTCTGCTTTCCAGATGATAAAATGAATAAAGTCATTCAAAAATGGAACTTATATCACAAAAAAACAATCCCTCATCTGGGTATGTGGATGGAAAAATATAAAGTCTTGGCTGTTGGAAGAAGCAGAAGAAAAAACGAATACTAAAATAAAAAAGCAAAATGGCCAGGGGAGGGGCGAAGGGTTAAATGCTATAAACACTAAGACATATAATACAGGGTGTGATGTTTTATAGTTAGGTACCGAAAGAACAAAAAATGTAAGTTGAAAATAATAAGATGACAGACTAAAAGTGTTGCTTAATGAATTCGCTGTTTTAAAAAGCCCCAACATTTATAGTCCAGTGATATACGTAGAGGAAAGTTACACTCATAATAGCAGCAGTGACTCTGGCGTTCAGTCTGTTTGTCCCCGCAACATAAGGAAGATAAATGGAGACACCAGGGTGCTGTGGAGCGGTTATAGGTATTGCAATCTCATACAAAACGGTTCTGTTGTGTATTTACGACACGTTTTACAGAGCACTGTAACCTGGTAATGGGAAACAAGCTTACAGGACTAGCTCTGCACACTGGGCTGTTTTGGCAGCGATTATGCCTCAAGTCACGTAAGTTAAAGTGATTTGTACACAGATAAAGCCAACCTCTTACCATGCTGAAACCCGCCATTACCACTATAAGACAACAAAGTACGACCGCCTGCTGTTACCTACTAGAGTTACAAGTCCAGGCGCTTTAGAAACTCATTTACATGCTATAATGCCTTAACGGGAAATGATTTCAAAGGAATTGGGATTTCTCCAACAAGATTTTGTATCATGGCAGAAAACCGGCTTTCAATACGATTACCTGAATCAGAAAAAGCATAGAGCAACCAATTATTCAGGACATTGTTTAACAGTGGTGAATTCCCTCGCCTGCCAAATATTGTACTTTTAGATATAAGTAATCCTTGTTGCAACCACAAAAATGCAATTTCCTTTGACATTTCCATTTAAATCCCACATTGGGCAGTAACACAAGGCGGTCTTTATTTTTTAGCCGGCATAGCTATCTGGATAATCTGAAATTCTTGAAATAAATGTGCTAAAAGCCTGTAATAGATTAATCTCGGCATAAACTAGCTAGGTTCTGGACAATGAACTCCTAAGAAGGATTAAACACCTTATACTCAGCTAATAAAGACTGCATGTAGTTTTATCAATATTGTATTACCTGGCAAATCCAACAATGTAAGCCACAATAATGACTTGGTCTTATGGCAATCACAAGAAATGAGGTGAAAGAGCACTAAAGTGATCATTAACAAATACCTCCTAATATACAAGGGGCACACAGTGCTACCTATTGTTCTGCACGGAAGGTAGCAAATGAACAACAGACTGGATGTTTGTGATATAGTGAACAACAGATATTCTGTCATCCATAGATACAGAGATACTGTAATAATAATGATGAGGGTCCCAGAGACTGGACTTCCACCAATTGTAATGTCATCACTTAATAGGAAGGGGAAGGGAAAAACACTTATCAACAAAAATTAATCTTAGAGGAAAGTAGCTAAAAAACTAAATCATCAAGTATCTACTATATAATTGTCTAAGGGTCACTTCCGTCTGTCCTTCTGTCTGTCTGTCACGGATATTCATTGGTCGTGGCCTCTGTCTGTCATGGAAATCCAAGTCGCTGATTGGTCGCAGCAAAACGGCCACGACCAATCAGCGACGGGCACAGTCCGGCAGCAAAATGGCCACTCCTTACTCCCCGCAGTCAGTGCCCGCTCCATAATCCCCTCCAGTCAGCGCTCACACAGGGCTAATGGCAGCGGTAACGGACCGCGTTATGCCGCGGGTAACGCACTCCGTTACCGATGCTATTAACCCTGTGTGACCAACTTTTTACTATTGATGCTGCCTATGCGGCATCAATAGTTAAAAGATCTAATGTTAAAAATAATTAAAAAAATAAAAAATCGTTATATACTCACCGTCTGTCGGCCCCTTGGATCCAGAACCGGCCTTTCCCACTCCTCGTGACGCTCCGGTGACCGCTCCATGCATTGCGGTCTCGCAAGACTGCTACGTCATCATCTCGCGAGACCGCAATGCACTCTTGGGACCGGAGCGAACGAGGAGCGTCGGTAACCGCTTCACCTGGATCCGGGGCCAGTGGGTGAGTATAGAACTATTTTTTTTTTTTTTTTTTAACAGGGATATGATGCCCACATTGCTATATACTGCATGGGCTGTGCAATATACTATGTGGGCTGTGCAATATACTACGTGGGCTGTGCAATATACTACGTGGCCTGTGTTATACACTACGTGGCCTGTGTTATACACTACGTGGCCTGTGTTATACACTACGTGGCCTGTGTTATACACTACGTGGCCTGTGTTATACTCTACGTGGCCTGTGTTATACACTACGTGGCCTGTGTTATACACTACGTGCGTGGGCTGTTATATACTACGTGAGCTGTGTTATATGCTACGTGGGCTGTTATACACTCCATGGGCTGTGCTATATACTACGTGGCTGTGCTATATACTCCATTGGCTGTGTTATATACTACGTGGCTGTGCTATATACTCCGTGGGCTGTGCTATATACTACGTAGCTGTGCTATACACTACGTGGCTGTGCTATACACTACGTGGGCTATTACACTGTGTTACAAATTATTATGCAAATAATATTTCCTCATATTTTCTCTAAATTACCTATCTGAATTGCAGTCATTGCTATTTTCCAGTCATCTACTATTCTAGTATAATTGCAATGTTTTGGAACAAACTGCCTATGAAAACAGTATCTTTAACCCTTTCACGACATGCGCCGTACATGTACTGTGCATGTCTTGTCTCCCCCTTTGATGTGGGCTCCGGCGGTGCGCCCACATCAAAGTCGCGACATGTCAGCTGTTTTGTACAGCTGACATGTGCGCTCAATAGCGGCGGGTGAAATCGCTATTCACTCGCCGCTATTAACCTGTTAAATGCCGCTGTCAAACGCAGACAGCGGCATTTAACCGGCGCTTCCGGCGGGCGGCCGGAATTGACGTCATCGCCGACCCCTGTCACATGATTGGGGGTCGGCGATGCATCAGGATGGTAACCATAGAGGTCCTTGAGACCTCTATGGTTACTAATGCCGGCCTGCTGTGAGCGCCCCCCTGTGGTCGGCGCTCACAGCACACCTGCAATTCAGCTACATAGCAGCGATCTCATGATCGCTGCTATGTAGCTGAGCCTATCGAGTGGTGCCAGCTTCTAGCCTCCCATGGAGGCTATTGAAGCATGGCACAAGTAAAAAAAAAATGGTTTTTAAAAATATAAAAAAAATATAAAAGTTTAAATCACCCCCCTTTCGCCCCATCCTAAATAAAACAATAAAAAAAAATCAAACCTACACGTATTTGGTATCGCCTGATCTATCAATAAAAAAAAGCATTCACCAGATCGCTAAACAGCGTAGCGAAAAAAAAAATAGAAACGCCAGAATTACGTTTTTTTGGTCGCCGCGACATTGCATTAAAATGCAAAAATGGGCGATCAAAAGAACGTATCTGCACAAAAGTGATATTATTAAAAAACGTCAGCTCGGCACGCAAAAAATAAGCCCTCACCCGACCCCAGATCATGAAAAATTGAGACGCTTCGGGTATCGGAAAATGGCACTTTTTTTTTTTTTTTTTTTTAAGCAAAGTTTTGAATTTTTTTTCACCACTTGGATAAAAAATAATTTAGACATGTTAGGTGTATATGAACTCGTAATGACCTAGAGAATCACAATGGCAGGTTAGTTTTAGCATTTAGTGAACGTAGCAAAAAAGCCAAACAAAAAACAAGTGTGGGATTGCACTTTTTTTGCAATTTCACCGCACTAGGAATTTTATTCCCGTTTTCTAGTAAAAGACATGGTAAAACCAATGGTGTCATTCAAAAGTACAACTCATCCCGCAAAAAATAAGCCCTCACATGACCATATTGACGGAAAAATAAAAAAGTTATGGCTCTGGGAAGGAGGGAAGTGAAAAACAAAAACGCAAAAACGAAAAAGGGCCGCGACTTGAAGGGGTTAAAAAAAAACAAACACTCAGAATGCATGTTCCAGATTATTATGCACAACACAGTTTTCAACCTTTTTTTTTCATTTTGAACCAAAAAATGGTCAATTCTGAAGTTATAAGCATTATCAGTTTATTACAAAATGAAATCAAACAGTTTTCAAGTGAAAACTTTATTCTAGGTAATGTTACATTTGCACATAGGACCCCTTGTTCGAAAGAAGCTTCTGAACTCTCTCGGCCATTGAATTTGTTAGTTTTTTGATTGGTTTCTGCTTCAATTGTTTTGCATGTGGACAGAATACCCTCCCAGAGCTGTTGCTTAGATGTGAACTGCCTCCCGCCATCATAGACACTCCTTTTGATGATGCTCCAGAGGTTCTCAATGGGGTTGAAGTCAGGAGAAGATGGTGGCCACACCATAAGTTTGTCCTCTTTTATGCCCATAGCAGCCAGAGATGCAGATGTGTTTTTTGCAGCATAAGACGGTGCATTATCATGCATGAAAGCATTAAGCTACTTACAGGTAGCGGCATTTTTCGGAGGCCCATGACAGCACTATGAGAGAGAGAGGATCCGCCCTTAAGGAACAGGAAACCTACGGATACAAAAAGGGCGGCACCTCTCCCATGCATCAGTTGTATTTCAGAGCCTGAGAGGACTACCGCGGTTAGTGGCATACAAATATACATTATATACATTTTGAAAAATATTCTATTAAATTGTAACTAGACACCCTACGTGAGATCTACATATCACACTATATACATATTAGGAAGTGCAACCCCCACGTGAATAGGGAGGGAACTAAGGGTGCTGTCATGGGCCTCCGAAAAATGCCGCTACCCGTAAGTAGCTTAATGCTTTATTCGGACTCCCATGACAGCACTTCGAGAGATTTACAGAGATGTAAGCTACCTTAGGGAGGGACTATAGTCTGCAGCACCCTTAACCCGAAGGTGAGATCAGAGGAGGACCCCAAATCCAACCAATAGTGCTTAAAGAACGTGGAAGGGGATGACCATGTGGCCGCCTTACATATTTGTTCCACTGATACTCCAGATCTTTCTGCCCAGGATGACGCCATGGCCCGGGTGGAATGTGCCTTTAGATTCTGCGGAGCTGGCCCCCCACCCGCTGTATAAGCCAGAGAGATAGTTTCCCTAATCCATTTAGCCAGTAAATATTTTGATACTCTACATCCTTTCTTTGGACCTTGGAAGGAAAGAAGCAGTGCCTCATCTTTCTTCCAATTATCGGTGACTGACATATACTGTAGAAGAGATCTTCTAACGTCTAAAGCTCCTGCTCTTTAGGATTAGAGGGATTAGGAATAAAAGATGGTAAAACTATTTCCTGCGATCTATGAAAACGTGTCGCTACCTTCGGCAGATATGCTGGGTCTGGCCTAAGGACTACCCTGTCTGATAAGATTTCTGTGTATGGGGGAAGTCTGGAAAGTGCCTGGATATCCCCTATCCTGCGGGCTGAGGTTATGGCAATCAAGAAGGCTGTCTTAAGTGTCAACATCTTGATCGAAGCATCTTGTAGAGGTTCAAAGGGGGGTTTTGTTAGAGAGGACAGAACTAAATTTAGATCCCACGGAACCGTTGTCTTCATATACCGGTCTAGTTCTACAAACTGCCTTCATAAATCTCGCTATCCAATAGTTGTTAGCTATATTACAGGAAAACAGGGCACCCAGAGCTGAGACCTGTACTCTAAGGGTACTAGTAGAGAGTTTTAACTCAAACCCCTTCTGCAGAAACTCTAATATTTGTTGTATCGGCACCCCTTCATGGATATTAAATTTGGAACAGGTCAAGAACTTCCTCCAAGTCCTAGAGTAGTTTTTCGTAGTTATTTGCTTCCTACTCTTTAGGATTGTTTCTACTAAGTTCGGAGAGAAGCCCTTATCTACTAACAGTGACCGTTCAAACTCCACGCCGTTAAATGGAGCGCTGCCACTTGTGGATGGGAGATTGGTCCCTGAGAAAGCAAGTTCGGGATCTCCGGCAGTACCCAGGGAACCGATACGGACATTGTCCTGAGCCAGGCAAACCAGGTTCTTCTGGGCCAAAAGGGGGCAATAAGGATGATTTTTGCTCGCTCTTCCCTGATTTTCCTCACCACTAGAGGTATCAGGTTCAACTGTGGGAAGGCATAAGCAAGCGGAAAATCCCATTTTATTAGAAACGCGTCCACCGCCAGGGGATTCTCCCTGGGATTTAGAGAGCAAAAAACTTTTACTTTTCTGTTGCTTCTGGTGGTGAACAGATCCACCACTGGCTGACCCCATCTGTGGACGATATGGTTGGAAATGTCCTCGTTGAGAGACCACTCTCCTTGCCTTAATACGTTTCGGCTTAGGAAGTCTGCTGTTATATTCTCCTTTCCTTTGATGTGGAGAGCTGTCAAAGATTGAAAATTGAGCTCTGCCACCTGGAACAAGCAATCCGTGATCGGCATTAATGTCTCGGAACGTGTTCCCCCTTGCCGGTTTATATAGGCGACTGCAACTCTGTTGTCCGACAGAATTCTGACGTGCTGGCCCTGCAGATATATGAGGAATTTTCTAACAGCCAATTCAACCGCCAACAACTCCCTTTGATTGGATGAGAATGTTGTGAAGGGTTCCCATTGCCCCTGGACCACCATGTCTCCCAAATAGGCTCCCCACCCCGAAGAGCTGGCATCTGTGGTTATCACCTGGGTGACGTTTACTATCCAGGGGACCCCTGTTGATAAATTTTGTTTGTCTAACCACCACCTAAGGGAATCCAATGTTTTTGACCCCAACGTTAATTTCCCATTTAATGCGCCTCCTAAGGCTCTGTCCTGGAACAAAACTTCTTTTTGTAGGGATCTGGTGTGAAACTGAGCCCACTTAACCGCTGGAATGCAAGATGTGAGTGACCCAAGTAGGGACATTGCTTGCCGGAGTGTCATGGAGGGTGTATTAATTGCTTTTAATACATAATTCTGAATCAGTTCTATTTTTTCAATAGAGAGAAGACACTGTTGTGTTACTGAATTCAACATTAATCCCAGGAATTTTTGAATATTTAGGGGCTGTAACTTAGATTTTTCGAAGTTTATGATCCAACCCAAGTTTTCTAGTTTAGCTTTAGTGATCTCCCATTGTGACAGATAATGATCTACCGAATTCCCTACAATGAGGAAATCATCCAAGTAGGGGATTATAAGGATATTTGATTCCCTTAAATGCGCCATGACTTCCGCGATTATTTTAGTAAATACTCTAGGAGCCGAAGTTATCCCAAAGGGGAGCGCCCTGAACTGAAAATGTTGAATCCTTCCCCCCATTAGCACTGCTACCCTCAGGTATTGTTGGAAATCTGCATGAATGGGTACATGATAGTAGGCATCTTTTAAATCCACTACTACCATAAAACAATTGTTAAAAAGCATTTTTATTGTCGAATTGATGGATTCCATTTTGAACGTATGTTTGATCAAAAATGTATTGAGACCCTTAAGATTTATTATAGTTCTATAAGTCTTATCCGGTTTTTGGATTAGGAATAGGGGAGAGTAAAACCCTTTCCCTGCCTGAGTATACGGCACTTCTACCAGAACGTTCTTAGAGCAAAGAGTCCTCACTTCCTCTTCTAAGGCAAATTGTTCAGTGGGAGAAGAGCGCCAGGGTGTTAACTTGAACTTATTCCGTGGAGTATGGGTAAACTCAAGTTTGAGACCATGGGAAACAGTGTCTTGTATCCAAACGCTGTTTGTGATTTTTGACCATTCTGTCGAGAAATGCAAAAGTCTCCCTCCCACCGGAATTGCTAGTCATTGATCCTGTTTTTTGTTTTCTGTCGGGTTACGGCGAAACATGAGACCTGTACCTCGTTTCCGCCCCATCTGGATCGATCTCTACCCGGTGAGAAGGCGCGCTTCCCTCCCCGATTGAACTTTCTCTTGTTGAAGGGACGACGATATGAATTGAATAAATTGGGAAATTTTTTCTTATCATCTCCCGCTTTCTCCAGGAGCTCATCCAGGGTAGGCCCAAATAAATATTCGCCCTTACAAGGGATAGCGCAGAGCTTTGCTTTCGCCTGCATATCCCCTGGCCAGCATTTCAACCATAGGGCTCTCCTTGCAGCATTAGAAAGACCTGCTGCTCTAGCCACCAATTTAACGGAGTCAATTGAAGCGTCCGATAAGAAAGCTGCCCCTTCCTGGATTATCGGTAATGCTGCTAGTATAGAGTCTCTGGAGGCCCCCTGCTTTAATTGAGTCTCTAACTGGTCCAGCCAAACCATCATCGACCTTGCTGTACAGGTTGATGCCACCGCAGGTCTTAAGGAGCCAGCTGCCATTTCCCAGGTCCCCTTTAGGAAGGTGTCTACTTTCCTATCCAAGGGGTCTTTAAGCGTTCCCATATCTTCAAATGGCAGAGAGGATCGCTTTGCTACCTTGGCAATTGCTGCATCCAGTTTAGGGGCCTTTTCCCAATTATTTACAGCTGGGTCACCGAAAGGATACCTATGCTTCTGTGCAGGTGGTAAGGAGCCTTTTCTCTGTTTTTTTCCACTCCTTGTTAATAAGCTCCTGTATCTTTTCATTTAGGGGGAATACTCTGCGCTTCCTTTGCTCTAACCCACTGAACATCATTTGTTCTTTAGGTAGTTGAGGCTTGGGTTCCGTTATACCCATAGTGCCTCTGACTGCCTTTATTAACTTGTCTATTCTTTCTAAGGGTAAACAAAAACGAGCAGCATCTTCTTCCGAGGAGGAGGACGATGCCGCTGAATCGTCTGATTCTTCGCTCTTGTCCTTATCCACAGATGAATCGGATGTCCACTGAGTCTTCTGCTTAGAGACTCCTGTTTGTGAAAGGTTCTTGATGGACTGCTTAACTTCCATCCTAACCATTTCCTTCAGACTGGCCGCAATAGAAGAGGATTCTTCCGCTACCTGAGGGGGCAAGTAAGGCAAACTAGTCTATAGATCTAATGCCAAACCCCCTCGCCCTCTCCCAGAACTCACCGTCTGCTGGATACAGGGGTCGCATAGCTTTTTAGGGTATGAGTCAGGCAAGGGAACCCCGCAGATGGCACATTCCCTATGCTTTGCTTTAGTGGCGCTTTTCTTCCCCTGTGAAAACATACACGAGGGAAGACTAGTCACTTAGTGAACATTCTCGAGGATCACTTACCAGTGGATGCCCATACCCAGAAAGCTACCGAAGTACGAGGGGGATTCTTCCTGGCTGACGCTCCGGACCCCTGTCCGGAGGAGCTTCTGCGGCCAGATCCATCGCTCCTTTTCTCACGTTCCTTCTGTATAGGCTTCTGGGGTGCTTCATCTAGCAGCAGAGGCTGCTGATCCTGGTCAGACTCCATTCTTACAAGTTTGGAGACCAGAAGCAAGGAACGCGCACCTGAAGCTTGTTATATAGCCCCTCCTTCGGTCAGCGAAATTGCGCAGCGCTCCTTTGGATATCCACCCCCCTCCGCAGCTGCAGGGGATCGCCCGACATCTGAGGGAGATCAGCGCACATTTTTCGGTGGGCGCCGCCATCTTGGAGCTCCTGCGCATGCGCAGAAGCTAAGCGACCCGGAAGTCCTTGCCGGCTCCGCCCTCCGACGTCACCCCCGGTCCACAGCGCTTCCTGTCAGCGCTGTAACCAGCATGGGACACCGAGACATCGCCAGCAGGACTCCGGCGGCGCCACCATGATGCCGCCGCCTCAACAGAGCCCCCACAGCACCCGAAGGAGGGGATCCATTATACTTACCACGCGCAGGCTCCAGAGACAGGACACCCCTGGCGACTGCTCCATGCTGATCCAGTCACTGCTGTGCAGCCCCCCGGGACCACCGTGACCGCTTCAGGTACCCCACACCGGCCGAGGTAGGGGACCCCCTCGCTACCTGAATCGGTCCGGCCTGGAACTCCTAAGTATCTTCTGTAGGATCCAGTCCCTTTAGGAACATCAACCAGCCATCCTCCACTCCATCCATCTGGACCATCGAGCGTTGCACTGCACTCATCGGTGAACAAAACAGTTTGAAAGTCAGTCTTCATGTATCGTTTGGCCTACTGGAGCCGTTTCTGCTTGTGTGCAGTGGATAGAGGTGGTCGACAGGATGGCTTACGCACAGCTGTAAACCTCTGAAGGACCCTGCAACTTGTTGTTCTGGGGACGTTGGAGGCACTAGCAGCTTCAAAAACTTGTGTGCTGCTATGACAAGGCATTTTTGCAGCTGCTCTTTTAACCTTATGCAATTGCCTGTTGGAAAGGGTCAGCACGCACACGTGTGTGTGCTGGGAATCAGCTACATACTTCTTGATTGTGCGATGATCACGATGAAGTGTCTTGGCAATGTTGATTGTAGTCATGCCTTGACCTAAATACTCCACAATTTGTTGCTTCTCAGCAGCCGACACATCCTTTTTCTTTCCCATTTTGGCAAAAAATGTAGGCTGCTTAATAATGTGGAACAGCCTTCTTAAGTAGTCTTGCCTTTATTTGGACACACCTGCCAAACTAATTTGCACAGGTATCTGGAATTGCTTTCAGTGATATAAAGAGCCCTGACACACATCACCATCAATGAGTTTAAATGACAAACAAAAAAATTCTACCCTTATCACTCCTAAACTCTTTGTGCATAATAATTTGGAACACAGTGTATATACTACATGGCCGGCCGCAAACAATTAGTGACAGTAGCAGTCCGGCCACGAATTGGCGCGGGATTTGAACCACGCTTAGCTAATTGGTCGCGGCCGGCCAAACCCTGTGTATTCAATGTATTATTCTAAAATCTTCATAAATAAACTACATACATATTCTAGAATACCCGATGCATTAGAATCGAGCTACCATCTAGTCCTACTATATAATTGTCTAAGGGTCACTTCCGTCTGTCTGTCTCGGATATTCATTGGTCGCGGCCTCTGTCTGTAATGGAAACCAAGTCGCTGATTGGTCGTGGAAAAACGCCCATGACCATTGCCACGACCAATCAGCGACGGGCACAGTCCGGCAGCGAAATGGCCGCTCTTTCCTCCCCGCAGTCAGTTCCCGCTCCATACTCCCCTCCAGTCAGCCCTCACACAGGGTTAATGCCAGCGTTACCAGAGCGCGGTGTAACGCACTCCGGTTACGCAGCTATTAACCCTGTGTGACCAACTTTTTTGCTATTGATGCTGCGTATGCAGCATCAATAGTAAAAAGATCTAATGTTACAAATAAGAATAATAAAAAAAAAATGTTATTCTCACCCTCCAATGTCGCCCGCTGTCCTCGGCAGTGCAAGCGGCAGGTTCCGATGCCAAGGATGCAATGCGAGAAGGACCTTCCATGACGTCACGGTCATGTGACCGCGATGTCATCACAGGTCCTGCGCTCATACAACCCTGGGACCGGAAGCTGCCTCGTGAACCGCACACAGGCGCCAGGACTTCAAAGGGCCTTCGGAAGGTGAGTATATGTTTATTTTAAGTATTTTTTAACCACGCATATAGTGGTACATTGCTATATACTACGTGGGCTGTGTTACATACTGCGTGGGCTCTGTTATATACTACATCTCTGTGCTATATACTAATGTGGCTATGTTATATACTGCGTGCCTGCTATATACTGCGTGGGCTGTGCTATATATTACGTGGCCAGTGTTATATACTACGTCGCCTGTGTTATATACTGTGTGGCTGCTGTATACTGCGTGGGCTGTGTTATATAGTACGTGGGGTGTGTTATATACTGCGTGGCCACTGTTATATACTGAGTGGCCTGTATTAACACAGCGGGTATTCTACAATATGTATGTATGTATGTATGTATGTATATATATATCAGCCACATAACATATAGCACAGCCCACATATTTGTCTGCTATATACTACATGGCTCCTATATACTATGTGGCCTGTGCTATATACTATGTGGCTGCTATATACATACATACATACATACATATTCTAGAATACCCGATGCGTTAGAATCGGGCCACCATCTAGTAGTTAATAATTAGTGATGAGCAAGTGTACTCGTTGCTCGTGTTTTTCCGAGCACTCTCGGGTGGTCTCCGAGTATTTGTAACTGATCGGAGATTTAGTTTTCGTTGCCTCAGCTGCATGATTTACAGCTGATAAGACAGCTTGAATACATGTGGGGATTCCCTATCAACCAGGCAACCCCCACATGTATTCAGGCTGTCTAGCAGCTGTAAATCATGCAACTGCATCAACAAAAACTAAATCTCTGAGCAGTTACAAATACTTGGGAGACCACCCGAGCAACGAGTACACTTGCTCATCTACTATATAATTGTCTCTAAGGGTCACGTCCGTCTGTCACGGAAATCCCACGTTGCTGATTGGTCGCGGCCCGAGGCCGCGACCAGTCAGCGACGGGCACAGTCCGGCCACGAATTGGCCTCTCCCTACTCCCCTGCAGTCAGTGCCCCCTCCATACTCCCCCCCCCAGTCAGCGCCCACATAGCGTTAACTGGACTGCCTTACACCGCGGCATAACGAGGTGTAAGGCAGTCGTTCAACGCTGTCATTAACCCTCTGTGTGACTGACTTTTTAACTTTTTACTATTGATGCTGCCTATTAAAAAGATCTAATGTTAAAAATAAATTTAAAAAATAAAAAATCATTATATTCTCACAGTCCGGCGCCTCGCGACGCTCCGGGCCATGCATTGCGGTCTCACGAGATGATGACGTAGCGGTCTCGCAAGACCGCTAAGTCATCTGGGTAATTTAGCAATGCATCGCTGGGAACGGAAGCTGGCAGCCGCATCGCGCGCATAGGGAAAGCTTCGCTGGACGCCGGAGGGTGACTATATAACTTTTATTTTCATACTTTTTCTAACAGGGATATGGTGCCCACAGTGCTATATAATACTTGGGCTGTGTTATATACTGTGTGGCCTGTGTTATATACTACGTGGGCAATTTTATATACTACGTGGCAGTGTTATATACTGTGTGGATGCTATATACTACGTGGGCAGTGTTATATACTACGTGGGCAGTGTTATATACTACTTGGGCTGTTTTATATACTACGTGGCTGTTATAGACTACGTGGCTCCTATATACTACATGGCTGTGTTATATACTACGTGGCTGTCTGTGTTACGTGGCCTCTGCTATATGCTATGTGGCTGCTATTTATATATACATACATACATACATATTCTAGAATACCCGATGCTTTAGAATCGGGTCACCATCTAGTCACTATTATTAATGACTAGATAAAATTAGAACAGAAAACCGAAAAAATTCTCAAGAAAAAAGCCCATGCAAAAATGCTGTGACAATACATTTTAAAGGGGTTGTTCAGGACTTTAACATTGACAACCTATCTTTAATATTAGGTCATCAGTGTCTGATTAGTGGGGTGCGAAACCTGGCACCCCCGCTAATGAGCTCTTCCCAGTGTCGCCCAGAACTGCTCACTTATGGAACTGCACAGCACAGCTCCATCGAGGTCGCGGCTGGGGTACTGAATGTTCTCCCCTTTTGATTTGAATAGGGGGAAAAGGAGTAGTGTTATGACCCCAATGGCGAGGGTCTCAGAGGAACGTGGAAGTCTGCAGAATACAAAAATCCAGCTCATAGGGCAGTGGTAACTGGGTTGACCATATATCTACTCCTAACGCCAACACTAGAAGTAGCCGGGGATCATTCCTACGTTGATTCTAGATGACACGCGCCAGCCGGAGAATCTAGCTACCCCTAGTAGAGGAAAACAAAGACCTTTCTTGCCTCCAGAGAAGGGGACCCCAAAGCTGGATAGAAGCCCCCCACAAATAATGACGGTGAGGTAAGAGGAAATGACAAACACAGAAATGAACCAGGTTTAGCACAGAGAGGCCCGCTTACTGATAGCAGAATAAAGAAAGGTAACTTATATGGTCAACAAAAACCCTATCAAAATCCACACTGGAAATTCAAGAACCCCCGAACCGTCTAACGGTCCGGGGGGAGAACACCAGCCCCCTAGAGCTTCCAGCAAAGGTCAGGATATAGATTTGGAACAAGCTGGACAAAAATACAAAACCAAAACAAATAGCAAAAAGCAAAAGGCAGACTTAGCTGATATAACTGGAACCAGGATCAGTAGACAAGAGCACAGCAGACTAGCTCTGATAACTACGTTGCCAGGCATTGAACTGAAGGTCCAGGGAGCTTATATAGCAACACCCCTAACTAACGACCCAGGTGCGGATAAAAGGAATGACAGAAAAACCAGAGTCAAAAAAACTAGTAACCACTAGAGGGAGCAAAAAGCAAATTCACAACAGTACCCCCCCCTTAGTGAGGGGTCACCGAACCCTCACCACGACCACCAGGGCGATCAGGATGAGCGGCATGAAAGGCACGAACTAAATCGGCCGCATGAACATCAGAGGCGACCACCCAGGAATTATCCTCCTGACCATAGCCCTTCCACTTGACCAGGTACTGAAGCCTCCGCCTGGAGAGGCGAGAATCCAAGATCTTCTCCACCACGTACTCCAACTCGCCCTCAACCAACACCGGAGCAGGAGGCTCAGCAGAAGGAACTACAGGCACAAGGCTTCATAACAGAGCAACCAGGGCCTCTCTGCGACAAAACGGCCCCTGCCCCAATCTCCGAAGCATCCACCTCAACCTGAAAGGGAAGTGAGACGTCAGGCTGGCACAAAACAGGCGCCGAAGTAAACCGGCGTTTCAACTCCTGGAAAGCCTCCACGGCAGCAGGAGCCCAGTTAGCTACATCGGAGCCCTTCTTGGTCATATCCGTCAAAGGTTTCACAATGCTAGAAAAATTAGCGATAAAACGACGGTAGAAGTTAGCGAAGCCCAAGAACTTCTGAAGACTCTTAACTGACGAGGGCTGAGTCCAATCAAGAATAGCTCGGACCTTGACTGGGTCCATCTCCACAGCAGAAGGGGAAAAAATGAACCCCAAAAAGGGAACCTTCTGTACACCAAAGAGACACTTTGAGCCCATGACAAACAAAGAATTTTCACGCAAAATTTTAAAGACCAACCTGACCTGCTCCACATGCGAATCCCAATTATCAGAAAAAACCAAAATATCATCCAGATAAACAATCAAAAATTTATCCAGATACTTCCGGAAAATGTCATGCATAAAGGACTGAAAAACTGAAGGCGCATTGGAGAGCCCAAAAGGCATCACCAAGTACTCAAAATGACCTTCGGGCGTATTGAATGCGGTTTTCCATTCATCACCTTGCTTAATGCGCACAAGGTTGTACGCACCACGAAGGTCTATCTTGGTGAACCACTTGGCACCCTTAATCCGGGCAAACAAGTCAGACAACAGCGGTAAAGGATACTGAAATTTGACAGTGATCTTATTTAAAAGCCGATAATCAATACAAGGTCTCAAAGATCCGTCCTTTTTTGCCACAAAAAAGAATCCCGCACCAAGAGGGGAAGAAGACGGACGAATATGTCCTTTTTCCAGAGACTCCTTGATATATGAACGCATAGCGGTATGTTCAGGTACCGACAGATTAAACAGTCTTCCCTTAGGAAATTTACTGCCTGGGATCAAATCTATAGCACAGTCACAGTCCCTATGAGGAGGCAGTGCACTGGACTCAGACTCACTGAAGACATCCTGATAATCAGACAAATACTCCGGAACTTCCGAAGGCGTAGAAGAAGCAATAGACACAGGCAGGGAATCCTCATGAATACCACGACAGCCCCAACTTGAGACTGACATAGCCTTCCAGTCCAGGACTGGATTATGGGTCTGTAACCATGGCAGCCCTAAAACGACCAAATCATGCATTTTATGTAAAACCAGGAAACGTATCACCTCGCGGTGTTCAGGAGTCATGCACATGGTAACCTGAGTCCAATACTGCGGTTTATTTGCTGCCAATGGTGTAGCATCAATACCCCTAAGAGGAATAGGATTTTCTAATGGTTCAAGAGTAAATCCACAGCGCTTAGCAAATGAGAGATCCATGAGACTCAGGGCAGCACCTGAATCTACAAACGCCATGACAGGATAAGATGACAGTGAGCAAATCAAAGTTACAGACAGAATAAATTTAGGTTGCAAATTACCAACGGTGACAGGACTAACAACCTTAGCTATACGTTTAGAGCATGCTGAGATAACATGTGTAGAATCACCACAGTAGTAGCACAAGCCATTCCGGCGTCTATGAATTTTCCGCTCATTTCTAGTCAGGATTCTATCACATTGCATTAAATCAGGTGTCTGTTCAGACAACACCATGAGGGAATTTGCGGTTTTTCTATCACATTGCACCGAATTAGGTGTCTGTTCAGACAACACCATGAGGGAATTTGCGGTTTTGCGCTCCCGCAACCGCCGGTCAATTTGAATAGCCAGTGCCATAGTATCATTCAGACCTGTGGGAATGGGAAAACCCACCATAACATTCTTAATGGCTTCAGAAAGGCCATTTCTAAAATTAGCGGCCAGTGCACACTCGTTCCAATGTGTCAGCACGGACCATTTCCGAAATTTTTGGCAATACACTTCAGCCTCGTCCTGCCCCTGAGACATAGACAGCAAGGCCTTTTCTGCCTGAATCTCAAGATTGGGTTCCTCATAAAGTAAACCGAGCGCCAGAAAAAACGCATCAAGATCAGCCAATGCCGGATCTCCTGGCGCCAGCGAAAAAGCCCAATCCTGAGGGTCGCCCCGTAAGAACGAAATAACAATTTTTACTTGCTGAGCAGAATCTCCTGATGAACAGGGTCTCAGGGACAAAAACAATTTACAATTATTCACGAAATTCCTAAACTTAAACCTGTCTCCGGAAAACAGTTCAGGAATCGGTATTTTAGGTTCTGACCTAGGATTTCTGATAACATAGTCTTGTATGCCCTGCACACGAGTAGCCAGCTGGTCCACACTTGTAATCAAGGTCTGGACATTCATGTCTGCAGCAAGCATAGCCACTCTGAGGTAAAGGGGAAGGAGAAAAAAAAAAACTCAGAATCTTCTTTCTTATAATCCCTCTTCTGCAATGCATTAAACATTTAATACTGGCCTGGCAAACTGTTATGACCCCAATGGCGAGGGTCTCAGAGGAACGTGGAAGTCTGCAGAATACAAAAATCCAGCTCATAGGGCAGTGGTAACTGGGTTGACCATATATCTACTCCTAACGCCAACACTAGAAGTAGCCGGGGATCATTCCTACGTTGATTCTAGATGACACGCGCCAGCCGGAGAATCTAGCTACCCCTAGTAGAGGAAAACAAAGACCTTTCTTGCCTCCAGAGAAGGGGACCCCAAAGCTGGATAGAAGCCCCCCACAAATAATGACGGTGAGGTAAGAGGAAATGACAAACACAGAAATGAACCAGGTTTAGCACAGAGAGGCCCGCTTACTGATAGCAGAATAAAGAAAGGTAACTTATATGGTCAACAAAAACCCTATCAAAATCCACACTGGAAATTCAAGAACCCCCGAACCGTCTAACGGTCCGGGGGGAGAACACCAGCCCCCTAGAGCTTCCAGCAAAGGTCAGGATATAGATTTGGAACAAGCTGGACAAAAATACAAAACCAAAACAAATAGCAAAAAGCAAAAGGCAGACTTAGCTGATATAACTGGAACCAGGATCAGTAGACAAGAGCACAGCAGACTAGCTCTGATAACTACGTTGCCAGGCATTGAACTGAAGGTCCAGGGAGCTTATATAGCAACACCCCTAACTAACGACCCAGGTGCGGATAAAAGGAATGACAGAAAAACCAGAGTCAAAAAAACTAGTAACCACTAGAGGGAGCAAAAAGCAAATTCACAACAGAGTAGTACGCATTTGCGGCAACTGTTCAGTTGACGGATCTGTGAAGCTCCATAACAGAGCAGTTCCAATGCCGCCGGCTGGAGTGCCGAGTGTCGCACCCCCACCAATCAGACCTCAATGACCTGTCCAAAGGATAGGCGATTAATGTTTAAGTCCTGAACAACCCCTTGCCAAGTAAAAGAAAACCCTTTAAATGTAAAAAGGAATCTGCTTAGTTATACACACAGTTTTCCACAGCATGTTATTTTTTGAGAAGATTGATTTATAATCTTGTTGGAAAAGAATCAGAAGATCCTGTCCATTACCTGATTCTTACCCATAGATTTACAGGTATGATTATTCACAGTTAGGGTAGATTCACACGAGTACGGTATAAAAAAAAGTGGTCAGAGTTTCATCCAGAAAAGTCAGACAGTTGTTTTCTCACTTGTCGTCCGTGCAATCTGTTATTTATTTATTTTTACAGCGGCAGCTATATTCACAAAACCATTTACAGTTTCCTAGGTAAAGCTAGTTTCACACTAGCGTTCAGCAGGGTTGCGGACTTCCTCCGTGAAGCCCTGCCCACTGCCGCGCCTCTTCATTTAGCTCCGCCTACGGATGTATGCGGATGCTGCTGCATGCGTCATCATTTTTGACGGTGCGACGACAGCACGAAATTGTAACTCGTTGCGTTTGGTGCAGGTCATCGCACCGTCAAAACGACGCATGCGGCAGCATACGAATACATCGACATGGCCTGCATACCCAATGTTAAAGATAGGGTACGCACACTGCATGCAGTCGTAGGCGGAGCTGAATGAAGAGGCGTGGCAGTGGGCGGGGCTTCACAGAGAAACTATGCAGTCCTCTGCAGCCCTGCTGAACGCTAGTGTGAAACTAGCCTTACAGAATTGTAATGTATCCATAAAAATTGGATGCTATACTGTGGCTCCATACAGCATTTTTTTTTTCCAGGCAGACTTGAACGGGTAAATCTCATACCATTTACAGAAAAAACTAGTGCATGCTGCGATTTTTTTCACACGCAAATTTGGTCGGTGAAAAAAAAAAAACACTCATCTGGACTGCACCATTTAATAACATTAGTCAAACTAAACTAAAGATATGGTCTTGTGGATGAGCCCTTATAGGAGAAACACTTGAAAGCCTTCATTGGAATTGGCAAGACCTAAGACTAGAATCAGCAAGAATACAAAAAAAAAATAGATTTAAAGCTTTAATCAATCCAAAAAACTATAGTTACATTTTCTAGGCTCCATTTGCACAATAACAGAATTAATTAAGGACCCTTGAGAAAGCTGTGCACCAGTCCCAACTCTTGACCAGACTGCAAACAGGAGAGAGGCACTGGCAAGATGAAAGACATTGGGGCAAAGCTGCTGTTTTCACACCAACGAAAGAAGGCCTTCCAATGCAATGGTAGATAGGCAATGAGGAGAAAATCCATGCCTTAACCATAGTCTGGAAAACTGGATCCGGTAAGTACCGATGTCTCCAGAATTGTGGTTTCAACAGCCACGCTGTTAAACTGAGGGACTGGAAAATTCTGATTGAAGAGAGGCCCCTGGGACAAAAAACTGATAGGCCCACGGTATGTCAGGAGGTTCATCATGTCCGCGTTCCAAGATCGATTGTTGTGAATTCCGTTCTCGGGCTCCCTCCTGTGGTCATGAGTGGTACTGTGTGAGTTTGTTCTTGGGCTCCCTCTGGTGGCCTTTTGCGATATGGCTGGGCTCAGCTGCTTCATTTCCTTCTATGCTGGGCCTATTTAACTCACCTGGACCTTCATTTGTTGCCTGCTGTCGGTGTATTCAGTCCTGTTTCTGAGAGCTCCTGAATATTCCTTGTGACCAGTCTCCTGCTGGAGAAGTTAAGTTTGTTTGTTCATTTTGCTCATTATTTCCTTGAAAACGTTTCTCTGTATATGATGAGTTCAGTCCAGCTTGCTTATATGTGATTTTTCGCTTGCTGGTTAGTTCTGGGGTGCAGAGTGCGCCCCTCACATCGTGAGTCGGTGTGGGGGTTCTTGTATTCTCTGCGTGGTTTATTTTTGTTTTTGTACTGACCGCACAGACTCCTATCTATTTTCAGTCTATCTAGTGTTAGCGGGCCTCATTTGCTGAACCTGTTTCATTTCTACGTTTGTCTTTTCCCCTTAACTCACCGTTATTATTTGTGGGGGGCTGACTATAACTTTGGAGTTATTTCTCTGAGGCAAGTGAGGTCTTTGCTTTCTCTCTAGGGGTAGTCAGTTTCTCAGGCTGTGAACGAGGCGTCTAGGATTTTAGGAACGCTCCACAGCTGCCTTTAGTGTTTGTGGATAGGATCAGGATTGCGGTCAGTATAGCTTCCACATCCCCAGAACTGGTCCTATATTCTGGTCATATGTGTCAGGTCAGTTTTGAGATCCTACCACCGGATCATAACAGTACAGCAGGCCATAAAGTGTTAATACAGCAGAAGAGGGAGAAGAGAAATTCTGAAATCATTTTTTATTTTTTTTTTCCTCTGCACTGTGTTTAGCTTCTCTCCTCCCCTTAATCTCTGGGTGGTTCTGAACTCAGCAGCAGATATGGACATTCAGAGTCTGTCTTCTAGTGTGGATCCTCTCACTGCAAGGGTACAGGGCATTCAGGATTATGTAGTCCGCAGTCCTATGTCAGAGCCTAAAATACCAATTCCTGAACTGTTCTCCGGAGACAAGAAGGGTTCTGATGAGACGAATTGGTCTCCTGCGGCCGTGGAGGCCTTAAAGGAGCTGAAACATCGGTTTTCTTCGGCTCCTGTCTTGCGCCAGCTTGATGTCTCTCTTCCCTTTCAGGTCGAGGTTGATGCTTCTGAGATTGGAGCAGGGGCTGTCTTGTCGCAGAGAAGTTCTGATGGCTCTGTGATGAGACCATGTGCTTTCTTTTCAAGAAAGTTTTCGCCTGCCGAGCGGAATTATGATGTTGGTAATCGTGAGTTGTTGGCAATGAAGTGGGCATTTGAGGAGTGGCGACATTGGCTTGAAGGAGCCAAGCATCGTGTGGTGGTCTTGACGGATCACAAGAATTTGACTTATCTCGAGCCTGCCAAACGGTTGAATCCAAGACAGGCTCGATGGTCGCTGTTTTTCTCTCGTTTCGATTTCGTGGTTTCTTATCTTCCGGGTTCGAAAAACGTGAAGGCTGATGCCCTTTCTAGGAGTTTTGTGCCTGACTCCCCGGAAGTTTCTGAACCTACTGGTGTCCTCAAAGAGGGGGTGATTTTGTCTGCCATCTCTCCTGATCTGCGACGGGTGTTGCAGGAGTTCCAGGCCAATAGACCTGACCGTTGTCCACCGGAGAGACTGTTTGTCCCGGACACATGGACCAGTAGAGTTATTTCCGAGGTTCATTCTTCGGTGTTGGCAGGTCATCCTGGGATTTTTGGTACCAGGGATTTGGTGGCGAGGTCCTTTTGGTGGCCTTCCTTGTCGCGGGATGTGCGTTCCTTTGTGCAGTCCTGTGGGATTTGTGCTCGGGCCAAGCCTTGCTTTTCTCGTGCCAGTGGATTGCTTTTGCCTTTGCCTGTCCCGAAGAGGCCTTGGACGCATATTTCCATGGATTTTATTTCGGATCTTCCTGTCTCTCAGAGGATGTCTGTCATCTGGGTGGTTTGTGATCGTTTTTCTAAAATGGTCCATTTGGTACCCTTGCCTAAGCTGCCTTCCTCCTCCGATTTGGTGCCACTGTTTTTTCAGAATGTGGTTCGTTTTCATGGTATTCCGGAGAACATTGTGTCTGACAGAGGATCCCAGTTTGTGTCCAGATTTTGGCGGTCCTTTTGTGCTAAGATGGGCATTGAATTGTCTTTTTCGTCGGCCTTCCATCCTCAGACGAATGGCCAAACCGAACGAACTAATCAGACCTTGGAAACTTATTTGAGATGTTTTGTTTCTGCTGATCAGGATGATTGGGTGACTTTTTTGCCATTGGCTGAGTTCGCCCTCAATAATCGGGCTAGTTCTGCTACTTTGGTTTCACCTTTCTTTTGCAATTCTGGTTTTCATCCTCGTTTTTCCTCGGGTCAGGTTGAACCCTCTGACTGTCCTGGGGTGGATTCTGTGGTGGATAGGTTGCAGTAGATTTGGAACCATGTGGTGGACAATTTGACGTTGTCCCAAGAGAAGGCTCAGCGCTTTGCTAACCGCCGTCGCTTTGTGGGTCCCCGACTTCGTGTGGGGGATTTGGTGTGGTTGTCTTCTCGTTATGTCCCGATGAAGGTTTCCTCTCCTAAGTTCAAGCCTCATTTCATCGGTCCTTATAAGATTTTGGACATCCTCAACCCTGTGTCATTTCGTTTGGACCTCCCAACATCGTTTGCCATTCATAATGTGTTCCATAGGTCATTGTTGCGGAGATATGTGGTGCCTGTGGTCCCTTCTGTTGATCCTCCTGCTCCTGTCTTGGTCGAGGGGGAGTTGGAGTATGTGGTGGAGAAGATCTTGGATTCTCGTATTTCGAGACGGAAGCTTCAGCACTTAGTTAAATGGAAGGGCTATGGTCAGGAGGATAATTCCTGGGTTGTCGCCTCCGATGTCCATGCGGCCGATTTGGTTCGTGCCTTTCATTCGGCTCGTCCTGATCGGCCTGGGAGCTCTGGTGAGGGATCGGTGACCCCTCCTCAAGGGGGGGGGGGTACTGTTGTGAATTCCGTTCTCGGGCTCCCTCCTGTGGTCATGAGTGGTACTGTGTGAGTTTGTTCTTGGGCTCCCTCTGGTGGCCTTTTGCGATATGGCTGGGCTCAGCTGCTTCATTTCCTTCTATGCTGGGCCTATTTAACTCACCTGGATCTTCATTTGTTGCCTGCTGTCGGTGTATTCAGTCCTGTTTCTGAGAGCTCCTGAATATTCCTTGTGACCAGTCTCCTGCTGGAGAAGTTAAGTTTGTTTGTTCATTTTGCTCATTATTTCCTTGAAAACGTTTCTCTGTATATGATGAGTTCAGTCCAGCTTGCTTATATGTGATTTTTCGCTTGCTGGTTAGTTCTGGGGTGCAGAGTGCGCCCCTCACATCGTGAGTCGGTGTGGGGGTTCTTGTATTCTCTGCGTGGTTTATTTTTGTTTTTGTACTGACCGCACAGACTCCTATCTATTTTCAGTCTATCTAGTGTTAGCGGGCCTCATTTGCTGAACCTGTTTCATTTCTACGTTTGTCTTTTCCCCTTAACTCACCGTTATTATTTGTGGGGGGCTGACTATAACTTTGGGGTTATTTCTCGGAGGCAAGTGAGGTCTTTGCTTTCTCTCTAGGGGTAGTCAGTTTCTCAGGCTGTGAACGAGGCGTCTAGGATTTTAGGAACGCTCCACAGCTGCCTTTAGTGTTTGTGGATAGGATCAGGATTGCGGTCAGTATAGCTTCCACATCCCCAGAACTGGTCCTATATTCTGGTCATATGTGTCAGGTCAGTTTTGAGATCCTACCACCGGATCATAGCAATCGATCTTCAATGCCAGTCTGGCACAATGAGGATGACAGGAATTCCTGCTGCCCTAATCTTCTTGAGAAGCCTGAGTAGCAGTGCTAAGGGTGGAAACATATATAGTGAAGGAAGTAATTATTTGATCCCTTGCTGATTTTGTAAGTTTGCCCACTGACAAAGACATGAACAGTCTATAATTTTAAGGGTAGGTTAATTTTAACATTGAGAGATCGAATATCAAAAATAAAATCCAGAAAATCACATTGTAAAAATTATATGCATTTATTACCTTTATGTTTAGCCCTAATCTGGAAAGATATTTAACCCCTTCACCCCAAAGCCTGTTTTCACCTTCCTGATCAGGCCAATTTCTACAATTCTGACCACTGCCACTTTATGAGGTCATAACTCTAGAACGCTTCAACGGATCCCGCTGATTCTGAGACGGTTTTCTCGTGACATATTGTACTTTATAATGGTAAAATTTCTTTGATATGAAGAAAATTTAAAATTTTAATTTTTATGCCCTTAAATCAGTGTGTCACACAAAATAGTTAGTAAATATAATTTCCCACATGTCTACTTTACATCAGCACAATTTTGGAAATTTTGTTAGGAAGTTATAAGGGTTTATAGTTGACCAGCAATTTCTAATTTTTACAACAAAATTTGCACAACCGTTTTTTTTTTAGGGACCACCTCACATATGAAGTGACTTTGAGGGGCCTATATGATGGAAAAAACCCAAAAGTGACACATTCTAGAAACTGCACCCCTCAAGGTACTCAAAACCACATTTTAGAAGTTTATTAACCCTTCAGGTGCTTCACAGGAATTTTTGGAATGTGGAAAAAAAAAATAAACATTTACTTTTCTTTCACAAAAAAAATTCCTTTAGACCTAATTTATTTTTACTTTTGCAAGGGTATCAGGAGAAAATGGACAATACATTTTGTTGTGCAATTTCTCCTGAGCATGCCGATACCCGAGATGTGGGGGAAATCTACTGTTTGGGTGCACGGCAGGACTCGGAAGGGAAGGAGCGCCATTTGACTTTTTGAATGTAAAATTTGCTGCCATAATTAGCGGTTGCCATGTCGCGTTTGGAGACCCCCCTGATGTGCCTAAACAGTGAAAACTGCCCACAAGAGACACCATTTTGGAAACTAGACTCTTTAGGGAACTTTTCTAGATGTGTATTGAGCACCTTGAACCCCCAGGTGCTTCACAGAAGTTTATAACGTAGAGCCGTAAAAAAAAAAAAAAAAAAAAATCACATTTTTCCAAAATAAATCTTTTTTTGCTCTATATTTTGCATTTCCATAAGGGTAACAAGTGAAATTGCTTCATACAATTTATTGTGCAATTTCTCCTGAGTACACCGATACCCCATATGTGGGGTATTACTACTGTTTGGGTGCACGGCAGGGCTTGGAAGGGAAAGAGCGCCATTTGACTTTTTGAATGTAAAATTTACTGGAATAATTTGCGGATTCCATGTTGCGTTTGGAGAGGTCCTGATGTGCCTACACAGTAGAACCCCCCCTTAAGTGACCCCATTTTGGAAATTATAACCCTTTGGGAATTTATCTACAGTGTAGTGACGATTTGGACACCATGGGTGTTATCCAGAAACAAGCAAATGTTGCTAAGTGAAAACTGCAAATTGCCATTGTAGTGACCAGTACATTATGCCCAGCTCATGCTTCTGGAGATACGCACCTGTAAATTAGGCAGGCTCTCATCACTACAGAAATGCCAAACATGTGGGCGCTAAATGTTGTTTAGGCATAGTGGGGCTCAGAAGGGGGGGGCATTTGGATTTGGAAATGCAGAATTTGCTGAATTTCTTTTGGGGAGCGTGAAGCCATTTCGCTTTTCCAGAGCCTTTGTGCTACCAGTAAGATGGAAGCCTCCTATATTTCCACTAACAGATGATGGACCTGAGTGGGGACTTGCTTTTTACGTGGATTGAGTTGAAGCTTTTATTGGGAATATTTTAAATAACGTTTGGGATCACAGTTATCCGACGCTCTACGCTGAGCATTTTGGGGTTTCCATTTAAATCTCTTAGTGATGTGACAGATGAAACCCCAGAGGGATCTATTCACTACAATGAGGCAGCAGACTTACTCAGGACTCCGTTTGGCCTCTGTTCAGCGATGTCCTTTTCAGAAGTGCATAAAATGGTGTCCGACGACACTTTTATGCAATCAAAAGACGGACACCGCCGGATCACAGGTCCTATGGCGCCCACAGTGCCTCCATCTGCCTCATTATAGGGACTCTTCCTACGGGGTCTGTCTGAATCATGTATTTCAGAGATTTACACAGAAACCCCGATGTAAGCACTCAGCACAGAGCGCAGGATAAATGTGCACCGAGCCTTACTTCGATCTTTGGGAGGCAGAATGAAAAAAGCTCAACAGCATGTGAATAATTGTTTTTATTTATTTTTTACGTTGTTCCTCATGCGGTATAAGTGATTAGGCGACTTTATTCTTCGGGTCGGTGCGATTGCAGCGATACCAGATTTATATCGGGTTTTTATGTTTGGCTGTTGTCACACACTAGAAGACGCCTTTTCTTGTGAAAACTAGTTTTTGCATCACCATATTTTGAGAGCTATAATTTTTTCATATTTCTGCCAACAGAGTAATGTTATTGTTTTTTTTTTTGCGGGATGAGCTGACGTTTTTATTGGTACTATTTTAAGGCACATGACATTTTTTGATCACTTTCTATTCCGACTTTCGGAGGACAAAATGAACAAAAACCAGCAATTCAGGAATTGCTTTTTGCTTTTTCATACCGTTCCGCGTGTTGGTAAGGTAGCTTTATTCTTCGGGTCAGTACGATTACAGCATAACCTCATTTATATCTTTTTTTTATGTTATGGCGCTTTTACACAATAAAAACTATTTTCTAGACAAAAATAATTATATTGGCATCGCTTTATTCTGAGAGCTATAACTTTTTTATTTTTCTGCTGATGGAGCTGTATGTCGACTTGGGACAAGATAACGTTTTCAGCGGTACCATTTTTATTTACATCCATCTTTTTGATTGCGTTTTATTGCACTTTTTGCTTGGCGTATCATGATAAAGTATTGTTTTTTGCCTGAAGCCATTTATTGTCAAACTACTGTGTTTTCTCTTTTATATCATAATGACAACCGAAAACATCCAAATGACCCTGATCAAAAGTTCATATACCCCATTTCTTAAACCCTTAAAGGGAACCTGTCGCCCCCAAAATTGAAGGTGAGCTAAGCCCACCAGCATCAAGGGCTTATCTACAGCATTCTGTAATTCTGTAGATAAGCCCGTAATGTATCCTGATAGATGAGAAAAAGGTTCGATTATACTCACCCAGGGGCGGTCCTGGTCCGATGGGCATCGCGGTCTGGTCCAGGGCCTCCCATCTTCTTACGATGACATCCTCTTCTTGTATTCACGCTGGGGCACCGGCGCAGGTGTACTTTGTCCGCCCTGTTGAGGGCAGAGGAAAGTACTGCAGTGTGCAGGTGCTGGGAAAGGTCAGAGAGGCCCGGCGCCTGCTCTAAATCACAACTAATATCCCACGGAGGTCTGGAGTTGTAATGATGCTCGAAATCAAAGTGGAAAATGAAGTTACAGGCTGATCCAACTTCAGTGGAAATGCCTCAAGACAAGGAAATGATGCTCAGTAGTGTGTGGCCTCCACATGCCTGTATGATCTCCCTATAATGCCTGAGCATGCTCCTGATGAGGCGGCGGATGGTCTCCTGAGGGATCCCCTCCCAAACCTGGACTACAGCATCCGCCAACTCCTGGACAGTCTGTGGTGCAATGTGACGTTGGTGGATGGTGTGAGACATGTCCCAGATGTGTTCAATCGGCTTCAGGTCTGGGGAACGAGCGGGCCAGTCCATATGCCTTCATCTTGCAGGAACTGCTGACACACTCCAGCCACATGAGGTCTGGCATTGTCCTGCATTAGGAGGAACCCAGGGCCAACCGCACCAGCATATGGTCTCATAAGGGGTCTGAGGATCTCATCTCGGTACCTAATGGCAGTCAGGCTACCTCTGGCAAGCACATGGAGGGCTGTGCGGCCCTCCAAAGAAATGCCCACACCAATACTGACCCACTGTCAAACCGGTCATGCTGAAGGATGTTGAGGGCAGCAGAACGGTCTCCATGGCGTCTCCAGACTCTGTCAAATCTGTCACATGTGCTCACTGTGAACCTGCTTTCATCTGTGAAGAGCACAGGGCACCAGTGGTGCATTTGGCAATCCTGGTGTTCTGTGGCAAATGCCAAGCATCCTGCACGGTGTTGGGCTGTGAGCACAACCCCCATTTGTGAACGTCAGGCACTAAGACCATCCTCATGGAGTCGGTTTCTAACCGTTTGTGCAGACACATGCACATTTGTGGCCTGCTAGAGGTCATTTTGCAGGGCTCTGGCAGTGCTCCTCCTGTTCCTCCTTGCACAAAGGCTGAGTTAGCGGTCCTGCTGAGGGTTGTTGCCCTCCAACGCCTCCTCCACGTCTCCTGGTGTACTGGCCTGTCTCCTGGTAGCGCCTCCATTCTCTGGACACTACGTTGACAGACACAGCAAACCACCTTTCCACAGCTCGCATTGATGTGCCATCCTGGATGAGCTGCACTACCTGAGCCACTTGTGTGGTTTGTACAGTCCGTCTCATGCTACCACGAGTGTGAAAGCACAACCAACATTCAAAAGTGACCAAAACATCAGCCAGAAAGCATTGGTGGTCCCCACCTGCAGAACCACTCCTTTATCGAGTGTGTCTTGATAATTGCCAATAATTTCCATGCACGAGTGCATGTGAAATTGATTGTCAAACCGTGTATATTCCGCAGCGCTTTACAGTTTGCACACATTATCATCACTGTCCCTGTTGGGGCTCACAATCTAAATTCCCTATCAGTATGTCTTTGGAATGTGGGAGGAAACCAGAGTACCCGGAGGAAACCCACGCAAACATGGAGAGAACATACAAACTCTTTGCATATGGTGTCCTTGGTGGGGTTTGAACCCAGGACTCCAGCGCTGCAAGGCTGCTGTGCTAACCACTGCGCCACCGTGCTGTGTATATATATGTGTATATATATATATATATATATATATATATATATATGTGTGTGTGTGTGTGTGTGTGTGTGTGTGTGTGTGTGTGTGTGTGTGTGTGTGTGTGTGTGTGTGTGTGTGTGTGTGTGTGTGTGCGTGTGTATATATATATATATATCTCTCTCTCTCTCTCTCTCTCTCTCTATATATATATATGTATATATATCAAAATTGGAACAGCATCTCACATTACCAAACTGTAGTGCAGCGCCTTCCCACCACAAGTTGCCTCAGGTAATAGATGCAAAAAAGGAAAACAGCACAAATTATAAAGAAAAAAGGGCTTTAATGCCTGAGCGGCGTGGCAACGTTTCGGATATCTTTATCCTTTTTCAAGCCATATATATATATATCAAGAAAAAAGGGGAACAGCACAGAAATACTTATCTTCGGGTGCAGGGCCCCCAGACAACCAGTCCAAATGGAGTGCTGCCTCTTTTACTATGCCCGCTATTGTGTGTACCTTCTGGAATCCAATCTGGAGAGAACACGCCTGCGCAGGCTTGCAATACATATCGGATAATAGAGGTTACATCACTGTACCTGAAAGTGCATTCCAGCTTGGAACGCACCGGCCGGTGACTTGTCCGAGTATGTCAGCGCATGTGTATATAGGGAGGACTGCACATCGCAATCTCTAGTGACTGGAGTAAGTCACCTCCCTCCTCCCCACAAATGCGCACTTACCAATTCTGCGACAAGGAAGATCCATAGGGATGGGAGGGAATCTTAAAACATGGGCGTTAACTTTATGTTTATCCCTAATCTGGAAGGATATTTAAAGCCCAAGCCTCTGATAAACCTACAGAATGGAGAAACTCAGAGTGGACATCTAGAAGCAGATACAACTAATGAGAAGTCATTTATATATTCATATTTACCACAGTGGGCTCCCTGACAGTAAATATATGTCTTTTATGCATGCTCCTGTATCTAATTCGCTCTATCATTTACTATATAACTAGAACAGTGTACGCTAGGGGCAGTGAGGGAGAGCCACCGTTGAGCGGGGGACACCATTTCGTTTATCCAGGGTGTCAACCTCCGCAGCTAGGCAGTACCAGCCCTAGGTATGATACTTGAGACTTGCAGGTTTTTGGGTTTTGCCTGGTATATATCTATAGCAGTAATCTTTAGGCAAACCAGATGCAATACCCATTTTTTATCTACCTATTCTTGCATGGGATCTTTTGGTGTTTTTTAACATTATTTAACAACGTTATATTTTTAAGGGGTATATATGTTCACTCAACAGTAAAACAATTCCCTTGTGTACCAAACACACTACAAATTTCTAACTCATCACGGGAAATCGCTTTCAAGCGGACCTAAAGTTTAATTCACAAAATGAATGCAAACACCAAAAAAGCCTTCCAAGAATTGAAATCTCAATTGCTGGGAATGTTTAAGGATTGGCAATGATTTATTGCAGACCATGAGAGTTACCACCTGGCTTATCTGAAGTAATGCACAAAGCAAATTGAATCATGGTGAATCTGCAGGAGTAAAAGCAGTTACGGAGACAGAACAGCCATCAGTGTGTCCTAACGCAAGCAATTATCATTAGTCTAATGTATTTAATGAGTAGGCAGCCTCAGCATTGAGGTTTAAGACAAACGCTTACATCATACACAGCAATCTTGTGTGTCAGAAATGTAAATAAATGGCTTGCATGATAGCAACACAGGGAATAACCTACTGTATTAGTCTGCATCAGATAACGCCGATCTGCCTGCCATGTCTGCAGGGGAAGCAATCACACAGTGCTGAATATCTACTAATAGGGATGTGGAACCAATTAAAAAACGAGAAAGATACATTACACATTTCCGCTGTATAGATAATGGTTGATTAAAATGAGAGTGTTGACCATGATAGATGTTGGGTTGCTCTTTACCCCATCTACTAAAGCTACACTTTACCCTGTTAATGGGCAAGCAGTAATTACTACAGACATGTTATTCAAGCTGTATTTCTGTAATCATGTACATACTCTGCCCAAAAAACCCCATTATAATAAAAATGTTAAAAATGTTATCTAAGCCATACACAATGATAGCTAAAAAGTATTTAGTCATTTAAGTCCAAAACACTTTGGATGCGAAAGGGAACCTGTCCCCTCCAGAGATGATATTTACCTGCAGATATAGTGGTATCTATAGGTAGATGGCATTTAAATGTCTGGTTTGCTTAGTGGTGCAGTGGTTACAGGGAAAAAAAGTCTTATCCACTCTGCAGCAGCTCCCTTCTAGTCATTAGGTTGTTGTAGGGAACAATTACAGTCACTGAGCACTACATAGTGAGCGTACTAAATCACTCCCTGGCACTTTGACTGCCTACTGTGCAACATGTGCCTGCAGCGTGTGTGTGCTGTGCAGTTCAAGCTGTCAATCAATGTGCATGAGATTGATTACATCGTACTGGCTTCGTAGTGAGCTGTGTTACAACTCCCTGCATTGCCCTGAAAGAACGGGATAATTACAGTAAGGAAACAAAAATAATAAGGTACATACATGTAAATGAAATGCATTTTTTTGTGTTTTCAATTCCATTGGTTTTTAAATTTTTCAATTGCCAGAACAATTTACTATTGACATATACAAATAAGGTTAATTATAGTAAACACACATACCCATAGATTTTCGGAAAGTAAAAATATCTAGCACTTTGTTAAAATGCCACTTACAACACACAGACACATTCACACAATTTTACACTGTGATAGCAACCCATCTGCACCCGGCGATCGTGTCTAATGCGTGTAACCTAATGCATGTAAGAACTGGAGCGCATTCCACTAAAATGCCAATGTCAGACACTGACTGTGACCTTTGAATGTTTAACAGCAGTGACTGGAGCAGAAACAGATGACAGCTATTTAATAAAGCCGGTATCTGCTGCGTTTAGAGAGCTCAGTTAATGAGCCCTCTCCACACGTGATCACCCTTGAAATCACGCACATGTACAGTACAGACCAAAAGTTTGGACACACCTTCTCATTTAAAGATTTTTCTGTATTTTCAGGACTATGAAAATCATACATTCACACTGAAGGCATCAAAACTATGAATTAGCACATGTGGAATTATATACTTTACAAAAAAGTGTGAAACAACTGAAATTATGTCTTATATTCTAGGTTCTTCAAAGTAGCCACCTTTTGCTTTGATGACTGCTTTGCACACTCTTGGCATTCTCTTGATGAGCTTCAAGAGGTAGCCACCGGGAATGGTCTTCCAACAATCTTGAAGGAGTTCTCAGAGATGCTTAGCACTTGTTGGCCCTTTTGCCTTCTCTCTGCGGTCCAGCTCACCCCAAACATCTCGATTGGGTTCATGTCTGGTGACTGTGGAGGCCAGGTCATCTGGCGTAGCACCCCATCACACTCCTTCTTAGTCAAATAGCCCTTACACAGCCTGGAGGTGTGTTTGGGGTCATTGTCCTGTTGAAAAATAAATGATGGTCCAACTAAATGCAAACGATGGAATAGCATGCTGCTGCAAGATGCTGTGGTAGCCATGCTGGTTCAGTACGCCTTCAATTTTGATTAAATCCCCAACAGCGTTACCAGCAAAGCACCATCACACCTCCTCCTCCATGCTTCATGGTGGGAACCAGGCATGTAGAGTCCATCCGTTCACCTTTTCTGCGTCGCACAAAGACATGGTGGTTGGAACCAAAGATCTCAAATTTGGACTCATCAGACCAAAGCATAGATTTCCACTGGTCTACTGTCCATTCCTTGTGTTCTTTAGCCCAAACAAGTCTCTTCTGCTTGTTGCCTGTCCTTAGCAGTGGTTTCCTAGCAGCTATTTTACCATGAAGGCCTGCTGCACAAAGTCTCCTCTTAACAGTTTTTGTAGAGATGTGTCTGCTGCTAGAACTCTGTGTGGCATTGACCTGGTCTCTAATCTGAGCTGCTGTTAACCTGCGATTTCTGAGGCTGGTGACTCGGATAAACTTATCCTCAGAAGCAGAGGTGACTCTTGGTCTTCCTTTCCTGGGGCAGTCCTTATGTGAGCCAGTTTCTTTGTAGCGCTTGATGGTTTTTGCCACTGCACTTGGCTTGGACACTTTCAAAGTTTTCCCAATTTTTCGGACTGACTGACCTTCATTTCTTAAAGTAATGATGGCCACTCGTTTTTCTTTACTTAGCTGCTTTTTTGTTGCCATAATACAAATTCTAACAGTCTATTCAGTAGGAATATTAGCTGTGTATCCACTAGGCTTCTGCACAACACAACTGATGGTCCCAACCCCATTTATAAGACAAGAAATCCCACTTATTAAACCTGACAGGGCACACCTGTGAAGTGAAAACCATTCCCGGTGACTACCTCTTGAAGCTCATCAAGAGAATGCCAAGAGTGTGCAAAGCAGTCATCAAAGCAAAAGGTGGCCACTTTGAAGAACCTAGAATATAAGACATATTTTCAGTTGTTTCACACTTTTTTTTGTTAAGTATATAATTCCACATGAGTTTCAAATAAATCATCCAGATAATAACACTGCCAAACTAGCAGATCTATTAAAATTCCACAAGTAGTGCATTTAGAAGAGAACATAGTACAGAGGGACACACTGGAGTACATGATGTCCTCATTTGCAAGCTCTACACAGAATCAATTACACTTGTAAGGCTTCAAGCACTCATTTCTTCAAACATTCCATTTGATCTATAAAAAAGAAAAAAAAAAAAAACCCTAATCCAACGTGGCAGATTTTTGCTCAAGAAATGCTCTATTGCTCCATAAGCTTTCACGACTCTAAAGGCCCCGTCTCACATAGCGAGATCGCTAGCGAGATCGCTGCTGAGTCACAAGTTTTGTGACGAAACAGCGACCTCAGTAGCGATCTCGCTATGTGTGACGCGTACCAGCGACCAGGCCCCTGCTGTGAGATCGCTGGTCGTGTCGGAATGGCCTGGGCCGTTTTTCGGTCGTTGAGGTCCCGCTGACATCGCTGAATCGGTGTGTGTGACACCGATCCAGCGATGTCTTCAATGGTAACCAGGGTAAACATCGGGTTACTAAGCGCAGGGCCGCGCTTAGTAACCCGATGTTTACCCTGGTTACCAGCGTAAATGTAAAAAAAACCAAACAGTACATACTCACCATCTGTCCGTCAGGTCCCTTGCCGTCTGCTTCCCACACTGACTGAGCGCCGCAAAGTGAAAGTGAAAGTACAGCACAGCGGTGACGTCACCGCTGCGCTCTGCTCTCACTGTACGGCGGCACTCAGTCAGAGCGGGAAGCAGACGGCAAGGGACCTGACGGACATCAGATGGTGAGTATGTACTGTTTGTTTTTTTTTGGTAACCAGGGTAAACATCGGGTTACTAAGCGCGGCCCTGCGCTTAGTAACCCGATGTTTACCCTGGTTACCCGGGTGCTGCAGGGGGACTTCGGCATCGTTGAAGACAGTTTCAACGATGCCGAAGTCGTTCCCCTGATCGTTGGTCGCTGGAGAGAGCTGTCTGTGTGACAGCTCCCCAGCGACCACACAGCGACTTACCAACGATCACGGCCAGGTCGTATCGCTGGTCGTGATCGTTGGTAAATCGCTATGTGAGACGGGGCCTTTAGGGCAACCTGGAAGTCAAATAGTAAATTGCCTGCCTCTGGATCAGAGAATAGAAGTTCAAATTCTCCCATTCTACATGAGAGTTATATATCGCATGTACAAAACTTCCAATAACTGGAAATGCACCAAAAAAAAAGGGAATAAAAATAAAATCTCTAAGATGTCAATGAAAAACATGAAGACGTGGATATAAAATATATTGCATAATAAAAAAACCTCACAGTAATAAAATCATTAAGGTAGGGCAAGGTGTCAGCCCCCTTTCTACCCTAAACTGTTAACATTTTCTTGTCCACACTGTGAATGCAATTCAAGCCTCACCATTATAAAGCAATTACACCCCCGCAATTACATTATATAGTTTACCTGTGCACTACCAAAGTGTCCACTGAATGTTTCAAGACCAAGAAGAGCCCTGCACATTCACATCATTCTTATGAATGTTGCAATAATTCACAGAGGGAACCCAGAAGGCAGGAAGACTTCAGTTGTATTTGGACTACGGACTTGGCCTTCATTACCAATATGACTTCTACCTCCCCATTTTCTCCCAAGTTTCCCTTTCCTCTCCCTTCTTTTTCTTTTATAAATGAGATTTTCAATTTATCCTAACAGTGGCTTTCCGAGCTTGAGGTACATTTTTGATGTCCTTTTATGCAACTGCAGATTAGCAAATCATGGCAGTGTGCATTGCACACACTGTCAGGATTCCTTTCAATTGCCAGATTGAACAGATGGTCATGCGACCACAGCTATACTGTCCGCAGATATTACGACAAGTACTGTACATACTGGACATTACTGCATGACCACCAACTCAATTGGGCAAGTGAGAGGAATCCAGACAGTAAGCATTCTACACACTGTATGGATTCATCAATCTGTACACAGAGTGACTGCAGATATTTACTTTAACCTCAGGACTTTCCGTTTTTGTTTTTTGCTCCCCTTCTTCCCAGAGTCATAACTTTTTTTTATTTTTCCATCAATATGACAGTGTGAGGGCTTGTTTTTGCAGGACGAGTTTTTGAAGGACACCATTAATTTTACCATATAGTGTACTAGAAAACAGGTAAAAAATTCCAAGTTTGGCGAAAATGCAAAAAAGTGCAATTCAACAATTTTTTTTACCATGTTTACTAAATGCTAAAACTGACATCCCACTATGATTCACCATATCACTATGAGTACACAGATACCAAACATGAACAGGTTATTTTTTATTTAAGTGGTGAAAAAAAAAATCCCAATTTTGGCAAAAAAAAAAAGGCACCATTTTCCAAGACCAGTAGAGTGTACATTTTTCAGGATCTGGGACTGGGTGTGGGATTATTTTTTGCATGCCAAGTTGACTTTTTCACGGATACCATTTTGAGGTTGGTGCAATGTTTTGATCACCTCTTACTGCAGTGTTGTGGAGACCAAAAAACCCCATAATTTGTGTGTTTAAATTTTTTTTCTTTACAACACTTACAGATCTGATTAATTATTTCTACATTTTGATAGATTGGGCATTTCTGAACACAGCGATACCAAATATGTATTTTTTTATTGTTTTATTTTGAATGGGGCAAAAGGGCAATTTGAACTTTTGAATTTTTAAAATATTTTTAAAAACTTTTTTTTTACACTCACTGTTTACTTGCTTCAATAGTCTACTTAGGAGACTTGAAACTGCAATCTTCTGATCGTTTGTGCTACACATAGCAGGTCTTCAACCCTGCTATGTGTAGCAGAAATGCTCATCTGCTATGAATGCCAGCCACGGGGCGGCGCTCATAGCAGATCTGCAATGACAAGCATGGGGGTCTGCTGCAGACCCCCGATTGTCACGCCAAACAAACAGTGATCATGTGACAGGGGCGCTGATGGGTGTGGTTTGTGATGCACTTCCAAATCATGTTAAATGCCGCTTTCAGAGATTGACAGCTGAATTTAAGATGTTAACATTAGCGGGAGGATCGCGATTTCAACCACGGCTGTTAAGGGCACATGACAGCTGATATGCCTGAAAAGATGCGGGCTCCGGCGCTGAGGGAGGTAGGCGACCTATGATGTACCTATACGTCATAGGTCGTAAAGGAGTTAAACATGGAAAACCCTTTTAACAGATAACATAAAATATATATGGGAAACTGGAATTAAAAATCAATGCATATTAGTTCATTTGAAATGTCCAGAAATCCAGGTATTTTTTTCTGCAATTTTTTCCTTTTCCTACTACCAATCAGCATGTTTTGTGCCAGATGAACCTTATTACCCTATTATTATAGGAAGTGTGAATAGTACAGAGAAGATGACAACTATTTTTGAACATGATATAGCTCGAACACCTGCTGTATATAATATGGTGCCAGATCATCTAGAATACATATTTTTAGATATGCAGCATAAGTAAAGCAGTTTCTTCATTAGACACAGTCAGATGAAGAAGCACGGCATTAGCAACTATTTTTCCGGTAATATATTTCCCAGAATGACTTTAGCACCACACCCTGGACTGTCCTTATAAGTTCCAGTAAATTAGGCATAATACAAAAAGTAGTAGTACAGTCCTTACCAATGAGACGGGCTATATACCGTACATACTCTAGTATAAGCCGAGATTTTCAGCACATTTTTTTGTGCTGAAAACGCCCCCCTCGGCTTATACTCGAGTCTTTGCCCCAGAAGATAGAGGGGGAGGGGCAGAAGCGGAACAGTGGGTCAGAGGCAGAAGCCGGCTGCTGTGGCTAACTCCTGTGACCGCTGCTAAGGAGAAATGAATATTCACTGCGCTGGCAGTGAATATTAATTTCTCTGTAATAGCGTGTACAGTGTCAGCATCAGCAGCCTGCTTCCTGAAGCTGCTGGTGGTGACGTCCCGTGTGCCATCTACTTAAGAGAAATGAATATTCACATCTTTCCACTCTCATGGTAGTGGAGAGAGGTGAATATTAATTTCTCTTAAGTAGCAGGCACACATGACCGCCCGGCCGCAGGAAGCAGGTGGCTGAGGCTGACACTGTGCATGATACTAAAGAACAATGAATATGCACTGCTCTCCACACACAGTCCCAGCGTGGAGCGCAGTGAGTATTCCGGCAGCTGTGCTCGGCGCATGACGTGCCATGTGCTGTTTACAAGCATAAAGCAGATGCGGGCACCGGAACAAGACACTGTACAAGAGAAAAGTGAAGGTAAGCAGGATGATTTTTTTTTTATATATTTTTTGATGGAGGCCATGCATCCAAGGATAGGGATAAGGAGCCATGCATACAAGGATAGGGATAAGGAGCCATGCATACAAGGATAGGGATAAGGAGCCATGCATACCAGAATAGGGATGAGGAATCACACACACATACATACATACAAGGATGGGGATAAGGATCCATGCAGACAAGGATTAGGATAACGAGCCGTGCAGACAAGGATGGGGATAAGGAGTCGTGCAGACAAGGATGGGGATAAGGAACCGTGCAGACAAGGATGGGGATAAGGAGTCATGCAGACAAGGATGGGGATAAGGAGCCATGCAGACAAGGATGGGAATAAGGAGCCATGCAGACAAAAATAGGGATGAGGAGCGATACATACAAAGATGGGGATGGGAGCCGTGCAGACAAGGATGGGGATAAGGAGCCGTGCAGACAAGGATTGGAATAAGGAGCCATGGAGATAAAAATAGGGATGAATAACGATACATACAAGGATGGGGATAAGGAGCCATGCAGACAAGGATGGGAATAAGGAGCCATGCAGACAAGGATGGGTATAAGGAGCCATGCAGACAAGGATGGGAATAAGGAGCCATGCAGACAAAAATAGGGATGAGGAGCGATACATATGCAGTGCCCCAGAGTCCTGGTCGTTGCAGTACTGTCGCTCTGCCACTAAGGGGAGTGATGGTATGTCTGATGGCACTAAAGGAGTTCACCTGACCAGGTATCACAGTCACACATTACACTTCACACTCCGGCCACCAGGGGGAGCAAAGGGTTCTATGTATTAGGCCACTCCTCACACTCTGGTAAAACTGGGGGTTGGATAGGAAGTTAGGGAGAAGCTGACTGGGTTTTGCCCAGGTAACATCTAGTGAGAGAAGAGGTTGCTTGGGAAGATCCAGGGGGGTCCCTGTCAGGGGTGGGATCCTGGCAGAGGCCTAGCGAAAAGGACAGATCGTTACGGAGCCGTGCCTGCACCTCATTGCGGCGGCATCTTAAGAAAGGACACGAAGCGAAGTATATTGTGGAGAAGTGAGAAATGAGATCACAGCACAAAGGTGATAGAACCAGTAGGAGTTGTGCCCCGAGATCGGCAACATCCTACTGAGGCGCGTAGCCGGTGGCCGGAACGCCGAGGAAGTATTGGGCTCTACGCATTACTTCAAACCAAAGGCAGGGCAGTTGACTTTAGGTTGGCTGTCTCACCTAAATCACCTAATGAAGACAACGGAGGCAATTGTGGGAGAGGGGCGTCTCTAGGGTCCCTATAAAATAACTCCAGGCCTACCCCGTCATACGGGTGCGTCCTATCCATATCATCTGGGGGACGGAGAGAAAGAACAGAAACATACACGACAGTTGTGAGGACTATCCCGTGGTGCTCAGCAGGGAAGTACTACAACACACAGGCGCTAGTAGGTAGGCACTGATTTCCACCTGCAAAGGGAACTCTGGATGTGCCTTCGGACCGGCCGGTCTCAGCCAGCCCTGTTAACAGTGCTCTGGATTGCGGATGCCGAAGCCTTCAGTAAAGAGGTAAAGAGACTGCAATCCTGTGTCCTCGTTATTTACAGCGACCTACAATACCACCTACACCTTTTATTGGGCGCTCCTTAGCAGGACCATGGACCGGGTCAGGCCACCGTGACATCCCCAGAACCGAGAGACCCGGATCCGACTACCCCGCCGTCCTGCGTCTGGGGGCCGCTCCACATACAAGGATGGGGATGGGAGCCGTGCAGACAAGGATGGGGATAAGGAGCCATGCAGACAAGGATTGGAATAAGGAGCCATGCAGACAAGGATTGGAATAAGGAGCCATGCAGATAAAAATAGGGATGAAGAACAATACATACAAGGATGGGGATAAAGAGCCATGCAGACAAGGATGGGAATAAGGAGCCATGCAGACAAGGATGGGAATAAGGAGCCATGCAGACAAAAATAGGGATGAGAAACGATACATACAAGGATAGGGATCCATGCAGACAAGGATTAGGATAACAAGCCATGCAGACAAGGATGGGGATAAGGAGCCATGGATACAAGGATGGGGATAAGGAGCCATGCAGACAAGGATGGGGATAAGGAGCCATGCAGACAAAAATAGGGATGAGAAACGATCCATGCAGACAAGGATTAGGATAACAAGCCATGCAGACAAGGATGGGGATAAGGAGCCATGGATACAAGGATGGGGATAAGGAGCCATGGATACAAGGATGGGGATAAGGAGCCATGCAGACAAGGATGGGGATAAGGAGCCATGCAGACAAGGATGGGGATAAGGAGCCATGCAGACAAGGATGGGGATAAGGAGCCATGCAGACAAGGATGGGGATAAGGAGCCATGCAGACAAGGAGAGGGATGAGGGGACAATGCATACTTGGCTTATACTCGAGTCAATAAGTTTTTTGTAGTAAAATTAGGGCCTCGGCTTGGCTTATACTCGAGTATATTCGGTAAGAAACAATTTATTTACCCCTTCAATTCTACATACTGCTATACATGCTGCAGTGATAGAGTAAATGTTGGAGCATGTTTATATTGATGCCTAAGGAATGATTAAAAAAAAAGCTTGGGAACCATATAACAAAGACATATGCTTAAAGGGCACCTGTCACCCCGTTTTTTCCGTATGAGATAAAAATACTGTTAAATAGGGCCTGAGCTGTGCATTACAACAGTGTATTTTGCAGACCCCGATTCCCCACGCCGCGATCTCCATCTGCGCACGCGCGGCATCCCGCGGCCATTTTCCTGAAGCCGCGGGAAGCAGAGCGCTCCATCTGCGCACGCGCGGCCAAAGGAAGATGGCCGCCCCCACCGATCAACAGGGAAATAACGCACATCGCGTTGTTTTCACTCCCCTGTGCAGTGGATTCGGGACCTTGGGCATGCGCAAACCACTACGCCACCAACGGAAAACTAAGCAAGATCTGGGGGAAGACACCACGCCCTTTTGACCAGACCAGCCTGATTGACAGGCGAAAACGGCTACTTTGGTAACGTATTTTGGCAGCATAGGTGGGGAATCGGGGTCCACAAAATACACTGTTGTAATGCACAGCTCAGGCCCTATTTAACAGTATTTTTATCTCATACGGAAAAAACGGGGTGACAGGTGCCGTTTAAGATTGTGGCTGATTTAACATGGTAGCCGTTTCAACAAAAAGGCTTTGCTATAGCGGGAACCTTTTTTGTATCAAAATGGAAAAACAGTAACTTTAACAGCTTGTGACAGCAAGTTAAACAATCCTGGAAAATCAATAAACATGACATTCACATACAAAGCATGGAGACATTTGATTTTGGTAGGGAGGGTGTCAATACTACAGACTGCAAGGAATTAATCCTTTTTGCCAAAGATTCCATCCACTGGTCCGTGACAGTCAAGCAGCTGCTATCATTTAGCTCCAATACCCACCTCAGGGGACAGTGAAAACAAAAACGCTTGCACCGGCAGTCTTGCCTAAACACAGAGACTCCGTATTCATCTGCAGCCACTAACAAGCCGCAGATATTTGTGTCTGCTTTCTCATATATAAAGCTCGGATATACTGAAGATCTGTTACATAACATCTTTCAGCTATTGAAATGTGCTAGGTGGATTAACAACCTGTATAAAGTACTAATAGTCTGTTTTCAATTCAACCAATAACCTAGATCCAGTGGAAATGATGGTGTGTCTCCGAGAACTGCCTGGGGGATCTTCTGAATCTCTAGAGGCCTGGGGTTTAGGTATACATGCCCAAAGCAGAGTGTTAACTGTTTGATCAGTTGTTCCTTGCCTGCAGCTATCCGATTTTTCAAGTAGAAAAAGGAATTTGTTGAATAATGCTAAACAAAAGCACATTAAAAGCACTTTTGCCCTCGTGATTTCATCCAGAAAACAACTTTACAAAATAAGAGAACATCAAAACTTACACAGCATCATGAAATGAACACCTGGGATCCATTCTCTTGAGTTAATCCCAATTCAATGAGCAGACCTCAAAATCAATCCTGAGCATCAAATAACACAAATAATAAGAAATAATGAACAACTGCTCTGATACAACATAGGATCTGGGGCCACATGAGGCTTGAAGATGACTTTCAATGTGCATTGCATATGTTCCAAAAGCTGCCTTTAAAGTTAATGACATGCAGCAGAGGAATGAATAACCCCCGGCCATACAACCACTTATATTATGTCTTCCCCCATCTTATGTATTCCACATGGAAAACACTGAAGTTGTCTTTATTATAAAATATTGATGTGACATTAAAAGGTAAATACAAAATTGAAGGCAAAAATGTTAAAAATCAGGCTAACCTTTGAGTCATCTTGCCCAAATTTCTTCAGAGACTTCCTGACATAGTCTGTAAAGGATGAGGACTTGGAAAAGATCTTTCCAACACGTTGATCGCTGAATAAATACAATTACAAATGTTATTTGTGCAGACTTCAAATGTTAGCTTTCAAATCAGAAAAAAGCCAAGTAAACATAAAATAATATTACAAATTTCTAGAATTACCCAACACCCACATTTTTCTCTCTATGCAACCAGTTTACGTGAAGATATTTTTCTCGTCATGTCAGATTTTGTATTTAAATCTTATGATCAGGCTCTTACATTTGTAGGATATCCTTGCTCTGCGGAACAAGCGAATAGGACCTTGAAGGGAAAAAAAAAGTGGAAATTTGACAATTATTTTTGAGCTTAAAATAATAGACAATAAAATTACACAAAAATATCATGTATAACCTACTAAAGTGTTACAGTGTATTATTCTTAAAGTACAACAGAAAAAGAAAGAAAATACCAATATTAACAGGTTTTCCAAACCTTTGACAGATGGTGCACATGGAAAATTTTCAATTCTTAAACCTTAACAGATTAAACAGTGATTTTATTCTAGGGTTGAAAATCTATGACTGCAGGACAGAACTTTTCTTTTTTTACAGCATTATATTTTTTAATATTTAAATGATAATAGAGTTCATCATTTCTATATAATTTTATTAGCTGAAGTGCTCATTTTTTATTTTACATAAAGTGGTGTTCTTTTTTTTTTTTTTTTTTCAAACCCTGCCCCAGACCACCATCCTCTCAAGTGTCCCACTTGGCACATGGAGTAAATAAGGTCAGGTCTCTCCATTAGGCCACATTCACTCGTCCTCATATGTCCACTATGAGGCTGTCGAGTTTAAGTCAGAAAACCCATAGCAGGTCTGTGGATCATACGGATCACAAAACATGGATGTTTGAACCCAGCCTAAATCCCAACATATTGAACCAAGGAGGTGCACATATTTTTGGATACATACCATAGTTTACTCTTTGCATATACAGTATATGCTATTCATCAGCTGTAAGCTCCATGTTAAAATTAAAACCTACACGCTACAGCTATATGTTATTAATGAGAGTTGAGCCAGGCCAGGAGGAGCAAAGGTTGCTGTTACGTCGACACTTCTCTCAATGACAGGACTGTTTCACAAGGCACGTTCTCAGAGAAAGATCCCAGCATTTTTTATTAAAATATGGATTTGTGTATTAGGAAAGTCTAGCTTCTAGCAGTATGTGAATAGATGTGCATCATATCTTCTTTTTGCTGTATACATACCTTTGCGTGATGCCATAGATTTCTTTGCAGATCACCTGAAGCACTGCTCGATAAAATAAGGATTCGGTAGGAAGCTTGGAAAAGTAAATCAAACATCAGAGTATTAAAGTACTGCTTACATCAACAGCCTAAAATTTAATATCTATATTGTGTATGTATACAGGTAGGGATTCACGCTCTCAGGTAGTCATTAGCAGCATTCACAAACACAATGCAGCTTGGTCCAAACTTGCAGTGTTATTGCCTTCATAAAACCCAAACACAGCTCACATTTTGGCTGGTTACTCACCAGCTTCAACACACTCTACTCATCCAGCAGCAGACTGATACAAGGTGATATAGATTATATAATATACATACATATATATACCGTATATACTCGAGTATAAGCCGACCTGAGTATAAGCCGACCCCCTAATTTTGCCACAAAAAAACTGGGAAAACTTAATGACTCAAGTATAAGCCTAGGGTGGAAAATGCAGCAGCTACTGTAAATTTCAAAAATAAAAATAGATACCAATAAAAGTAAAATTAACTGAGACATCAGTAGTTTAAGTGTTTTTGAATATCCATATTGAATCAGGAGCCCCATATAATGCTCCATACAGTTCATGATGGGCCCCATAAGATGCTTCATACAAAATATGCCCCATATAATGCTCCATACAGTTCATGATGGGCCCCATAAGATGCTCTATATTAAAATATGCCCCATATAATGCTGCACAAATGTTGATTATGATCCCATAAGATGCTCCATACAGACATTTGCCCCATATAATGCTGCACAAATGTGTCTTATGGCCCCATAAGATGCTCCATAGAGATATTTGCCCCATATAATGCTGCACATGGCCCCATAAGATGCTCCATACAGACATTTGCCCCATATAATGCTCCACAAATGTGGATTATGGCCCCATAAGATGCTCCATAGAGATATTTGCCCCATATAATGCTGCACATGGCCCCATAAGATGCTCCATACAGATATTTGCCCCATGTAATGCTGCACATGGCTCCAGACAGATAATTGCCCCATATAATGCTGCACATATCTGTATGGAGCATTCTATGGGGCTATGTGCAGCATTATATGGGGCAATTATCTGTCTGGAGCCATGTGCAGCATTACATGGGGCAAATGTCTGTATGGAGCATCTTATGGGGCCATGTGCAGCATTATATGGGGCAAATATATGTATGGAGGCATGTGCAGCATTATATGGGGCAAATATCTGTATGGAGCATTTTATGGGGCTATTTGCCCCATATGCTGTTGCTGCGATTAAAAAAATAAAAAAATCACATACTCACCTCTCAGGCCCCCGGCACTTGCTATATTCACCTGCTCCGCGTTCCACCGCCGACTGCCGCTGTGTCTTCCCGTCCTCTGCACGACGTTCAGGCAGAGGGTGGCGCGCACTAATCGCGTCATCGCGCCCTCTGACCTGAGCGTCACTGCAGAGGACGCGGAAGATGCAGCAGCGCTGACGGTGGAACGGGGAGCAAGTGAATATAGCGCACTGCCTTGCCATACTCACCTGCTCCTGGCGCCGTCGCTGCATGTCTGTTGTTCCCCGGCGCCGGCAGCTTCTTCCTGTAGTGAGCGGTCACATGGTACTGCTCATTACAGTAATGAATATGTGGCTCCACCCCTATGGGAGTGGGCTCCATATTCATTACTGTAATGAGCGGTACCATGTGAAGCTCACTACAGGAAGTAGCTGCCGGCGCCGGGGAAAAGATGTGCAGGGACCGCGCCAGGAGCAGGTGAGTATTATTACACAGCTCCACTCCCCCTCCTGACCCCTGGGTATGACTCGAGTATAAGCCGAGAGGGTTACTATCAGCCCAAAAAAGTGGGCTGAAAATCTTGGCTTATACTGTGTGTGTGTGTGTGTGTATATATATATATATATATATATATATACACACACACACACACACAGACACACACACACAGTACAGAGCAAAAGCTTGGACATCCCTCATTTAAAGGTTTTTCAATATTTTTATGACTATGAAAATTGTAAACTCATACTGAAGGCATCAAAACTATGAATTAACACATGTGGAATTATATACTTAACAAAAAAGTGTGAAACAACTGAAAATATGTCTTATATTCTAGGTTCTTCAAAGTAGCCACCTTTTGCTTTGATGACTGCTTTGCACACTCTTGGCATTCTCTTGATGAGCTTCAAGAGGTAGTCACCGGAAATGGTCTTCCAACAATCTTGAAGGAGTTCCCAGAGATGCTTAGCACTTGTTGGCCTTTTTGCCTTCACTCTGCGGTCCAGCTCACCCCAAACCATCTCGATTTGGTTCAGGTCTGGTGACTGTGGAGGCAGGTCATCTGAAGTAGCACCCCATCACTCTCATTCTTGGTCAAATAGCCCTTACACAGCCTGGAGGTGTGTTTGGGGTCATTGTCCTGTTGAAAAATAAATGATGGTCCAACTAAACGCAAACTGGATGGAATAGCATGCCGCTGCAAGATGCTGTGGTAGCCATGCTGGTTCAGTAAGCCTTCAATTTTGAATAAATCCCCAAAAGTGTCACCAGCAAAGCACCCCCACACCATCACACCTCCTCCTCCATGCTTCACGGTGGGAACCAGGCATGTAGAGTCCATCCGTTCACCTTTTCTGCGTCGCACAAAGATACGGTGGATGGAACCTAAGATCTCAAATTTGGACTCCTCAGACAAAAGCACAGATTTCCACTGGTCTAATATCCATTCCTTGTGTTCTTTAGCCCAAACAAGTCTCTTCTGCTTGTTGCCTGTCCTTAGCAGTGGTTTCCTAGCAGCTATTTTCCATGAAGGCTTGCTGCATTAAGTCTCCTCTTAACAGTTGTTGTAGAGATGTGTCTGCTGCTAGAACTCTGTGTGGCATTGACCTGGTCTCTAATCTGAGCTGCTGTTAACCTGCGATTTCTGAGGCTGGTGACTCGGATAAACTTATCCTCAGAAGCAGAGGTGACTCTTGGTCTTCCTTTCCTGGGGCAGTCCTTATGTGAGGCAGTTTCTTTGTAGCGCTTGATGGTTTTTGCAACTGCACTTGGGGACACTTTTACTGGAGTAACACTTTTGGTGGGGTGCACGATTGTGTACGACACGGATAAGATGCTCTGAAGAGAAGCTGCTTCAAACTGGCATGAAAATGCCAAAAATTTGCATAACATATGCACAACTCTGTGTAGCAAAAATATTTTGAGACTACTCAAAGTCTTTTACGCCAGTAAAAGATGTATCAGTAAGAGTTAGATGTAACAGTTTAATGTATCGGCCCCTAAGACCCCGATTCATCAAGACCGATGGCCGACTTTGTCCAAGCCATCTTGATGAGTGGGCGAGGTAGAGTCAGAGTCGCATGATTCATTGAGAGGCACATGTCCCCTTAATGAATCAGGTGCTTCTTAAAAGTGGTGTGTGCCTCAACAGAGACTAGAGTAAAATATGTGGCGTAAGTTACACCACAACTGGTTATGGAATAGATGAGCACACATCACACCCCAGTCCTGGCCATTTTAGCCTGGAGGGGAAAACACCATAAGTCGAAAAAATATTTGTGCAACCTGATGAACTGGGAATAGGTAATTGTGCAAGGAAAAAGGGAAAACCAATTTTCTGCTGCTGAATTGTTAATAATATTCTACCAGCTTAGAGAATAAAGTGGTTGTTGATTTGTCCTGGGAGATGTAATAGTCAAGCGTAGTATGCTCAATGTGTTTAAGTGTGGAGGATATTTGATTTCCCCTGCTATTCTCCATTATCAAAATTACTCCCACTTTTAAAGTACAATGGATTTCTTTAATATATAAGCAACATGACCACTTAATGTTGCTAATGCTTTTTAATGATTTATTACCTTCAGAGACAATGATGGTATAACTACAACGTGATCACTTTATGACCCATAATGTTCAGGCAATATTCACCAATCTTGAGGATTTTTTATATTTATTCTAGTTCTTTATAAAAACAGAGACCAATAAATATTTTTAGCAAAGATCATTAAACGGCAACACCACCACTAGACAAGACCACAAATATGATCAGAATACTGAGCAGACAAGCAAAAACACAAGCATGAAACATAAGAGCTAACTTTCCAAGCAATTGGGAGACAGTAAGATCACATTTAGGTTACGCACCAACAGAAATCAGACAGAAGACAGATGCACGCAATTCAGTAAACAATACTACTTACCCCTTGGCCGACCGCAACACGCTCTAAAGCCTGAAGTTTGAAGAAAAAGATAAGGAGGATGTGTTTATCATTTAGTCAGACTATGTTATGCATGCACTGGCAGAATGAACAGATTAATTACGTGACATTAAATAAACTCTCACACTGCAATGTGTTAGCTTGTTAATCAGAACTTTTATAGCGACTTTAGTTTATCTTAGACTGAGAAAGGAAAAACACTTTCAGACAAATTTTAGGCTCGAAAGAAAAATTCCATTAAACTTGGCTTTGTGCCTGACACACTGCAGCAGCCGCAGCCCATGCTACACATTTACGTGAAACCAGAACCTCAGGACTCCATTTTTCCCTCTCTAAATCCAGTCAAATGACATAATCGGGTAACGTGATCTATTTACTCAGAAAGGTTTATCCTAAGCCGTTCTTACTGTGCAAACAGTCATTCAAAGACAATCTATATTATTTCATATATAGTATCAATTTTTAAGGTTCAGTCTGGATAAAAAAAAAAAAGTTTAAAACCATCTGTTACTAGCTACTACATGTAGGCATAGGGCTACAAATATTGATTATTTTAAGTTTGATCACTTGAGCTCTGATTGCTGGGACCCTAAAGCTATGAGCGCACATTGAGTATTTGCTTGCAGAAATTTCTCCATTTCTTGGCAGGGAAAACACTGCGGCAAAACTCGCGTTTTTCCCAGCTTTATTGGTGCATTTTTTATGCGTTTTTGCACAGCAATGACGGCTTATTTTAACTAAATAAAGATATTTAAAAAAAAAAAGTTTTGTGATGTAATTTCTTGGTTCAACATCACCTTTTTCATGCTGCTGCAGTTGCATCAGGGTAATGGGATTAGGGCTTGGTGTCAGCAGCTGCCAATGACACCTATCTCTAGGATTAGCAGTGAAAAGGTGTCAGCCAGACACAATCATTACTAAAGGTACCGTCACATTAAGCGACGCTGCAGCGATAGCGACAACGATGCCGATCGCTGCAGCGTCGCTGTTTGATCGCTGGAGAGCTGTCATACAGACCGCTCTCCAGCGACCAACGATGCCGAGGTCCCCGGGTAACCAGGGTAAACATCGGGTTGCTAAGCGCAGGGCCGCGCTTAGTAACCCGATGTTTACCCTGGTTACCAGCGTAAAAGTAAAAAAAACAAACAGTACATACTCACCCAGCGTCCCCCAGCTTCTGCTTCCTGACACTGACTGAGCTCCGGCCCTAACAGCACAGCGGCTTTCACTTTCACTTTAGGGCCGGCGCTCAGTCAGTGTCAGGAAGCAGACGCTGGGGGAGGTATGACGCTGGGTGAGTATGTACTGTTTGTTTTTTTTACTTTTACGCTGGTAACCAGGGTAAACATCGGGTTACTAAGCGCGGCCCTGCGCTTGGTAACCCGATGTTTACCCTGGTTACCAGTGTAAAACATCGCTGGTATCGTTGCTTTTGGTGTCAAACACAACGATACACGGCGATCGGACGACCAAATAAAGTTCTGGACTTTATTCAGCGACCAGCGACATCACAGCAGGATCCTGATCGCTGCTGCGTGTCAAACTAAACGATATCGCTAGCGAGGACGCTGCAACGTCACGGATCGCTAGCGATATCGTTTAGTGTGACGGTACCTTAAGCCTATAAGTAAACACAAACACACACACACAAACCTACACACATAGAACCAATGTACACAGGCTGTAACCAAACAGCAATTGTTAATTTTAAGGAAAAAAAAAAACTGTGTGAGATCCAGTATATTTTTAATAACCAGCGGAGGGAAAGCTGACAGCTGAGGGCTGATATTAATGTTCTGGGAAGGAACCAATAGCCATAAAGGTTCCTAGGCTATTAGTATCAGCTCACAGCTGTTTGTTTAGCCTTTACTGGCTACTTTACAGGGTGACCCCCAAAAAAACAAAACAGACATAGGGTCCTCCTATAAACTCTAACCAGCAAAGGCTAGGCAGACAGCTACAGGCTGATATTATTAGCCTTGGCACCTCCCAGACTAAAAACATCAGCTCTCAGCCACCCCAGAAAAGGCACATCTATAAGATATAAGACACCTATCCATTACTAACCCCATAGTGATATTGGATAAAAAACACACACCCAGAATAAAATCCTTAATTTGAAATAATGACAAAGACTTATTTAATGACTCTTAATTAAACCATACTCACCGAACGCCTAATCCACTGACGCCAACGTTTCCTGCAACAAAAATAAAATAATAAAGCATCATAATGCATCTGTCAGCAGAGAAGATAATCCATAATGTCCCACGACAACTGATCACTTTGAGAGCAGCCAGCGATACACTAACAGGAGGTAATCGCTCCTACGGTGTATAGAACGGAGCTGCCGTGAGAAAGTGCACCGATGCAATAAGTGAGAGCACCGGAGCTGATCAGCTGATGAACTTCGGTGAACTCTCTCATGGCAGCTCAGTGATACACTGGAGGAACGATTACCTCCTGTCAGTGTATCGCCGGCAGCTAGGTAGAACAGTAACATCTCCTGATGTGACTGTTCTATATGCGAGATTGCCGGGGGATACTCGGGATCAAGTGAACTACTGCGGACAGGTGAGTATATGGTGATTTATTATATTACATTTTTTTCTAAGAGACAAGGGCATTGGGGATTTGGTGCTAGGTAAGTATGCTTTTTTTAATTTGAATATGTATATAATTATTATATACAGTACAGACCAAAAGTTTGGACACACCTTCTCATTTAAAGATTTTTCTGTATTTTCATGACTATAAAAATTGTACATTCACACTGAAGGCATCAAAACTATGAATTAACACATGTGGAATTATATACTTAACAAAAAAGTGTGAAACAACTGAAATTATGTCATATTCTAGGTTCTTCAAAGTAGCCATCTTTTTCTTTGATGACTGTTTTGCACACTCTTAGCATTCTCTTGATGAGCTTCAAGAGGTAGTCACTGGGAATGGTCTTCCAACAATCTTGAAGGAGTTCCCAGAGATGCTTAGCACTTGTTGGCCCTTTTGCCTTCACTCTGCGGTCCAGCTCACCCCAAACCATCTACATTGGGTTCAGGTCTGGTGACTGTGGAGGCCAGGTCATCTGGCGTAGCACCCAATCACTCTCTTTCTTAGTCAAATAGCCCTTACACAGCCTGAAGGTGTGTTTGGGGTCATTGTCCTGTTGAAAAATAAATGATGGTTCCACTAAACGCAAACCGGATGGAATAGTATGCCGCTGCAAGATGTTGTGGTAGCCATGCTGGTTCAGTATGCCTTCAATTTGGAATAAATCCCCAACAGTGTCACCAGCAAAGCACTCCCACACCATCACACCTCCTCCTCAATGCTTCACGGTGGGAACCAGGCATGTAGAGTCCATCCATTCACCTTTTGTACGTCGCACAAAGACACGGTGTTTGGAACCAAAGATCGCAAATTTGGACTCATCAGACCAAAGCACAGATTTCCACTGGTCTAACGTCCATTCCTTGTGTTCTTTAGCCCAAACAAGTCTCTTCTGCTTGTTGCCTGTCCCTAGCAGTGGTTTCTTAGTAGCTATTTTACCATGAAGGCCTGCTGCACAAAGTCTCCTCTTAACAGTTGTTGTAGAGATGTGTCTGCTGCTAGAACTCTGTGTGGCATTGACCTGGTCTCTAATCTGAGCTGCTGTTAACCTGCGATTTCTGAGGCTGGTGACTCGGATAAACTTATCCTCAGAAGCAGAGGTGACTCTTGGTCTTCCTTTCCTGGGGCAGTCCTCATGTGAGCCAGTTTCTTTGTAGCGCTTGATGGTTTTTGCCACTGCACTTGGGGACACTTTCAAAGTTTTCCCAATTTTTCGGACTGACTGACCCATTATTTCTTAAAGTAATGATGGCCACTCGTTTTTCTTTACTTAGCTGCTTTTTTCTTGCCATAATACGAATTCTAACAGTCTATTCAGTAGGACTATCAGCTGTGTATCCACCAGACTGCTGCACAGCACAACTGATGGTCCCAACACCATTTACAAGGCAAGAAATCCCACTTATTAATCCTGACAGGGCACATCTGTGAAGTGAAAACCATTCCTGGTGACTACCTCTTGTAGCTCATGAAGAGAATGCCAAGAGTGTGCAAAGCAGTCATCAAAGCAAAAGGTGGCTACTTTGAAGAACCTAGAATATAAGACATAATTTCAGTTGTTTCACACTTTTTTGTTAAGTGTATCATTCCACATGTGTTAATTCATAGTTTTGATGCCTTCAGTATGAATGTACAATTTTCATAGTCATGAAAATACATAAAAATCTTTAAATGAGATGTGTCCAAACTTTTGGTCTGTACTGTGTATATATATATATATATATATATATATATATATATATATATATATATATATATATATATATATATATATATATACACATATATATATACATACATATATATATATATATATATATATATATATATATATATATATATATATATATATATATATATATATATATATATCCGTGAGCAAAGGCGACGGCTGATGATACTACGTCTCCCATCAGTCATCAGAGAAAGCAGATGTAGCCTGAAGGGAACAGTGGTCTCATCAGCCCATGCCTGCTGTCTGCAGTAAGTTTTTAACGCAGGTCTCCATTGCGGGTCAGTCACAGCTGCAGTTTCATGCTGACATCTGACAGCATGAGCCTGCAGCGCTCAGACCGGCAGTCTTACCGGCGGTAGCATTACCACTGATAAGAACCACTGCACCGGTGTTTCCCACGCTGTCACACAGATGAGTGTGTGGGAAACACCATAGGAAGCCGGTAAAAACGCACACAAAAACTCAGCAAATCTGCAAATATTTTTATACCTGAGCTTTTGCTGCAGATTTGACTGACTCAATTGAAGTCAATGGGTGAAAAACGCTGCAGAAACGCACAAAGAATTGACATGCTGCACAAAAAAAAAAGCACTGCAAAGGAAAATTACTGATCATGTGCACAGCACTTCAGGATTGTCATTGAATTAGCTTGCATATGGATTCCATAGCGTTTTTGGCCCATTTCTGTGAAAACGTATCAAAAACACACCGTGTGAACACAGCCAAACTTGTCACAAAGCTGAGTTCCTGAGTAACCCCGTTTGAATAGACTTGCAGTCAAGTATGTGCAGTGTTGGACTGATTGAAGTCATCCGGGGATGTTCTCATGATCGGTGCTGGTCCCAGTGGACACATGAAATATATTCATAATTCTTTGCTCTTTAGCCTCTTAATCTCTGAGCTCACTACATACACTTGCCCCGACATGCACCATACATGTGGATGTAAGGAGTAGGCTCATTAGCTAAGCTCACGCCATACGTGGAACCACCTCTAATAGCAGCAATCGCTAGCTCAGATTGTTAATAAAATATATCATTTAGTTTTTTGCTTGGGTTTTGTGTGAACTGGCCACAATGTGAACGTGCGCTTACACTTTGCACATTTTACCATTTTATTGTCTGGCTTATTTCTTCGGTTTTGCCCCAGAGACATAGGCCCCGTTTCAAATACATATTTACATACACATAAAACGACATTAAGTTTCACCATATCTGCAAAATTCAGATTTATGAAAATATAAATTTTAAGTGGTTGTCCAGTAAATCCCTTTTGCATCCCTATGTTTTCTTGAGTAAAATAATAACACCTATATTCACCTTCATTGCCGACGTCATTCCAATAGTGTATGCACTGGCTCTCCCGGGCCTCATGTGACATTGTCATGCGATGCCCGGGAGAGCCAGTGCATAAACTGTCGGAACGACGCCGGCAATGAAGGTGAATATAGGTGTTATTTTACCAAGGTGAAAATGATTCAGAAGGGGTTGTAACAGTATGAGACAACCCCTTTAACCCATAAAGCAAAGAAAGTCAAAATGCCAGGATTTCTCTTGTTTGTAGCTGCACCTCCACACAAAAATTATGAAAACTATAGCTAGCCATGCCACAAAACAATCCATTCACTTGAAAAAAAAAAGCTCAATTGACTTTAAAAAAAGCAAACAAAACAAGAATAACAGGTCTTAGAAAATGTTGGTACAAAAGATATATTTTATTTCAACCTAGTTCTTTTTTTTTTTTTTTTTTAAACCAGTAAAATATACATACCACATTTTTCGGATTATAAGACGCACTATTTCCTCCAAGATTGTCGGGGGTGTATCTTATAGTCCGGATGTACCTTATAATGTGGCTGTGGATGTGGTGGCCGGGGTGGGAGCAGTAGCGGCAGTGCAGCGGGTCACAGGAGGCAGGAGCTGGCAGCTGCAGCCAACATGTGTGCATGCTGGTAAAGAAAATGAATATTCACTGCTCACCACGTCCATAGTCCTTCCCACCTCTATGCACTGAAGCCGAGAGGTGGGAGGGACTTTGGGAGTGGAGAGAAGTGAATATTCATCACCTTTGGGAGCGAGGACACATGATTGCCCAGCCACTGCAGTAAGCCGATGGGTACGACTAACAGTGTGCCCGCTATTAAACAGAAGGAATATTTACTGCTTCACAAGGCCATAGTCCTGGGCGTGGGGACAGCGAATATTCCGGCAGCTGATCTCAGCGTGTGAGGGTGCATGGCAGTGACATCATGCGATATGTACACGCTGAAATTAGCTCCTGAACAGGAAGAAAAATAGCAGAGGAAGGAAAATACTTACTCCTGTTAAGAAGGAGAGGAAGGAAGGCGAGGAGAATCATTTATTTATTTTTTATTTGTGCACAATGATGGGGATGGTGGCCATGTATAACAGGATGGGGGGGCCACGCATACCAGAATGGGGATGGTGCCCATGTGTACCTGGATGGGTATGAGGCCATGGATACCAGGATGGGGGACCATGCATGCCTGGATGGGGGACATATATACCTGGTTGGGGGACATATATACCAGAAAAGGGGATATTAGTACAGAATTGGGGTACATTACCCCTATAACAATGTCAGCAGCAGAATATATATATATATATATATATATATATATATATATATATATATATATATATATATATATATATATATATATATATATATATATATATATCCACATACATATGTATATACACGCACATATATATATATACACTAGCTATTGAACCCGTTCTACGCCCGGGTGGCGAGCATTTATATTGGTATATGGTCTCCATCCTGGTATGTGCTGCTCCCATCTTGCTCTCCCATCCTGTCATGTGCTGCTCCATCCTGCGCCCCCATCCTGTCATGTGCTGCTCCACCGTGTCATGTGCTGCTCCATCCTGCGCCCCATCCTGTCATGTGCTGCTCCATCCTGCATCCCCATCCTGTCATGTGCTCCCATCCTGCGCCCCCATCCTATCACGTGCTGCTCCATCCTGCGCCCCCATCATTGCGGGCGGCTGTGCGGAGTGCGGGCGGCTGTGCTGAGTGCGGGCGGCTGTGCTGAGTGCGGGCGGCTGTGCTGAGTGCGGGCGGCTGTGCTGAGTGCGGGCGGCTGTGCTGAGTGCGGGCGGCTGTGCTGAGTGCGGGCGGCTGTGCTGAGTGCGGGCGGCTGTGCTGAGTGCGGGCGGCTGTGCTGAGTGCGGGCGGCTGTGCTGAGTGCGGGCGGCTGTGCTGAGTGCGGGCGGCTGTGCTGAGTGCGGGCGGCTGTGCTGAGTGCGGGCGGCTGTGCTGAGTGCGGGCGGCTGTGCTGAGTGCGGGCGGCTGTGCTGAGTGCGGGCGGCTGTGCTGAGTGCGGGCGGCTGTGCTGAGTGCGGGCGGCTGTGCTGAGTGCGGGCGGCTGTGCTGAGTGCGGGCGGCTGTGCTGAGTGCGGGCGGCTGTGCTGAGTGCGGGCGGCTGTGCTGAGTGCGGGCGGCTGTGCTGAGTGCGGGCGGCTGTGCTGAGTGCGGGCGGCTGTGCTGAGTGCGGGCGGCTGTGCTGAGTGCGGGCGGCTGTGCTGAGTGCGGGCGGCTGTGCGTGGCGCTGCTGGGTGCGGGCGGCTGTGGGTGGCTGTGCTGGGTGCGGTGGCTGTGCTGGGTGCAGCGGCTGTGTGTGGCTGTGGGCGGCGGCTGTGCTGGGTGCGGCGGCTGTGCGTGGCTGTGCTGGGTGCAGCGGCTGTGCGTGGCTCTAGGCGGCTGTGCGTGGCTGTGGGCGGCTGTGCTGGGTGCGGCGGCTGTGGACGGCTGTGCTGGGTGTGGTGGCTGTGCTGGGTGCAGCGGCTGTGCTGAGTGCGGGCGGCTGTGCTGAGTGCGGGCGGCTGTGCGTGGCGCTGCTGGGTGCGGGCGGCTGTGGGTGGCTGTGCTGGGTGCGGTGGCTGTGCTGGGTGCAGCGGCTGTGTGTGGCTGTGGGCGGCGGCTGTGCTGGGTGCGGCGGCTGTGCGTGGCTGTGCTGGGTGCAGCGGCTGTGCGTGGCTCTAGGCGGCTGTGCGTGGCTGTGGGCGGCTGTGCTGGGTGCGGCGGCTGTGGACGGCTGTGCTGGGTGTGGTGGCTGTGCTGGGTGCGGCGGCTGTGCTGGGTGCGGCGGCTGTGCTGGGTGCGGCGGCTGTGCGTGGCTGTGGGCGGCTGTGCTGGGTGCGGTGGCTGTGCTGAGTGCGGCGGCTGTGCTGAGTGCGGGCGGCTGTATGTGGCGCGGCTGTGCGTGGCTGTGCTGGGTGCGGGCGGCTGTGGGTGGCTGTGCTGGGTGCGGCGGCTGTGCTGGGTGCGGTGGCTGTGCTAGGTGCAGCGGCTGTGCGTGGCTGTGGGCTGCTGTGCTGGGTGCGGTGGCTGTGCTGGGTACGGCGGCTGTGCGTGGCTGTGGGCAGCTGTGCTGGGTGCGGCAGCTGTGCTGGGTGCGGCGGCTGTGCTGGGTGCGGCGGCTGTGCTGGGTGCGGCGGCTGTGCGTGGCTGTGCTGGGTGCGGCAGCTGTGCTGGGTGCGGCGGCTGTGCGTGGCTGTAGGCGCCTGTGCGTGGCTGTGGGCGCCTGTGCGTGGCTGTGGGCGGCTGTGCGTGGCTGCGCTGGGTGAAGCGGCTGTGCGTGGCTGTAGGCGGCTGTGCTGGGTGCGGCGGCTGTGCGTGGCTGTAGGCGGCTGTGCTGGGTGCGGCGGCTGTGCTGAGTGCGGGCGGCTGTGCTGAGTGCGGGCGGCTGTGCTGAGTGCGGGCGGCTGTGCTGAGTGCGGGCGGCTGTGCTGAGTGCGGGCGGCTGTGCTGAGTGCGGGCGGCTGTGCTGAGTGCGGGCGGCTGTGCTGAGTGCGGGCGGCTGTGCTGAGTGCGGGCGGCTGTGCTGAGTGCGGGCGGCTGTGCTGAGTGCGGGCGGCTGTGCTGAGTGCGGGCGGCTGTGCTGAGTGCGGGCGGCTGTGCTGAGTGCGGGCGGCTGTGCTGAGTGCGGGCGGCTGTGCTGAGTGCGGGCGGCTGTGCTGAGTGCGGGCGGCTGTGCTGAGTGCGGGCGGCTGTGCTGAGTGCGGGCGGCTGTGCGTGGCGCTGCTGGGTGCGGGCGGCTGTGGGTGGCTGTGCTGGGTGCGGTGGCTGTGCTGGGTGCAGCGGCTGTGTGTGGCTGTGGGCGGCGGCTGTGCTGGGTGCGGCGGCTGTGCGTGGCTGTGCTGGGTGCAGCGGCTGTGCGTGGCTCTAGGCGGCTGTGCGTGGCTGTGGGCGGCTGTGCTGGGTGCGGCGGCTGTGGACGGCTGTGCTGGGTGTGGTGGCTGTGCTGGGTGCAGCGGCTGTGCTGAGTGCGGGCGGCTGTGCTGAGTGCGGGCGGCTGTGCGTGGCGCTGCTGGGTGCGGGCGGCTGTGGGTGGCTGTGCTGGGTGCGGTGGCTGTGCTGGGTGCAGCGGCTGTGTGTGGCTGTGGGCGGCGGCTGTGCTGGGTGCGGCGGCTGTGCGTGGCTGTGCTGGGTGCAGCGGCTGTGCGTGGCTCTAGGCGGCTGTGCGTGGCTGTGGGCGGCTGTGCTGGGTGCGGCGGCTGTGGACGGCTGTGCTGGGTGTGGTGGCTGTGCTGGGTGCGGCGGCTGTGCTGGGTGCGGCGGCTGTGCTGGGTGCGGCGGCTGTGCGTGGCTGTGGGCGGCTGTGCTGGGTGCGGTAGCTGTGCTGAGTGCGGCGGCTGTGCTGAGTGCGGGCGGCTGTATGTGGCGCGGCTGTGCGTGGCTGTGCTGGGTGCGGGCGGCTGTGGGTGGCTGTGCTGGGTGCGGCGGCTGTGCTGGGTGCGGTGGCTGTGCTAGGTGCAGCGGCTGTGCGTGGCTGTGGGCTGCTGTGCTGGGTGCGGTGGCTGTGCTGGGTGCGGCGGCTGTGCGTGGCTGTGGGCGGCTGTGCGTGGCTGTGCTGGGTGCGGCAGCTGTGCTGGGTGCGGCGGCTGTGCTGGGTGCGGCGGCTGTGCGTGGCTGTGCTGGGTGCGGCAGCTGTGCTGGGTGCGGTGGCTGTGCGTGGCTGTAGGCGCCTGTGCGTGGCTGTGGGCGGCTGTGCGTGGCTGCGCTGGGTGAAGCGGCTGTGCGTGGCTGTAGGCGGCTGTGCTGGGTGCGGCGGCTGTGCGTGGCTGTAGGCGGCTGTGCTGGGTGCGGCGGCTGTGCGTGGCTGTGCTGGGTGCGGTGGCTGTGGTGGGTGCGGCGGCTGTGGGTGGCTGTGCGTGGCTGTGCTGGGTGCGGCGGCTGTGCTGGGTGCGGCGGCTGTGGTGGGTGCGGTGGCTGTGGACGTAAGTGGCGTAAGTAACAAATAGCTGTGGCATGAAGTGCCACAGCCTCATGGCACAGCAATTTGTTACTTGCGGAGGGTGAGTATACTTACCTGTCCCGTTCCACCGACGCCATTCCGGGCCATGAATATCCCCCTGCTCCCGGAATCGGCGCCTGCGCAGTCCGCGCTTTCCGGCGCCATTTTCTTGAAGACACATTGCAATGTGTCTTCAAGAAAATGGCGCCGGAAAGCGCGGACTGCGCAGGCGCCGATTCCGGGAGCAGGGGGATATTCATGGCCCGGAATGGCGTCGGTGGAACGGGACAGGTAAGTATACTCACCCTCCGCCTCCTGGCTCGTCCCTGTTTCTCTGTTGGAGATGGCGGTGTGCGTTCAGCGCTTACGCATACCGCGATCTCCTGGGAGCGTCGCTCTGTGGGGTCCAGACTGCGCCGGCACTTGCGCAGTCTATAAAGGCTTCGGACAGAGTGACGCTCCCAGCATTATATTATAGATATACTAGCTATTGAACCCGTTCTACGCCCGGGTGGCGAGCATTTATATTGGTATATGGTCTCCATCCTGGTATGTGCTGCTCCCATCTTGCTCTCCCATCCTGTCATGTGCTGCTCCATCCTGCGCCCCCATCCTGTCATGTGCTGCTCCACCCTGTCATGTGCTGCTCCATCCTGCATCCCCATCCTGTCATGTGCTCCCATCCTGCGCCCCCATCCTATCATGTGCTGCTCCATCCTGCGCCCCCATCCTGTCATGTGCTGCTCCCATCCTGCGCCCCCATCCTGTCATGTGCTGCTCCCATCCTGCGCCCCCATCCTGTCATGTGCTGCTCCCATCCTGTGCCCCCATCCTATCATGTGCTGCTCCATCCTGCGCCCCCATCAGTGCGGGCGGCTGTGCTGAGTGCGGGCGGCTGTGCTGAGTGCGGGCGGCTGTATGTGGCTGTGCTGTGCGTGGGCGGCTGCGCGTGGCTGTGCTGGGTGCGGGCGGCTGCGCGTGGCTGTGCTGGGTGCGGGCGGCTGGGCGTGGCTGTGCTGGGTGCGGGCGGCTGGGCGTGGCTGTGCTGGGTTCGGGCGGCTGTGCTGGGTGCGGGTGGCTGCGCTAGGTGCGGGCGGCTGTGCGTGGCGGTACTGAGTGCAGGCGGCTGTGCGTGGCTGCGGGCGGCTGTGCGTGGCTGTGCTGGGTGCGGCGGCTCTGCGTGGCTGTGCTAGGTGCGGCGGCTGTGCTGGGTGCGGTGGCTGTGCTGGGTGCGGTGGCTGTGCTGCTCCATCCTGCGCCCCCATCCTGTCATGTGCTGCTCCACCCTATCATGTGCTGCTCCATCCTGCGCCCCATCAGTGCGGGCGGCTGTGCTGAGTGTGGGCGGATGTATGTGGCTGTGCTGTGCGTGGGCAGCTGTGCATGGCGTTGCTGAGTGCGGGCAGCTGTGCGTGGCGGTGCTGAGTGCAGGCGGCTGTGCGTGGCTGTGGGCGGCTGTGCTGGGTGTGGGCGGCTGTGCGTGGCTGTGCTGGGTGCGGGCGGCTGTGCGTGGCTGTGCTGAGTGCGGGCGGCTGTGCATGGCGGGGCTGAGTGCAGGCGGCTGTGCGTGGCTGTGCTGGGTGCGGCAGCTGTGCGTGGCGGTGCTGGGTGCGGTGGCTGTGCGTGGCTATGCTGGGTGCGGCGGCTGTATATGGCTGTGCTGTGCGTGGGCGGCTGTGCGTGGCGGTGCAGAGTGCGGGCGGCTGTGCATGGCGGTGCTGAGTGCGGGCGGCTGTGCATGGCGGTGCTAAGTGCAGGCGGCTGTGCTGGGTGTGGGCGGCTGTGCGTGGCGGTGCTGAGTGCAGGCGGCTGTGCGTGGCTGTGGGTGGGTGTGCGTGGCTGTGCTGGGTGCGGTGGCTGTGCGTGGCTGTGCTGGGTGCGGCGGCTGTGCGTGGCTGTGCTGGGCGCGGTGGCTGTGCTGGGTGCGGCGGCTGTGCGTGGCTGTGCTGGGTGTCATGATTCCCCAATGGCATGGGAACATCAGAAACACAAAAATTACAGACTAGCTCTCGGGTGATGGAAACTCAAGCTGACCGTGACCTAAATCTACCACACAACTAACAGCAGCCAGGGAGCATTCCTACGGCTGCCTAAATGCCACGCGCCAGCCGGAGAACTAACTACGCCTGGAAGAGGAAGGAACAGACCTGGCTTACCTCTAGTGAAATTCCCCAAAGATGATAGTAGCCCCCACATATATTAACGGTGAGTTCAGAGGAAAAGACATACACAGTATGAAGGTAGATTTAGCAAAGCGAGGTCCACTTACTAGATAGAGGAAGGATACAAAAGAGGACTTCACGGTCAGCTGAAAAACCCTTTCAAAAACCCATCCTGAAATTACTTTAAAACTCCTGTGTCAACTCATCACACAGGAGTGGCAATTTCAGTCCACAAGAGCTTCCAGTAACAGGAAATGACAAAACTGTAAACTGGACAAAAATACAAAACAATAAGGACAAGAGTCCACTTAGCTGATCAGCAGACTAGTAGCAGGAACATGCAACTGAATGACTCAGGTTACAATGATGACCGGCAAGGAAGTGACTGGAGAGCAAGGCTAAATAGGGAACTCCCAAAACTGATGGAAGCAGGTGAGCGAGGCAGAAAAGAACACACAAGTCTCCAGTACCACCAGCCACCACTAGGGGAGCCCAAAAAGCGATCACAACAGCTTGTGGCTCAGGTGGCTCAGGCTGTCCTGGGTGCGGGCGGCTGTGCTGGGTGCGGTGGCTGTGCTGCTCCATCCTGCGCCCCCATCCTGTCATGTGCTGCTCCACCCTATCATGTGCTGCTCCATCCTGCGCCCCCATCAGTGCGGGCGGCTGTACAGAGTGCGGGCGGATGTATGTGGCTGTGCTGTGCGTGGGCGGCTGTGCGTGGCGGTGCTGAGTGCGGGCAGCTGTGCGTGGTGGTGCTGAGTGCAGGCGGCTGTGCGTGGCTGTGCTGAGTGCGGGCGGCTGTGCTGGGTGTGGGCGGCTGTGCGTGGCTGTGCTGGGTGTGGGCGGCTGTGCTGGGCGCGGTGGCTGTGCTGGGTGCGGCGGCTGTGCGTGGCTGTGCTGGGTGCGGTGGCTCAGGCTGTGCTGGGTGCGGGCGGCTGTGCGTAGCTGTGCTGGGCGCGGTGGCTGTGCTGGGTGCGGCGGCTGTGCGTGGCTGTGCTGGGTGCGGTGGCTCAGGCTGTGCTGGGTGCGGGCGGCTGTGCTGGGTGCGGTGGTTGTGCTGCTCCATCCTGCGCCCCCATCAGTGCGGGCGGCTGTGCTAAGTGCGGGCGGCTGTGCTGAGTGCGGGCGGATGTATGTGGCTGTGCTGTGCGTGGGCGGCTGTGCGTGGCAGTGCTGAGTGCGGGCGGCTGTGCGTCGCTGTGGGCGGCTGTGCGTGGCTGTGCTGAGTGCGGGCGGCTGTGCTGGGTGTGGGCGGCTGTGCGTGGCTGTGCTGTGCGTGGGCGGCTGTGCGTGGCGGTGCTGAGTGCAGGCGGCTGTGCGTGGCGGTGCTGAGTGCAGGCGGCTGTGCGTGGCTGTGGGCGGCTGTGCTGAGTGCAGGCGGCTGTGCTGGGTGCGGGCGGCTGTGCGTGGCTGTGCTGGGTGCGCGCGGCTGTGCTGGGTGCGCGCGGCTGTGCTGGGTGCGCGCGGCTGTGCTGGGTGCGCGCGGCTGTGCTGGGTGCGCGCGGCTGTGCTGGGTGCGCGCGGCTGTGCTGGGTGCGCGCGGCTGTGCTGGGTGCGCGCGGCTGTGCTGGGTGCGGTGGCTCAGGCTGTGCTGGGTGCGGCGGCTGTGCGTGGCTGTGGGCGGCTGTGCTGGGTGCGGTGGCTCAGGCTGTGCTGGGTGCGGTGGCTCAGGCTGTGCTGGGTGCGGTGGCTGTGCGCGGCAGTGCTGGGGGCCTGAGCAGGCGGGGACACCGGCGCGCTGTGGGGGTCAGGTGCCGGAGTCGCCGCTAGCTCAGGCCCCCGGCACTTGCTATAGTTACCTGGGCCTGATCCAGCGCTGCGCGCCGGTCTGTCTTCCGGGTCCTCTGGCTGTGACTGTTCAGTCAGAGGGCGGCGCGCATTAAGCGCGTCATCGCGCCCTCTGAACTGTGAACGTCACAGGCAGAGGATGTGGACCGGAGGACGGAGGAGCAGCGCGCAACGGAGGAACGGGACAGGTAAATATATCATACTTACCCTCCTGGCGGTCCCTGCTTCTCCGTTGGAGATCGCGGTGTGCGTTCAGTGTTTACGCATACCGCGATCTCCTGGGAGCGTCGCTCTGTGGGGTCTAGACTGCGCCGGCGCGTGCGCTTGCGCAGTCTATAGAGGCTTCGGACAGAGTGACGCTCCCAGCGTTATATTATAGATATATAAATATATATATATATGTATACACATACATACGTACATATGCACACATACATACACAAATTTCCACTGCATACAAGATATATACACTGTATATATGCACGTACATACATGATGCCTATAGCGCCTGCATCATATTTTAGCAGATCTTGAAAAAACATACTGATTTGGTAGAAAAATTTTCCTACTTTAGTTTTACACAAAAGATTATGACTGTGGTTTGAAAACGGAGCTATTAAATGTAACATTTAAATTAAAAGTCATCAATCTTTATTGAAAGCATAAAACTAAAACTCTTCCATAGCTCCAAGACTCTAAAGTAATCTAACCCAATTTTTGTAAAGAAAAATATCAACCGTAAATACATCTTCAAAAATGTAAACACATTTCTGTTATAACATATTTTATAAGAATCCCCTCCCCTGAAAGCAATTTTGTCCATATGTAGATATTTATTTTCCTGCCATACCAATAATATATTACAAGCGCTGCATACTCCCCTGGCACCGTGGTATACCAAGGTCGGAAAGTCATAATACTCAGAGTCGGGCAATAAAAAGAATCTATGTAATATCCATCTATAATATCCACCACTATTTTATGCTCTATTACACCAAACATTTTAGTCTAAAATTGAAGAAAAGATCACTAGAAATGCAGACATGTAAAACCATAAAATAATGAAAATCCACCCATCTTACCAAATTGGATCTTCACCTGTGGCAAAGGATTAATGTAGTACAACCATCCCACTCTACAAACATGCAGAAACAAACTTAAATATGCCCCCCCAAAATAAAATGTAGCATGCATATCATTATAGCGAACACAAACATAACATCCATGTTTCATAGTGCTAAATGATGCAAATATTTGTACTTCTACATAGAAACATATTCATATACATTACACACACAAGCATACACATTAAACACATGTAAATACATTGCACCCGCATATATTTACACACGTGCCTCTCCTGCAGAGCGGATATATCACAGAGGTAGAAAGGAAGTATTTTTACCCCTCCTGCTACTGTCCATCTTCAGAGAGCTACTTTCTGGATCAAGTTACAACAGTAAGGCTGTGTGCACACATAGCAGATTTTTTGCGTTTTTTTCGCTATAAAAACGCTATAAAACCGCGAAAAAAACACTAACATTAAGCATCCTATGTAACAGAATGCAATCCGCATTTTTTGTGCACATGCTGCATTTTTTTCCTGAGCGGAATCGCAATCCAGAAAAAAACGCAGCATGTTCATTAAAATTGCGGAATCGCGGCGATTCTGCACACATAGGAGCGCATTGATCTGCTTACTTCCCGCACGGGGCTGTGCACACCATGCGGGAAGTAAGCAGATCAAGTGCGGTTGGTACCCAGGGTGGAGGAGAGGAGACTCTCCTCCACGGACTGGGCACCATATAAGTGGTAAAAAAAAAAAGAATTAAAATAAAAAATAGCGATATACTCACCTTCGGGCGGCCCGACCTCCTCAACGGCTTCTGTGGTGTGTGTGAAGGACCTGCGATGACGTCACGGTCACATGACCGCGGGTCACGTGACCGCTACGTCAATGGAAGGTCCTGAACACACAGCATTAGGAACGGACGCCGCTGAGGTCTGCAGGTGAGTATAACCTTTTTTTAATTTTTTTTATTATTTTTAACATTCTACCTTTTACTATAGATGCGGCATAGGCTGCATCTATAGTAAAAAGTTGGTCACACTTGTCAAACACTATGTTTGACAAGTGTGACCAACCTGTCAAACAGTTTTCCAAGCGATGCTACAGATCGCTTGGGAAACGCTAGCATTCTGCAAGCTAATTATGCTTGCAAAACGCTAGTTTTCTGCGGGTATATGCATGCAAATTCTGCATGCGATATACCCGCGGCAGGAGGCGCAGAATTGCCGCGGAAATTTCCGCGGCAATTCTGCTACGTGTGCACATAGCCTAATTAAGTATCTCCAGCTGCTGTCACTTGACCACATGCAGGTTAAAGTGGTGGGGAGGAAGACTTCCAGAGACCTTTGATATGAGACAATCTTCAAATCTAAACTGGATTGCATTCAACAAAAGAACCCAGATTGCTGCTCTTACAACCCCTGGCAAAAATTAGGGAATCACCGGCCTTGGAGGATGTACATTCAGTTGTTTAATTTTGTAGAAAAAAAGCAGATCACAGAATGGCACAAAACTAATGTAATTTCAAATGGCAACTTTCTGGCTTTATGAAACACTAAAAGAAATCAAAGACAAAAAATGTGGTAGTCAGTAATGGTTACTTTTTTAACCAAGCATAGGGGAAAAACAATGGAGTCACTCAATTCTGAGGAAAACATATGGAATCACCCTGTAAATTTTCATAACCAAAACTAACTCCTGCATCAAATTAGATCTGCTCATTAGTCTGTATCTAAAAAGGAGTGATCACACCTTGGAGAGCTGTTGCACCAAGTGGACTGACATGAATCATGGCTCCAACACGAGAGATGTCAATTGAAACAAAGGAGAGGATTATCAAACTCTTAAAAGAGGGTAAATCATCACGCAATGTCGCAAAAGATGTTGGTTGTTCACAGTCAGATGTGTCTAAAATCTGGACCAAATACAAACAACATGGGAAGGTTGTTAAAGGTAAACATACTGGTAGACCAAGGAAGACATCAAAGCTTCAAGACCAGAAACTTAAAGCAATATGTCTCCAAAACAGGAAATGCACAACAAAACAAATGTGGAACGAATGGGTGGAAACTGGAGTCAACGTCTGTGACCGAACTGTAGGAAACCGCCTAAGGGTATGTGCACACGTTGCGGATTTGGATACGGATCCGCAGCGGATTTGGCCCTGCGGATCACCAGCAGCACGCTGAGGAAAATTCTGTGCAAAAACACAGCGGGTTTTTTTTCCGAAGCATGTCAATTCTTTGTGCAGATTCCGCAGCGTTTTACATATATTCCTTTATAGGAATCCGCAGGTGTAAAAACGCAGGCGAAATCCGCACAAAATCTGCACAAAACCCGCAGTAAATTTTCAGGTAAAACGCAGGGCGTCTGCAGAATCCGTGCGGAAAAATCTGTAATGAAATCGTGCGCACATACCCTAAAGGAAATGAGATTTACATACAGAGCTAAAGCTAAACGAAAGCCATCATTAACACCTAAACAGAAAATAACAAGGTTACAATTGGCTAAGGAAAAGCAATCGTGGACTATGGATGACTGGATGAAAGTCATATTCAGTGATGAATCGCGAACCTGCATTGGGCAAGGTGATGATGCTGGAACTTTTGTTTGGTGCCGTTCCAATGAGATTTATAAAGATGTCTGCCTGAAGAGAAAATGCAAATTTCCATTAATGATATGGAGCTGCATGTCAGGTAAAGGCACTGGGGAGATGGCTGTCATTACATCTTCAATAAACGCACAAGTTTATATTGATATTTTGGACACTTTTCTTATCCCATCAATTGAAAGGATGTTTGGGGATGATGAATGCATTGACACATAAGGTCAATGTCATGGCCTGCAAATGGTCCGGATCTCAAGCCAATTGAAAATCTTTAGTGGAAGTTTAAGAAAATGGTCCATGACAAGGCTCCAACCTGCAAAGCTGATCTGGCAACAGCAATCAGAAAAAATTGGAGTCAGATTGATGAAGAGTACTGTTTGACACTCATTAAGAACTAACTTGTCCACAGTGGTTTCCAGTTGTTGCATCCGCACTAATTATAATACTAAAAGCACTTAAGTGAGTAATCTACAAATACATCAAAACTTAATTCCATTTTAATAGAAGATTGTGAACTATTTTTTATATATACAAAGAAACACAGACGAGCAAAAGGGTCAGGCTATGTGCACACGTTGCGGATTTGTGTGCGGAATTTTTCGTACCGTTTTTGCAAAATCCACAGATAAAACGCACTGCAGATTACCTGCGGATTTACCGTGGATTTCCTGAGTTTTTCGTGTGGATTCCACCTGCCGTTTTACACCTGGGAATTCCTATTATGGAGCAGGTGTAAACCGCTGCGGAATCCGCACAAAGAATTGACATGCTGCGGAAAATACAACACAGCGTTTCCGCGCGGTATTTTCTGCAGCATGTGCACTGCGGATTTCGTTTTCCATACGTTTACATGGTACTGTACAACGCATGGAAAACTGCTGCAAATCCGCAGCGGCCAATCCGCTGCAGATCCGCAGAAAAATCCGCAACGTGTGCACATAGCCCAACAATGTTCTGAACTTTTGACTTTTAGGTTCCGTATCACACCATCCACTGCTGCTATGAATGAGAGACAGCCATCATTTTATAGACAATAATCATCACTATCTCCTATATAAATATGTCTTGTAACAATTTTGCATATGAGTAAAATGAATGTCTCACGTTCGAAGCAGTAGAGGATGGTGAAATGTTCAAAACATTGTTACTAGTGATGAGCAAGTGTCCACGTTACTCGAGATTTTCTGAGCATGCCAGGGTGTTCTCAGAGTATTTGGGCATGCTCGGAGATTCAGTGTGTCGCCGCAGCTGCATATTTGCAGCTGCTGGACAGCCTGAATACATGCGGGGATTGCCTAACAAACAGGCAATCTCCGAGCACGCTCAAATACTCAGAGAACACCAGAGCACGCTCGGGAAATCTCGAGGAAGGAGCATACTCGCCATCACTAATTGATACACTTTTGCTCATCAGTGTGTGCATATATTATTTATGTCTATATAATCTTGTCAAAATTTTTAGATTAAATTTCACTTTTTTCACTTTAAATGTGGAAATGTAATTTTTTTTATAATCACCTGTACTTATTTTTTTTATTTATTGTATATTGCATTTTTGCACTTTGTATGTAATATTTTCACCTGATTGTGGGAATTGTATACATTAGGCCTCTTTCACACTTCCGTCTTGAGACGGCCGTCATAATGCGAAGTAGCGACAGACGTTGTAAAAAGATCGCCAAACGGATGTAACGCATCCAGTAACCTGACGGATGCGTCAAATTTGATAGTACCTGAATTTCAATGCATACAATTCTGGAAAGAGAAAGCGAGAGAGAGAGAAAGATTTTTTCTTTCTTTTCCGGACTTGAAAAATGGTTCCAGGCATGCTCAGTATGAAAAAACGTGATACGTCGCTGGATTCCTGTGTTTGACGGTCAGCGACGGATCCTGCGTCCATAGGCTTCCATTATAGCCAATGACGGACAGCGCAGGACCCGTCGCTGAACGATTTTCCGACGTGCAGAAAAAAAAACGTTCCTCTGAACGTTTTCTCCGCACGACGGACCGCTATTTTCCAACGGATCCAGTGCACGATGGATGAAACGAATGGTCATCTGTCACTAATACAAGTCTATGGGAAAAAACAGGATCCTGCAGAAAAATTTGCAGGATCCTGTTCTATCAAAACTCGACGGATTTCGACAGGAGGAAAAAGATGGAAGTGTGAAAGAGGCCTTAATTAAGGATATTTATTATTATATTTTCCATTGTTTATGTTTTTCATTCTCAACAGGGTTATCCATGTCAGTTTATTTACTCATTTTACAATTATGTCATACTGTTTTTTTAATATTATTTTTCTTTATACAGGTTGTCAGATGTTCAGCCCATTATATTCACTATTTAGATCTTTTGATCTTAAGTTTCCAGTTTATTTTGTGACCCAGGGTCGTGATCCACTTATTTTGTGGTCCTGTGTGGATGTTTGCTCCTGCTTCATTGTTTCTAAGTCCGCAATATACTTACCTGGCTGTCCAGTGCGCATGTTCGCTCACGGTCCATTGCTGGGCATCGCTGACGGCGTCTCTTCCGGGGCAGAGTGACCGCGTGACTACAGACCCGCTCATGTGACCATGTGGGCAGTGCTGTATGCCGTGCACTCTCCTCTCCCAGTGACGCCTTCAGTCATGTCAGCTTCCGGAGGCACATGCGCCAATAAACGGCAACGTTACATTGTGGTGGATTAAGCCATGATCCACCATTGGCCCATGTTTACTATTTAATCCTTTCTGATTCCTGTGATGCCACTCCCCCAGAAGGCACAGAAGCCAAAACATGCGTTGGGGTGGTAGCACCACAGCTTTCAGGTAACACAGCTCTGCACATTTCACTACAATAGTTTTTTTTACTCTGTTTTACTATTGTGTTAGCTTTCCCCTTGGCATTGTGGTTTATCCAGACTTGGGTATAGCCTCTCACACGTGCACTTTGGCATACTTGTTCTAATTATATGTGCATCTTTCAATGTAATTACCACTACTTGTTTTTTCCTGTTGGATGTGGTGTCCCCTTGTTTTCTGACCGGACACTGTCTGCATATGCAATCCGTTGTTTATGCACCATTTTAATTAAGTTTATTTTAAAGATAATAAAAACAATGTTTCACATTATGGTTTCCAAAGCATTTCTGCTTCGTATGTTCTAGTTTTGCTCTTTTTTGCACTATAACCTGTACCTAGCATCCTTATTTTGGGACAGTGTCACTTGACTGTTTTTGTTTTTACTGTCTCTTTAGCCTGGTCTTATGTTCTTATACTTTTTAAAGGGGTGTAATAATTTATGCTAAGCACCATGTATTTATTACATACACATGTACACACAGAGTTCAGTACAAACTAGTAAACCCCTTTGAAAAGTAAGATTTAATTTTAAAATGTTTACAAGACTAAGTTGTAGATAACTTTTTTCTTTTTAAATCATAAACGTCAAAGTTAGGTTATAACTTTGATTAAAAAATCATCAATTTTTCTCAAATTAGTTGGTCCAAAAATGAATGCACTCCACATCAAAACTACGACATCTTGTATTTTGTGGGACCTCCATGATTTAATGATAGCACCAAGTCTTCTAGGCATGGAAGAAATAAGTTGACGACATATTGAACCATCTATCTTTTTCATTCTTCAAGAATTACTCTCCATCCAGCATCCAGGTCTAAAAAGTATCGCTCGGTTTGTCTTTTAAGAATTTCCCATTGGTGTTCAATTGGGTTCAGCTCATGAGACATACTTAGCCACTGAATAACTTTCATCCTATACTTCTTCAGAAATGCAACAAATGTGTTTTTAATCATTGTCATGTTGGAAAAGTGCACGTCTGCTAAAGACAGGGAGTGATGGTAGCATCTTCTCTTCAGTATAAAGCATCTGTGAATTCATGACACCATGTACTGCTCTACATTGAAAGAAGATGCTACTATCATTTCATGCCATGGAGGATGTGCATTTTTCAACATGACAATGCTCCAAAACACACATCTAAGGCCAATGTTGCAATTCTGAAGAAGAACAGGATGAAAGTGATTCAGTGCCAAGTATGTCTACTGATCAGAGCCCAATCGAACAAATATGGGGAATGCTGAACAGACAAGTGGAGCATCACTTTCCATTCATCCTCTAAAAGAGGTCATTCTTGTATAATGGAAAAAGAGACATGTTGCAATATATCACCAACTTGTTCATTCCAAGTGTAGAAGACTAGTGCAGTTCTTAGAAATCTTAAAAGGTCATACAAAATACTGTATGTTCTATAAAACACACAGTCTTGTCAACATTTTGGAAATTGTTCTTGAATTCAGTGAGATTGATTAACCTGGGCCATTTTTCTTTTTTCCTTCCCTTCTTTCAAGAGCCATAATTTTTGTATTTTTCCATCAATGTAGCCGTATGATGGCTTGATTTTTGCAGGACGAGTTGTACTTTTGAATGACACCATTCGTTTTACCACATAGTGTACAGGAAAATGGGAAAAAAAATTCTAAATGCAGTGAAATTGCAAAAAAAATTATACATATATTCAATTGCACAATTGTTTTTTCGTTTTTTTATTTACCATAGCCCCTTACATGGTAAAACTAACAGGGCAATATGACTACAGGTCAGTATGACTACACAAACACATAGTTTTTTTGCGCCCTGATCTGACGTTTTGACTGATGTGGTGTTTTCATCTCCTCAAAAAAAAACCTATAATTCTGCATTTTGTTTTTTTTTCTTGTTTACTGATTGGATTAAGTTATTTTATATTTTGAAAGATCGGGGTGTGACGAAACACCATTTTATCTCAATTATCCAGATGTCTATTTTCAGTAAGCCAGTAGTCATAGATTTACCTTTATGATGACTCATCTTGTAGGTTGAATTGATATTTGTAAATTGATGAATGGTTGTTGTTTACCTCTTATATCAGCTCCTCCAGTTTATTGCACCTTTGCAAAACAGGGATGCAGGGACACTGAACAATGATGTTTACTGATATATTGATTACACATTATACCAGGCCATGCAGTTTGTTGACTTGCAAACACTAAAGGAAACTATAAATAATTAAAAAAATGCAAGTTAATCTCATGACATATAAGTCTTTGAACTTTAGATGCTGGCTGGAAGTTGTGAACTATATAAAAGGGATATGCCTGTGTAACAATAGATCCAAGACATCCAAGAGTTCCAAAGAACTAGAGACTCTACAAAACCACAGCCAGGAATACGCTACAAGATAGATGCCAGATCATGGCTCCATCACGAGATACAGATTTGACATTCTTCAGGATATCAGCTTAGGGGACCATGGCCCCGGCTGAAAGAATAAGGATCTGCTCCATTGACCATCACTGAACCCATGGATACATTTGGGTTAGTCAGGATTTGGACCCACCGGTCACCTGAGCACAAGGGATACATTTGGGAAAGCTAGGATTGGGACCCACCAGTCGCCTGGCTCCATGGAAATGTTCGGAGAAGCCAGGTTGTGACCCTCCGGTCACCTGGCCTCGTATCTCAATGGACTGTCAGCTTCCTAAGCTTGTCATTACCTCCTCTATATGTGACACAGGTGAGGTAATCGGCTCTGGAAGCTCTAAGTCACAGCTGCTAAAGGCACATGATGGCTGATTAAATCAGCTTATGTGCGGGGAAAGATGTGGGCTCAGCATGAGCCCGCATCAAAGGCAGGGACACAGCATATGAAGTAAATATATGTCATAAAGGGGTTAAAACCTAGCTTTGTAAAGGGAATGTTCCCATTTATGTTGAACACATACTGTATATTATAATGCGTATTATATACAGTTACATCTTCAATTTAATCTATTATGCTGCCAAATTAGAATCCTACATCTTTAAAACACAACCTCTAGTTTTGAAGAACCCTTCATAATATATTAGGGAACGGTATTATCCTCCATCCTTGAGTATATGGTTAGCAGAATTGTTCCCATTGGAGCAATTCATTAGTACAGAAGTAAAAAGCAAATTCCCCATCGCTTCTCCACGAGTCTGTGAAGAGTATATATGGCATTTTCCAATAGTATTTAGGCTATAAAGAGCATATATAAAAGACAACTGATATGTCCTTAACTGCTTATTTCCTCACTGATTTACCATCCCCTGTCAGCAAAACAAGTCTGAAACAATTATTAAATGTTAATGCAATCCCTTAAAGAGAACCAGTCATGCTGTCTGATGTGCGAATGAGAAGCCGAGAAGACTAATACAGCTTTTTTTTTAAAAAAAAGTTCAATATAACTTGCAATTTATTAACTGAAACCTCTGCCTGTATGCATGTGTGTCCTGCGTTCCTACTCAATGATAGTGATCGACAGCAATTTCAGCACGCACAGTGAAGCATTACCCACTGGACTCCTATGAATACAAACACCATGGATTTTAAGGGATAAAATACAAATTTTATTCAAACTTTTCCCACAAAAATGTATATTATTCTGAATAGCTCCTCCTGCTTTATAACATCCTACCTGCTGATCAGTTAACATTTTCAACATGTCCGCTTCCCTTTAAGACTTAGAAATGATATTTCAGAATTGAAGGTACCCTTTCAGACAAGGATATGGACCTTTTAGGAAATAAAAGTAGCAGATATTGTCTGTAATGCATTTTTGTGCCTTGTTATCAGAAGATACTCATATAATATAGCCTATTGAAAGCAACAGAGTGGGACAGCTGCCAGATCTTCTCCTCCAGAATTCCCAAAGATTGGTGTAGCCTTTGGCAATATGAAAAAAAAGTATTCTTGTTTGGTGCACATTAAGAAGAGTCAAACGGGGGGCATGGTTATTTTTAATTTTAATTATTGTGTAGGGAACATATAATGTGTTTCAAGAGTGTATAGTTTTCTTCATCAGCTTTTAGCTTTCGATAGGTAGTAAGCTTGGCATATATAACATTATCCATTGGGCCGATATTAATTCAAAGCTGATGCACAAACTGCTCAGGGTTTACGTTCGCCACTTCTGCACGATGCCAACAACAACAAAAAGAAAACAAATGTTCATAACAGGACACCTGTGCCAGAAGGTCTGACATTCTTGGCTTTGAAGAGAGGAAACTTATTTACCCAGGCAAGGAACGAGTCAGCTCCCAGTTTCTGTGCCCAGCCTTCATGTCCGCTCTCCATCAGATAACCTACTTCAAGTACCTGTTCAAAGCAGGGGTGGGTCATAGCTAAACAGGGTCAGGTGGAGTATTTAAAGTGGTAGCTTTTGTTCCCTTTACAAGTTATGATGAAGCCATGTTTTAATCCTCAGTATGAGGGTGACATGTCCCCTCAAGAGATGGCTTTATAGATTGGTGTCATAATGTAATTGTAAAATGAGACCAGAGAAATGATCTGTTAAAGACTATTGGCCAGACACTGATCTGCATAAGAATCTACCTCCAGAAATTATTTCAAATGAAAGGGGGTGCTCGTGAGAGGTCTATTTAATTTTTCATAAATATTTTTTATTTCCTACTGTTTATTGATGATTATGGTTTAGTATTTATGTGTTTCACTGGTCTCCGCTTCAATAAGCGTTCCGAGCCTTGTTCTGTACAATCGGATTGAGTTACCCATTAACGTCTTCTGACCTTTAACTTGAACAGAAGCAGGTTCTCTATTAGTTTGCATATATACCTGAAATTGTTCAGGCAGAAAAGTGTTGGCAGGCAAGGTAGAATACAGGAACACACAGAAGGTACAGGACAGACATGTACAGGCAGGGACATGCAGACAAAAAGTGCTGTCCCTTTAAGAAGGAGCATGTGCATGACCTAAGTACAGTGCCCAGGGATCTGCGAGCCATGGGCAAACACCGGCAATTACCAAGAGGAGGAAATGCGCGACGGGGCCCATGGCAGTGAGCGAGTTGGCATCCCTGCTGGGGGAGGAGGGAGGTGTGCAGAGACGCCGGCGCTACAGTACCTTTCCTTTACGTCCCCTCTTCTTCAAACCTGCAAGAAAATTATCCAGGAGGAGACGGGTATGGATGTTCTCCCTGGGCACCCATGACCTGTCCTCACGACCGAATCCCTTCCAATCCTCAAGAAAAAAGGTTGTTAATCTTACCCTTTTTGTGGTCAGAATAATCTCGAACTCAAAAAGATCTGACTGGGGAAAGGAGTGATACCTGGGTCCTAGAAGAAGGGGCTGAAGACGACAGGCTTGAGTAGAGACACATGAAATGAGTTGAGGATCCATAAAGAGGCCGGGAGTTTGATTTGGAGTTAATCTGTTTGAGAATCTCAAACGAACCAATGAAGAGAGGACCCAATTTATACGAGGGTAGCTTGAGATGAACATACTTCAATTAAAGCCAAACCTTATCCCCAGGATGAAATTGAGGAGAGTCTAAACTTCTCTTGTCCCCGTGTTCAGAAGATTTCGTTAAGGTGGTCTTGTTGTCCACCAAGATTCTAGAGAAGCCCTTGATGAGAGCTTCAGCCACACAGGAATGTCGGTGGTAGTAGACACAGGGAACGGAATATTGGGGTGTTGACCGTACACCACAAAAAAGATTTAGCTGAAGACTCACTCATATTGCTATTACATGAGAATTCGGCCCAAGGAATGAGTTCGACCTAAACACTGTGATGAGCATTAATGAAGTGCCGCAGGAAGTTGGTTAGGATCTGATTGACCTGACATTGGATTGTGGATGGCAGGCTGCAGAGATCCCCAAGGTAACATTTAGTAGTTTGCAGGTAAACTGAACGCCTCCATCTGAGTCTATATGAAGAGGTAATCCATGGAGGAGGAAAATAAGTTGGATTAACTTCTTGGCAAGCTCAAATGCAGACTGGAGACTGGATAGTGGAGTAAAATGGGCCATCTCAGAAGAGATCCACAATTACCAAGATGACGGTACATCCAGCAGATACTGGAAGATCAGTAATTAAGTCCATTGTGATGTACAGCTAGGGAGCAAATGGTACGGACAAGGAAGTAACCGGCCAATCGGAAGCTGTTCCGGAGTCTTAAGGTACCGTTACACTAAACGACTTACCAACGATCACGACCAGCGATACGACCTGGCCGTGATCGTTGGTAAGTCGTTGTGTGGTCGCTGGGGAGCTGTCACACAGACAGCTCTCTCCAGCGACCAACGATCAGGGGAACGACTTCGGCATCGTTGAAACTGTCTTCAACGATGCCGAAGTCCACCTGCAGCACCCGGGTAACCAGGGTAAACATCGGGTTACTAAGTGCAGGGCCGCGCTTAGTAACCCGACATTTACCCTGGTTACCATTGTAAAAGTAAAAAAAAAAAAAAAACACTACATACTCACATTCTGATGTCTTTCACGTCCCCCGGCGTCCACAGGGTTAAAACTGCTTTCGGCAAGAGCGCTGCTAAAGCACGCGCTGCTGCCGAGAGCTTCCCTGCACTGAATGTGTCAGCGCCGGCAGTAACAGCGGTGACGTCACCGCTGTGCTCTGCTTTATGGCCGGCGCTGACAGTCAGTGCAGGGGAGCTCTCGGCAGCAGCGCGTGCGCAGTGCTCCTGCCGAAAGCAGTTTTAACCCTGTGGACGCCGGGGGACGTGACAGACATCAGAATGTGAGTATGTAGTGTTTTTTTTTTTTTAACTTTTACAATGGTAACCAGGGTAAATATCGGGTTACTAAGTGCGGCCCTGCGCTTAGTAACCCGATATTTACCCTGGTTACAAGTGAACACATCGCTGGATCGGCGTCACACACGCCGATCCAGCCATGACAGCGGGTGATCAGCGACCAAAAAATGGTCCTGATCATTCCCCAACGACCAACAATCTCCCAGCAGGGGCCTGATCGTTGGTCGCTGTCACACATAACGAGATCGTTAGCGGGATCGTTGCTACGTCTCCAAAAGCGTGACGTTGCAACGATATCGTTAACGATATCGTTATGTGTGACTCAGCCTTTACTCTAGGCACAGGGGGGGCATGCGGAGACGAAATCCACAATATTGGAGGGCCATCAATAGTGCTATGAAATGAGAAGAGCTGTTATCTTCTGTCCGGCATGACCAGCCAATTTAGACAACACCAGTGAAGAACTAGTTTCCTTTCTGGTTCAAAAACTAAGGACTTTATGGATGGGACCTGAAACAGGTCCAGGGGAGTGCTGCTCATACTTGTCCTTGAAAGCGTATCCAATTTGATGTTCTAAAGAGTCTGCTGACCAGAAATGGAGAACAAAATCAAAGAAAGTGAAGAACAAAGACTACCTGGCTTGATGTAGACTTAGCGCTGTGTGGACTGCAGATAGGCCAAGTTCTTGTGGTCCGTATAGATAATTACAGGGTGAACCGCTCCTTCGAGCAGAAAGTGCCACTCTTCTAAAGCCAATTTAATTGGCAACAGTTCTCAATCGCCTATCGAGAAGTTGCATTCAGGAGCTGAGAAAAATTTGGATAAGAAATCGCAGATCACCATAAGGCCCGTAGGCGATTTTTGAGTAAGGACAGCACCGGCCCCAGAGGAGGAAGCATCCACTTCCAACTGTATTACTGTAAGGTCGATGCAGCACTGGAGCTGAGGATAAGGCCGGTTTTAAGGAAGAAAAGGCGCTGTCAACCTCTGGAGTCCATACGTTAGGGTTAGCATCCTTACAGGTCAGGGCAGGAATTGGAGCAGTCCAAGAGGAAAAATGTGAAATGAACTGGTGGTAGTAATTTGAGATTCCCAGAAACCGCTTTCAGGCCATCAGGACGAGGCCACTTCAGGATGGCAGACACTTTCTCGGGATCCATCCCAAGTCCGGTCTCAGAGATGATGTATCCTAAGAAAGGAAGAGAGGTTTGCTCAAATGCGAACTTCACAAACTTGGAGTACAAACGGTTCTTCCTCAATCTCAGCAACACCTGGCGGACATCCCTCCTGTGAGTGGGAAGATCAAAAAAAGAACACCAGATTGTCATCCAGGTAAATACCAAACAAGAGTGGGGAATATGCCGTAAGATATCATTTACCAGTTCCTTTTAGACTGCTGGGGCACTGCAGAGCCCAAACGGTATTATGCGATACTCGTAATGGCCATCCTGGGTGTTAAAGGAAATCTGCCATTCGTCCTTCTGGTGTATTCAGACTAGGTTATATGTTCACCATAGATCAAGCTAAGTAAAGACTCTGGAACCACTGAGACGATCAAATAACACCGAGATGAGGGGTAGAGTATACTTATTCTTGTTCGTTGGTTGAGACCCCTATAGTCGATATAAAGATGGAGTGAGATGTCTCTTTTAACAAAGAAAAATCCTGCTACAGCTGGGGAGGATGACTTCAGGATAAATCCCCTGGCAAGATTCCCTTTGATATATTTAGACATGGCTCGGTTCTCTGCCTAGGACAGGGAGTAGATACAGCCTCGAGGAGAAGAAACAAGGTAGTGTCTCCACATTCTTCATATCAAAGACGTCCACGACAGCCCAATAAACTGGAGGCAAGCCAGGTTAATTTGATGGAGTAGCCGGAAGTCGAGCAGGACGAATGGGGAGCAAGCATTTCTCATGACCTTACTGACCCCAATGCAGTATTTCTCAGAATCTCCCATCTAGGACAGGCTCGTTTGCACATGGCCAAGACAGGCCTAGGAGCAGAGGATGGGACAGACTTGGTAGCACATAAAAGCAGATATTCTCCGAGTGCAACATTCCTACCGAAATTCCAATGGCTCAGAGATGAAGAGAACCGCTTCGGATAGAGGTCTCCAATCCACAAATGATACCACCAATGAAGTCTGGAGGCGCTGAATGGGGATCTGATACTGATCATAGCCTGTTGCATGAAATTTGCTGCAGAACCATAGTCGAGATAGGCAGATTTAATGATATGGTGTTGCTCCAGGAAACCGACACTGACAGATTCAGTGGAGGAGAGGAGTAATTCTCACTCAGGGTAGTCTCTCCTACTGACTCTAAGCTTTAGAGTTTACAGGCTTCAATGGACAAGAGTGAATCTGATGTTCGAGACTACTGCAGTAGAAACACCTCCTGACAATGCTTTGCAGGTTTCACTTGGTCAACTTGCATATGTTCAGGAGGGTGTCGAAGCTGAGATCCGCGGCATGATCGGCCTTTGAAAGGCAAGAGTCAAGAGTCTGCTGACCAGAAATGGAGAACAAAATCAAAGCGAGTGAAGAACAAAGACTACCTGGCTTGATGTAGACTTAGCGCTGTGTGGACTGCAGATAGGCCAAGTTCTTGTGGTCTGTATAGATAATTACAGGGTGAACCACTCCTTCGAGCATAAAGTGCCACTCCTCTAAAGCCAATTTAATTGGCAACAGTTCTCAATCGCCTATTGAGAAGTTGCATTCAGGAGCTGAGAAAAATTTGGAAAAGAAATCGCAGATCACCATAAGGCCCGTAGGCGATTTTTGAGTAAGGACAGCACCGGCCCCAGAGGAGGAAGCATCCAATTCCAACTGTATTACTGTCAGGTCGATGCAGCACTGGAGCTGAGGATAAGGCCTGTATTAAGGAAGAAAAGGCGCTGTCAACCTCTGGAGTCCATACGTTAGGGTTAGCATCCTTACGGGTCAGGGCAGGAATTGGAGCAGTCCAAGAGGAAAAATGTGAAGGTGCTGGCAGGCACGGCTGGAATACAAGCAAGTGCTGGGAGGCAAGGCCGGAATATAGGAACACACAGCAGGTATGGGAAGAGAGGTACAGGCACTGACATGCAGGTACTGGAAGATACAGGGAACCTGAGAACTATCAAGTATGCAACAAGGCAGAGTGAACACGTTGCTCAGGCATCTTCCATCAGGTGGAGATGCCTTAAATAATAAGTACACTTTAGGATGGTGCATGCTGTCCCTTTAAGAAGAAGGGAGCATGCACACCCTAAACACAGTTATCCTACTTAAGTGTGTGGAAATGTCCATATCCATGAGTAATGTACCTTCCATCACGTACCGTACAAAAAGTCACATTCCCTGAAAGATAGGCTGGTGCACAGCCACTTTGTGGGCCCCAGAACAGATACGTGGCTAATGTAATAGGCTGCTATAAATGTGGCCACTATGTAGCATGCCAATATATTGAAAAGGGTAATAGTTTTGTAAGCAATGTAACTGGCAGAAAATACTGCATTAAACAATTCATTAATTGCAGTACTCAGGGCCGCCATCAGGGCAATACTGCTCTTACTACTGTATGGGGCCCGGTGATGAGCAGCAAAAAGGGGGGCCCAAACACGCTGGCAGCTTCTCCTCATCGGGCCCCTGGACATTTTGTTCAAGGCTTCCGAACCCCCTATGCATAACAGCACTGTGGTGTTTTAAAGATACACCTACAGTGTTGTTAATGCATCCAGCAAAAGGAAAATGGCATTGTACATTTAAAAGTTGCGGCCGGCCCAGGTGCATCATGGTTCTGCCTGACATCACACGCTGCTCCACTTCCTCATTCCAGAGCAGAGAGAGAGAGCAGTGTGCGGTGTATCACGCAGGGGCGGACTGCAGATGACGGACGAGCAGGGTGAGTCTCTCCGGTGATCTCACCTGCTGAGTTGCATCTAATCCTCTCCTATGTGATACTGTCTGCTGAGCCGTGTATCTAATCCTCTCCTGTGTGATACTGTCTGCTGAGTTGCATCTAATCCTCTCCTATGTGATACTGTCTGCTGAGCTGTGTATCTAATCCTATCCTGTGTGATACTGTCTGCTGAGCCGTGTATCTAATCCTCTCCTGTGTGATACTGTCTGAGGAGCTGTGTGTCTAACCCCCTCCTGTGTGATACTGTCTGCTGAGCTGTGTATCTAATCCTATCCTGTGTGATACTGTCTGCTGAGCCGTGTATCTAATCCTATCCTGTGCGATACCGTCTGCTGAGCCGTGTATCTAATCCTATCCTGTGTGATACTGACTGCTGAGCAGTGTATCTGATATCATACGGTGTGATACTGACTGCTGAGCCGTGTATCTAATCCTGTCCTGTGCGATACCGTCTGCTGAGCCGTGTATCTAATCCTATCCTGTCTGCTGAGCCATGTATCAAATCTTATACGGTGTGATACTGACTACTGAGCCGTGTATCTAATCCTATGTGTTTGTCTGCTGAGCTGTATCTAATCCTCCCTGTGTGATACTATCTGCTGAGCTGTGTGTCTAATCCTCTCCCGTGCGATCCTGTGTGCTTATATGTATCTCATTCTCCCCTGTGTGACCCCATAAGGTGGGCACTGTGGTATAACCCTTCCTCGCTGTTTCAGGTTGGGTGGTCTTGGAGGTCGTCACTTCTGCTGTTCTGTTCTTCTGACTGGAAGTGGATGACGGACGAGCAAGTGGAGGTCAGATCAGGTGGAGGGCGGGCGAGCAGGGGGAGCCTTATCCAACAGGGTCCAGGGGAAGGCTAGTGGGGACTGGGGGCTGCATCCAACAGGGTCCAGGAGGAGGCTAGTGGGGACTGGGGGCCGAATCCAACGGGGCCCAGGGGGAGGCTAGTGGGGACTGGGGGCCGCATCCAACAGGGTCCAGGGGGAAGCTAGAGGGGACTGGGGGCCGCATCCAACAGGGTCCAGGGGGGAGGCTAGTGGGGACTGGGGGCTGCATCCAACAGGGTCCAGGGGGAGGCTAATGGGGGCTGCATCCAACAGGGTCCAGGGGTAGGCTAGTGGGGACTGGGGGCCGCATCCAACAGGGTCCAGGGTAAGGCTAGTGGGGACTGGGGGCTGCATCCAACAGGGTCCAGGGGGAGGCTAGTGGGGACTGGGGGCTGAATCCAACAGGGTCCAGGGGGAAGCTAGTGGGGGCTGCATCCAACAGGGTCCAGAAGGCTAGTGGGGACTGGGGGCCGCATCCAACAGGGTCCAGGGGTAGGCTAGTGGGGACTGGGGGCCGCATCCAACAGGGTCCAGGGTAAGGCTAGTGGGGACTGGGGGCTGCATCCAACAGGGTCCAGGGGGAGGCTAGTGGGGACTGGGGGCTGAATCCAACAGGGTCCAGGGGGAGGCTAGTGGGGGCTGCATCCAACAGGGTCCAGAAGGCTAGTGGGGACTGGGGGCCGCATCCAACAGGGTCCAGGGGGAGGCTAGTGGGGACTGCATCCAACAGGGTCCAGGGGGAGGCTAGTGGGCACTGGGGGCTGCATCCAACAGGTTCCAGGGGAAGGCTAGTGGGGATCGGGGGCCGTATCCAACAAGGTCCAGGGGAAGGCTAGTGGGGACTGTGCGCTGCATCCAACAGGGTCCAGGGGGAGGCTTGTGGAATGTATAAGATACTGGATGATCCTGAGCTGCTGAAAAATCAAATGCCCAATTATAACATCAGGCAGCAGCTCGGGATCATCCAGTAGCTTATAAGTTTTGGTTGGAGTTTGGAAGGGCGGTGGGGAATTATTGAAGCAAGCTGGTTTATATGATCGGGAAACATCTATTATTATGGCAGTGTAATTTTTGAAAGGGGGCTATCGGTCTGTGCTCCCGCAGCAGTGCAGGGACTGGGTGCCGATCTCCTGACCAGCATCCTCATACATGCTGTGAGGCTGCAAATTTCAGATCAGGAGATCTGCGGCCCGTCCATGCACCATGGTCCAAGTGCAGACCAATATTCACCAGAAGTGGAGCTTTTCCAAGAGAGGGCAGAGGAACTGTGGAAGGTTTGAGGGGTGGAGCTAGGGTGGAGGTGGAACTGGGGGTGAAGCCTGGGTGGAGTTTCAAGGGGGCCCCAAAATTTTGACAGTATGGGGCCCTGAAATTCCTAGTGGCAGCCCTGGCAGTACTAAAGGCGTCATTTATAAGGCCACATGCTCGTGTGGGCTAGAATATGTCGGTAAAACCATCAGGGAATATAAAAGGAGGGTCGGTGAGCACGTGGGGGATGTCGAGCACAGCAGAGACAAGGCCATCTCTCACCACATTAATAATCAACATAATGGGCATATAGGGAATCTGAAGTTTATGGCCATAGAAAGAGTACCCAGACCGATAAGGGTGGGGGCAGCTGGGATCAGTTGCTCTTGCAGAAGGAAGCGAAGTGGATTTTTTATCTCCACACTACAGTGCCTGAAGGGTTAAATGATCAAATCAATTATGGATGTACACTCACCGGCCACTTTATTAGGTACACCTGTCCAACTTCTTGTTAACACTTAATTTCTAATCAGCCAATCACATGGCGGCAACTCAGTGCATTTAGGCATGTAGACATGGTCAAGACAATCTCCTGCAGTTCAAACCGAGCATCAGTATGGGGAAGAAAGGTGATTTGAGTGCCTTTGAACGTGGCATGGTTGTTGGTGCCAGAAGGGCTGGTCTGAGTATTTCAGAAACTGCTGATCTACTGGGATTTTCACGCACAACCATCTCTAGGGTTTACAGAGAATGGTCCGAAAAAGAAAAAAAATCCAGTGAGCGGCAGTTCTGTGGGCGGAAATGCCTTGTTGATGCCAGAGGTCAGAGGAGAATGGGCAGACTGGTTCGAGCTGATAGAAAGGCAACAGTGACTCAAATCGCCACCCGTTACAACCAAGGTAGGCCTAAGAGCATCTCTGAACGCACAGTGCGTCGAACTTTGAGGCAGATGGGCTACAGCAGCAAAAGACCACACCGGGTACCACTCCTTTCAGCTAAGAACAGGAAACGGAGGCTACAATTTGTACAAGCTCATCGAAATTGGACAGTAGAAGATTGGAAAAACGTTGCTTGGTCTGATGAGTCTCGATTTCTGCTGCGACATTCGGATGGTAGGGTCAGAATTTGGCGTAAACAACATGAAAGCATGGATCCATCCTGCCTTGTATGGAGCATCTTTGGGATGTGCAGCCGACAAATCTGCGGCAACTGTGTGATGCCATCATGTCAATATGGACCAAAATCTCTGAGGAATGCTTCCAGCACCTTGTTGAATCTATGCCACGAAGAATTGAGGCAGTTCTGAAGGCAAAAGGGGGTCCAACCCGTTACTAGCATGGTGTACCTAATAAAGTGGCCGGTGAGTGTATATGAAGCCTCTTTTCTTTGTTTACTGCAGATGTGTTTCTATGGACAGGATATATCTATCTTGCTTAAGTCCGGTGTCTTAGTGCCATCTCATATAGGATTTGCATATATCAGATTATGAGTATGCTGATTTAGTTAATAGAAATATGTGTTATGATAATAAATCATGTGTATACATATATACTGTTAGCAGCCATTGTTGAATGATATATGCAGACTACTGATCTGTGAATACAGTAGGTGCTGCATTCATTCATTACAATGGTAAGGCAGAGGTTAATATTGTTCCCCCTTAATTGTCACACTTCTTTGTAAGCATTCAATGCATTAACATACCCTGTGTTGCTAGGTCCCTATTTTTTTTCCCCCTTTGTTTACCTGTGAGCAGTGGAAGCACACTTTGATCACATGATCGGGAGAAGCAGGGACTGCACATAGTAGGGGTTGAGCCATGGTGATGTCACAGGTGGGCATGCCCTCCCAGAATATGGGAGGCACTAAGCTATTGCAGCATCACATTCTGCTATCCCGGCATGCAGCATTGTAGCCGGAAGCTCTCACAGCCATTGCTGCACTGCGGGGTAAATGTGATGATCTTGCGGTTCAGCAAACCGGAAGTCAACACGGCATGTGTTCCAAAAACCGGGACTGCAATGGTGAGTGAAACTCAGTGCTTTATACACTGGCCTTACTTAAGGATTTATTGTATACTAGATGGTGGCCCAATTCTAACGCATCGGGTATTCTAGAATATGTATGTAGTTTAATTATGAAGTCTTCAGAATAATGCAATTTATACACAGGATTCAGCTGGCCGTGACCAATTAGCGAAGCGTGGTTCAAATTCCACGCCAATTCGCGGGCGGACTGCGCCTGTCGCTGATTGGTCACTCCCGGCCGCGAAGAATCAGTGAAGCCAGGGCCGGCTCCAGGTTTTTGAGGGCCCCGGGCGAAAGAGTCTCAGTGGCCCCCCTCTTTAACACATACCATGATTCATGATGTACAGATACAGCAGAGAAATATAGCACAGCCAAGTAGCGTATAACACAGCCGACGTAGTATATAGCACAGCCACATATTATATAACACAGCCACGTAGTATATAGCACAGCCCACATAGTAAATAGCACAGACACGTAGTATATTACCCAGCCACGTAGGATATTGCCCAGCCACGTAGTATATTGTCTAGTCACGTAGTATATTGCCCAGCCAGGTAGTATATAGCACAGAAACGCAGTATATAGCACAGACACGCAGTACATAGCACAGACATGCAGTACATAGCACAGACACGCAGTACATAGCACAGACACGCAGTAGATAGCACAGACACGCAGTACATAGCACAGACACGCAGTATATTGCCCAGCCACGTAGTATATTGCCCAGCCACGTAGTATATTGCCCAGCCACGTAGTATATTGCCCAGCCACGTAGTATATTGCCCAGCCACGTAGTATATTGCCCAGCCACGTAGTATATTGCCCAGCCACGCAGTATATTGCCCAGCCACGTAGTATATTGCCCAGCCACGTATTATATTGCCCAGCCACATAGTATATTGCACAGCCACGTAGTATATTGCACAGCCACGTAGTATATTGCACAGCCACGTAGTATATTGCACAGCCACGTAGTATATTGCACAGCCACGTAGTATATTGCACAGCCACGTAGTATATAGCACAGAGACGTAGTATAACACTGCCCATGTAGTATATAACAGGCCACGTAGTATAGAGCACAGTAATGTATATTGCCCAGCCACGTAATATATACCACAGCCACGTAGTATATAGCACAGCCCACATAGTATATAGCACAGAGATGTAGTATATAACACAGCACACATAGTATATAACAATGTGGGCACCATATCCCTGTTAAAAAAATTATTTAAAAAATAGTTATATACTCACCCTCCATCGGCCCCCCGGATGCAGGCGAGGTGTTTACCGATGCTCCTCGTGACTCTCCGGTCCCAAGAGAGCATTGCGGTCTCGCGAGATGATGACGTGCTGTCTTGCGAGACCGCTACATCATCATCTCGCGAGACCGCAATGCATGGACTGGTCACCGGAGCGTCGCGAGGAGAGGGAAAGGCCTGGGCTGGATCCGGGGGGGCCGACAGAAGGTGAGTATATAATGATTTTTCATTTTTTTATTATTTTTAACATTAGATCTTTTTACTATTGATGCTGCATAGGCAGCATCAATAGTAAAAAGTTGGTCACACAGTGTTAATAGCAGCGTTAACAGAGTGCGTTACACCGCTGCATAACGCGGTCCGTTAACGCTGCCATTAACCCTGTGTGAGCGCTGACTGGAGGGGAGTATGGAGCGGTCATTTTGTCGCCGGACTGTGCCCGTCGCTGATTGGTTGCGGCAAAACGGCCACGACCAATCAGCGACTTGGGATTTCCATGACAAACAGACAGAAAGACAGACAAACAAACGGAAGGGACCCTTAGACAATTATATAGTAGATCACGTTGTCTCTAATTGATCTCCCTGACAGGAAGTTCTGGTTTTTTTATAGATGTTAATCTATTTAAGACCAGCCCTGCTTGTCGCTCTCTCTTGCAGAACAGCATAGAAATATAGCTTGTACATGTCTTGTAGCACAGCACTATAGCACTTCTATCCATACCACAGGCTAGTCCCCTGATGAATTGGCCTGGAGGAAACGCATCAGGACATGGTTTGAGGGAAAGTGCAGGGCATGTTTAATTCAGGGGTAGTTGTGGACTGCCTTTGTAAGGGTGGGAGCTTGGGGAAAAGACTACTGCTAGCCCCATAGGGATCGGCAGGGTATTGTCTGTCCCTTCTATTTGGCCTGAAGCTGATGATCCAGAACCTATTTCGTCTCCCCCCATTAATCTACCGGATTTGGTGAGACTGTTCCTTTTTATATACATTTTGATTTAACAGTCTTTATTGCTGCAGTGTCCGTATATTCTAGGTTTTTGCTGGTATATGGACTGTATTTGCATCATTAACTGTGTTTTTGCTATATTGGTAATCTTTAAATGCAGCTAGGTGAACAGTGTTGGATTTTTGGTATCCAGCTTCTGGTATATTGTGTAGAATTTTGCACTTTCCACACTGTTTGCCCATGCTAGATAGATTTATTTTTCTAGATATTACATTGGAAATCAAATTTTTATCCTTAGTAAGCTGTGTAATCTGTTTTGATGTTACTTTACCTTTCATCAACAGCAATTCAGCTAATATCACAAAGAGTGGCACACATTTATTTTATTTTTTTTTTAAATATATTAAAAGTTAAATTTGAATTCTCACATTCTGCTATGCATTGAAATTTTTTGTGGGATCCAGTATTAGATCACTTTTGTGGTCAATTTTTCCTTATAGCTATATTGTCCTAAACACAGTGCCCAGGGATCTGTGCGCTATGCGAAGACCATGGTCTGCATCAGGAGGAGGAAGTGTGGTGAGTGAGCCAGCAACCCTGCCGGGGGAGGAGGAAAGAGTGGAGGGATGCCAGAGCTACACAGAGGCAATGTTCTTTGAGACAGACTGTACACCTTGAGAAAACCCAAACTGAAGGGAACATTGGTGGCTGGAAAATGAAAAAACTTGCTAAAAATTACAATAGAACAGAAAAAAAACAAAACGTAGAAGAAAATTTTTTTTTTCTTTTCCAAATTTGAACATTCACACATAAAAGAAATCCAATCAAAACTTGGAAGTTTATAGCTCCACTTGATGGGTGTAAACAGAAGCCTAAATAACAGAATGATGATTGTAGTTAGCGATAGTTTCATGTAAGCAAGTTAACACAAAAAATAGGATTTACAAAGCATTCATTTTATATGTCCTGCAAAAACGCTGGTTTCCAATTGTTTATAGGAAAACACGCTTGTAACATTTTCATTGTAACGCCAAGAAGGAAAAACTGTGGAATTATGGAAATCAATAGACATGTTAATGATAGGTAAATGTTAAAGGAAAAAAAAAAAAAAAAAGAGAAAAAAGGGGGAACAAAAATTTCTAAATATCTCAGTCTATTCAGTGTGGCACGTGACTAGAAATTGCAGAAATACATGTATGTACTCTGCCTTGCCATGCTATAAATGAGGTTATTAATGGTTGTCTGAGGAATGTTCTGGCATGCTGAAATCAAGGTTTGCTATGGGCAACTCTATTTGCAATTGACGACAAATGGCGACCCAAATGTACAGATGGGAGACAAGTCCAGAGACGCTGGAGGCCATGTTACCACCCTTAAGCCATGCAAGCTGCTCACAGTAACGCAAGCAACAAGGGGCTTAACATTGTTGTATTGATAAATGGATCGCGTGAAACTTTGGAGAAATGGTTGTACTACTTGTTCCACAACTGACCTATTCTGTATGGCAAGTGAAATTAGATCTCACATACCAAGCTTAAGTTATTAAGCAGAGTCTATGCAAACCATCAGAAGGCAATTACAGGAGTTCTATTGATCACGCGCCACAGCTCTCAGGTTATTGGAGTGCAGTGATGGGGTGGGCTATTGTCTTGGATGCAATAGGGATAACGAAGAAAGGAGGGCACCACCAAGTGAAAAAAATGAGAAACAGGAAAGGGATCACCTAAAACATGCTAGCACACAGTGTATATAAGTAAGTAGAAAAAAAAAAAAAAAAAATGATTTTATTTATAACACATGCAAAAAAACAGACAATTAAAAAAAAAAAAAAAACACAAAATGTTTAAATAACAAGTTATGCCCACAATATGGCACTAAGAATCCTATATGTCGCTCTTAATGAATGATTAGTGCGGGGCCCTCAATGTAAAACAAAGCCAAAACATAGAAGCGAAAGGGCTCAGGTAAAGTACAAATCAAAGTATAACCAGCTAGAGATAAAGCAGACTTAACTATCTAGGCAACCTGTCCTACAGTTGGTCAATGTTCACAGCACCATGCTTGCAGTTTAGTACAGTGTAGTGGAACACATGTCAAACATGAAACACATATTAATGCAAACAGAAGATGTGTTTTTAAGCATGCTAGTGAAATAAATATGAGGTGCATAAGTGCCTGCAGCATGGAAAGTTGGGAATGCTGAATCAGATCACAGAAAAGACACTAAAGGATGCATGGCAAAACATGCAGAAATTGATTTCCGATCCTTTTATTTGGATGCAAAACAAACCTGCTGATAATAAATTGGAAATAAAAGGAAGGTAGGGCCATGTGAGAGAGTAGAAGTTAAGGAGGAGAAGCAGACCCTTGTCTTGGATACAATGATAGCCAGAGATTTATCTGGAGATCACGTGGGCACATGAAGACGCTTCCCATGAATGAACGTCAGTGTTCCTACTCTCATGATTGTGTGGTGGGACATAATGTATTGAAGCTGAACCACTAGCCTTCTTGATGATTTGAGTGCCCGAATGCATTCATTGTGGCAGTACATTACAATTAATACCCTCACTGATACAATGCATAGAGTTCCGTGCATAATTCGCATACTAGAAACTGCATAAATAGAAAGGTTTTGGATTTTTTTCTTCATTTTTTTTTTTTAATCATTAACATGTCTATCGATCCTTTTTTCAGAAATCTCCAACTTTTGGTCCTTAGGTTGCGATTACAATGTTAAATGTACTGTATTTTTAGCTGGATCTTTATTGTTAGGAATAAAAAAAAAAAAGTCAGAATTTCAAGTTCTAATCAACCCATACCTAAGTAACCATGACTTTTTGCATGGAGGTAAGATTTCAGCTGGAAAACATTGGTTTCATTACATTAACTTTGTTCTGGTAACAGGTTTCTTTGAATTTAGTGTTGTCAAAGAGAAAGTACTAACATCTCAACAAATGGAACCCACCAAACAAGCGGACATCCTGGCATTTCGTCCAATGTGCCAGCACCTTTCTTTCAAATACTGACTCATCGGAAACCCCCACAATCCTTCTGTCGGATCTGTAGAAAGAAAAAGAATAAAAAATGGACAAAAAAGCATTAAGAGTGTGGGCACACAGAATGACAAACAGAAGTCATCCGAGTTTGTTGGCTCTATGAAAGATCTCACGAGAAAGTCATAGAAAGGTCTTTTCAGGATTAAGTGCTGAAGACTTTCCAAGTCTGTGTCGCATACACTTTACATTTTCTGTATTCCAATCCTTTGCTAACAATCTATCTAGGGTAAGCAATGTAATGAGATATATGGAATAACAGCAATTTAATCTCTTTGGCAGCCTTCTTTCTGTCCACATTGCAGAAAGTGAAAAGAAGACATGAAATCATTCATACTGCAATTTGCACTGCTTTCTCCAGGATAACTTTGGCACATACTTATTAAGTGATTTGTGCTTTTAATGTTTACTTATACGTCATATTCAAGTTCAATGTTTTGTTCTATTTCAGCCTGAAACAGCTGCAAGGCTCTCGGTTGTTTCTTTTAAATGTTTAGCCGTGTTTTACATCCAAAAGCATAATTCGATTTGGCTTTGCATCCATTAGTTGCCTTAGCAGACAACAAAGCTTAATGTGACCATAGGGTTTAATAAGAGATCTGATGCTAAGGAGTCACTCAAGCAGAACAAAGTACATTAAAAGGTTCCTTAAAATCTGTTCTTCAAAATAAAGTGAAGAAAGCCCATTCACAAGCTTTCCACTTCAAATATACTTTAGATCTCACAATTCGCAAATTGATGGTAGGATAAAATAAAAACGTGGGATGAGATTTTAAATGTTTCACTGGTGAACACTGTAAACTGCAAATTAAGGGCAAATAACAAAACTATCTTAAAAAAAAGCAAGCAAAAAAAAAACAAAAACGGAAAATAGAGCTTTCCAAAGACATTAAAATGTGCAAAATAAGAGAAACAATACAAACATAAAAAGGGAAGATAAAATGGCTGAAGACCAAGTTGGAACACAGCTGAAGACAAAGGGTCCAACATCTGCAGCAAATATTTAGAAGCAGTAATTTATACCATCTTGTATTTATTCGGATCATGTTTTGTACGCGTTATCCTGCATGTGGCTTAGGCTCTGCTCACATCCCTTTCAGGCCATAAGGTTGAGAAAACAACAATAGATCCGTATATCGATATAACATCATATATTCACTAAATTTGTGTTTAAAATAGCAAAAAAAGGAAGAACAAAAAAGCCATGATGAATCTTTTTATTTCTGCAATTGTTTTAGAAAATTAATAATAATAATAATAATAATCTTTATTTATATAGCGCCAACATATTCTGCAGCGCTTTACAGTTTAACAGTTTCAAACAACAGTCATAAGTAACAATGTTAACAATACAGCAATAAAGCAAAATAAGACGACCCTGCTCGTGAGAGCTTACAATCTACAAATTAAGCCAATAGGCAGATAAATTATACAGAAGATCATTGACTGCAAATGACAGTAATTGGCAGTGTAGTTGACATTCATGGTGCAATACTACTGTGATTAGAAGTATTGCGGCAGGGTGCATGTTGAGAACATAAGCCTTGGATGCCTGACGAAAATTACTATTATTTTTGACATGTATAAAGAAGGGGAAAGACCTGAAGTGTCATCTTTTATGGTTGGTCTTATAGGTTTTGTTAATTAAAACACAAAAACAGCAAAAAAAAAAAACTTCACCGATCAGTGCTGTGCTTCTCCACTAGAAGCGCTGTGTCCCCCCTGGTGATCTTATGACGTTGCTTATGTCACACATGATGGATCCGAGAAGGCAGAGACCTATTAGCTGCCATTGATAGGCTCATGGGACAAACAATGTAATGGGATTGCCAGGTAACATTGTTCAGAGCAGAGCTAGCCCGAAATCAAGTATTGTTTTTATTTTTATTAAGCACACCATGGGGCAATGAAAAAGGGGATGTCTAGCAGTGGGTGGCCCCTTTAAGATGAGAATTCTCAGCCGTGGTGCCAAGAAGGACCTGTGGCAGAGAACATGTCTGGCATAGTAGATGAGGTTGCAAGCTCTGTGAAACGTATTATTTTCTTTTATTTGAACATCTAATACTTGGTCAGGGAACATCAGGTCAGATAGCAGGGGTTTTGTACAGAAAACAAATATTTTTTTTAGAAAATAACATCAAGTCATTTCCTTTTAGCTGCCTACTGAAAGGGTTTAGAGGTGGAGCAGTAAAGTCTTAAAAAATTAGAAAGATGAAAGACGATGGCCATGTGCCTTTAAAAGTTCAACATATGACAGTTCTGTCAAAATTGTGGCTATTAACATCGAGGGGGGCTAGTTAGGGGAAGTAGTATCCACTGGACTGGGTAAGGCAGAAAATTTACTGGTTGCGGGGAGCACAGTGGGAAGAGTTTTAATGTGTGTTCACCCAAATGTGGTTGTTAGTCAGTAACATTAGGAGTAAATGGGGAGTGCTGAGGTGAAGTTTATCGTGTTGGCCTTAAAAAGCCAAGATGAGTTGAAGACACTACTGTATGAAATGAGGTTAGGGGAATTGGCTTGTTGGAAGGGAAGGACTCTCATCCTGTAATATTTGTAGAGGGATAAAGCTGAGGACATGGGAGAGATACCTCGTGGTTCATGCAGACTGACTCTTCCCAGTCAGTGATATGGAGAAACATGGGCATACATCTGTAAATTGAGTTTGTCAAGAAATCTGGTATCCAAGAGTGTTGTAATCTCCTAGAAATTGTCAGGGATTTGTCCACTTGAGTAAGTGAAGTTGGTATTTGTGAATTAAAGTGGCTCTGTATAAAGACCCCAATATACATGAGATACCTGTTGGCCAGACAGTTATCCCTCTCAACTGCTTCATACAGAGGAACAATCTGCTGGCTTCTGCCGATACTGAGCAAAGCCTTGCTGTGGAGGCCACATTCCTAGTACTTAATTTTAGAACAATATATAGCTGTCCATACACAGTCTGACCATCTGCAAAGCCCCCCCAAAATGGGAGAAAGCACACTGTTTGAATCTTTAAAATCTATCAAACAACATGTTTGCAGGACCACAGACTAGCGTGCTTACAGCCACCCACAAGTAACTAATATACACAATCAGATTAGAGTAGCTATAGGAACTACAAATTATATTACATTTAGGTCAAAGTTTTCATAAATGTAACTGTAAAATATTAAATATTATAAATAAATATAACCTTTAACAATGATTCACAAGTCTGTGCTTGGATTTCCCTTCGGTCTCCAACTGGAAATGCTACAAATGTTACACAAGATGAATCAATATGCTAGAAAGTATAATATTTGCTTTTATTCTGTGGGAACATAAGGTTGCAATTTAAGCCACTGTGGGATAGTGTGTTTTATACAAAATATAACAACAATTTATAAATTATTACACCTATCTCCTGAAATCTAAACAATTTTTCACGGAGATTTAAACCAGATGTAAAAGTAAAATACTTTCTAAACACTTAGGTCTCTAGCTAATATTAAAAGTGTGTAAGGGGTCAGAACGAGCAGCTTACACTTACAGGTTTTCAATATGTATATCTTGTTGGCCCACCATTAGGTATGTGCAATCTCATGTGATGCACCTGCTGCACGGTTTAATAAGCTCGGTTTTTAGAAGAGTGAAGAATGGGAAAGGAAAGACAAGCAAGTTCTGCTAACAATTATACTTGAAATACCTAGACACTGCTGGAACAATCACAACTATTTACAAGTGTCGTTAATTTTCGGCCAGTTCTAGATTTAGTAGACTGGAGAGTCAAGGATTACATTGTATTTAATGGCCAGCATGAGTCAAGGCTCAATAGAGTTATCACAAGATAATACCTAACACATATGGAGTGAAAGATACAGGAGGACTCCAATTTGTTCTGCAATTTTTGAAATCTCCTTGTTGTAAATGCATGCGTAAAAATTTATCAATAATAATAATCTTTATTTTTATATAGCGCTAACATATTCCGCAGCGCTTTACAGGTTGCACACATTATCATCGCTATCCCCGTTAGGGCTCACAATCTAAATTCCCTATCAGTATGTCTTTGGAATGTGGGAGGAAACCGGAGAACCCGGAGCAAACCCATGCAAACACGGAGAGAAAGAACATACAAACTCTTTGCAGATGTTGTCCTTGGTGGGATTTGAACCCAGGACTCCAGCGCTGCAAGGCTGCAGTGCAAACCACTGCGCCACCGTGCTGCCCATACATCAATGTTTTATATTTGAGACCACACTTATCACTTAAGCCAAAGAGGAGAAATAAGAAGATTACAAAGCTTCCAATTTTCACATGTAGTATTAATTTATGAAAAAAATTTAAAAAATGGATACTGTAAAGTCTCAATCCGGCGTTTTTTTTTTTCTGTTTTACCACCAGATAGTTATCAGTAACGTATGGTACATATGCCGTAAGTAGTAAAATATTTACTGGTTGCAGTCTTCTACTGTTTCTAGCGTCACTATGGTCACTCGGGACTGCAGCGCTTACTGGTCAGAAATCGCTGTGCAACGACTCTGATGCCGGGTATCCCGGGTGTCCTGTATCCCTGTTACTAACGCTATGGGTGCTCTAGCTTTCCATGTCCCTGGATTACTTCTAATGAAGACACCAGTGTCACGTACCTTCCTGAGATCCTGCATTTGCCATTAGTCTGTTTCCATCCCCCCAATCAAGAGGGGAGTAGTAGTGTATGGCTATAAACAAATCAGACTAACCAGGTAATACAAACAGAGATAAAGGAAAATACCAATCATACAAAAATGCACACACTAACAACAGAGGGAGAGGGAGTGAAGGATGGGAAAAACCAAAGTAAAAGAGGATTTGCAGACAACAAAACCTAGCAACAGTCTTCGATAAATCTATAAAACACCTTCTCAAACAACACACCACCAACTCCTGAACCATGCAGCAATGAAGCTAACTTTGGAATTTCCTGCCAGAGTCCAATTTAAATAAGAGAGAGAAATGGCTATCAGTGAACAGCTGAGAGCCTTAAAGCAGGCAAGTTTCCAGGAGCTCTTAACTGAGTAAATTAACCCCTGCAGTGCTAAAAGAAACCTGCACCATTTAATATGAAGGTGAAGGGCTTCTAGTCAGTGCAGGAGTAGGAGAAATCAGACGGTGCGGTCTTCCGGCTTCTCTCTTTTGCGGCAACCCCGTGACGCCCTGCCAACCCTTAATTTAAAGTCTATAAGAGCTTTGTTCCACTAGGGTGAGATGGAAAGTGACAAGATGATAACTGAAGTGGCGCTGTAAACAGTAGCAGACGGCATCCGGTAAGTATATTACTACTACAAACACGGAACATACATTACTGTTACATAACGGATGATGAAACTTAAACAAAAAATCCCCAGTGGTAAATTGCAAATAAATTAGCATAACTGTCCGACATTTCAGAAATGCACTATATTACGCTAAAGATTAGGTGCATAACAGTCCTATTTGGCACATAAATGATAAATGTGGGTCATAGTCTTTTGAAAATAGCATATTCACATTGCACTGCCAAAAAAGCAGCAAAATCTTGCAAACAGAAAAAAATGGGATTTGGGAAAACTAGTGCACACTGAAAGGACAAGAAAAGTGGTCATACATGCGCACCTCTCTTCATTTACGTCTATGTGAGCATATCAGCAATTTTAGGAAGAGATTTCATAGAAATACACTGCCAGCCCTTAGTTCCTTACATTACGGAACAGAGCCCTCCGTTATTGAGATAAACTGACACACAGCATATAAAAGGGCATTAGATGCAATGTACATCATAGTGGTGTTGACAGTCGGGCATAATTTGATCATTTTTTTATGTGTCAAAAAGAGGGTAAAAATATGTTTTATTCAGGCTCCCACAGTGATGATCAATTCCCATATTGTCAGCAGGTGGAATATGCAAATTGCCTCTTCAGTGAGGAAGTGGACTTGAAGTCTAGCGCCACCTATTGGAAGTAGCAATCCCAAAAGTCAGTATCAATCCTATAACAAACCTTGCCATGCGACTAAGAATAAAAGCCAAACAGGAATTTCAATTTACAGTGTTTCAGGGTAGTGCCTCTCGAGAGTGCAAAGTATGAGCTCTGATTTCACTGTATGAGAAGCTTCTTAGTTGGATCTAAGGGGAAACGTTTCTCTTTGTGTAGAGAAACACGTCTAGCCTGGAATGCCAATTTGTAGAGACTTCTAAGCCTTACAATGCTCCTCTGGGAAATTAAATATGCAAATTGTGCCAGTAGGTTGAAAAATTTAAAAGTGATGAACACGGCATGAATCCAAGTAACTAAAAATTATAACTGACTAGAATGATGGCAATTATATGGGTACATTTTTGAACAATTATGTAGACACATAACACAACCAAACAGGACAAGATGCTTTGTCACTAGATCAGCTGTAGGTAAAGTAGTAATACCATGCACTAGCAGAGCAACATGATGCAGAAGAACGTCGACTAAAAGTACACTGCTTACTCTGGTTATCTCTAGTGCCTCCAAAGCAAATTCTGGAAATCAGTAGATTGTGGGCTGTATGACAGGGCAATAAAATATATTTATACAAGAGCTAGCAGTACAGACCTAGCTACTCCCTGTGCTGGCTATCCTTAGGTGTCTCAGCAGGAGGGTTAAGATGTATAAATCAAAAAGTCAAGAAAAGACTGTATAGTAATCTGCTGGGAAGTATTAAGAGGGAATTATACTTTATAACGTCACCCTTGGAGATATAACAAAAACATCTGCAGAGATAAAAACTCTCCTACCGATCACTTCTGCCCTTTAATGAAAACTGCCAGCAGAAATTGAAAAACTATGAACTCATTTTATGTTCCCTTGTTCAGCTCTAGAACTAGCGTCCATATTCCAAGATAAATCCTGGACAAAAAAAAAGTTGTCAATAAATACTATCAGCACTTTTCCAAAATGGGGTGGGACAGACTGTTGGTCTCACCTCGCTTTAACCATTTATGTTGCTAAGCAAAGGGCTAAATAGCAGTGATCATGGTAAAAGGAAAAAAAAAAAAGTGAAAAAAATAGAAAAATGAAAAATGGAATAAAAAAAAAAAACATTAAAAATAAATAAATGAAAGAAAATTAATGAAAGAAAATATTTAAGACTGTAAAAAATGCTGACAATGAAGAAAATGAAAAATTCAATAAAAAGGAAAACAAAAACCAAGTAAAAATGAGAAAAATATAAAAAAATGAAAAATAAGATAGAAAAATTAAATTAAAGAAATGAAAACAAATGAAAAAAAATAGAATAATTATAATTATAAAAAGAGAATGTAAATTGAATCTTCTTTAGACAAATAAAAAAAAGAAAAAAAATGTGGAACTATCAATGAGGACTGGTATCTGAGTGAAACGGTCAATCATGTTTACTGCTCAATTTTAAAAAACAATTGTCTCCTAACTATTTACTTCCATAACCTAAGCGATTTTCTAATATACTTGCTTTAAAAATTCCCTACAGTTCCATAACTACACGGTCTAACAGCTATTGTATTTTTTTCTATTTCCTTTCTGATGACTATTCATGAGTGTCACCAATGCATGCTGGGGGCAGAGGCTGCGGTCCCTGTCACGGTCCCTGCACCCCGTCATCAGTGACGCTCGTTTCAGGGGCTGGTCCCTGCTCGGTCCTTGAGTGTATGCCTTGTGCAATGTCTCCCCCAGTACTCTGTGTGAGTCTGGTCTGTTGTCTGGTTACATGAACAGTAATAACCAGCCAGCAGAGCGACTGCACAAGGGAGACACTCAGGGACAGAGCAGGGACCAGCCCCTGAAACAAGCCTCACTGATGATGCTTCGTTTCAGATTGGGGGCTGTGACTATGACTGCAGCCTTTGCCCCCTGATGACACTTCGTTTCAGGGAGAGGGCAGGGGTTGTGACCATGACCGCAACCTCTGTCCCTTGATGATGCTTTGTTTTAGTATCCCAGCATGCACTGGTGATGCTCAAACGAATCATCAGACAGGAAATAGAAAAAAATACAATAACTATTAGACAGTGTAGTTAGGGAACGCTAGGGAATTTAAAAAGCAAGTATGTTAGAAAATAGCTTAGATTATGGGACGAAATAGATAGAAAGTTAAGAAAATGATTTGCCTTCGGACCACCCCTTTAAGTGAACCTATCAGATGATTTGTTTTTGGTTTTTTTTTATCATAGCCAGAATTATCTTCCTAAGAATCACATGCTGCTGTAAATTTTCTGTGTGACTGGACCAAATGGCCTAGTCTTTACTTTGTACAATCACCAATGACTCCTAGGCACTCATGACATTTTTGCCGCTTCACCACTTCTTCTTCCTTAGACCACCTTTGGAAATAGCAACTGCATAGTGGAAATACCCCACAAAGCTGGTTTCAGAAATGCTCCAACCCAGTCATCACAATGTGGCCACTGTTAGAGCTGCATACTCTTGGCCATTATTCTGCTTCCATTACATGAACTGAATGTTGACCTGCTGCCCATTTTACCCCACACCTTGTTGCGTGCTATCGTCAAGAGATGATCAATGCAATTCACTTTACCTTTCAGTTTTCAGGTTATGGCCAATTAGTGAATATATTATATAAATATACTATTAGGTTAAACCAATTATAGAAAATTTTTATAGATTTGTAAACCTAATACAAAAGGAGGTCAAAGACATTTTTCTGTAGGATACATAAAATATTAGTTTTTCAAATGCGATTATAGAAACGGCAAGCCAATGTAGCACATGATATAACAGCGATGTTTCCAAATGCTTCACATTAAACAATTTGGTTTGCTATTACATTCCATCTGATAAACTGCCAAATTCTTTGAAGGCAAATCATAGATTCACACAATTGTGTAATGCACTGCTATTTATGAGGTTACCATATGTGAAATGAGGACTCATGCCCTAAATGCAGAAGAATTGGAAGTGTGAAAGTATACAACTGCTTTCAACACTGAAAAAGCTATAATGAGGTGCAAATTAAGAGGGAACGGTGAAAAAAATCCAACAATTTCTTTCTACCCAGTTATGGGTAAGGATAGTGTTGTGCAAAGGACAAGGAAGAGCCAAGATTATAGAAAACACACAAGTGACTGAGGATCAGACACAGCTGTCAATGTGAGGTCATTGTAGAATGCTTGGCCAAGCGCACAAAAAGAATTCTACTAATCACATTCATATTGGCAGAAATGACTATATAGTTAAGAAACTTAAGCACAGAGCAGAAGAGGTATCAGAGTGATAAAGAAAATTATCAATACAGCTCTAATCTATAATTTGCCTATATGTTATATTACTTGTTATATGGCAGCTATATACTAGCTTTATAAAATCAGGTTTTAATTAATTTTAGCTAAAAAAAACCAAAAAAACTTAGGCCTGCAGACCTCCACAGAGTGTGCTGTAAGATGCCTCTTCTAGAAAAGATGCTTTGGCAGAATCCACACAACTTGACATCTGAGACCAAATGATTCTTGAAAACTAATGATTATTTATTTATACACTCTCTGAATCCCTTCTCCCTCTTACAGACATAAGTTCCCTACACAATGTGGATGCCGCTGCCGCTTTATATAACACAATAGCTGCAGCTCTTGAATCGGTTGCCCGTCTCACACATACCAAAGCTTGCAAAATCAACAGACAACCCTGACACACCAGCTTGACCAAACAACTGAGACAGGCTTCCAGGGCTGTTGAGCGGAGATGGAAAAGATCCCACTCCAACCAGCACTTCATTGAATTCAAACAGTCCCTCACTACTTTCAAGGCTACACTCGCCACAGCTAAAAAAAACCTACTTCCATCTCTCATATCCTCCGTCTCACAACCGTAAACAGCTATTTAAACACCTTCAATTCTCTCCTCCATCCCCCAGCACCTCCTCCCTCTTCATTTACCTCAGCTAATGACTTTGCCTCATTCTTCAAATGATAATATTAGAGAAAGCTTTGGCCTACAACCCCCACAAACCCTCTTCCTAACTTCTCAGCCCTTCTCCTCCAAAACCAGCTTCTCCACCATTACAGAAGACCAACTTTCCTCCCTACTCTCCAGATCACATCTCACCACCTGTGCAATTGACCCAATCCCATCCCATTTCATCACAAACCTCACCAGAGTCTTCATCCCAACCCTAACCCATCTCTTCAACCTATCACTAACAACTGGTGTTTTCCCGTGATGCTTCAAACATGCCTCAATCACACCCATCCTCAAAAAGCCCTCGCTTGACCCATCCTCTGCATCTAGCTATCGCCCCATATCACTTCTCCCCTATGCCTCAAAACTACTGGAAGAACATATCCATTTCGAACTGTCCTCCCACCTTTCTTCCTGCTCCCTCTTCGACCACTTACAATCTGGATTCCGACCGCATCACTCCACTGAAACTGCCCTAACTAAAGTCACCAATGACCTATTGACTGCCAAAGCCAAGCGACACTACTCTGCCCTCCTCCTCCTAGACCTTTTCTCTGCCTTTGACACAGTGGACCACTCCCTATTAATACAGACCCTCTCATATCTTGGCATCACAGACTTGGCCTTATCTTGGATCGCGTCTTACCTAACAGACGGGACATTTAGTGTCTCCCACTCACACACCACCTCCTCACCTTGCCCCCTACCTGTCAGTGTCCCGCAAGGTTCAGTCCTAGGGCCCCTGCTCTTCTCATCTACACCTTCAGCCTGGGACAGCTCATAGAATCTCACGGCTTGCAGTATCACCTCCATGCGGATGACACAGATCTACCTATCTGGACCAGATATCAACTCCATACTAACCAAAATTCCACAATCCACTTTCCAGGAAACTGTTCATGTAGGAATGCTCGGGCCAGACACCCAAGATGGTGCACCACCACATTATGGGTGTCAGGTCTGAGCATTCCTACATGGACAGTTTCCTGGAAAGTGGTTTGGTCGTCGTGGGCCAGTTGAATGGCCACCAAGGTCAATCTGACCCCCTTAGACTTTTATCTTTGGGGTCATCTGAAGGCAATTGTCTATGCTGTGAAGATACGAGATGTGCAGCATCTGAAACAACGGATACTGGAAGCCTGTGCTAGCATTTCTTCTGCGGTGTTGCCATCAGTGTGTCAAGAGTGGGAGAAGAGGGTTGCATTGACAATGCAACACAATGGGCAGCACTTTGAACACATTTTATAAGTGGTCATAAACTTGTAAATAACTCATGACAGAATAAAGATACGTGAAACCAAGCACACCATTGATTTTCTTGTGAAATTCTCAGTAAGTTTCATGTGTCACATGACTCTCTTCCCATTGAAAAAAATAAAGTTTGATCCCAAATTGCCGACTTCAAAATGGCCACCATGGTCTACCAACCATCTTGAAAAGATGTTCCCCTCCCATATACTAGTGTGCCACAAACAGGAAGTTGATTCACCAACCATTCCCATGTTATTTAGGTGTATCCATATAAATGGCCTACCCTGTACTTGTTTTTTATGTATACCCCTGTTCACATGTAAAGCACCATGGAATAAATGGCGCTATAATAATAAATAATATTTTATATATATGCTTAATAATTACTGATGTGCAATATTTGGGGTTTGGATATGTGCAATGGCCCTATGTCTGCGAGCCTGAATTTCCAGTTCAAGGGAGAATATACATCGTATGTTGAGGAAGCTGGGTGAAATAGAAAATCCATGAAAGCTGGGTTTGATCAGTAAACTTAGTTTACAGAGTCTTCAATAAGCTATTTTTTTCCAGGCCTGCATTTTAAAGCAATCGGATAAGCTCAGATGCCATCACTCTGCCCCAACGGGAACATTTTACAAAAACCATAATGGAGTCAATAAGAATGGCGGGCCCACTGCAACCCTTAAAAGCATCCAGCTACAAAATTAGGTCAACAGGCTTGTAACATCCTTTATGGTAGTTGTGACAAATAGAAAATCAATGAATAGCAAAAAAAAAATAAAAAAAATCAATTTTTAAGCACAAGAGGAAATCTAATACATGTACTTTATGTTAAAAAAGTTGAATGGAATAATAAAAAAAAAGTTTAACCCCTTAGTGACAGCCAATTTGGTACTTAATGACCGAGCCAATTTTTACAATTCTGACCACTGTCACTTTATGAGGTTATAACTCTGGAACGCTTTAACAGATCCCGCTGATTCTGAGACTGTTTTTTCGTGACATATTGTACTTCATGTTACTGGTAACATTTCTTCGATATTACTTGCGATTATTTATGAAAAAAACAAATATGGCGAAAATTTTTAAAATTTAGCAATTTTCAAACTTTGTATTTTTATGCCCTTAAATCAGAGAGATATGTCACAAAAAATAGTTAATAAATAACATTTCCCACATGTCTACTTTACATCAGCACAATTTTGGAAACATTTTTTTGTGTTAGGGAGTTATAAGGGTTAAAAGTTTACCAGCAATTTCTCATTTTCACAACACCATATTTTAGGGACCACATCACATTTGAAGTCATTTTGAGGGGTCTATATGATAGAAAATAACCAAGTGTGACACCATTCTAAAAACTGCACCCCTCAAGGTGCTCAAAACTACATTCAAGAAGTTTATTAACCCTTTACGAGCTTCACAGGAACTGAAACAATGTGGAAGGAAAAAATGAACATTTAACTTTTTTTTGCAAACATTTTACTTCAGAACCATTTTTTTTTTATTTTCACAAGTGTAAAAATGGAAATTAAACCATAAATTTTGTTGTGCAATTTCTCCTGAATACGCTGATACCCCACATGTGGGGCTAAACCACTGTTTGGGCGCACTGCAGAGCTTGGAAGAGAAGTGTAATAATTATAGGGGATAACTCAGGAGACTCTTTGCGTGGAAAAAGACAACTACAGGACACAGTTTTATAAGTGGTAAAGTCTATATTATCACACGGTGATTCAAACAGGTGCAGAGAGAAACTCAAATCCACACACTTGGTGTAAATATTAAACGCAGCTTAGCAGTCTATAGGAAACTTCAGAGGAAAATGCAATCAAGCAGATAGTCTATGAAGCACAATTATTCTTGAGGATACTTGACACGAATAAGTCCTTGCTTAGTCCAAACACAGATAGATATGCTTATAAGGCAGTTCAAATAATATCTTAGCTCAACCAGGGAGACCTGGGTAATAGTCTCAGGTTTTTGCAGAGCAGCAGCTTACATGTCCAGCAAATGCAGATGGAAGTAAACACGAGCAGCAGATGAAGGAGGATTACTGGAAACTGGAGTATGCAGCAGGAACTCAGAGCAGAGTAGCAGGATCACCACACAGGTTCACAGGAGCAGGTATATAGCCAGGGAGTCACCAGAGTCAGGAGCTGGATGCAAGGCAGAATACTCTAGCACAGACTGAAGGTTGGGGTGGAGTTTTATAGCAGGAAGACACAGTGCACATGAGACCGAAGACGCCATCTTGGAAAAGGGCAGTAATGCAGAAAAGGTAATAAAAAATGTTCAGAGTCCTGACAAGAAGGAGCACCATTTGACTTTTTCAATGTAGAATTGGCTGGAATTGGGATCGAACACCATGTCGCGTTTGGAGAACCCCTGATGTGCCTAAACAGTAGAAACCCCTAACAAGTGACCCCATTTTGGAAACTAGACCCCTTAAGGAACTTATCTAGATGTGTGGTGTGGTGAGCACTTTAAACCCCCAAGTGCTTCACAGAAATTTATAACGTAGAGCCGTGAAAATAAAAAAATCTTTTTTTTTCCCTCAAAAATGATTTTTTAGCCTGCAATTTTTTATTTTCTCAAGGGTAACAGGAGACATTGGACCCCAAAATCTGTTGACCAGTTTGTCCTAAGTACGCTTATGCTGATACCAGATATCCAGATATGTGGGGGGGGCACTGTTTGGGCACCCATCGGGGCTTGGAAGGGAAGGAGAGCCGCTTGGAATGCAGACTTTGATGGGATGGTATGCGGGCGTCATGTTGCATTTGCAGAGCTCCTGATGTACCTAAACAGTAGAAACCCCCCCACAAGTGACCCCATTTTGGAAACCCCCCAAAGAGCTTATCTAGATGTGTGGTGAGCATTACGCATCCCCAACTGCTTCACAGAAGTTTATAATGTAGAGCCATGAAAATAAAAAAATCATTTTTTCCACAAAAATGATCTTTTCACCCCCAAATTTTTACTTTCACAAGGGTAACAGCATAAATTGGACCCCAAAATTTATTGTGCAATTTATGCTGAGTAGGCCGATACCCCATATGTGGGGGTAAACCACTGTTTGGGCGCATGGCAGAGCTCGGAAGGGAAGGAGCACCGTTTTGGAATGCAGACTTTGATAGAATGGTCTGAGGGCGTTATGTTGCGTTTGCAGAGCCCCTGATGTATCTAAACAGTAGAAACCCCCCACAAGTGACCCCATTTTGGAAACTGGACCCCCAAAGGAACTTATCTAGATGTGTGGTGAGAACTTTGAATGCCCAAGTGCTTCACAGATGTTTATAATGCAGAGTCGTGAAAATAAAAAATATTTTTTTTTACAAAAAAGATTTTTTAGCCCCCAAGTTTTTATTTTCACAAGGGTAACAAGAGAAATTGGACCCCAAAAGTTGTTGTCCAATTTGTCCTGAGTATGCTGGTACCCAGTGTGTGGGGGGAACCACTGTTTGGGCGCACGGCAGAGCTCAGAAGGGAGGGAGCACAATTTGACTTTTTGAGCGCAAAATTGGCTGTCGTGTTTGGAGACCCCCCTGATGTGCCTAAACAGTGGAAACCCCCCAATTCTAACTCCAACCCTAACCCCAACACACCCCTAACCCTAATCCCAACCCGATCCATAATCCTAATTAGAACCCTAACGATAATCACAACCCTAACCCCAAAACAACCCTAATCTCAACACTAACCATAACCCTAATCAAAACCCTAAATCCAACACACCCCTAATCCTAATCTCAACCTTAACCTCAAACCTAACCCTAATCCCAATACACCCCTAACCCTAATCCCAACCCTAACCTTAACTTTAAAAACAAACGTAACCCTAATGCCAACCCTAATCCAAACCCTAATCCCAACTCTAACCCTAACTTTAGCCCCAAACCTAACCCTAAATTTCACCCCAACCCTAACCCTAAATTTCGCCCCAACCCTAACCCTAAATTTAGCCCCAACCCTAACCCTAAATTTAGCCCCAACCCTAAAATTTAGCCCCACCCTTAACCCTAAATTTAGCCCCAACTCCTCTAGCTGCCGGCCGGCAGATCATGGCGGGCGCACTGCGCATTCACCCGCCATTTTCTTACCAGATGAAGAAGCCGGCGAGCAGGAGGGGACGCAGGAGGACCGAGGGACACCGGTAAGTATAACAGGGTCCCCGAATCCCCCTATTTCTCTGTCCTCTGATGTGCGATCACATCAGAGAACAGAGAATGACACACAGCTTTTTTTTTGCGGTCGCCGGCGATCGCTAAACAGGGGTCGGTAAAAACCGACCTCGATCATGTTCTTTGGGGTCTCGGCTACCCCCGGCAGCCAAGACCCCAAAGATCTTCTGGGTGCCGGCCGGCAGGCGCACTGCGCATGCGCCCGCCATTTTTTGGCCAGAACAAGATGGCAGCGCCCATCGGGAGCCACGAGGAGCACCAGGGGAGACAGGTGAGTATCGGGGGGCGATCGGGGAACCCATTTCTCTGTCCTCTGATGTGCGATCACATCGGAGGACAGAGAAATTAAATGGGAAATCGCGTTTTTTGGGGTTTTTTTTGCGACCGCCGGTAAACGGTCAATTACCGGCGATCACAACCCGGGGGTCGGTAAAAAACCCCTGAATCATGTTCTCTGGGGTCTCGGCTACCCCCGGTAACCGAGACCCCAGAGACACTCCGACTCTGGGGGCGCTATTCACTTTTTCCACAGCGCCGTTAATTAACGGCGCTGTGGTTTAAGTACCCTTAACTGCCGCCGTTAAAAGGCGTATCGGCGGTCGTTAAGGGGTTAAGAAACAGTCTTTCAGAAGTCCCTCTAATTATATCATAAATCAACAAGAAAGGGTGCACTATGGTTGATAAGACAATTCGCAAGAAGAGGGGTACAATACCTAGTCCATAACCATTAGTAACTACAAGAAGAAGAAAGACTGGACTAGTAGGAGGCATGCACAACCACGTTAAGTAAAAATATCCAAAACCTTTATTATCACCTCAAAAGAAATACATAAAAACAATTAAAATCATGCAATATACAAAAAACACCCCCCCACTCATGAATAATACATATTCCATGTCAACTTGTGAGCCTACCAAGAAAAATAATAAGAAGCAAATATACGACAAAATATCTCTATGTATAATAATGGGTAGTCATATATATAACGTGAGCACTCTTATCTACTAATAATCGTTTGGCCAGCCTGTGCCTGATTTACCTTAAAAGGACAATAAAGAGTTCTAAATAAATATCTTATGTTATGAACAATTTAGGGAACTCCCATAGAGTTAGTCCCATAAATACAACCTGACAGTCGATCCCAGAGTCATGCACTACAGCCCCGTATGGTCAGGGCAGCTATATGGATCAAATGACCCTAGATGTATGTGTAAATACCATCATATGGCAGGTTCAGAAGAAGAAGAAGAAAAAAAAAAAAAAAAGAACAAGAAGGCTTCATGAGCAGGGAGACTAGAAGGGCAGAGGTATACATCATGCCATGTCTGTACAGATCTAAGACCATAAACTAATCAGACATTGATAATTATCTCATAGCTAGTCGGACATTGTAAGTTCTTAAGTGACCGATTGGTCTTATACATACACTTGGCAATAAGTCACAATGGACACAAATGGAGGTCATATTTCCTATTTCCCATCTCTGCTCCCATACGGGACTCATGTTGAAAGGCATCAGAAATAGAAAATGTAAGAAAAAAAAAAAAAAACTGCGCTGAAGAGAGCTTAGGAACATGTACCAGCAGCAAGGGAAAAAGAAAATGGGTCAAAATTGCCCGTGATCCTCTGCCACTGTAAGTGACACCACCAGTGTGATGGTTCTCTGTTGAAACTACAGTGCATTGACAAAGTGAAGGTAAGCAACAGGGAGAAGAGTGGTAATTGGAGCCCAGATGGATTTTTTTTACCAGATTAACACTGGGCTGTGTCAATGTAAATTAAATAAAGGTTCGTCGTCTATGATTGGGATGTGTTGGTTCAATCGCGGTAGCAGTCCAATTGCACTGGTGTATTTAGCTTTAATTATTGTTAATTTTTCAAATTTGTGCTCAGACATGTGGAGAATATCTAAAAATCTAAAAAAAGACAGATACCTGTAAGGCTAGGTTCACATTGCGTTAGGAAAATCCGTTTAGCGCTAGCGGATTGCGCTAACGCAATGTCTTTTTCGGGGCCGCGTTTAGGGGTCGCGTTAACATCCCCGCTAGTGCAGATCCCCGATCTGCCACAGCGGGGAACGGACCTCGGGTGCGCCATCACAAAAGAACGGCACATCGCTAGCGGGTGCCGAAACTGGCACGCGCTAGCGATGCTCTGCAGGCAAAATTTACATTGCTGTCAATGGGTGCGCTAACGGACCCGTTGCACGGCGTTAATTGCAACATTTTCGCCGTGCAACGCTGTCCGTTAGCGATCACCCAATAACGCAATGTGAACCTTCCCTAATCCAAAGAAAGGTAGTCAAAAAAAAAAAAAAGAGGAGACTGGAGCATATGTATGAAAAAAGGTGAATATTTGAATGGATACATAGGGACAGAGGAAGAGATAATGGACAATTTAGCAACACATGGGTAGTTAATTGAGTGTAACCACTTATGTGATGTTCTATATGCTGGATGGTACAGTAATTATACTTTATTGGAGGGCTCATAATGTATATAAGAGGTTATGTGGGGGGCTCAAACCGTATACAGGAGGCTATGTGGGGTTCATACTGAATATAGGAGGCTATGTGAGGGCCCATTTTATACAGAGAAGCTATGTGGGAGCTCATACTGTATATAGGTGGCTATGTTGGGGCTCATACTGTATATAGGTGGCTATTTGGGGACTCATACTTTATATAGTGGCCTAAGTGTAGGACCTTACGGTATATAGGAGGGCTGTGTACGGGCTCATAGTATATTAGGGGATGTCAGCCTACTTAATTCTGCTCAATATTAAGTGATACAATTAAAAAAATTATAATATTAATATTGATCAGAAATTATTTCAGCCCATTAGTGAGGCCCTGCACAACAGTCACGGTCTCTCATGTGGGCCCTTGGCAAAATTAATTGCCCAGCCCGGATATAGGGTAGCCTTAATTATAATCTTAGGGCTACGTAATGCCAAAGATTTGTAGTTGCACAGGTTTTAGAGTGTTTTGCTGTGTATACTTTTGTGTGTATTTCATTCACGATGATGAGAATTAATTTACAGACACTGTTCAGTGGCTACATCAGTAATCTAAGACTGCCAGACAGGGGCCCAGCTTACCACTTCTTACATGCATGATTTTCCTTTTGTGTCAAATTACAACAAAGATATTGTGCCAGATCAACTACTGAAAATAGGAGCCAGGGGTGCAGTCAGGGGGGAAAGGGGTTTCAGGTATCAAGTCTGGCAGCCACAAACAACTTAAGGAAATATAGTGATAACAGTGTGTACTCGGACTAATAGACTATTAGCGTTTCATAGCAGGACAGAGCTCCTACCAGAACAGTCAATCAAGGAGGAGTGCCCGCTCACACAGCAATAAGGAAGTAAGGAGACTGCACAGCTCTGAGTTGCTGAAGAAACAACTTGAGAACATTCCTTTAACTGTGAGCATGATATTATATACAGTGGGGAAAAAAGTATTTAAGGCTACGTTCACATTTGCGGTGTGCGCCGCAGCGTCGCCGCCGCAACGCACCGCATGCGTCGTGCGGCCCTATCTTTAACATTGGGGCCGCATGGCGCCGCATGTACATGCGTTGTCATGCGTTGTGGTGCGTCGTACGCCGCATGCGGCGTTAGGGCGCACCTGCCAGGGCGCGGCCAACGCAACATGTTGCATTTTTTTGGCGGCGCAGACTTTTTTAAAAACGCATGCGTCGTGTTTGCGTCGTGTTTGCGTCGTCAATGCGCCTTTTTTCCCATTGACTTGCATTGACAACGCAGACGACGCAAGTACTTGCGTCGTGATGCGTTGTACGACGCATGCGTTTTTCTTTCAAAAATGCAAAACATTGTCTAGACTTTGTCTAGACACTTAAAAAAAGCACTATATATATAAAAAAAGGGGGGGGGGTTTGCCATTGTCTTTCACAAGGCTATTCACACAACACACAGAGAAGACACTGAGAGGAGCAACCTGCTTTCCAAACCTGTAAGTATATATTTCTCTTTGCATAATTTTTTTTCTGTGTTTTATTTCTTGTTTTTGATTTAATTTGTGCAATGTTTGCTCTGTGATATTGTACGGTTATGGCACTGTAGGTTGTTATTGAATACTAACATTTTTTTTTAATGTGTTTCTGATATATGCTGGCGTTTCTTGTGTGCGGCCTTGCTGGGTTTGGATTGGTTTTGGATTTATTTTTGGTTGTTCTTGTGTCATGCGGATGTTCAATGCCTTTTTTTTGTAAGATTTTTTATTGTAAAATTTGTGGTGCATGTCTTTTTCTGGCTTCTATTGTTGGGGTAACCGTATGGCGTTTTCTAGGCTCATGTCTTGCTGTGTTTTATTATGCTGTTGGCATTTTTTTTTCTTTCCTTGAGTGTCTTTTCTTGCTGGTGGGGGGCTACATTTATGATGTTTCATTTGTATTGTATTGTTCCGTGCTGCTATATGCCATTATATGTTTAATTGTATTATGGTTACGTCGTTTTCTGTATGGCTTCCATATATATATCTCCTGTATTGAATGTTTCCATAGCCAAGTGTGTAGTTAATTTTTTTTTTTTTTTTTTTTTTTGGGCCCTTTTTTTAAAATTTCTTGTGTTTTCTTTTCTATTTGACTATGGTTTTTCTTTTGGTTGCTGTATATTGTAACAGCGGTTGTCCTGTAATGTTTATTGCTTATTATCTAGAATGGTATTTATCGCCTTCTCCAGATGTATTTCTGTGGTAGATGTCACCAGATGGTGTTGTTTTGGATCATGTCTTGTTGCTATTGTAAAGTATTGCGTGCAGTTTGCTATTTCATTGTGCCTTTTTTTTCCCTGTACAGTTTTTTTATATTTAAAAATTTGGACATTGGTGTCTTTTTTTGGTAAAATTTTTTTGGGTCTATTCTTGTAGTTTCTTCTATTGTATTCTCTTGCAATGTATGGCGTTGTGGTGTCGCTTTTTCAGTTTGCATTGTCCTATCAGTCAACAGTCAATTGTGGTTGTTTTAATTTTTTATGCCGATTTTATTGTATGTGTTAGATTTGGATGTGATTTTTTGCTCATTTTTTCATTGCAGAGCAAACTTGCAAGAATGACGAGTGAGTCAGAGTCTGAACATAGGCAATCGGCGAGGGGGAGTGCGGTGAGTAATTATGTCCAGTTGCTTACTATTCGCTGCCATTTGTAGCATTGTCACTAATTTTTGTATACATTTTTTTACAGGCTTCTTCAAGTGAGGGGGAAGGCACACAGCGGGAGCAGGGAGATCGGTGCCAAGATGGGTCGTCAGGCCGGCAAGTGAGTATTTGTTTTTTTTTTTTTATCTTTTTTTTGGAGTAGCATCCTGCTGGGAGGAACATTAGGAGCAACCTGGTTTCACTAGGGCTGTTTACTAAGCTTAATTACATATAGCTTTTCAGGGCAGCAAGTATTTGGGGGAAGGTAACATACAGTTGAACTCCCTGCACAAAAACATTCAAAAATACAGGTGTAGAAACCATCAATATAGATACATCAAATGGCAAAGGATAGGGCAAAGGTACAAATCATGCCACGTGCTGATGATGGTTGTTTATATTTGCCTATTTGTAACCTTTTTGTTTTCTATTTTTTCTAGGTTTCACAACGGGACCACAGGGAGTGTATTGATGTGGAGCTCCTGATCTCCAGCATCCAGGAGCGTGGCCCGTTGTGGGACAGCCGTGACCCTCGGCACATGGACCAGGTGGTGTCGAGGCGTTTGTGGGCAGAGGTGGCAAAGTCGCTGTGGGATGGCTTTGACAGTGCCTCAGCGAAGGACAAAGGCACCTTTAGTGAGTATTGCTGAGACGCTGCTATGACCCATCTTGCCAGGATAAACACAACCGTGTGTGATGCTATCAACGCCTAAACTTTGCATCACACACGGTTGTTTTATCCTTTTAAAATGCGACATATGTAACCTTTTTTTTTCTTTGCATTCACAGTGAAAAAGTTGAGGACCAGATGGCGATCCATAAAGGACCGTTTCAATAAGGGGCTCCGTGCAGAGGAGGAGCAATCGAGGAGTGGTGCTGCTGCGGCCAAGTCGGTGCCCTACAAGTACAACAGGGCACTACAGTTCTTAAGACCGGTCCTTGGCCGCCGACAGTAAGTATTTTGTCAACATAACAAATTGCACATTGTACATTGCCCAGACACATAACATATTGCACAGCCACATAGTACATTGACCAGCCACGTACATTGTGCATCCACACACATAGTATATTTACAGGCCACTATATCGCAGCCACATAGTACACGTTCTAGCCACGTATCCACATAGTACATTTCCCAGGCACATAGTGTATTGGCCATCAATGTAGTCAGCGTAGCATATTGGCCATCCACGGTAATTATTTTAGGTTAAGCAAGAGTCCTTGTAGTTCCTGACAGGTTCCGTTCTGAGTCAGTGTAGTTCTGATCGCAGGAATAATGATGACGTCTCGATCACATGATCCTAACGTCATGGACATTCCTGCGATCAGATCAGCAAAGTCTGGTTTTTATTTTTTTTTAATTCTTTTATAGACCTTAAATTTTATATTATTTTTGCAACATAGCCAGCATCTTGAAATTAGTTTTTCACACAATAATTTTTTAAAAATATGACAGGGGTATGCATTGCCTTTGGCAGAGGGAATGTACAGTCATTTTCTGCCGTCGGTATGTCCATGATTGTTATCGTGAGCCCTAATGGTCAGCTGGCGATAACAATCAGCAATTTATTATAGGCCACACAGACTGAGAGACAGGGGATTGTAATGTTTTGATGTGTCATGTAATTTTTTTGACAGGAGTTGGCGTATGTGATAGGTTATTAATTGAAGACTAATTTTCTCATTATCTTTTCACAGGACACACAGCAGCACCCTCCAGCGAGCTCCCCCCTGTGAAGCGGAACTTCATGGATCGCCATCTGAGCCGTCACAGCCATCCCACAGCGACAGCAGGCCTGCACCACCATCATCTGGAGAACCGGCTGCCGGTACGTCAGGTTTTCCCCTGCCCGAGGCCTCTGGCGCACCTTCGTTCGGGTATTCCCGACAGCGCCAGCGGGCCTCGGACAGGTCAGTCATGCCTGAATTTTTGCACTTGGGCACGGTGTTCCAGAACGGTTTCAAGGCGTTGAGAGATGAAATGTCCAGTATGGGACGGCGCCTTGAAATCCTGGAAGCCGAGCTCTCAAATCCGGCAAAACATTTCTTCAGCACACTTGCTAAAGGCATGGTGGAAAACCTTACGCCGGAACTCCAGATTTCGGTGATGCAGGACTGCAACAATTCTTACGTGAGGGCTCTGCAGCAGTCTCGGGTCGCGCAGTCAGCGACACTGCCCGTAGTGCCGTCGCTGGCTAGCGTGACTCCGACTACTGCTGCAGAGTCACTCCAGCCCCCCCACCCTGGTCCAAGTGCCGGGCGACGCCACCACAGGCACCATACCAGTGTGCGGCCCACTCCTGCTCCTGCCAGGCCCTCATCCTCCCGTAGGAGTGCTTCTGGGGGAGATGCCGCAGAAGGCAGGAAAAGGAAAAAAAAGAGGAGGCACACAGACAAACACACAGAGGCACAGGTTCTGGCTGCTCCAGGACACACACCATCTCGTCGTGGCTCTAGCCACAGCAGGAGCAGCCAGGGCCAACCAAGCCAAAAACGAAGGCGGCTTGTGTTGCCTCCTCCCTCCTCTACTGACGAGGCGGTCTCCCTAGTGTACCCTGCGGGGGGTTTGGACCTGCCATCAAGCTTACTCGAGTATGGCGGCTCCTCCTCCTCCTCCTCCTCTACCACTCCCACTCCCAGGTCCAGAACTAGAAGCTACCGGTCACCGGTGGTAGCGGATATTGATCCCCCCTCGGCTGTTGAAACCCCATAATTTTCTTTTCCCTTTTTTTTCTGTTTCCCCTCAATAAAAATTTAATTTTTTGTATACAATATTTGGTCTTCTTTTCAAGTACACTGCTCGGTAATTCACTCCGTGCGTCGTTTATTTGTGCTTCAAACACCTCATATATGCAATGTCAGACAGTATTTTTGGATTTTTTAATTTGACCGTTTCTTTGGGTGTCTTTCATTGCTGTATGAGGTGTTTCCAAACACTAAAGTGTATGAGTTGTTTTCAAAGAAAAAGGGTATGTGTCCACGCTCAGGATTGCATCCGGATTTGGTCCGGATTTTAATTCAATATTTGTAGCCAAAACCAGGCGTGGGTAATAAATACAGCAGTGGAGCATATGTTTCTATTCTACTTTTCCTAATTGTTCCACTCCTGGTTTTGGCTTACAAATATTGATGAAAAAACCTGAGCAATTCAGGATGCAATCCTGAACGTGGACACATACTGTAAAGGTACCTTCACACTTAACAATGCTGCAGCAAAACAGACAACGATGCAATTCACTGCAGCATCGCTATTTGGGAGCTGGAGAGCGGTCTGTGTGACCGCTCTCCAGCGACCAACGATGCCGAGGTCCCCGGGTAACCATGTTAAACATCGGGTTGCTAAGCGCAGGGCGCACTTCCGATGTTTACCCTGGTTACCAGTGTAAAATGCAAAAAAAAAAAATATTCACAATCGCATCCCCCGGCGTCAGCTTCCCTGCACTGACTGAGTGACGTCCCTCACAGCAACGCTGTGCTGTGCATTCACTTTACGGCCGGCGCTCACTCAGTGCAGGAAGTGGACGCCAGGGGACGCGAAGATGAGTATATTTATTTTTATTTTTTAGTTTACAATTAACACTGGTAACCACGGTAAACATCGGGTTACTAAGCGCGACCATGCGCTTGGTAACCCGTTGTTTACCCTGGTTACCAGTGTAAAACATCGCTGGTATCGTTGATTTTGCTGTCAAACACAACGATACACGGCGATCTGACAAACAAATAAATATGGTATGGTATAAATTTTGTCTTGGAAGCATGGTAGAAAACGTAAGAAATTTTTTTTATTAAAACACAACATTTTAAAAACAAAGGTTTACAAGTTTTTTAGATAAGGCACATTTACATTGGTGAACTATTTTTAGCATAGTCACACCAGAATACAGTCCAACAGTTTATTACACCATTGAATCTTGCCATGACAGACGGCCAACATCTGACACAAAATAGGCCGCAAAACGGTCCCTCATCTGCGCAATTTCCACGCTTGACCTCAGAGGATGATCATGGAAATTGGGCAATGGGTTGGCTATGGTTTCATCCAGATCAACGTTCAGTCTCTCTTTGGCCAGAATAAAATTGTGGAGAACCACACACGCCTTCACCACCTCATCCACTGTCTCAGTTTTCAGATTAATGGCGGATCCTAATATCCGCCATTTAGAGACAAGGATGCCAAAGGCGCACTCCACAGTCCTTCTGGCCCTGGACAGTCTGTAATTGAACACCCTTTTCGTGTGGTCCAAGCCCCGACTTGAGTAGGGTTTCAATAGGTTGGCAGACATTTGGAATGCCTCATCCCCAACCACAACAAATGGCATCGCAGGGCCTTCGGTGTGGGGAAGAGGTCGTGGCTGGGGGAAATTGAAATTGTTGCCATATAATTTTTGGCCCATATCAGACTCTTTGAATGTGCGCGAGTCATTTGACCGGCCAAAAGCACCAATGTCGACTGCCAGAAAACGGCAGTCCGCACCGGCAATTGCCATCAGCACAGTGGAAAAATATTTTTTGTAGTTATAGAAAAGGGATCCACTTTTCCCTGGCTTGGTAATACGAATGTGCTTGCCATCCACCGCGCCAATACAGTTTGGAAACGAACACACTTCCTCAAATTTCTCGGCGTTGGCCAACCAGATATCGCTTGTAGGGACGGGTAAAAATTCTTCCCGGAGGTTATCCCACAAAGCGCGGCAGGTCTCAGCAATAATTCCCGAGAGAGTGGAGACTCCAATCCGGAACTGAAATTGAAGGGATCGCAAGGTCTCTCCGGTAGCCAGGAAACTGCCAAGAAGATAAAGAAATTACATTAGTACATTGCAATTTATAAGGGTATGTCTCCACTGTCCGGAGACGCGGCGCTATCGTTGCAGCGGCGAAGCCGGTCGGCGATAAGCCCCGCCCCCTTCCTGGGACGCAATGGTGCCGGATGTGTACAGTACACATCCGGGATCATCGCACCCCTCGCCGTAGGGCCCTGTGATATACCTTGCGGGGACGCTGCGTCCCCGCAAGGTGTACGGACATGCTGTGTTCTGAAAAGACGCGCAGCATGTCCGGAGTCGCAGGGCCTCCGCGTGCGGGTTTCCACGCATAGTGGAGACGGGATTTCATAAAATCCCCTCCACTATGCTGGAACATCTGGACGCTGCTTGTTTGACGCTGCAGCGTCAAACAAGCTTACTGACCGTAGAAACACAGCCTAAAAGTACATTGACCATACCACCCCCAACAAAAATTAAGAAAAAAAAAAAAAAAAAAAGGGAAGATGTGAACGTAGCCGAACATATCTCAAGTCATTCAAACAGCTACGTACCGTAGAGTCACCAGCAGCCGCTCCTCTGCGGATATAGCTCTCCGGAGCTGAGTATCCTGCCTGCTGATGGCTCCTTCCACCCGACGCAGAAGATACCGGAAGCTCTCCTGAGACATCCTGGTGTACTCGAAATACTTCTCCAGGTTCTCATTCAGTTCGCCAAACAAGCTATGGTATGCTCCACGGCTCTCCCGGACTTCCAAGATAGGGTGTATCCAAAATCTGCGATGAATCCATCTCCGTTTTTCTCTTTCTCTTTGATGAGCACAGGCGACAGCATAGGCATGAGCCAAGGCTAAATCCATCTCCATATCCATGATAACACTGTCCAAGGGACGCTCCATCATGAATACCAGCAAATGGGAGGAATTCATGTCTGCCATGGTATATATACACAATTACATAAACACCAACCCTCTTCTAGCCATTGGTGGCCCTTATCTATTGTGTAGACACTTTTTTTTGTGGGTGGGATGAAGAATGACTCACTGCACAAAAAACGCATGCGGCGCAAAACGCTGCGTTTTTTGTTGGAAACGCAACTGCGTTTACAAAAAACGCTGCGTTTTGCGCCGCATGCGTTGAACGCATGCGGCGCAAAACGCAGCGTTGTGCATGCGTTGTGTTGCGTTTTTGTCTGCGTTGTGCGTTGCGGCGGCGACGCTGCGGCGCACACCGCAAATGTGAACGTAGCCTAAGCTAGGCCTCTGTTTTTTTTTAGTGCTGAACTGATTTACTAGGTATCCATATTTTGATTACTTGGCTTTTTATCCATGGCTCACTTGAGCATTGGCTCTCATAGGTGTTGCTAAATCCATGTATTCTTCATGAAATACATCTTTCCACTAACTTCTGCATTGAGCCAATTGTGTGTTATTCCTCCAAAAAATGAATACTGGTTGCCATCATTCCCATTATATCTCTTGATATTGTTAAAACCGTTTAAGACTGTGTTATGGGCAAAACTTTTTGATAAGAGGGAATGACAACTGGATGTTACCAACATATTCATAAATATTCAGGAAAAACAACTTAGGAACAGTAAAAACACATACGGTAGTTATGAGAAATGATGCTCAAGCATTAACTATAGAGTTCTATATAGAGACATCTGCAAAACAAAGCATGAAGAACATAAGTATACTGAGCTTATTAGAACGGTAAAGTTCAATTGTATAGTCATTCTATATATAAAACTTACATCGACATAAGCAATATATAGAAAGTGTAATAATTCCTTTTCATTTCCCCAGGTCACAATTACAGTGAACCATGCAGCACTTGTACAGCAATCTGCAATAAGCATTCTGTAAGGATTTAGGTTGCTTATTCTCTTTTGTAACCAATTGTAGCCTTAAACCACTGTTCTCCACTTTCAATAAAAAGTCATTCAAAAGAATGGGCCTCTTTTTTAATTTCCTCTAGTGTTTCTTCCAGTATGGTTACATTATCCCTTTATTTCAAATATGCAAACGGATAATGGCTAAAAAATAGATTCATAGCTACTAGAGAGCATTGAATTCTGACAAAACTCTGTGAACCCTAACAAAAATCTTTTTAAAAGAAAATTAAACAGCTTTTTCATGCAAAATGTACAGACAATTTCCCAATAAACATAAGGCACATGCTAACTTGATAAATGTTTATTATCAGATACTGTCTTACTATATATTTTTTGTCACAGCAGGAGGCCTAGAAAGGTCACCTAAGTAGCCTCCAAACTTATGGTCAATAAGCATTCCTGAAACTTGAGCAACAAACTTACTTCGGTATAATGACCCTGCAAGTAGGCAAATCTGCCATTTATGACAATTGGGTAAGTAACCCAGAATAAGCTGCAACTTCAACCACAGTCAATTCATTATATACAAGACAAAAGATATACCGTAGATTATAACTAAAGGAAGGGGCATGTCGGAGATATCCGGCAGTGAAGCTCATACCTCCAAGACTCATTGTTTCTAGGTGGCATGCCATTTATTAACCCTCACTTACTGTTGAAAATAAATAGATATTTGAGCTGAACATGCCTTTATGCCTGAGGAAGCCACCTTTCGAAACGCATGGAGATCAATCTCACAACATTCCTTATATGATCAGACCACTTTGACATTTGACATTTTCCTAGTGCCAGGTAGCACTTTATATTTTTGACCACTTAACACTTCAGGTTGTGGTAGGCATCAGGTTATTGATGTGTATTTAGCACATATTTGCACTTTCTATACTTTGGGACTCTATCATATACAAGGGGATAGGGGTTAGACCAGGTTGTTTATTATGACTAGCTAAATGTATGGGGTACATAAACACTGTTGTCCTTTAAATTGTTTTTTCACACTGTTAAATGTAGATTAAATTTTGCTTCAAATAAAATGTGTATCTTGCAAATGTCACATTTTCCGAGGAGATAGGATCTCTTCCCAAAAGAAGAGACAGGAGTTCAAGGATAAAGTTAAGTGAGAAAAACAAAAATGACATAACACTGTGTGGGTTCAATAAGGAGATGTGACTTAAAAGGTGAGAATGATGTGTTCCAGCTGCCAAAGGTGGAAAATAAATACATTCCTGTTATAGGGGAGCTCCAAATATTTGACTGGGTGAAACAAAAGGAACAGAAATTTGTTGGAGTTTGCTGCAATTTTACGGGAAGTATCCTTGACCAAACATAAAAGGAATATCAATCCCTTGGCATTTTATCAATGTTGACAGTTGCTTTGTAGTTTTCTTAATCCCGTGTTGCAAAAGTCCTAAAAAAAAATTTTTTTGATAGTCATTTTTATCAAAAACATTTGTGGGTGAAAAAATAAGCAATTCCAATATTTTATTGTGTTAAAAACTACATGTTTGCATTATTCTGTGTGTCAGTACAGTTATGGTGATACTAAACCTATAAATAATAATAATTTTATTTCTATAGCGCCGACATATTCCCCAGCACTTTACATTTTAGAGGGGACTTGTACAGACAATAGACATTACAGCATAACAATAAGCACATAGATCAAAACAGATACCAGGAGGAATGAGGGCCCTGCTCGCAAACTTATAATCTATGAGGAAAAGGGGAGACACGAGAGGTGGATGGTAACAATTGCTTAGTTGTTAAGACCAGTGATAGTGTAAGAATCGGGTGTTCATGTAAAGCTGCATGAACTGGTTATTAGCTTAAGTATGTAACAATACAGACACAGAGGGCTATTAAATGCACAAAGCATGTGAGAACATCATGCGAGGAACCTGGTGGTAGTAAAAATTCTGAATGGGCAACACAGGGATAGTTAGGTTAATGTGTTGAGACGGTGGGCCAGTCTGAACAAGTTCGTTTTTAGGGCACGCTTAACCCCTTAATGACAGCCAATACGTCTTTTAACTGACCTGAGATATAAGAGAATAGCCTCCCCATACAGGTGACAATCCAGCAGCTGCTGGCTGTCCACTATAGCTGACAACTTGCTGTATCAGCCACGATCAGTGTTGGCACCGTACATATCTGTTTAACCCCTTAGATGCTGCTGTCAATAGTGACTACATCATTATATATGGTTAACAGAGTGTGGGGGCTTCCTCTTTATCCAAATTGGTGCCCTCAGATCATGATTTAGTGGTCCTGATATTTGCCATGGCAAATCACAACCAAATACTGGCCTTACAGTCTGACAGCTGTAGTAATCTGTTCAGAAGTTAGAGACATTTAGGTGGTAAAAATACACATTTTCATTTCTGTCATGGCACTTTGCATTAGTTCCTGTAAAGCACCTGAAAAGTTAATAAACTACCTGACAGCAGTTTTCAATATGTCAGGGGGTGCTGTTTTTAAAATGGTATCATGTTTGGGGGTTTCCCAATATATGGGACCCCTAAAGGCACTTCAAACATGGCCAAGTCCCTAAAAAAATAAATTTTGTAAATTTCCTTGAAAAAAATGAAAAATTGCTGCTACATTTTTAATCCTCCTAAAATGCTAACAAAATATAATAACATTTTACAAATGGTGCTGATGTAAAGCAGACATGTGGGAAATGTTATTTATTAATGGTTTGCTGTGGTATGACCATCTGGATTAAAGGGATAATCATTCAAATCTTGAAAATTGCTAATTTTTAAAATTTTTCTCAAATGTTTGATTTTTTTTTTTATAAATAAACACAAAACATATTGACCTAAATGTACAATTATCATAAGGTATAATGTGTCACGAAAAAACAGTTTCAAAATCACTCGGATTTGTTGAAGCATTGCAGAGGTATTACCACATAAAGTGACACTGGTCAGATTTCAAAAATTTGGCTCCGTCACTAAGGGGTTAAAACTGTGGGGATTGGGGATTAATCATATTAACCTGGGTAGTGCATTCCGAAGAATTGGAGCAGCACTTGAAAAGTCTTGGAGACGGGAGTGGGAGGTTCTGATTATTGAGGATGCTAACCTCAGGTCATTAGCAGACTGGGTGGGGTGGTAGATTGAGACGAGGGAGTAGATGTAGGGCGGTGCTGAGCCATGGAGTGATTTGTGGGTGAGGGTAGCAAGTTTGTACTGGATTCTGGAGTGGATGGGTAACCAGTGTAAAAACTGGCACAAGGTAGAGGCATCGTTGTAACTATAGAGTTTTGGTATGCTTTACCACAGGAACAAAGATCAAAATCCTTTTATTGGTTGAAAAAATGCATTATGTTCTGAGACCAATGATTTTTCATTTTGTCACTGTAGTTGTGTGATGGTTTGTTTTTTGAGGGGCAAGCTGTAGTTTGTATTGGCACCATATGGTGGTATATGTAACATTTTGACTACTTTTTTTAAACTTTTTAGCATTTTTTATTACTTTTTTTAACAGCATTCACTATTGTGGGATAAGTAGTGTGATATTTCAATAGTTTGAACTGCTACAGATGCTGGAAAACTGTCTTTACATTTTTGTTTATAATAGTAGTTTTTTTAATCTTTTAATATTTTTGTGTGACAAAAGAAGCAGGGTATAAAAGAGTGGTGTCTTTATGGTTTAGTGGAAGGTGTCTAGAGATCAAGGAAAATGGTGACAAAAAGGGTTATGCACTTTCTTTACTATCGGGCTAAGAACTTACACGTTGCTAACTATGTGCCTGCTCTGACCTACAGAGATCTCTACCACCTCATGCGAGGATACTCTTATTCCTTTTGACCTCATCTCAACAGAGCAACTCTTCCTCTTCCACTCTGCTCCGTTGATGGGGCGTCACTTTTGAACTCATACTGATAGACAGCGGGGAATCATCTGTTAATCAGCATGACATCGGCAGATATACCCAAATGACAGTAGAGCGGAAGAGAAGAAGCTGCTCCATTGATGTGATGTCACCAAAAAAAGACTCAGAACAAATCATCGCAGAGCAGAACAGGCAGATATTAGTAATTACGAGTTACCTGCCAGTAAGTTCTCAGCCCAAAAAGAAGAAAAAAAAAAAACAATAAGTCCCGGACAACCCATTTCTTGCTGCCATACCAAGGCCATGCAACTTTATAGATGTGAAATACACGATTAACCCAATTACAGATACAATGAAGGCATGATCTGAGGGTGCCATAGATTCTTATTGAAACTGTCTGGTTGTGCCCACTGAAGAAAGAATACATGACTTCTTTGTTCACTATGACTATTATGCTGTAAACTCTCCAAACCAAAAAGAAACATATCTACAAGAAGAGGCACAGATGTGAATAATCTTTTGAACAAGACTAAATCAAATCCGAGCCAAACTACATTCTGCGCTGTAATCCAAACATTTACTAGACTATAAACCACACAACTGGGTGAAAATGCAAGAAAAGATCTCACTTACAGCGTGGATAGCAGCGTGATAAAGTAAATGTCAACATAACAATCAATAAAATAAATTAGCCAAGATTCATCACCCATGTCAATCAATACAGCTTACTTAGACTAAAAGAACCACAAACATCTCAATACATCAAAAAGACGCCTGCAAATGAACAGTTATGTGCGTCACTAGAAAAATGAATGCTGTAGAAAAAATACATAATCCTGGAGGTTTTGCACTGAGAATTATGTTTAACAGACAAGCTACAGAACAGAACGTAATACAAGTAAGACCAAATGAGTGGTATAACGACAAGACTAAGAAAGATGGACCGGTGTTATAGCATTACGTAACTCATTAATGATGGGACTGGAATAAAAACAGATTGACAGCGCCATTCTTTAAAAATGATACTGTACATGTGTAGCCCAGGAGTGTAGAACATTTTATAACTTCTATGAATGCGTTCAAGAGTGTGGGACACAGAATGGCCATGCCCAGAAATCCCCCCGATACTGCTCTGGAGAAATCAATAAGGCTATACTCATAAGGACGTAATGGTTTCAGTTAAGAACTATCTTTATTGACTTGTAAAAGGGGTTTGTTACGTTCGGTCAAGGTGGCCACCATTTTGAGAGCAAGAATAGAGCTCGAGGTGATGCTTTCCTTTGTCAATATGAACAAAGCCTAATATAAAGAATATTTACACCACTGCAGCACAAAATTATATCACATATTAAAGTGAATATTAGAAAATGGCATATTCCTATTTAAAATCTACAGACTTTAATAGTGATGTATTACTTTTTTTTGTGAGGAATTAGAAAAGTGCACTCCTCCTCAAATATGTGAGTCTTCAGATTTTGTATTAGTCTGTGCCTGATGAAGAGACCCAAGTATTCTCGAAAGCTTGCAATTTGTTACCATCTTTTCAGTTAGCATTAAAAGGTATCAACCACTGAGGACTCCCAATCTATCTATATAATCGTCTAAGGTCCACTTCCATCTGTTTGTCTGTCTGTTTGTCACAAAAATCCAGCGTCGCTGACTGGTCGCGGCTGGCAGGCCGCAACCAATTAGCGAAGGGCACAGTAAGGCCGTGAATTGGCCCTGCAGTCAGTGCCCCCTCCATACTCCCCCCCCCCCTCCCCAGTCAGCGCCCACATAGCGTTAAAAGGACTGCCTTACACCGCGGCATAACGCAGTGTAAGGCAGTCCGTTAACACTGCCATTAACCCTCTGTGTGACCAACTTTTTACTATTGATGCTGCCTATGCAGCATCAATAGTAAAAACATATGTTAAAAATAATAAAAAAATCATTATATACTCACCCTCCGACGGCCCTCGGATCCAGCCCATGCCTTTCCTGCTCCTCGCGCGCTGCTCCGGTCCCCAGAATGCATTGTGGCAATGACCGGAGATGACGTAGCGGTCTCGCGAGACCGCTACATCATCACGTGTTATTGCCGCTTGGGACCGGAGCGGAGCGCGAGGAGCGGGAAAGACCTGGGCTGGATCCGGGGGCCGTCGGAGGGTGAGTATATAATGATTTTTTATTTAAATTATTATTATTTTTTTTTTTTTAACAGGGATATGGTGCCCACATTGCTATATACTGCGTGGGCTGTGTAATATACTACGTCGGCTGTGCAATATAATACGTGGCTGTGCTATATACTACGAGGGCTGTGTAATATACTACGTGGCTGTGTAATATACTGCGGGGGCTGTTCAATATACTACGTGGACTGTGCAATATTCTATGTGGCTGTGCAATATACTACGTGGACTGTGCAATATACCACGTGGACTGTGCAATATACTACGTGGTTGTGCAATATACTACTTGGCTGTGCTATATACTGCGTGGGATTACGTGGGCTGTGTTATATACTACGTCGCTGTGCTATATACGTCGTCTGTGCCATATACTACGTGGGCTGTGTAATATATTACGTGGCTGTAATAGACTGTGTGGGCTGTACTATATACTGCGTCGGCTGTGCTATATACTATGTGGGCTGTGTAATATACTACGTGGCTGTGTTATATACTACGTGGACTGTGATATATACATGGACTGTGCAATATACTACGTGGACTCTGCAATATACTACGTGGTTGTGCAATATATTACGTGGCTGTGCAGTATACTACGTGGGCTGTGTTATATACTATGTGGGCTGTGCTATATACTACGTGGCTGTGCAATATACTACGTGGCTGTGCAGTATACTACGTGGGCTGTGTTATATACTATGTGGGCTGTGCTATATACTACGTGGCTGTGCAATATACTATGTGGGACTACGTGGCTGTGTTATATACGTCACTGTGCTATATACTACGTGACTGTGCAATATACTATGTGGCTGTGTATTATACTACGTGGGCTGTGCAATATACTACGTGGGCTGTGTTATACACTACGTGGGCTGTTATATACTACGTGAGCCGTTTTATATACTTTGTGGCTGTGTTATATGCTACGTGGGCTGTGCTACATACTACGTGGGCTGTTATATACTACATGGCTGTGCTATATACTACGTGGCTGTGCTATATACTACGTGGCTGTGCTATATACTACATGGCCAGCTGCGAACAATCAGCGACAGGCGCACTCTGGCCGCGAATTGGCGCGAGATTTGAACCACGCTTCGCTAATTGGTTGCGCCCGGCCATCCGAATTCTGTGTATTCATTGTATTATTCTAAAATCTTCATAAATAAACTACATACATATTCTACAATACCCGATGCGTTAGAATCGGACCACAATCTAGTTCTAAATATTTTTTCTATTACACTCCTCAACATTGAAATTGCAAACACCAAGAAGGAACTGCTATGGAATTATGGAAATTACAAGATCTAGAGATATGTTAATGATATACAACTGATGAAAAAAATGTTTCTTTCTTGGTGTTGCAATTTCAAAGTTGAGGAGACTATATAATTATTTACCTTATTCTAAGTGAAGGTCACATTTCTCTAAAGAAGTGTGCTTTTAAGTGAGATCACACAAGTCTTTAGAAAAAAAAAGGATTCGGCAGCTGGTCAAGGGTTCCCATTTTATTTAAAACATTCCTAACCACTGAAAGTCAACACCTATTAACAGGATAAGTGGTAACTTTCCGATCAGTGGGAGTCTGACTGCAGGGAGCTGCACGGATTGAAAACGGGGCTCAGAAATGCCCGGCCAGAATTAGGCAGTGGCTGCACATGCTCACTACCGCTCCAATCATTCTCTGTAGGATTACCAGAGAAAGGAGTGCTGTGCTCGGATATCTCTAACAGTCCCATTCTGGTGGGGCCAGTCTGAGTCCTGTTCTCAAAGGTGGACGATTTCCTACAGAAAAGTAAGATTTTTGTAAATTCCATTAACATGAAGAAGTTCTGACAACACATCTCATTTGTGACTATAACCTTAAAGAAGTACTCCGAATTTTGACCCTCTTCACCCCTTCATGACTGATATTTTCCGATTTTTCCTACCCTTCTGTAAACAGAAATAACTTTATTTTTCCATCCACATAAGAGTATGAGGGCTTGTTTTTGTGAGACGAGTTGTACTTTTGAATTACACCATTAATTTTATCATGTGATGCACTGGAAAGCAGGAAAAGTAATTCCAAGTGCATTAAAATTGCAAAAAAAGGGAAATTCCTCAATTTTTTTTTTTTTTTTTTTTTTATTAGCTTTTACGATATTTTTGATCAAAGACATTATTACTAAGAACTCTGTGTTATTTAAATGCACTTGCTTTTTACTTACAGTATTTTGTTACAGCAGTGTTTTTGCTCATTTTGTTTCTTTCAGGTTTTGTATGTTTTATGGCCAATGTGAACATGCGTTTGTGCTGCATGTATACCAACTCAAACCCAGCTCAATTTTTGTGTTTTATCTTTGTATTTTTGCATTCTGTGCAAGACGGGGTGTGGCCTCCCTCTCCTGAGCTGGAAATTACATTTAAAGGCTTCCCCAGGCTGGTGTCCACTGGTTGGGACCTGGTCCTTTTGTCTGCCCTTATTCACACACGGAGGTCAACTCTGACACATGGTAAGGTTTTTAATATTAGACGACCGTCACGATCAGAGTCATCTTGTTGACGGTGGGATGGCTTTTATGATATTTTTGATCAAAAACAGTATTACTAAGAACTCTGTGTTATTTAGATGCACTTGCTTTTTGCTTATTTAGTTACAGCAGGGTTTTTGCTCATTTTGTTTCTTGTAGGTTTTGAATGCTTTGATCATGTATTACTGCATTTTATTGCAAAATTGCAGCAACCAAAAACTAATTCTTGTGTTTACATTTTTTTTTTTATTGCTCCACCATTCACCGCATAAAATCTATTTTAGATTTTGATGGACCTTTACTAACGCAGCAATACCGAATATATGTTTATTTTTTTAATTGGTTTATCTTAAATGGGGCAAAAGGGGGTTTGATTTTTGTATTTTTTTTTTTTTAATTTACTTAAAATTTGATTTGTTAGTCTTCTTAAGAGACCAGAACCTGCGATCATCTGATTGCCTGTACTATACAAAGCCGTGCATAAGCACTGATATTTGTAGCGAAAATCATGGTCTAAATGCTGACTTTCACAGAATTATCATGATGAGCACGTAAGTTTTCAGCAGAGCCCCAGCTGCCATGGTGATTATGTCACATGCGCGCATGGCTTCCAGCGAGTTAAACGCCGCTGTCAGAGAGGTTAACTACCTGTTAGAGGCAGATGATGGCTAAATAATTCAGCTATCATGTGCTGGGTAAGATGTGGGTTCAGTGTGTGACCCCCACATCAAAGTAGTGGACCTGACATATCACGTAACTGTAAGACATATGTTGGGAAGGGGATTAATATATTGCAGTCATATTATATAGCGCTGTGAACTTGAGCAAATGATCATTTTGCCCTTCTATCCAGTTAATTATTCTCTTTTTTATTAGGTCTATGGTGTCATGCAATTCAGACTAGCTGGATTCTTCTAAGCCTTACGTAAAAACAGGAAGTTCTTTTCCCTGCAAAATCCCTGGCTGACTCATGCAGAGAAAAGAGACTTCCTGTTTCTCCACAGAGCTTAGAAGGATTCGGCTAATCAGTATTTAATCAAGTTATGTCATGCTCAATGCAAGTGTACTGTGCAAGGTCGGAAACAGTCTAAACTTATTTTGGCTGGGAGTATGCATATCACATACTTGGTGGTCACGTGACCGCATTTCCCGGCACGGACATGGAAGTATCATAACTGCGCGTCTACTGTAAGGATTCACAAGTCTGCAGTCACACAGAGTGACTACAGACTTATTGGTTTAGACCAGATAACCCCGTTAACCTGTCAGTGAAAACCGGAAAGCACACAGATGCAATGAAGAATGCCATAAGTGTTCGGCCCGTGTTTTCACTGACCTATAGACTTGCATAGGTGAGTTTAATCTGTGGCCGGAACATGACGAAAACAGATGGGCTTCCATGTCAAAAACGGATATGTGAACACCCCCATAGACTATAATGGGTATGTTGTCTGTAAGTGAAAAAAAAAAAAAACATAAGAAAATCTGGGGTGTGAAAGGTGCCTAAAAGATGTGATAATTGTTTATATTTAGATATTGGATTTCATGACATGTTTTTTTTTTTTATTCCAATTCTTTAAAAGAATTATTTTGATTTCTTCCAAAACAAAATGAAATTTTTCAGACTAACCTGTCCTGTGTAGACATGATGAAAGACACACTTTGTAAACTAGTGTGTGGAAAGTGGTTGTTACAATGACTCCCATTCATTAAGCACACAGAAAGTGCAAATTTGCGCTTTTTCCCATGGGTAGCGTAGCACACTGACAGAATCAGCATTGGCATGGAGTAATTTATACAGCACTACTGAACAATGTAGCTGTGAATCCAGGAGTGGTGTAAGTTAGCTGGAATCTGCATGACGTGGTTCTATGCCCCTCACTCCTCTTTACACCTTCCCCTTCCCTCTGCATATAGTTTAAAGTGTCTGTCCAGGACTTTAACATTGACGGCCTATCCTTGAGATAGGTGAGGGTGCCGAGTGATGCATTCCCACCAATCAGACATTGATGGTCTCTCAGCTGTTCCCTATGTTGGCTAGAACTGATTGGTTACGGAGCTGCATAGCTCCGACATCGGTATAGTGGCAGTGGACGGGTACTGGACATCTGTCTCCCCCCAATTCAATTTCCCGTAATTGAGCAGTTGTGGTCGCCGCTGACACTGGGAACAGCTAATCAGCAAGGATGCAGAGTGTAACACCCCCAACGATCAGACATTGATAAACTATCCAATTTGGTTTTTTTCTCATTGAATGCAGAGTTCAGGGGACAGGGGAAGAAAGGGCTCATATGTGAGGAAGGAAGGAGCTCTCGTAGGTAAGTCACATTACAAAATTTCTTATATTCCATTGAACTACAAATTTATGCAAATGACAGTTCTCTTTTCCCTATTGTTGCTGTTATGTGTCCTAAATAGGTTTTACTGTACCTTCTTCTAGATGTTCAAACTGTTCTGAAAGAAAATGATAACAGCAGCCTACGCTGCATACGGCTTTCATTTCTGGCTTTGATATGAAAATCCGTAGCGTGTTTGGGGCCAGATCACCACATGTATGCAAACCAACCATGATAGATTCCTAAAACAGAAACAAAATAAATCATAAATATTTGTCATCAAGGACAACATGTGAAATGTACAGCCTGCATTATTTAGAATGTAACAAAAGAACATTTTTATAATAAAAAAAGCCCAAGCATTAAAATTAAATGATAATCAATATAGGCAAAATTTCTTAACCTTGCCGCTTATTTCATGCTGCCCAAACCACAGTCAGCCTAAAATCAGAGCCAAGCACGCACAATGCCTATGGTGTTTGAAAAATTTTAAAATTTTGGCTAGAAAACAGTCACCGACAAGCTGCACAAGCAGTTTTTGCCTTGGGACTGGTAGAATTGCTGTTGCAAGACCTGAGTAACCATGTAGCCCCAATGCAAATCTTCAACATCGAGTGTGAATTGTTGCAACAAATAAGATCATGTCCTCAGTTTTGCTACACTCAAAAAAAAAAAAGGAAAGTTTAAAAACTATTCTTCTGCCCCATCCTTGGAAGATGGATGCTGGCTAATAGAAGTATTGAAGATGATCATTTTACAGTGGGTACGGAGAGTATTCAGACTCCTTTAAATTTTTCACTGTTTCATTGCAGCCATTTGGTAAATTCAAAAAAGTTCATTTTTTCCTCATTAATGTACAGTCTGTCTGCACCCCATCTTGACTGAAAAATAAACAAATGTAGAAATGTTTGCAAATTAAAAAAAAAAAGAAAAACAAATATCACGGTCATAACTATTTAGACCCTTTGCTCAGTGTTGAGTAGAAGCACCCTTTTGAGCTAGTACAGCCATAAGTCTTCTTGGGAATGATGCAGCAAGTTTTTCACACCTGGATTTGGGGATCCTCTGCCATTCTTCCTTCCAGATCCTCTCCAGTTCCGTCAGGTTGGATGGTGAACGTTGGTGGACAGCCATTTTCAGGTCTCTCCAGAGATGCTCAATTGGGTTTAGGTCAGGGCTCTGGCTGGGCCTGTCAAGAATGGTCACAGAGTTGTTCTGAAGCCACTCCTTTGTTATTTTAGCTCACTGTCTTATTGGAAGGTGAACCTTTGGCTAAGTCTGAGGTCCAGAGCACTCTGGAAGAGGTTTTCATCCAGGATATCTCTGTACTTGGCCACATTCATGTTTCCTTCAATGACAACCAGTCGTCCTGTTCCTGCAGCTGAAAAACACCCACATAGCATGATGCTACCACGTTTCATTGTTGGGATTGTATTGGGCAGGTGATGAGCAGTGCCTGGTTTTCTCCACACATACCGCTTAGGATGATCACTAAAAAAAAAAAAGTTCTATCTTTGTCTGATCAGACCAGAGAATCTTATTTCTCATATTCTGGGAGTCATTCATGTGTTTAATAGCAAACTCTATGCAGGATTTCATATGTCTTGCACTGAGGAGAGACTTCCGGCAGGCCACTCTGCCATAAAGGCCTGACTGGTGGAGGGCTACAGTGATAGTTGACTTTGTGGAACTTTCTCCCATCTCTCTACTGAATCTGTGGAGCTTAGCCACAGTGATCGTGGGGTTCTTCTTTACCCTTTACCTCTCTAAGGCTAAGATCACATTAGCGTTCGGGGGAATTGCGGAGGGCTGCATAAGTCGTCCGTTAAGCCCTGCCTACTTCCGCATAATTCTGCATGCGTCCTGTGTATCTATAATGAACATTTGGGTACGCAGGACATGCTGATGTATGCAGATGCATTTTGACGCGCCCACCGACCGCACAGGAACCCAACAATTTGTGTTTTGTGCAGATAGCGGTAGCCTCAGAACGACGCATCCACATACATCCGCATGTCCTGTGTACCCAATGTTAAAGATAGGTATGCTGGACTCATGCAGAAGTATGCGAAAGTAGGCGGGGCTTAACGGAGAACGTACGCAGCCCTCCGCAAAGCCCCCGAACGCAAATGTGAACCCGGCCTTATCAAGGCTCTTCTCCCATGATTGCTCCGTTTGGCAGGACGGCCAGGTCTAGGAAGACTTCTGGTGGTCCCAAACTTCTTCCATTTAAGGATTATGGAGGCCACTGTTCTCTTAGGAACCTTGAGTACTGCAGAAATTCTTTTCTAACCTTGGCAAGATCTGTGCCTTGCCACAATTCTGTCTCTAAGGCTCATTGGCCAGTTCCTTTGACCTCATGATTCTAATTTGGTCTGACATGCACTGTGAGGTCTTATATAGACAGGTGTGCGCCTTTCCAAATCAAGTTCTATCAGTTTAATTTAACACAGCTGGACTCCAGTGAAGGAGTTGAACCATCTCGAGAAGGATCACAAGGAAATAGACAGCATGTGACTTAAATATGAGTGTCTAAGCAAATGGTATGAATACTTATGACCATGTGATATTTCAGTTTTTCTTTTTTAATAAATTTGCAAAAATTTCTACATTTCAGGGTTTTTTTTTTTAGTCAAGATGGGGTGCAGAGTGTTTATTAATGAGAAAAAAAACCTTTTTTTGAATTTACCAAATGGCTGCAATGAAACTAAGAATGAAAAATTTAAAGGGGTCTGAATACTTTCCATATCCACTGTAATTAAAATTACCATCTCAAACCAAAATGAAAACCAAAAGAAAGAACAATCATTTGTATTATGCTTGGTTTGAACATGCAAGTGGATCCAGTGAATAGGTGATAAGCGTTTTAGTCTCAAATACCAGTGTAAACTGCTCATAAGCAGAGTGCACTTATAGAAAAAAAAACTAACAATTATTTGCATTTCAACAACCTTTCATTGGAAAAAATATCTGTATCTCACACCCCCATTATTACATTTAATAATCATGCAAAAAAGGGAAAGAAATTCTAACAGCACTCATGGCATCTCTAATGGCACTTGAGAAAGCAAGAGAACAAAGAAGAAATGTAAACCTTCTGTGCTATGAAATCAATTAGAGCGTATTCTCTGGATATCATAGAGAAATGACAGCTGTTTATACATAAGAAGGAAGATGAAAGAAAGATAACCTCTAGATCAGTAATTATGGCATGAAGCTCGGTGTCAGCGGTGACATAGGAAGTGAGAGGTGAATAAACATGGGACTCCGGTAATTTTTTCGCCTTGATGTTCTCCATCTTCCTTTGCGCTTTTTCTTGTTCGCTGAGAACTTTGCTAACACTTTGTGACACTGAGGGCACTTCAACTGCTCCAGCAGGCAAGATGTCCAAAAAGGAGAATGCCGAGCCCAAAGAATTGTCAGCCTCTGTGTTTCGTGATGCCTGGTTGGTTTCTGTATTACTAGCCCATTTGAAAGAGTCTGAAGTCAGGCTAGTATCATTATCAATACAGGGCTCTGAATTAGACAGTCTTATATCACTTCCACTTTGTCTAGAAATGTCTTTATTAGCATTAACATCTTGACAAGAGCTCTTTGGCAATAAACCTTTCTTCTGGTTAGATTTCTGGGTCTTTGAAGTGGTTCTGGCATCGGTTTTATAGACTTGCCAATATTTTTTCAATTTCCGGTTTCTCTCGTTGGCTCCATCTGTATTGGTATGAGACGAGTCAATCCCATAAACTTTTAGGTCATAACGCATGGATAAATATGAGCTTAAATAACCTTTTCCAGCTCCTAAATCTATGACCTGGGAAAACAAAAAGAAAAAATGGAAAAGCATAGTAACTAAATCAACAGCAGTTCTGTAACACTAGATGTACTTGGTTTGTTCTGACTACAATGCATGTGGGATAAGACTATAAAAAAAAAAAATAGATTCCCGATTAAATAATAGGAAAATCTACAGAGAACACTTATTTTCTGTTCACACCATGCTTGTGGTGGATGTCTGGGGTACATGCCAGAAAATGACCGTGGCAAACACAGCAACCATATCCATAGACTTTGCCATATGTCAGAGCAGTGTGCATCAGATTATCAAATCTTTTAAACTATAAGATGCACGTTTTAGCAAGACACAATTTTGTTAAAAACCAACGGCATATTTGAAACTCCCATCGTTGCATCCTATCCCGATAAATATAATGAGAGGAACTAGACAGGGATGCCCCCTTTCACCGGCTCTGTTTGCACTGGCAACGGAGCCTCTCGCCGCAGCCATAAGAAAGAATCCCAACATTTTAGGACCTGCTGATCTGGGAGACTAGTATAAAGTCAGCTTGTTCGCCGATGATTTGCTCCTAACCCTCACCAACCCCCATACTACTCTTCCAAATTTATTCTCACTACTTCACGATTTCGAATTGGTATCAGGACTTAAAATAAACATCGATAAATCACATCTGAAAAAGAGCAAGAATATCTAGTGTCACAATTTGGGTTTGAAAAAAAAGAACACTACCTAACCTATTTGGGAATTAATCTTACATCTAACAGATCTACCCTATATAAATGGAACTATGCTCCCCTTATAAAGAATTTCCAACAGGATCTAGCTAGGTGGTCGTCGTTGACACTCTCATGGTTAGGCAGAATACATGCCATAAAAATGGTTTCTCTCCCAAGGTTTTTATACCTCTTCCGCTCCCTCCCCATTCCAGTCCCCTCGAGAATATTACCTGATATACATTCCATGGTTTCTAAATTTATTTGGAAAGGGAAAAAACCTAGAATTAAACAGCAGATTATGTTCATCCACCGTAAAAAGGGGGGATTCTCCCTACCTAATTTTATAAATTACTTTAAGGCAGCGCAGATCGCCCAACTAACTAGAGTATGTTCGAATGTGGATAAACCTAGATGGGTCCAACTGGAGTCTTTTTTATTAAAACCTTACTCTCTGATGGGCTTGTTGTGGACTGAAGCCAAGCTTCCTAAACATATTGCTAACATCTCACCTTACGCGGCCCAATCTCTGCTCCTCTGGAGAAAAGAGAGGCTGCAAACTAGGAATTCGCCGCTAAATTCATTGTTCTGCAACCCAGCTTTCCCCCCGGGTCTTAACCCACAACTATACTCCTGGTGGATCCTGAGAGGAATAACTACAATACGACATCTCTGTTCCCCGTTTAATATAGTCTTATCTAAACAGGAATTTATACAAAAGTATGAACCGCCAATTCAAGAAGCTTTTCGTATTAATCAAATCTTTGATTTTATTAGAAAGAGTGTACAGAGTGGGAGACCTTTCCGATTCACTGGATTTGAGCAAAAATGTTCAAGTGACCCATTAGGCAGAGGGGTTATTTCTTATTTATACTCTTCCTTTGCTATTTTACAAGAAGAGAAAAAGCTTCCATTTATGCAGCAGTGGGAGGAGGACCTGGGGTTCGACATCTCGCTGAGGGAATGGCAAAGCAGTTGTAACGCCTTATCAAGAGGCTCACACCAGGTATCATTAGTAGAATCCTCCCTCAGAGTTTTACATAGAACATACCTGGTCCCTACAAGATTGCATGCCATATACCCCCAGGTCTCTGACAACTGTTTTAGAGGCTGCGACACTCCTGGAAACATGGGCCATATTTGGTGGACATGCCCGGTGGTGGCAAGTTTATGGCGGGAGGTGGGAAACTTGGCCGATAGATTATGTGGAAAAGAAATACCAGTGAGCCACCTAACTTTCCTCCTGGGATTAAAACCGCGGGGATTACCCAGAAACCTACACAGACTGGTGGTCCTACTGGGAATGGCGACTAAAATTCACATAGCGTCAAAATGGAAGTCTCCATCACTCTCAATATCTATTGTCATAGATAGAATGAACACTATCTTGATATATGAGCGTATCCAAGCGACGAGAACGGATAGCTGGAACTCCTTTTTTCAAATCTGGTCGCCATGGCTGGAACTATATCCGAATGACCAGATAAAGTTGGCTCTCACCCTCTCTCCGTGAGTGCTGACTCACTTCTTATTCCATGGTGAACAGAGAGGACCTGACCAGGCCGGTGTTAGTGCCCGAATGATATTTGCTGATATAAGAAAAATTTTTCTTTTTGTAAAAGTGTAGAGTGGTTTTACATTGTACATGATCTGGAACTTATCCCCCTTTGTTTCTGTCCTGTCTATGTCTTGTCTTAAACTGATTGACATTTATAGTTCCTTCATACAAATTCATGTTATTGTTGATATTATTGTGATTTATGTACACTTAATACTCCCTGAATGGGAAATCTCAGTATTATCTTTCAAATAAAAATTATTGAAACAAACAAAAAAAATCTATATGCGTCTTATTGACCTGAAGCAGCTACCTCAGATCGAGCAGGCCATGTCCTTCATGAGCACTGAGAGAACTGCTCTTTCTCCTCCTGCCCTACACTGATCTATCGGAAGGACCTTATGGTCATATGATCAGTTACATACCTGGAAGGAACTTTAAAATGTTGTAATGTATACTGTGTGTGTGTTTTTACGATGTAGCTGAGCAGACTGTGTTGTAATTGTGTTGTGTATGAGTAGCTGAGCTGGGTGTGTAGCAAAACTGAGGGCCCGACTCAAGACCAGCATTGTCACTGTCTCCCCAAATGGCTCTCCTTTCTCTTGAGATGGAACAACTCACTCCTCCTCTTAGGTTCCTTTCAGTTCACATATTTCTGGTGGTAAAAAAATCAATAGCAGCCTTATGGCCCAAACAGGTTCCTCCTAAATTTACTGACATTATTGAGAAAATATCACTACATAAAACATATGAATGTAAATTTGCCAACACAAATACGTGAGAAAAATTTTATTAAAAAAATGGGTTACCTTGGAGTCAAATATTCCCTTAATTTGTCTCTCAGGTACTTATTTGGTTACTCTAATTTTAACTTCCGTGAACTGTGTAATATTTTTCTTTTAGGCTATTGTTTATTTGTATTTTTGCTCTAAATGTTTAAATATGACTATACAATCCTTGTCCTCACCTTATTTTCCCTCATCCTCTTTCATTCTATTTCTTTGTTGCCCTTCCTGAATTCCCTTGTTTCCCTTTTATTTTTACCCCTTTTCCATAGAAAAATTAATACCCAGTAAAAATTAATGAAATACAAGACCAGCATTCTTCAACCTGGTCTTCATAAGGAGATGTGCTGAGTTAGATGTTCCTGATTTATGAACAGACATGCTCCTCAGGATCATCCGAAGAGTGGCATGGACCTCTATACGTCTCACCACAAATTCTACTCCAGTACTTGCTGTAGTAAGATATGTGGTGTAGTTAACACCGCCACTCGCCATGAATTTGAGGACTGGTTGCCACATCCCATCATGACCCCCTTTTTTACACTGTCAAAAAAGCTTTGATTTTTTAGGCCATGAGTGTGCATGTACCAAAGCAGAGTATGCGAGTACTGTAGATGCAGCAGTGTTGTGTATATGGGTGTGCTGCAGAGAGAGTGGACAAGATGAGCATTCTGTAAGGCTATATGCGTGTAACACACATGGTACAGAGAAACATTAAAATAAAGAGCTTAACCACTACTTTTACATTGATGACCTTTCCTTAGGATAGGTCATCAATGTCTGACCGGCCAGGGTCCAACACCTGTCACCCCCTTCAAACAGATGTTATTGGTGTCGACGACAGCAAGTACTCACTTGCCGATCTGCTCAGTCTTCTGGTAGTGGCCAAAGCTTGATACAGACTATTCGCTTGTGTGGGTGTGCAGTACTCTGCGGTGGCCATTATTAGAAGACACGCCTCAAGCGAGTACTTCCAGCCAGTGGCTACCACCACTGATAACAGCTGAAAGTCGGGAGTGCCGGGTGTCGAACCTCTGACGATCTGACACTGATGACCTGTCATCAATCTAAAAGCAGTGGACAACCTCTTTAAATTTACCACCTCCCTATTCTACCCTAGCGCTTTAAAATTAGTGGTATTGACCCCTTCACTTCTTTACACCACCAGAGAAGTTTTCATTAGTAGGAAATATGTTATTATTTTCCTCTACCTAAACATGAGGGGCGTTCAATTGTTCGAGAAGTATGTACTTTTGTCTTCCCTGTACTGAAAACCACAATTGAGAGCACCAAAACCACAAAAAAGACGGGCTTTTCTTCTTACTATGGGAAGCATGCAATGACATGTGCAGCTGTACGGCGTACATCAGCGATGCAAGTACTCAGATTTCCCTGATGTACATCATAGGCTAGATAAGCAAACCTATTAATGGTGTGATAGCCAAAGAAAATAAACAAGAAAGACCATGAAACAAAAAATGCAAAAAAAAAAAACCTCATGACAATAGTCAATGCCAATATAAAAGCACTGGCAAAAGATTGGTTTGATCTTTGGAATGGACCCTATAGGCAATTACATCTTGTTATTACAAATTAAACATCAGTTTCCAGTTTCAAATGTCGACCTCAAGGCAGACTGGCAACTAGATTTGACAATACAAACTGCATACATTATTAAACAAATCTTAAACCTGATGAAGCCGCTGAATTCATTTTGAAGATCCATGGCAGAAAAATTCCTATTTGATAGTTTAATTTCAGCTTAATTTCAGCTTAATTATTCTGATTAACAGCTCCTCAGTGTCCCTTTTTCTGCTGCGGAGATCTCTGCTCAGTACAAGCTGCAGCTGTAAATCAGGCCGGGGGATTGAAAACGCTTGGACTCCAAAGCCATTTTACTATTTAGCTGGACTCAAACTGCTCATTTTAAATTCATGATTGTAAAGAGCAAGTACACCAGCCTACTCAGGATTAAGGTTTATTTAATAATGTATATAGTTTGTATACTATACTTATCCTTATTATATCCTTATATCATACTTTGCTTGTATACTATATCTTACTTGATTTTGGTGACTTTTAAATTTGACTTGCGGAAAAGGTAATGTGCCCACATTTGATACTGTAAGAACACTACGCTTTTTTTTACTATTTTATGATTTTCCGCTTAGTTCTACATGTAATAAAACTACAGCACATACAATGTAATAAATGTAAGGCAAAATATTTCTACTTCACAAAACACCACAACAAAAAACAAACAATTTCCAATCCAGCCATTAGAGATGAAAGCTTCTCTACTGTAGCACAGAGAACTGCTCTAAAACTTATGACCACAAGAATGGTGCCCAAAGGGCATGAGAACTGGAGTGAAACGTGTCAAGTATTCAGAGCTTCAAATTTTTAATTAAATCTATTTTTATACTGGTTTATGGACTAATTTGGATAGAAATTCTTAACAGTCCTTTTTCTAGATTTACACCTAAGCTAAACTTAGGGAAAAATAAGTAGCAAAAAACACAGCGCTTAATATCCGAGGGCATTTATGCAAGCTACAAGCCTTTATTTCCCTCTGATATAAAAAGTTTATTTGCTGGAGAAAAGTAATTCAAGCATTAAATAGGCAAATCAATAGAAGTGAACAGTGTGCACCTGCAGGTTATTGATTTACTGCATTGTTAACGTCAAAAAAACTCAGTAAAAAAATCCAAACAATATCAATGCAATTTTTATAATCTCTGAAATTTTAAAGGGTTATATAGCCCACAAATATTCTGTGAAAGGGAGCTGCAAAACAATAAACCATGAACATCTGAATCCATTTATCTAAATTTATTATAGAAACATTCACACCAATATTTTTAAACAGTGACCATTTGATTAAAGCAGGATTGAGGAGAATTATAAGGGCTGTATCACAGTGCCGTGAATTATGAGATTATTTTTTCCCTTGATTCCAGCTGCTTGTATGCCCCGGAGACAGCTTCTTTAATTTCCTATACTGCTTAGAAAACTGTGACATCACTAAATCAGGTGCTTAAGTCGAAAAGTACTTTCTGGTTTAGTGAAATCTACTGAAAGCAGAAACTATTCTGCAATCCTAGTGCAAAAACATGCATGTTAGTTCATAAATTTGTGGTGCTACCTCCTCACCTGGCTGTGCACAGAACTGCAACCGGCCATACAGGATAAAAAAAATAAAAAAAATACTAGAAGGAGATGCCACCAGCCATCACAGGAATGATGGTGGTTCCAGAAGAAAGACCGCCACCAATATCAGAGTGTTGGCATATTCTAGCAATAAGGCTTTTATATACAATTTTAAGAGAGATTATTAGAGTGGAGTACAAATGATTGGATCGCTTTATGCAAACTTGGTCTATAGTCCAGATCAATGCTCCTTTGCCTGTGGAGAGGAGCTGCAAAAATGTAATGAGCTTCTGGATTATTGATTCACCAGCAGTGTGATGTCATCAGTGTAGTGTGCGCCACAAAGGTGACAACGCACCAGCCCGGCAAATAATAAGTCAAGTCTGGAATATCGGAGGATAAGGAAATTTGTGCAGCTCGTAATCATGGCCAAAGAGCACTGGACCATAGACAGAACCTGGACCATGGACTTGGGATGCATAAAGGCAATTCGCCGATCTTTAGAGTTGAGCAGAAAGATTTGTGCACCCTGGTTCAGCGTCCAGACTGTTCCCCTGTTTTAGCTGGGCCAAGGCATTACCGCACTAGAAATATGAAAAATTGAGAAAGCTTAGAGCATAAATTGGCCAATTCATGTGTACCTGGAAGCCACATTAAGGTGTTTCTCATTACCAGGACCTAACAAAGCTTTCTCAATTTTTCATATTTCTAGTGCAGTAATGCAATTCAATTTTCATATTTCATGTTTGCAAGCTATGGCGCTACAGTGTGCTGCCTTATTTATTTGATTGTATATGAGTTGGTGACTCTAGGTTAGCACCTGTTCACACCTAGTCTATGTTTGGATGTGACGGTCAGTGTTTTGAAATGTATACTTCTGCAACTGGCATCCTTTGTGTTTACTAGGCTCCAACATGACGAACAATGCAGGGCCTAGAAAGTGTAGGAAGTTCCCAGGATGTCAGACACAGAAGTGAAGACTGGAAATGCCCATATGCTACAGACTGAACGTTGGACCAGGGCAACACAAATCTTTTTGCACGATTCTAGTAATTATGCCTATTAAAAAGGTATTGAAGAGGTTGGCCATTACTTTTTTATTGATTGTTGATCCCTAGGATAACCCATCAGTATCCGATCAGTGGGGGTGAGATACAAGACACACCAGCCAATCAACTGACACCGGCACCAGAAACCAGAAGTCCTCACATACTGCCAGAACACAGCAGCTCCATCAAACCTATAATGGCATCGGCCAGGTACCGCAGGTCAACCCCTTTTAATTTAAATAGTGGGTGAATATGAAGTACACGGCCACTATAGAAATGAAGGAGCTGCGGTATTCTGGCAGCATCCAAGAACATCTGGGCGCCGGTAATAGCTAATCAGCGAGGGTGCTGCGTGTCGCTCTCACACCATTCAGATATTAATGGCCTATTTTACAGACAAATAAAGAGAAAAGTGGTGGCCAACTACTTTAAACATCAAAGGGATGCTACTACTTTCTAGGCGTATTGGTGGCAAACTCGCTCTTTACCCATCCACTAAGTAGTAACGCAATATGAAATGCAGAAATGTACCTGTTTTACACCACAAACTTTTGCAAGGGCTTCTACAAGCTGTGACATGATAACAACTTCATGGGATTTTTTATCATTCATAAACTGGTCAGATTTTATTCCTTTACCTGATGCAAAAAAAGAAACATTAAGATAAAAAAAAAAATACTTTTAATGCATAAATGCTTGCAAAAAAATCAATAATTTTCAATTAAATAAAAACAAGATTATTCTTCAAACACAATTTGAAATTTTTTGTAACAAGTAAGACATCACGCCGTTATCTACAGGCAGATTATTAGCAATCATCGGTAGGAAAATCTAGGTATCAATTAAAATTCTCAAAGATTATTCCTTACATATCAACTGCCTGAGAGAAATGAGTAACGATGGATGTGAAGTGACGGCAGTGATGCACGTGACGGCCTGCCTATTACCCACTGGCAAGTTACAACCATACGTTTCATTATCTCATTCACTCAATGCAAGTTCAGTAGTTCAAATGACCTAATCGGCGTAACTAATAAAACAGGTAGACCTGGGAAGTCCACGTGGCAGAATTAGTTAGAAGGGAATAAGATCCTCTGGAGGAAATGAAAGGGCGAGACAGCAGACAAGATTCCATACAGTCACTGCTGTAATAAATGTATACTCTGGCCAATTCGCCTAGATCACAATATCTGGATTGACTCAGGTATTTAGTTCACGCAGGCAATCACGACCTTTTGAACGTTTTAATATTTTGAAACATAAGCAGGAAGGCTAAAAAATGTACAATTTATTCATGTTTTTGTGTATTCTTTATGTTTTGCTGAGGGTCTTTGCCTTTAGGAAGGGTTGTCAAACCTCCGCAACACATGTCATTAATGAGGACTTGAACCATCCTTTTATTGCACAGCCAGGCATTATTCTGAATGGCTACCATGTAATAACTTCATTTTTAATGCAGTGGTTGTTGCATGATAAATACTTGGTTAACAGCAGCTTCCTAATCAAAAATCAGCAGACCGCCGGTGGTCTTATGAGCAGGAACAACTGAAGTCAGCTGATCACTCCGCCAGACACATTTTGGAAGCCTACTGAAATTTGTGATATTCATACTCTAATGGTTAAAACAGCATGGGGGCACACGTTGAGCAATTTTATCCAAAATTCAGCCGCAAAATGGCGAGTTTATTAGGTTATGTATTCACATATTCCAATGGCGGGCCCTATCTAGCCATGTGCAAAGTGAGCAAATTTATGGCAATATTCCCACCTATGATGCTTTAGACCCATAGACCCAAACATGGCTGTATGTTAGAGTTATAGAACCCAGCTAAGATGAATATAAGATATAAGAGGACAATATCTAAGGCTTCTTTTTTCACACTTGCCGTGGTTTTTGCGGCCTGTTTTTGTGGGCAGTTTTGCCGTAATTTTCAGTCTCCTGCAAAAACGGGCAGCAAAAATGTTGCGGATCGTCGTTTTTCTAGTTTCGAATACTAGTGAAAAAGTATTGAAAAAAAAAACTGGCGTTCCGCAAATACGGTCTTCACGGTGCACCACAAAAACAAGCTTCCGTTGTTTTTGCGGCCGCATTGATTTTCAATGGGGGCCGTGTCAGTAAGCCGTGAAAAATATCGAACAGGCACTCCAACGAATTTTTGCGGCCCCATATAAAAAGTATTGGGGTCGCAAAAACACTGCAAGTGTAAAAGAAGCCTAAGGATTGCATTTGATGACATTCTATTCATCCTTAAAAAAAGCACTCCTCCCATCAAAGTTTTTATCATTTTTTATCCTTCAAAATATTGCAGTCATCATGTTATACCCTTTTTACCCAGCTAATTCATCTCTCTTCCATTAAGTCTATGACATCACGTGATTAAATACTGACTAGCTGAATCCATATAAGCTCTATGTAGCAAAAGGAGGTCCTGTCTCTATACTCTTTTGCTTCCTCAGCTGCCCGGGACTTGCGACATATCCAACCATGTTGCCGCACAATGAGACGCAGCCATTAAACAAAGGCACATTTATAATATCTCGTGAGAGGAACATTTTTTTTTTAAAACACATCCAATTACTGAACTGTATTTTTAGTAGAAGATCTATTAATTAAAATTTACCTTTTTGGGGACAACCCATTCAAGTATAGCTTCCATTATTATTTTATAATCACTTCTTTCTGAAAAATATGTCAGTCAATCCCATTTAATATAATGTGATGGGCAAGGAGGCTTGCAATGAAGCAAACTTTAAAATACATCACAAATTATGTGTAGAGATTACTCCCTTATATAGCGCCATTAATTCCGCAGCGCTTTACAGACATTACCGTCGCTGTCACCATTGGGGCTCGCAATCTGAATTCTCTATTTGTATGTCTTTAGAAAGTGTGAAGAAACCCACGCAAACACAAGGAGAACATGAAAACTCCTTTCCGATGTTGTCCTTGGTGGGAATTGAACCCAATATCCCAGTGCAACAAAGCTGCAGTGCTAATCATTGAGCCTCTGTGCTGCCGATTAGGATACATGATATAACGAGATCATGAGATATAAAATAAATAAATACTAACCACCAAGTTTATCCTTTCTTTGGGAAGCAAAAGTTTCTAATATTTCATCAATGGTCGTGCACAACCCTAAATTCATCAGGGAATTGTACCGAGCAGCTTCTACAAATGATTCCAAGTTCACTAGTTGGTTAGTGGCTGGAGAGAATATACTGGTCATGTCTGGAGCATCTGTGGAAAAAAAAAGGATTATTAGCTGTATACAAGCAATATTTAGCACCCAACAATAAATAAGCTTCATTTGCAGCTTGGCAATCAGGAAATAATGTTTCTGTAGGGGACTCCAGAGATCTGATCAATATGAAATATACACAACTATATATATATATATATATATATATATATATATATATATATATATATATATATATATATATATATAGTTAGGTCCATATATATTTGGACAGAGACAACATTTTTCTTATTTTGGTTCTAGACATTACCACAATGAATTTTAAACAAAACAATTCAGATGCAGTTGAAGTTCAGACTTTCAGCTTTCATTTGAGGGTATCCACATTAAAATTGGATGAAGGGTTTAGAAGTTTCAGCTTCTTAACATGTGCCACCCTGTTTTTAAAGGGACCAAAAGTAATTGGACAGATTCAATAATTTTAAATAAAATGTTTATTTTTAGTGCTTGGTTGAAAACCCTTTGTTGGCAATGACTGTCTGAAGTCTTGAACTCATGGACATCACCAGACTCTGTGTTTCCTCCTTTTTGATGCTCTGCCAGGCCTTCACTGCAGTAGTTTTCAGTTGCTGTTTGTTTGTGGGCCTTTCTGTCTGAAGTTTAGTCTTTGACAAGTGAAATACATGCTCAATTGGGTTGAGATCAGGTGACTGACTTGGCCATTCAGGAATATTCCACTTCTTTGCTTTAATAAACTCCTGGGTTTCTTTGGCTTTATGTTTTGGGTCATTGTCCATCTGTAGTATGAAACGACGACCAATCACTTTGGCTGCATTTGGCTGGATCTGAGCACACAGTGTGGGTCTGAATACCTCAGAATTCATTCGGCTGCTTCTGTCCCGTGTCACATCATCAATAAACACTAGTGACCCAGTGCCACTGGCAGCCATGCATGCCCAAGCCATCACACTGCCTCCGCCGTGTTTTACAGATGATGTGGTATGCTTTGGATCATGAGCTGTACCACGCCTTCGCCATACTTTTCTCTTTCCATCATTCTGATAGAGGTTGATCTTGGTTTCATCTGTCCAAAAAATGTTCTTCCAGAACTGTGCTGGCTTTTTTAGATGTTTTTTAGCAAATTCCAGTCTAGCCTTTTTATTTTTGATGCTTATGAGTGGCTTGCACCGTGCAGTGAATCCTCTATGTTTACTTTCATGCAGTCTTCTCTTTATGGTAGATTTGGATATTGATATGCCGACCTCCTGGAGAGTGTTGTTCACTTGGTTGGCTGTTGTGAAGGGGTTTCTCTTCACCATGGAGATTATTCTGCGATCATCCACCACTGTTGTCTTCCATGGGCGCCCAGGTCTTTTTGCATTGATGAGTTCACCAGTGCTTTCTTTCTTTCTCAGGATGTACCAAACTGTATATTTTGCCACTCCTAATATTGTAGCAATTTCTCGGATGGGTTTTTTCTGTTTTCGCAGCTTAAGGATGGCTTGTTTCACCTGCATGGAGAGCTCCTTTGACCGCATGTTTACTTCACAGCAAAACCTTCCAAATGCAAGCACCACACCTCAAATCAACTCCAAGCCTTTTATCTGCTTAATTGAGAATGACATAACGAAGGGATTACCCACACCTGTCCATGAAATAGCCTTGGAGTCAATTGTCCAATTACTTTTGGTCCCTTTAAAAACAGGGTGGCACATGTTAAGGAGCTGAAACTCCTAAACCCTTCATCCAATTTTAATGTGGATACTCTCAAATGAAAGCTGAAAGTCTGAACTTCAACTGCATCTGAATTGTTTTGTTTAAAGAGTTTGGACACACCTTCTCATTTAAAGTTTTTTCTGTATTTTCATGACTATGAAAATTGTACACATTCACGCTGAGGATATCGAAACTATGAATTAACACATGTGGAATTGTATACGTAACTAAAAAGTGTGAAACAACTGAAAATATGTCTTATATTCTAGGTTCTTCAAAGTAGCCACCTTTTGCTTTGATGACTGCTTTGCACACTCTTGGCATTCTCTTGATGAGCTTCAAGAGGTAGTCACCGGGAATGGTCTACCAACAATCTTGAAGGAGTTCCCAGAGATCCTTGGCACTTCTTGGCCCTTTTGCCTTCACTCTGCGATCCAGCTCACCCCAAACCATCTCGATTGGGTTCAAGTCTGGTAACTGTGGAGGCCAGGTCATCTGGCTTAGCACCCCATCACTCTCCTTCTTGGTCAAATAGCCCTTACACAGCCTGGAGGTGTGTTTGGGGTCATTGTCCTGTTGAAAAATGAATGATGGTCCAACTAAACGTAAACCGGTTGGAATAGCATGCCGCTGCAAGATGCTGTGATAGCCATGCTGGTTCAGTATGCCCTCAATTTTGAATAAATCCCCAAGAGCATTACCAGCAAAGCACCCCCACACCATCACTCCTCCATGCTTCAATGTGGGAACCAGGCATGTAGAGTCTATCGGTTCACCTTTTCTGCGTCGCACAAAGACACGGTGGTTTGAACCAAAGATCTCAAATTTGGACACATCAGACCAAAGCACAGATTTCCACTGGTCTAATGTCCATTCCTTGTGTTCTTTAGCCCAAACAAGTCTCTTCTGCTTGTTGCCTGTCCTTAGCAGTGGTATCCTAGCAGCTATTTTACCATGAAGGCCTGCTGCACAAAGTCTCCTCTTAACAGTTGTTGTAGAGATGTGTCTGCTGCTAGAACTCTGTGTGGCATTGACCTGGTCTCTAATCTGAGCTGCTGTTAACCTGCGATTTCTGAGGCTGGTGACTCGGATAAACTTATCCTCAGAAGCAGGGGTGGCTCTTGGTCTTCCTTTCCTGGGGCGGTCCTCATGTGAGCCAGTTTCTTTGTAGCGCTTGATGGTTTTTGCAACTGCACTTGGGGACACTTTCAAAGTTTGCCCAATTTTTCGGACTGACTGACCTTCATTTCTTAAAGTAATGATGGCCACTCGTTTTTCTTTACTTAGCTGCTTTTTTCTTGCCATAATACAAATTCTAACAGTCTATTCAGTAGGACTGTCAGCTGTGTATCCACCAGACTTCTGCACAACACAACTGATGGTCCCAACCCCATTTATAAGGCAAGAAATCAACCTTATTAAACCTGACAGGGCACACCTGTGAAGTGAAAACCATTCCCGGTAACTACCTCTTGAAGCTCATCAAGAGAATGCCAAGAGTGTGCAAAGCAGTCATCAAAGCAAAAGGCGGCTACTTTGAATAACCTAGAATATAAAATATTTTCTGTTTTCACACTTTTTTGTTAAGTATATAATTCCACATGTGTTATTTCATAGTTTTGATGCCTTCAGCGTGAATGTACAATTTTCATAGTCATGGAAATACAGAAAAATCTTTAAATGAGGTGTGTTCAAACTTTTGGCTGTACTAATTATATATATATATATATATATATATATATATATATATATATATATATATATATATATATATATATATATATATATATATATATTTTAGCTGAAGAGCCCGGCGTTGCCTGGGCATAGTAAATCTCTGTGGTTAGTTATAGCACCCCACTTCTCTTATTTTCCCATCACGCCTCTCATTTTCCCCATCACATCTTTCATTTTCCCCCTCACATCTCATTTTCTCCCTCACACCTCTCATTTTCCCTCACTCCTCTTATTTCCCCCTCACTCCTCTCATTCCCCCCTAACACTTGTCATTTCGACCTCACATCTGTCATTTTCCGATCACTCCACTATTTTCCCTCACTCCTGTCATTTTGCACTCACACCTATTCATTTTCACCTCACACCTCTCATTTTCACCTCAGTATATACATGTTTGTCATCTCCCTTATATATAGTATACACCTGTATGTCATCTCCTGTATATAGTATATACCTGTATGTCATCTCCCCTGTATATAGTATATACCTGCTGTGTGTGTCATCTCCCCTGTATATAGTATATACCTGTGTCATCTCCTCCTATATATAGTATATACCTGTATGTAATCTCCTCCTGTATATAGTATATACCTGTATGTCATCTCCTCCTATACATAGCATATACCTGTATGTCATCTCCTCCTGTATAAACTATATACCTGTAGGTAATCTGCTCCTGTATATAGTATATACCTGTGTGTCATCTCCTTCTGTATATAGTATATACCTGTATGTCATCTTCTGCTGTATGTAGTATGTACCTGTATGTCATCTCCTCCTCTATATAGTATACACCTGTGTGTCATCTCTCCTGTATATAGTATATACCTGTGTGTCATCTCCCCTGTAAATAGTATATACCTGTGTGTCATCTCCTCCTGTATATAGTATATATCTGTATGTCATCTCCTCCTGTATTAGACCTCGTTCACACGTTATTTGGTCAGTATTTTTACCTCAGTATTTGTAAGCTAAATTGGCAGCCTGATAAATCCCCAGCCAACAGTAAGCCCACCCCCTGGCAGTATATATTAGCTCACACATACACATAATAGACTGGTCATGTGACTGACAGCTGCCGGATTCCTATATGCTACATTTGTTGCTCTTGTAGTTTGTCAGCTTATTAATCAGATTTTTATTTTTGAAGGATAATACCAGACTTGTGTGTGTTTTAGGGCGAGTTTCATGTGGCGACATGCGTGTAGCAACTTTTTGTGTGCCGAGTTGCATGTGACAGGTTAGTGTAGCAAGTTGTGTGCAGCAAGTTTTGCGCATGGCGAGTTTTGCGCGTGGCGAGTTTTATGTGTGGTGCCTTTTGAGTATGTGCAAGTTTTGTGTGAGGCAACTTTTGCATGTGTTGCAACTTTTGTGCATGTGGCAATTTTTCCGCGTGTGCAAGTTTTGCGTGTGGCGAGTTTTCCATGAGGTGAGATTTGCACGTGTGTCGAGTTTTGCATGTGGAGAGTTTTGCGCGTGGCGAGTTTTGAGCGGCGACTTTTGTGTTTCAACTTTTATGTGGCGAGGTTGGTGTATGTGTGGTGAAATGTGCGCTGAGGGTGGTATATGTGTTCGAGCACGTGGTAGTGTGTTGCGCATTTTGTGTGTGTGTTCATATCCCCGTGGTGGTGTGGTGATTATCCCATGTCGGGGCCCCACCTTAGCAACTGTACAGTATATACTCTTTGGCGCCATCGCTCTCATTCTTTAAGTCCCCCTTATTCACATCTGGCAGCTGTTAATTTGCCTCCAACACTTTTCCTTTCATTTTTTCCCCATTATGTAGATAGGGGCAAAATTGTTTGGTGAATTGGAAAGCGCGGGGTTAAAATTTCACCTCACAACATAGCTTTGACGCTCTCGGGGTCCAGACGTGTGACTGTGCAAAATTTTGTGGCTGTAGCTGCGACGGTTCAGATGCCAATCCCGGACATACACACATACATACACACACAGATCATGAGTGTGTGCATATATCAGGCATATCATATAATAATATATTCACTACACACATGCATGCAAATATATACACATGCACGCTGTCTTCGTACCCCTGGGTGATCATAATAAGGCTGCTCCACATGCAATTTGCATACTTGGGATCGAACGCGAACCCTTTCCCTTCCACTTTTCTCAATGGTCCCAATTAAATGAAGCAGTAGATAAAGCAGTCAGTACATCAATGACAGTTTGCAAACCTCATTTGCAGCGATCACATGAAGAGTGCCAATAGTTTGTATTTATTAAGAAAAAAAAAAATAAGAATCCCAAGTGAGTACATTACACATTGTTAAGATTCCACATGTTTGAGTCTGTCAAATTCTATAAATGTGCTGCACAACCCCTTTAAAAATACATGTACCGTATATACTCGAGTATAAGCCGAGATTTTCAGCCCAAATTTTTGGGCTGAAAGTGCCCCCTCGGCTTATACTCGAGTCACGGTCGGCGGTGGGGTCGGCGGGTGAGCACTGTCATATACTCACCTAGTCCCGGCGCTCCTGTCGCTCCCCCTGCCTGTCACACGGTCTCCGGGTGCAGCAGCCTCTTCCCCTGAGCGGTCACGTGGGACCGCTCATTAGAGAAATGAATAGGCGGCTCCACCTCCCATAGGGGCGGAGCCGCCTATTCATTTCTCTAATGAAGCGGTGCCGGTGACCGCTGATAGAGGAAGAGGCTGCGGCACCGAAGACCAGCTGTCCGGGGGAAGGAGCGGGACGCCGGGAGCAGGTAAGTATTGCATATTCACCTGTCCTCGTTCCACACGCCGGGCGCTGTCTCCATCTTCCCGGCGTCTCTCTCTCTCTCCTCACTGACTGTGCAGGTCAGAGGGCGCGTTGACGCATATAGTGTGCGCGCCGCCCTCTGCCTGATCAGTCAGTGCAGGGAGACGCCGGGAAGATGGCGCCGAGGAGCTGCAAGAGAGGTGAGTATGTGTTTTATTATTTTTATTGCAGCAGCAGCACAGCTATGGGGCAATAATGGACGGTGCAGAGCACTATATGGCAGAGCTATGGGGCAATGGTGCAGAGCACTGTATGGCACAGCTATGGGGCAACTGTGCAGAGCACTATATGGCACAGCTATGGGGCAGTAATGGTGCAGAGCACTATATGGCACAGCTATGGGGCAGTAATGGTGCAGAGCACTATATGGCACAGCTATGGGGCAATAATGGTGCAGAGCACTGTATGGCACAGCTATGGGGCAATAATGGTGCAGAGCACTATATGGCACAGCTATGGGGCAATAATGGACGGTGCAGAGCACTATATGGCACAGCTATGGGGCAATAATGGTGCAGAGCACTATATGGCACAGCTATGGGGCAATAATGGTGCAGAGCACTGTATGGCACAGCTATGGGGCAATAATGGTGCAGAGCACTATATGGCACAGCTATGGGGCAATAATGGTGCAGAGCACTGTATGGCACAGCTATGGGGCAATAATGGATGGTGCAGAGCACTGTATGGCACAGCTATGGGGCAATAATGGTGCAGAGCACTGTATGGCACAGCTATGGGGCAATAATGGTGCAGAGCACTGTATGGCACAGCTATGGGGCAATAATGGACGGTGCAGAGCACTATATGGCACAGCTATGGGGCAATAATGGTGCAGAGCACTGTATGGCACAGCTATGGGGCAATAATGGACGGTGCGGAGCACTATATGGCACAGCTATGGGGCAATAATGGTGCAGAGCACTGTATGGCACAGCTATGGGACAATAATGGTGCAGAGCACTATATGGCACAGCTATGGGGCAATAATGGTGCAGAGCACTATATGGCACAGCTATGGGGCAATAATGGTGCAGAGCACTATATGGCACAGCTATGGGGCCATAATGAACAGTATGGAGCATCTATTTTTATTTTTGAAATTCACCGGTAGCTGCTGCATTTTCCACCCTAGGCTTATACTCGAGTCAATAAGTTTTCCCATTTTTTTGTGGCAAAATTATGGGGGGTCGGCTTATACTCGGGTCGGCTTATACTCGAGTATATACGGTAATTTATGCCAGAGCGGACTAGGGTAAAATAAAAATGTAAAAGAACTGTTTGTGTTTTTGCTTAGATCTTCCAAATAATTCAATAAAGATAAAATGCTAATGATGCATGCATTAAAAGGGTAAAATCAAAAAGGTACAATAGGTCCCTGAAAAAAAAACAAAAAAAAAACCACGCCTTATTCCGTTATAGTGACCCAAAAATATTACACGCAAACACACACACAGGTTGGGTCGTTGTCTAATAGTTGTGACCTGGAGAATAATAATGGCGGGTCAGTTTTACCATATAGTGAGCACGGTAAATAAAAAAAAAATGTTGGAATTGCATTTTCTTTTACAATTTCACCACATTTGTTATTATTTTTCCTGTTTTCTAGTCCACTATGTGATAAAATTAATGGTGTCATTCAACATTACAACTCGACCTGCAAAAAACAACCCTCATAAAGATATAGTGACGGAAAAATAAAAAAAGTTATGGCTCTTGAAACAAGGGGATGAAAAAATGGAAATGCAAAAACTGAAAATCGCGATGTGATGAAGGGATAAAAGCTCATTGAAAGGATCGAGCGACTTTATACTCTAAAAAGGTGCAATAAAAAAATAAATAAAAAGAATAAAAGCCAAAAAATATAGCACTTAGTTTTCATTTGTTTTTGTCCTTTGCAGATTTTGAGTCCGATTCATAAAGGCCCACAATGTTTGAATAACTGCTGCAAATCCCAAGACGCTTATTTGTTGGTTCTTTTTACCCCAAAGAGGTGCAAAGTCACACAATCCTTTTAATAAGCCTTAAAATGTAGCATATGTCTTTAGCTGTGTAAACAAAAACAAAAAAAAAATGTCACGAAAAAACAGTCTCAGAATCAGTGGGATAAGTTGAAGCTTTCCAGAGCTGTAACCTCAAAGTGACAATGGTCAATTGTAAACATTGGCTTGGTCACCAAGGGGTTAAATTATCACCTTTGCAATACTAAGGAAATCCTGAAAACATGCACTGCTGGTGGCCCTGGAGGACAGGAGTTGTGCGTCCCTGATGTACATGAAGGTCTTTGACAGCTGGGCGTCAATCCCTCGAGGTGAACTGATGGCAGATATTACCTGTTAGGCCACGTGCACACGTTGAGTAGTAAGTGAAGTTTTTTACCTCAATATTTGTAAGCCAAAATCAGGAGTGGGACAAGCAGAAGAAAAGTAGAATAGAAACACATCACCATGTCTGGATTTATCACCCACTCCTGTTTGAGGCTTACAAATACTGAGGTAAAATAACCACCAAATACTGAATGTGTGCCTTGGGGTAAATTCATATATGGCTGTTCTTCCTGTTGTGTAGACATCAGGCGATAACCCTACTGATGGCCATAAACCTTAGAAAAGCGGAGGCTGCTGCCATTTCCTATATAACTGGCTCTCCCAAGGAATAAAGGGTATAATCCTCGGTACATGTTTTGGACGCCATATTATAAGAAAAGCATTTTTTTGGGGATTTTGTCTGGAAATGTTCTTTCATTTATTTGTAGCTCGGTCTTAGCAATCTATTTTAGTCGTCCGTAAGGGGTATATAAACTAAAACATTGGCATATTAATGTTCTCACTGTGCCCATAGGACTAAGTGGTGAAATATACTTGTAATAATACATTTGGTATTTGGCTCTGCTCTGCAGACATAAAGTATAACACAATGTTGAGGTCACCTACAAATCCCTTGGAATACAGAACATTGCCCACTCTATATTTTGGTATGGTATGGTATAGTATGGTATTGATTTTGTCTACCCAAGAAAATACTTAGGGAATAGGCTATAGGGGTCCATGCGATACGCATTACTGGCCAAGTGTTTTTCTTCCAGCTAAGTATTATTTGGATTAGGTTCCGTTAATGCTATAGGGAAACATCCTGACTTTCTGGTTTACCATTGAGTGAGAAGCCTGAAATTTAATGAGCTGGCTGTGAAAAGGTCTCAAACCACATAGATAGATCATTTGGATTTTCTGTGCATTGCATCTTATAGAAAGTGTTCTTTCTAAATTTATGTTTGGCCAAACATCTACCTTTTCTGGTTCCAAGGCACATTTTAATACCTGGCTCGGATGAAACTCAAAGTTGAAATTTATTGCCTGTCCTGGCTCGATTACAACCCAATGAATTTACAAGGAGGATTCTGCATAAGATGCTGTTAAACTGCCAACATATGGGAGAAAAACCCAAGGTGTAAGCTTTCTCTTTAAAAACAGCATTGCTTCGTGGAAAGACTGAAGTGGTGATAGCCATTAGGATATACATAGCACATTGTTATATAACTATCAGGTTATTGTATTAATACAGACGTCATCATGTCGCTACCTTAGGGAGCAAAACACTAGATACCAGACATTTTAGCACCTTCTAAGTAGACGTGTTACAGGAAAGTTTCATCACGATGAGCTTATTTTTTAACATTTTAGGATCACTTTAAGAAGACAAATGTAATCCTTGGTAACAATGTAAAGATGCATTGCCTTTAATTAGCAACAAATCGTAAAATAGGATATCAGGTATCTACAAAGCCAAATATCAGAACACATACATGGTGCATACAGTTACACCCACTGGAGGAAAAAACAAAGGAGAGATGTACACGCAGATGGCCAACGACAGCCAAAGTCTGTATTTATTGATAGTAGGCATGCAACACAGGGGCAAACCACGCTGCATGGAGCGGGCTCAGACCCAGAGTCCGTACATTTATGGCAGCCATCATTACGGGGTTAAACATCATTACCTAGAGTCTTTTCATCCTGAAATATGCAATGTGACTTTTTACTGTTGTTGTATCTGCCATGTTTTAAAGCGTACACAATTCTCTTATTTAAAGAGAAAAATATTTAGTCCTCAGTGGTTGATACCTTTTAAATGGATAACTGAAAAGATGGTTAAAGAGGAGATTTCAGCAGGTCAAAAGTGGCCACTTTTTGCTCTTATTTTATTCCTGCTGTTTTATTCTTGTTTGTTTCTTTAAACCGTTATATGGTTCCAGAGATCTGGGTCTGATTATTTAGTGCTTATGGTCTTTATCAATGGACGTGCCCCCCATGGAATCCTGTGAGCAAAAACCCCTTTTGAGAAAGATCACAAAAAGTGGCAATAAATAAAAGAGGCCCATATCTCTGGAACATTATGGCACATTTAAAAAAACAAACAAAAAAATAATGAAATATTAGGGAGTACCAAGACTAAATAAGAATAAAAACAAGTTACTTTTTTGACCTAGTGACAAGTCCTCTAAGACTTTTCTTTATACAGCATCCTGGTGGCAGAGACCAGCTACGGCTCCGTTCCGAAGAGGAGCTTTTGCGGAGTTATTGATGTTGCAGATTTTCTACACCCATTAAGTCAAATAGGTTACTTGAGTTTTTTTAAGCTATATATTTTCAAAAGAATGCACCAAAAAATCATTGTGGGACATAGCCTAAGGCTCAAGTTGCTGCATCATCCTTCCCATATGGCTTTCTGCTGTTCAGATTGGCTGCTGTGCACAAACTCATCATAAAATGCTAATAGAGCTTCGCATCATCAACAGATATTACAATTCTGCTCTGTAAAGTCCCCCATACATATAAGACTAATGTCAGGTTAGTCCACCGATATTCACAGGTCTGGCAGATGTGTCTGTGTATGGGGGTACTGGACAGATGACCGTCAAGGAAGAGAAGGATCCTGCATGTCTAATTTCGGACTACTAATCCTTTTAAGGCTGATGTCTTGCAGTGGCTATCTCAGAAGACACAGGAGCACTTTTGCCTTAGCGAAAGCTCTTGGCTATGGGAGAAATGGAAAGATATCTGCCGGCTGAATGATCGGAGAGAGTGGAATGTGTTTATGCGGGTTGAAACTAGTACTGATTTATTACAAATAAGAGAATCCATCCTCTACAACTAGAGAGACCAAACCATGGGGAATAGGACAGGCACCAAGCCACGTATTAACATTTCTTTTAAATCAGCAGATCAAACAATGGTGTTTTTCTTTTTTTTTTAAAGGGACTGCACTGCCTATATTTCTAATGATAGATAGATAGATAGATAGATAGATAGATAGATAGATAGATAGATAGATAGATACTTTTCTTGTCAATTTTCTCTAGTGGTCAATGGTATTGGATTCATGCTGTTTTACAAGGAGCAATTTTCTTTTTGAACCCCAATGATCAGTGGCACACAGCAGCTCCTATGTTATATTAAAAAAAAACTAAATTATATGTCTAACTTTACATATATCCAGATTAAGATGGTGCACAATTTTCCGAGTACACATTCCCTTTAAGAGGTGCAAATTCACTCAGCATCAATATAAAATTTTGCAAGGACACTGAAATAGAACCCAAATCAGCCGTCCCAAAGAACTGAACGACGGTGTAAAATCCGATTTCCCGAGTCTGTGATTAAAAATGTTCTACACACGTACCCAGCAGGACCTAGCGGTGTATGGATATCTATGATAAGAAAAACTGATGGAAGACTACAGATTATTAATCTTTTGAAAATAGAGATAGATTTTATTTTAGTCTAGATATAACCCTGACCATCTAGGACTTTGCGATAGAAAGTACACATTGGAAATGATAAATTGTATAGTATTCCAGGAGTATAATCCAGCTGATCTTTACTCACAACTTTCCAAATAGCTAACAAACCGCAGTGGCCTTTCCATGTGAGAACACCATCAGACTATGGACATACATAGAAGGCTATGCTATGGTCCAGATTTATTACAGTTGTGATTTGATATATCTGTTTCTAAAAAAAGGTTCTACTAAAACAAATAAAAAACACAATTCTCCAATATATGATCCCTGGAAGTTCACGTGAATATTACACGGAAACCCTTCTCGCTTCCTGAATGGGCACGTTCCACTTGTAAAATGTATTATCCGCTTTGATCCGGAGCAGCAATCTGGTTAGCATTTTAATGCTTTATGAGCAAAAATTGATTAGCGCTAAAAGAGTATGTTAATGTGTTTAAGTAGGGAAATCTGATCCTTTCAATACTTGCCTCTAACAATGCCGCTCCACATCCTTGTAAAAGAAGGCTTTGAACTTTCAAGCCTTATGGGAAAGAACGTATGAAACACCTAAATTAAGCTTTATTGGGCCATTTGCACTATCAAAGCTGATCGTTACTTGCGCAGTTGCTTTACAGCTCCTCATTTCTGTGCTGCATTTAATACACAGTGCGGTATGATCGCTACATGTAATCATTCAACACAAGCGTCGCCTGCGTTATTACTATTTTTATTGATTCTCTGTGCTGCACTATAACAAGCCTATCCCCCATAATGGAGCAGATGAAAAGACTTGCTTAAAGTAGAAGGAACGCAAAATTAAAAGCTCCATGTAACAGGAAGGAAACTAAATAAAAAGTACATGAAAGAACTTCAACTTGGAGGCTGTCATAGTTTAGGACTCAACTGAATATACAGTAACGTAAAAAGAAAAAACACACAGACACCAGATAAATAGGTAAATGTGCATATGGATCCTTAAAGGAGAGGTCTACACGTTGCGTCTTTGATGCAAAAAAGACTGCAGTGTTTCATGGTATCATCACAGTGAATGAATTTCTGAAATCACACACGTTGTTTATTTTTTCCTTGCAAATCTTAAGCAGTTTCTTCAGTGTCAATTCTTTCAGCATTCTGCATCATTTGTCCTCTCATCAAATTAATGGGGAAAAAAAATGCATAAAAACACCCATATTGTACACAGTATTATTCCTAATAACACTCCTGTATTTGCAGCAAACTTTTTCTGCTGCAAATACTGAATTTGTGAACATGCCCTTTATTCTCATCTTGGCCTAAAAGTAAAAAAAAAAAAAAATATATAGTAATTTCCTATTCTTCCCTTTGTGGCAGGGACAGGAAAGGAACCCACTGCAGCCAGTGATTGGCTCTGCGACACCAGTTTGGACATGTGATCCCAGCTGTGACACGTTTACCTCTGAGGCCAATGATTGGCTGAAGCATGAAAAAGAAACTCCGGCACACTAATTTTTGGAAATAAACTCTTTTTGTTTGTTTATTATTCTTTTTTCTATATCTTATATCAAAGTATATTCTTTCAAATGGTGGAAAAAATAATGATTTTCTCAATGAGCTTCAGGTGAGCATACATATATTCATTCTGGTAGACATATATTTATTCGGACACATAATTTTTCAACGTTTCGGCTGGAGAGCCTTTATCAAGAAACAATGTCCTTCTGTAATACATATGAAAATTGGTTTAAGACAACAAAATAATAAAATAAAATCATATAATAATATAATAACAACAAGAAGGAATTTCAAATATTGAGACATTAATATCATGTCTCATAAGAATTACTAACTCATAGCCACCATATGAAAGCATTATTTATACGTTATTAATATCTGAGGAGAATCTTCAAAAAAAATTCTTTTAAGAGAATAGAGGAAAATATTCATCTGCGTAATGTATCATATGTGTCCTTTGAACCAAAAGATCTATGCATCAATCTGATACAATGACAACACTTGGGAACAGATCCTAACTGATCCATGGTATATTCTTATAATATATTTATGAGTGAGAGATTTGGGAAGCATATGTCTCATATCTATTGTATAGGAATAAGAATGCACTGGGAATATGTAGCAGAAAAAACTTATATTTAGAGCGCCTGCTATACATCGTGTAGAAACAGAGAAAAGAGTTGCTATACTTGCAAATTTGTTGCGCAGAGGAGAAGAAAATCAGTTCTGTGAAAACAGATTAACATTATTAGTACCTGAGCAGGTAAGATATTGAAGGTTAAAACAGATACCTTGGTTCACTGACCGGTATACACTGCGTTCGGTATGTAAGTCCTGAAGAAAATGCACGACCGCTGTGCAGGAAGCGTGTGTGAAAAGACAGCGTGTTGCCGGCTTTTTACCCTTATCCGGTGCTCGTGTTCGCCCTACTGTTTCCGGGTGAGAGTTCACACAAGAACATGTGACCAGAGCGCTAATGAAAAGTCCGGAGAGAGACGAGGAGTGCCGGAAAAAGCCGATGTAGTGCGCCTGCGCTATATATGGGTGCTCTGTTTCTAATTCCCACTTGTGTGCTAAAGGAAAAGAAGAGAAGAAAGCTTCATTAAAGCATATTATTAACATTTAATCAACTATATATATATGTGTGTATATATATCTCTTTGTAAAGATGAACATCATTTTGAGAAAATTATGATTTAAGCTTAAAGTAAGATTTGAGACATAGCTTGCGGACCTCTGCATCTACATATAAGTCACTTTGGTAATAAATGGCATTTATTTAAATCTATCATACCATCATTTATAACCAGATCTTTATATCTTAAAAGGAGATCTCATATTCTCTGTTCAAGCCATATGGCGATAAGGTTTGTAATGTGTGAATCCAAAAGGATTCACGTTCTCTCAATTTTTTGATCCCATCACCTCCTCTTCTAGCCATGGGAACACAATCTATCACTTGATATCTCAGTTGTGAAACATTATGTTTTGCTTGTATAAAATGAGCTGGAATAGGTAATAATGTTTTTCCACACCTTATAGTGGATTTGTGTTGTGAAATGCGATCTCGGATATGCTGGGTAGTTTCCCCAACATACCCGAGACCGCACGGACACTTTATCAAATATATGACAAACGAGGAGTTACATGTAAAATATCCTTTTATCTGAAATCTCTTCCCTGAGCGAGGATGTGTAAAAGAGTCCCCTTTAGATACATTTGAGCATTGATAACAACTTAAACAAGGGAATGTCCCATTGCGTGATGTAGCTAGCACTCTTTGTGTCGGTCCCCTATCTTTAGAGCCCACGTCAGCCCTAACCAGACGATCTCGTATGTTGGGACAGCGCTTATTGCAAACAATTGGTAAGGAATTAAATTCTTTCACTTGAGGGTATGCTTTGCCCAAGATGTCCCAATGTTGGAGAACACATTTATTAATAAGGTAATTGAATGGGTGGAACGTACTGACGAAGGCAAGTTTTGGTGCTTTGTGATGTTGACCTAATCTAGTTGTATCCCTCCCAGTTGAGAGAATATGGTCAGGATATCCCCTGTTGTGAAATTTAGTATTCATCTCCTGATGTCTAATTTGACTAGTGTATGGGTTAGACACAATTCTGTGGATATACGTGTGATACCTCAAATTCGTTCATGAAGATGTTGGCATACGGGGGAAATCAGAGATTTAGTGACACATCATACAAAAATGGGCACAATAGATGAAAAAATGGGGGAATTTTTGGTGAAACAACATCCAGTGATACCTGTATTTTATACCCTTCCCAAGATTCACAAACACCCAACAAAGCCCCCAGGACGTCCTATTGTAGCATCTACAGAGTCCCTACTATCTCCTCTAGCCATTACACTAGAAAGAATTTTATCTCCACTTGTACCAAAAATCAAATCCTATCTTAGGGATACAACAGATTTTTTAAAGTCACTTAGTGATATTGGCAAAGTACCCTCCAATAGTATATTGGTAACGACGGATGTGAATAGTTTGTATACTAGCATTAGACACGACGATGGAGTGAAGTCAGTTATGTCATTTTTGGGTAACCATACAGATTTTTCAAGTAATCAACGAGAATTTTGTCAAGATTTACTTACACTGGTGTTAACACGTAATTTTTTCATGTTTGAAGACCAGTTTTATATACAAAAGAAAGGCACTGCCATGGGCTCCAACATGGCACCCCCGTATGCCAACATCTTCATGAACGAATTTGAGGTATCACACGTATATACACATCCTAGTTTCACATCCCATGTGACATATTGGCGACGCTATATAGATGACGTCTTTCTCATATGGACAGGTGATGTTGAGACCCTTCTCACATTTCACGGAGATCTCAATTCCTGTCTACCAGGCCTAACCTTCTCAATGTCATATGATTTTTCTTCAATGAATTTTTTGGACACCATGGTGATCATTAATGACGACAGGACGATAGAGACAGATTTATATGTAAAAAGTACAGACAGAAATAGTCTGTTAAAATATGACAGCTGTCATCCTCATCATATAAAGAGAGCTCTTCCCAAGTCACAACATGATCGAGTTGACAGAATTGTGTCTAACCCATACACTAGTCAAATTAGACATCAGGAGATGAATACTAAATTTCACAACAGGGGATATCCTGACCATATTCTCTCAACTGGGAGGGATACAACTAGATTAGGTCAACATCACAAAGCACCAAAACTTGCCTTCGTCAGTACGTTCCACCCATTCAATTACCTTATTAATAAATGTGTTCTCCAACATTGGGACATCTTGGGCAAAGCATACCCTCAAGTGAAAGAATTTAATTCCTTACCAATTGTTTGCAATAAGCGCTGTCCCAACATACGAGATCGTCTGGTTAGGGCTGACGTGGGCTCTAAAGATAGGGGACCGACACAAAGAGTGCTAGCTACATCACGCAATGGGACATTCCCTTGTTTAAGTTGTTATCAATGCTCAAATGTATCTAAAGGGGACTCTTTTACACATCCTCGCTCAGGGAAGAGATTTCAGATAAAAGGATATTTTACATGTAACTCCTCGTTTGTCATATATTTGATAAAGTGTCCGTGCGGTCTCGGGTATGTTGGGGAAACTACCCAGCATATCCGAGATCGCATTTCACAACACAAATCCACTATAAGGTGTGGAAAAACATTATTACCTATTCCAGCTCATTTTATACAAGCAAAACATAATGTTTCACAACTGAGATATCAAGTGATAGATTGTGTTCCCATGGCTAGAAGAGGAGGTGATAGGATCAAAAAATTGAGAGAACGTGAATCCTTTTGGATTCACACATTACAAACCTTATCGCCATATGGCTTAAACAGAGAATATGAGATCTCCTTTTAAGATATAAAGATCTGGTTATAAATGATGGTATGATAGATTTAAATAAATGCCATTTATTACCAAAGTGACTTATATGTAGATGCAGAGGTCCGCAAGCTATGTCTCAAATCTTACTTTAAGCTTAAATCATAATTTTCTCAAAATGATGTTCATCTTTACAAAGAGATATATATACACACATATATATATAGTTGATTAAATGTTAATAATATGCTTTAATGAAGCTTTCTTCTCTTCTTTTCCTTTAGCACACAAGTGGGAATTAGAAACAGAGCACCCATATAAAGCGCAGGCGCACTACATCGGCTTTTTCCGGCACTCCTCGTCTCTCTCCGGACTTTTCATTAGCGCTCTGGTCACATGTTCTTGTGTGAACTCTCACCCGGAAACAGTAGGGCGAACACGAGCACCGGATAAGGGTAAAAAGCCGGCAACACGCTGTCTTTTCACACACGCTTCCTGCACAGCGGTCGTGCATTTTCTTCAGGACTTACATACCGAACGCAGTGTATACCGGTCAGTGAACCAAGGTATCTGTTTTAACCTTCAATATCTTACCTGCTCAGGTACTAATAATGTTAATCTGTTTTCACAGAACTGATTTTCTTCTCCTCTGCGCAACAAATTTGCAAGTATAGCAACTCTTTTCTCTGTTTCTACACGATGTATAGCAGGCGCTCTAAATATAAGTTTTTTCTGCTACATATTCCCAGTGCATTCTTATTCCTATACAATAGATATGAGACATATGCTTCCCAAATCTCTCACTCATAAATATATTATAAGAATATACCATGGATCAGTTAGGATCTGTTCCCAAGTGTTGTCATTGTATCAGATTGATGCATAGATCTTTTGGTTCAAAGGACACATATGATACATTACGCAGATGAATATTTTCCTCTATTCTCTTAAAAGAATTTTTTTTGAAGATTCTCCTCAGATATTAATAACGTATAAATAATGCTTTCATATGGTGGCTATGAGTTAGTAATTCTTATGAGACATGATATTAATGTCTCAATATTTGAAATTCCTTCTTGTTGTTATTATATTATTATATGATTTTATTTTATTATTTTGTTGTCTTAAACCAATTTTCATATGTATTACAGAAGGACATTGTTTCTTGATAAAGGCTCTCCAGCCGAAACGTTGAAAAATTATATGTGTCCGAATAAATATATGTCTACCAGAATGAATATATGTATGCTCACCTGAAGCTCATTGAGAAAATCATTATTTTTTCCACCATTTGAAAGAATATACTTTGATATAAGATATAGAAAAAAGAATAATAAACAAACAAAAAGAGTTTATTTCCAAAAATTACAGTGTGCCGGAGTTTCTTTTTCATTATTCTATTTTTCCAGAGCACCTTGGACTTACTAAGTGAGCACCCTCTTTACCAAATAACTCTGATTGGCTGAAGCAGTCACATACCGGTCTCTCCGGGAAGCATGGAGAAAAACTGTAAGTGGATAAGCAGGGACGGCAATATTGATTACTAGCAAGGATTAAATGGACCAATACAGAGTCTTCCACTATAGAAGCACAGCACAAAGGAAACCGGTCCAGACATGCTTCCGACAGAGAAATAAAGTGGCGCACTCACTAGATGTAGCAAACTGTCTAGATTAGGTATGCAAAAACCCTGCGGCCTGGGGGCCACATTCGGCCCACAAGGTCATTTTGTGCGGCTCCCAACTAAATGGACACAAGCCCTTTCAGGATATGTAAAGTTTATCGCTGTAGATGGCCTTGTTGTGTTGCTGCAAGCTCCGGAAAATGTATAGTTGCACACGGCTAGTCAAGTGTATGTATTCAAAATGAATATTCACCCCTTCCCGCATTCACAATCCCACCCATCCCCCTGCGTCGGTGTCAGTGATTGGGTGCAGTCCGACTGCAGTGCTACTCACCCATAGATTGCATAATCCTCGGACTGGCCATCTGCTTTCATGACCTGAGCATGACTGCATGCACTTCTGTGCGGCGGTGACATTCCGGTCAGGAGAGCCAACGGCCAGTCCGAGGATTCCAATGCGATCATCGGGCGAGTAATAAAGCATTGCGACTGAATGACTATTGCTAGTGCAGCGGGGTGGACGGAATTATGGGCAGGGGTGAATATTCATTTCACGTTTGACTAGCCGACACTTGACTTTAAATTTTCCAAGGCTTACAGCAACACAATGGGACAACGCACAGCAATAAAAGTTGCATATCCTGAAAAGGCTGCTCAAGACCTATTTCAGGAGGTTATTAGTATAGTATGCAAAAATGATCTGACAGATTCTCTTTAACTATATGTAGGCAGCATACACAAAGGAGTAGTGGCAAACTGCCGAGGAGCAGGGACTAGCAAGTAGTAATGATGCATTGTGTTGACATCAGTGGAGCATGGGGTCTCTTAATACTCTAAAAAGGAGAATGTAAATTAGAGAGGTGGCCTTCCGTGTCTGAGGCTCTCTCTACTGTAGTTTATGAGAATATAAAACATTAGGCAGTAAGCACAATATTCCTAACTAAACCCATGTGCATTCATGACTTTCCTCATTAGGGTATATTCACAGTTTTTGATGAGGATTTGAAGTGGATTTTACTACAAAATATGTAAAAAATTACTTTCTATTGATTTTAATGGTAAATGCCAAAAATAACATGAAAAAAGCACTGTATACACCACATGAACTTTATCCTATTAAAATCAGACACTTATTTCAAAATGGTTTTGATGTGAGTTTCGGAGCAGAATCCATTTCTAAATCCTTATTACAAAATGTACTATAAGGCTATGTGCAAACGTCAGGATTCTTTGCAGAAATTGGTTATAATGTACTATATATGCCCTTTATATTATCCCACACAGACGGACATACAATAGACCTGATCTTCACCAGTCTATGCGCTCTAAGGCCTCTTTCACTCTTCCGTTTTTACAATCTGCACAGGATCCATCTAAATGTTGAAATGACGGATCCTGTGCAGATTGTAAAAAACGGGTGCACTGGGCCCGTCTTTCTGACAGACCCGTCGAGGCTATGTGCACCTGTTGTGTATGCGCTGCGAAAACACATACACAACACAACCCATGTTAAAAATAAAAAACAAAATAAAAAATAGAATTAGTTCTTACCGGTAATTCGGTTTCTAGGAACCTTCCACGACAGCAGTATCGGAGGATGTCTCCCCGCCCTAATAGGGGACAGGAACAAAGAGGTTAAATACCCCTCCCCTTCCTGCAACCACCAGTGTTTTTTCTGGACACAGTGGCATGTATAGTTTACCATTTAAGTGCAGGAATCATAAAATTAATAAATCAGATAGGGAGGGAAATTAGTGCTGTCGTGGAAGGTTCCTAGAAACCGAATTACCGGTAAGAACTAATTCTATTTTCCAGTCACCTTCCACGACAGCAGTATCGGAGTGATACCAACCGCTAATTTCTTTAGGGAGGGACAACCGCCTGCAGCACACGTCTGCCGAACGTTAGATCCCTGTTGAAGTTGAGCTTATAGTGCCTGGTGAATGTATGTATTGACGACCATGGGGCGGCTCTGCATATCTGCTCTGCTGATGCGCTTCCCCTATCTGCCCAGGAAGTTGAGACTGAGCGGGTAGAGTGGGCCTTCAGTGAAGCTAGAGGTGAGAGCTTCTGAGAAGAGTATGCTAGGCTAATGGCCTGCTTAATCCAATTAGCGATTGTGCTTTTGGCTGCCTTCTTGCCCTTATTACGCCCTGACCACTGGATGAACAGGTTTTGATCCAACCTCCAATCTTCCGTCTGTTGGATAGAACAGGACCACCCTGCGGACGTCCAGGGTGTGAAAGACCTCCTCTTTAGGATTAGAGGGATTGGGACAGAAAGAAGGTAATATGATGTCCTGATTTCGGTGAAAGCTTGAAGCTACCTTAGGTGTAAAGGACGGGTCTAATTTGAGGATTATACTATCCGTAGTTATAGTCAGGAATGGTTCCTGAATTGATAAGGCCTGTAACTCTCCTATACGCCTGGCAGTAGTGATAGCTACCAGGAAGACCGTTTTGAGGGTTAAGATCTTTAAGCTAGATGCTGAAAGGGGTTCAAAGGGGTCCCCGGTCAGACCTTTTAGCACCAGGTTTAAGTCCCAAGGTGGGGTATGGATCTGGAGTCTTGGACGGATTCTGGTTGCCAATGATATGAAACGTTTCACCCATCGATGACTTGCTAGATCCCAGTCAAAGAAAGCACCAAGAGCTGACACCTGAACCTTTAGGGTACCAGGTGAAAGCCCCAGCTCCAAGCCCTTCTGTAGGAATTGAAGAATCTGCGCAATATTTGGCTTAAACGGATCCGGTCCGTTCGGGGCACACCATGATGAAAATTTTTTCCATATCTTGCCATAAATGGCGTTCGTTATCGGCTTCCTACTTTTCTGTAGGGTTTCGATTACTGCCTGTGAGAGTCCTCTGGCTCTCAGGATTTCGGCTTCAGTAACCAGGCTGTCAACTTTAGTTTGTGTAGGTCTGGATGGGTCAGGGGACCCTGTTGAAGAAGGTCGCGTCTTTGTGGAAGCGGGATCGGGCCTTCTAGACACATGCTTGTCAGTGCGCTGAACCAGCTCCTTCCTGGCCATAATGGGGCTACCAAAATCGTCGCGACCTGATCCGTCCGGATCTTCTGCAATGTCCTGGGTAGCAATGGTATTGGCGGAAAGGCATATGTCAGGGTAAACTCCCAGGGGTGGGAGAAAGCGTCCAGTCCTAGTGCCCCGTTTGAGGGGGTCAAGGAGAAGAAGGTGTTTGATTTTGTGTTCTGAATGTTGGCAAATAGGTCCACATCGGGAGTTCCCCACCTCTGGACTAGGGTTAGGAACACATCCTGGTTTAGAGACCACTCCCCTGGATGGAAGTCCCTCCGGCTGAGATAATCCGCCTGGGAATTGTCTAATCCCCTTATATGAACTGCAGAGATTGACATAAGGTGATTTTCTGCCCAGGAAAAAATCCTTCCAGCAGTTAACTTCAGGTTCGAGTGTCCTGTGCCCCCTTGGTGTCGGAGATATGCCACGGTGGTCATATTGTCGGACATCACCCGGACATGGTGGCCTTGGATGATGACAGATGCGGCTTTCAGCGCCTCCTCCACCGCTTTCAATTCCTTCAGTTTTGAGGAACTGTGTCTTAAATCTGGGGCCCACAACCCCTGGAAGTGGAAGCCTTCTATCACGGCGCCCCAACCTCTCTGACTTGCGTCCGTTGTGAGTACTCTGAGAGGAAGCTGATCCCAGCTGACTCCTCGGTGTAGATTTTGGGGGTTCAGCCACCATGACAGAGAGGATCTCACATGAGAAGGGGAATCTTCCTGGTTAAGGCCATCTGATGCCCTCTTGAGTATGCCAGGATGTGTGATTGAAGTATTCTCGTATGGGCCTGGGCCCAGGAGACTGCTTGAATGCAGGATGTCAATGAACCCAGGACTGACAGAGTCTCTTAGAGTCGGGGCTCTTTGATCTCTGAACCTGGAGATCCTGCGGAGAAGGTCGGTCTGACGGTCCTCGGGTAGAAAGGACATTCTCTTCTCCGAATCCAGAAGGATTCCTAGGAATTTCTTCTGTGGCGAAGGCTGGAGGTCTGATTTCTCCAGATTCGGGATCCACCCGAGTGATTCTAGGATGTCGAGGACTCTTGTCACATCCTGATTGAGACGTGAAGCGGATGGGGCGATGATAAGAAAATCGTCCAGGTATGGAATGACACAGACCCCCTGTTGACGAATTAAGATTACTGCTTCTGTCATGATCTTGGAGAAGACTCGTGGGGCAGACGAGACTCCGAACGGAAGGACATTGAATTGATAATGGCTGATCCGTCTGTTTTGGGAAATCGCGAACCTGAGGAATCTTCTGTGGTCTGGGTGTATTGGCACATGATAGTATGCGTCCCTCAGGTCCAGCGTCGCCATCACCCAGTCCTGACCGATCAGCGGGATTGCTGATCTGATCGATTCCATTTTGAACCTTCGGTATTTTATTACCTGATTTAGAGGTTTCAGGTTTATAATGATGCGGTGTTTCCCTGACGGTTTTTTCACCAAGAAGAGGTGGGAATAGTGACCCTCTCCTACTTCCCGGTGTGGTACATGGGAAATCACCTTCGCTCGAAGCAGGTTTAAGATATCCGGCATCAAAATTTCCCGAAGTCCTGGGGATTGTAGCGAAGTAATAGTCAGACGATGAGGAGGAGGGCTCTCGAACTCCAATCTTAGGCCTTCCCGTATGATACGTAGGACCCACTGATTTGTGGTAATCAACTGCCACTGGGAGAGGAATCCCGAGAGTCGACCCCCGACCGGAGGGCAGTCATTGCTTTTCAGAGGCCTGAGTCGGTTGGGGGACCAGGATGTTTCTGGCTTTTCCTCCCTTGGGGTAACTCCATCGTCCTGACTTGCCCTTACCCCTGTAATTCTGCTGGGGGGTTTGGTCACAGGGGGGGGACGAAAAAAACGCTTCTTAGGGTTCTTTTGTTCTGGAAGGACCACCTTCTTATCTGAAGCTTTGTCCAAGATTTCGTCCAGGACTGGCCCAAATACATAATGACCCTGGAAAGGTATACCGCAAAGCTTAGACTTTGAGGTAATATCACCTCCCCAGGATTTAAGCCACAAAGCTCTTCTAGCGGAGTTAGTGAGAACCGCTGATTTAGCGGCAACCTGTACTGATTCCGCGGAAGCGTCCGCGAGGAATCCAGTTGCCTTCTGGAGCAGAGGAAGAGAATTAAGAATCTCTTCTCTGGGTGTACCCTGCACCAGGTGATTTTCCAATGTACGCAGCCAGAGGAACAAAGATCTGGCTACACATGTTGAGGCCACGTTGGATCTAAGTAGGTTAGTTGAAGTCTCCCAAGATTTTCTCAATAAACTCTCAGTTTTGCGATCCATGGGATCTTTCAGCTGGGAGGAATCTTCAAAAGGCAGGGCCGTTTTTTTGGTTACCCTTGAGACCTGAACATCAACCTTGGGCATTTCAAAAAGGGAACAGTCTCCCTCCAAGGGGAAACGGTTTTTGAGTTCTGATGGGACGTTTAACCCTTTCTCTGGAAGGCCCCACTCATGGAGGATGAGGCTCTCTATATTTTCGTGTATGGGGAATCCCTTTACAGATTTGGGCTTTAACCCCCCGAACATGTCATCCTGTACAGAATGGCCCTCCACCTCCTCCTCCACCCCCATGGTGCCCCTCACCATAGACACTAATTCCTCCAAATCCTCGGAGGAAAAGAGATATTTTTTGTTGTCTGATTTGGGAGCAGAGGTAGAGGCAGAACTCTCATTCTCCCAACGGTCCCCTGAATCAGAAGTATGCAATTCTCCTGAGTCGGAGTCAGAGACTACCGGGGCTATTTTCCTTTTCTTAGCAGGGGGAGGCTGGGAAAAGGCCGACATGGAAGATTGAACTTCCTGCCTGATGAGAGTCCTGATACTGTCCATAAGAGAGGGATGTTCAGCACGCAGAACCTCGTCTGTGCATGGCTGGCAGAGCTTCTTCTTATATGTGGAGGGAAGCTTGGACGCACATGCAGCACACTTGCGACTGGCCTTCTTAGGGGCAGAGGCTTTGTCTCCCTAAAGGAGAGAGAGAAAGTCGGACTAAGTCGCTTGAATTTAGAGAAAAAATGGACAGTAAGGGACATCATCCCACTACTTACGGCAGGGGGATGAGCGCTGGGCTCTGCAGAAGCAGAGTGAAGGGTTTTGTCACCGTCCATATGATCAGAGGATCTGACTACAGAGGGTATAGACAAGAGGTCTTACCTGGAGGCTTCCTTAGCCAGGAATAAATAAGATTACCGAGGCTCCCAGCGAGATTGGTGGTGCTCCTCCCCCTCATCGTGTCCATTTGGTGGGGGGGTCAGGGACGCCCGTCCATGCCGCCACTGAATGTCCTGGCCCAGGACGCAGATCGGCGCGCGCGGGAGCTGCGGTGTAAGGAGCCGGCGAGAAAAAAACGGAAGTTCGGATGCGCGTCACTTCCGGTGCGCGCGCGCCAGCACCAGCAGCAGCGTGGAGGGAGGAGGAAGCCGGGGAGCTGTAGAAGGACCCCGGAGCACCGCACCGCCCTGCTTTGCCTCCCGAAAGAGGCGCGGGTAGGGCGGGCAAGGGTCCCAAGTCGCATGGAAGGTCACGGAGATGGGAGCAGTCTGGATGGAGGAGAGCGGTGCCCCCGACCTCGACTGCCCGGCTTAGTAAGGTAACAGTGCTCCCGATCGCCGGCCACGGCAGCACTATCAGAGAACCTCTTCATGCCCCATAGGGGACAGGAAAAACACTGGTGGTTGCAGGAAGGGGAGGGGTATTTAACCTCTTTGTTCCTGTCCCCTATTAGGGCGGGGAGACATCCTCCGATACTGCTGTCGTGGAAGGTGACTGGAGAAAAACGCAATATTTTCACCTTTCGGCATCCTGCGCAGCATTACCGATGCTCGCGATGATCCCGGCACCTGGCGTTCCCAGTAATGCCTTGCGTTACAATGACCTCTGATGACGTCGCGGTCTCGTGAGACCGCAACGTCATAGGGTCATTTCGCAAGGCATTACTGGGAACAGCAGCGAGCATCGGTAATGCTGCGTGGGACACCAGAAGGTGAGAATATTGTGATTTTTTTTTTTTTTTTTTAAACATATCTTTTTACTATTGATGCTGCATAGGCAGCATCAATAGTAAAAAGAGAGAGAGCGTGCGAGAGAGAATTTCCCTGATGGGAAATTCTTCCACGCGTGCTCAGTTTGAAAAGACGGCATCCGTCGCTGGATTCCTGCTTTTCAGTCAGCGGCGGATCCTACACCGTCGCGGAGCGATTATCCGACGTGCAGAAAAAACGTTCCTCTGTGCGTTTTCTCCGCCCGACAGACAGCAATTTTACTACAGATCCAGTGCACGACGGATGAAACGTGTGGCCATCCGTCACAATCCGTCACAATCCGTCGCCAATACAAGTCTATAAGAAAAAAAGCATCCAGCGGGCAAAATCGCAGGATCCGTTTTTTTCACAAAACGCATTATGACGGGAGATGAAAGACGGAAGTGTGAAAGAGGCCTAACTTCACCACTTCCCCTCTCCTTCTATCCGACCACCATCTACTCACTTTCTTATCCCTGTCCACCTCACCTGTCACCCATGTCCAGCAACATGCGCACCCCCGCAGAAACCTTGCACACCTAGACACCCACGCTCTCTGACTCTGTTCTGCCACTGGCATCCATATCCTCACTCCACGACACAGACAGTGCTACTGCTTTCTACAATGCAACTCTCGCTTTACCTATTGACGCGGTTGCACCTCCTGTTCATGGCAGAGTGCGACGTATCAATAGACAACCCTGCACAATACCACCACTAAAAAGCTCTGGCAAGTGTCCAGGGTTGCAGAGCGGCGTTGGAAGAAAACACATTCGCAAGATGACTTCATTGCATATAAACAGGCAACACTCGCTTATCTCTTATCTAATCTCCCGATATCTTCCCTCACGTAATCTTCGGTCCTCCCAAGACCTCCTTCTCTTCTCCACACTTATTCGCTCCTCACCCAACCGCCTCCAAGACTTCTCCCGAATATCCCCCATTCTCTGGAATTCTTTGCCCCAACACGTCCGACTATCAACCACATTCGGATCCTTCAAACGGAACCCGAAAACCAACCACTTCAGGAAAGCTTACAGCCTGCACTGACCCGCTGTCTCCTCACCACTACTGGAGCTACAGCCTCACCAACACCGCAGCTCCTGCAACCCTCAACCCATTGTCTCCTTCCCCACTATCCTGCAGAATGTAAGCCCGCAAGGGCTGTATCAGTCTGTAATTGCTAGTGTGTTTACTTTAAGTGATATCTGTAATTTGTACGTAACCCCTTCTCATGTACAGCACCATGGAATCCATGGTGCTATATAAATAAATTATAAAGCTTATCAAGCCAGAATTACCTTAGCAAGCGCAGCATGCTATGGTCATGGAGTGCTAAACATGAGAAATTTTAACGTCCATAAGATTTTTTTTTACAAAGAAAAATCAGGGTACTTCGCACTCAATTGGATCAAACTGCGTGAGCTCACCTGCTAGCATTAAGGTAACCTCTTTAGATGTTTGCTTGCATGCTAGATCAGTGCAGTCACACTTATTTCATTTTGCTAAAAGGTCCTCGCCAACTATTATTAAGAAAACTAGAAAAAAACAAAAAACAAAAACACACTATCTGGGAAAACCAGTGCAGAATAAGTGCTACTACTTCTGTTGCTTGTTGCACTGTCACCTACAAAAAGTTTAACATATGTAGTTCAGAAGAGAAAATATGCAAATAATTATTCTGGTGCCGTCCCAAAGTTACCTACCGATAGGTCTTTTTAGTGGATGCCTTGGCACTGAAAGGGTAGTCCATCTTTCAATACGTTTTGGCATATTTTCAGCTTCTTATATGCAATGTAAATGTTGGATGGTTTTACTGGCACATAGGGGAATCTGAACACAGCTTAATGAATTATATCAATTATCTTTGTGTTTGCAGATTGTATAAATATATTAGTTTACTTTCCTCTTTACTCCTTTTAAGAAATAAGTATCATGTCTTGTGTTCTGTACTTTAACTATAGTCAACCTGAACTGTGGAGATGCTGTACATTGGAATATATCTTAATGCATTATTATTATTTATTTTTATTTTTTTTAAAGGAAAATTTATTTTTGGAAAGCAAGAATACTACAACATAAAATTTCCAGTTTAGTCGCTTATTTATTACTCAAGAAACTACAGGATTACAAGTCTGAAATCTAGATGTCCAGCCTAAGTGCTTCTCATACTGATAAGTATGCACTGTAGATCTTAGTGAAGAACCAGATACTGCCTCCTGTCAGTTGCTATCTGCTATAAAACCACTCGCATGGCTCTCGCTCTCCTAAACCCTGTCCCTCACACGCTTGGATTCAGCGGGCAGCATTCCATTGCTTGCAGGCCGTGCCAACACAAGGTACTAAAATGGATTATCCTGCCCGGGAATCAGAGCCAAATAGGGTTTGCAGTTATTTATCAGAATAATAACAAAGATTCCGTCCAACAGTAAAAAAAACAAGCAAAAAACAAACAGAAGAGATATATAAATCCTGTGCATATTACCTGGCACTGTACGGTCATGCAGAGCATCAGACGTGAGCCATAATTTACACTTGACATAAACCAGTTCCCCATCCAACATCACTATACTGTATTTCTAATGGGCAAAAATAAACAGCTAGAAATGGAAACCCTGGAACAAAAGTGTCTCTGTACCGTAGGGCACGAGGTGTGAGCATAGTCAACACTGAAGACATAGGAGTCAGGTATTTCAATTCTCAGCAAAACATTAGACGGGTATTTCACTTTCATCTTACAATGTGGTGAATGGTAAGAGCTGGAACTGTAGGCCAACACCTGCAGAAGCCACGGAAGCCCACAGGATGAAGTGTACGGCAAGACCAGAAATCTCCTGAAGCACATAAGCACTGCTGTGGATGCCGCCACAGGCATAACAATCCAGAAAGCTGTAAACCTTCAACACATTCATACTAGATGTCCTTTCCACATGTGTCCTGAGGAACGCAAGTGCGTTATACTGTACTGTATCGATATTAACATCCAGGGGGACAAATCTGCATGTATATACACTGCCGAGTGCAAATCACTGTACAAGATGTATGTCCCAATATCTGTGTGCAGCGGCGGAGAAACACATTCCATGGCAAATTAAAAACCTCAGGGTATTGGATAAAGGACAGCAATATTGTACCGGGAAGTCTCACCTAGAACATGCAGTATTAGTGAAGGTAACATTTCCACCGTTCAGTCTGGCCCCTGAGCCCGACAGGTAACAGTGCTCGTATAGCGGTCAGGAAGAGGAGATCTTATAAAGAATCCGTCACTATGAACGTGCAGACCAATCTGCAGGCACTATGTTATGGACAAGGGGGAGATGAGCAGATTGGTATATAGTTTTGGGAAAAAAAGATTCTGGGATTTTCGGTCCAGTGGGTGGTCATATAAAGTGATGGACAGCGGCACACATATAGAAGGAAGGCTGTCAGTCTCTGATGGGACCGCCCACTGGGCCCAAAATCCCAGAAAGAGCTAAAGTTTAAATGATGGAAACACAGGTTAGGACTCGTTCACACTATCGTATAATACAGCCGAGTGCGATCCAAAGTTTTATCAAATCGCACTCAGCCCACTATTACACTATGGGGCAGCTCAGATACGCATTTTTTTTTCTCATGCTGATTCAGTTCATCCCTTGATCGGACCATACGCACCCATAAAAGTCTATGGACTGCACTTGGATGTTGGCCAAATGCAGTCCAATTACCGCAGACACAGGGAATGGAGAAGATGGAAAAATTAAGTGCTCAGTCTTCTCCGCACCTGTGATATAATTCTCTCATGTGAGAATCTGATCTGACTAAGGTGACACTCGGATTAAATTCGGACAGAGTCTGAGCTGAGTGTCATTAGCATAATCAGCCCGATTCTCTCGCATGAGAGAATAGGCAGCCAAGTGACCCCGGCCTTATACTGAATCTTTTCTCACAAAAACACATATCTTCTCATCTCCCCAGATTGGACTGCATTTTCATGGTGACAGGTTCCTGTTAAAAAAGGCTGGTTATTCCACCTCACAAAGTTTATGGATTATGAAAAGGAGACTTCGTTCGTCCAGATGCTTAGGCTCCTTCCTTTCTTCACCATTTTGCTGGGAGCCACAGATCTCCTTACTCTGCCTCTTTGTGAGGGGATCTGTAGTTAGAGGGATTGTCCAATGACATAAAATATTAAATAAGCTAATGTATTTAAATCATGAAATTATGTTCCTATTTTAGACTTCTACTAGCCATAGATGCTCTATTTCCACGATCCACCCAACACAGGCAGAGACCTTCCTTCCTCTCACAGGGACGTAACTGGTTGGCTCGGTTCATTAATAAAGCCAGCTCTATTCTCTGCATCTATATCTCAAAATGTAAGTATGGCAACACGTCAATTCCTCGATCAACAAACCATCTCCAGTAATCTAGTTTTTAGCTCTTCTTCTGTGTAATAAATAGGGATGGATCTGCACTAGCATGAGATGTCACTAAACAGTGTAGCAAGCTGTGGTGTTCTGCTCCATACAAGGCTTCCATCCAGTCATTGCCAGAGCTAGCAACAGCTGAATTGTGGGGGTCCCAGGTGTCAGACCCTTACCAATCTGATATGGATGACCTACTCTTAAGCAAAGTCATCAATATCTCACTAGTGGACAACTCCTTTAAAAGTACCCCTCTGTTGCACAGTGAACAGCAGGTTATGTCTCAGCACAGTAGAAGTTAACCAGGTTGTGTTACTGTATGTCCAAAATAGAAGACCCTATTTGCACATCAAAAGAATTTCTTGTTCAGAAATAGGTCTGGAGCAAAATTACAACAACATTTCGGACACACAGAAAACAGCCATGTGCCAATCGTTCAGGGACAGTACCACTTGCTGGGCTTCCTCCATACTGAAACATGAAACAGTCATGTTACGGGTCACTGACTGCACTTCATCATCTTACACTTGTAAAGTCTACCTCCCTAAAGGACCCCCCACCCCCACCCCCTAAAAAAAGCTGACGGGGTAAGGAGTCCAGAGAAAGTCCAATCATATATTCATGCTTTCATGAAACAAGTACGAAGAACTGCCATTCGTGTAATGTTGATTTTTGGCTTTGTCATGAAACAGTAAACGAGACTAAACTCCCCATAAGCCAGAAGCAATGTAATCAGCGGAGAATGTCTAAGAAGACTTCCAATACACAACACTCATGTCAGCGCACTGAGATTGTGCAAGCACCTGCTAGCATGATGCATCCCAGGATATCTGTATAAATCATGAGCGGAATGTAAAATAACGCCATATATACAGGGAAGCCAAGTTCATCATCAAGTCACAGCATTGGGGTGGGGATACTGAATTAGAAAACCAAACAGTTTGGAGACGTCAGCTTGTAAATGTCAGGCAAACTTGCAGTCATAGCCAGTGATTGCACAAAACCGTACAAGAGTAATTTATCATTGGCAGTGATTGAGTCGTTGACTACTCTTGACAAACACTGGATACATACATCTCTATGGGAAAGAGCAAAACATTTTTTAACTGTGCGACAAAATGGAGAAAAAGTTGCCCATAGTAAGGTTACATTTTATTTTAGAGACACTTTTATTCACTCCTTTTATTTAGAGTAGTGTCAATCACTCAAACAATGATTAGGATTAGTGAAGGTGCTAGTTACTAGACTTTGGCGAGGGTGCTCGGGTATGCACTGAGTAGTGCGGGTGCTCGAGTGACACGCTCGAATCCTCACGGCCGCATGTTGTGCGTCTGTTAGACATTGCCTGACAACCACGGGCAATCCCCGCTTGTTTTGTGGCTGTCTAACAACCCTGAAACATGTGGTCGCAGGGTCGCGAACATCTCACTCGAGCACCCGCGCTACTCAATGCATACCCGAGCACCCTCGGCAAAGTCCAGTAACTAGCACTTGTAATCATCACTAAGTAGGGCTACCCACTGGATCTGAAAATCCAAAACGAGAAAAGATTACAACAGCTGATATGCCAGCCAAACTGAATCTTTTCCCCCTATCCAATACACCAATCTCTTCAGCTCCTCCTGCTCTATAAACAATCCACTAGCATCAGATTGCACGATCAATGTGATAGATTCCCTTAAATACATTCTCCGTATGCACTACTTTTAACCAGAACTCATAATTAATCAAACATTTCATAGATCAGTCTGAACGTTTTTAGTACAGCACTCCTTCACAACCAGCATGCATTATGAAAGACAACATCCGACACTGTCGCAGTGAACAGTTAAGGAAATTTTAAAAAAGCAACATTTTTAAACGCATATTTGGCAAAAAAAAAAATTTGGCTGACATTTTTCAATTTTATCAAATCACTGGCTTTACAAAGCAATGTACACAGTGCCGACAAAAAAAAGGTACATGCAAAATCCTCATCGTGATTTCACTTCTTAAAAGTGCACACAATGGGGGAGATAATCAAAAACTGTAACAGCAAAACTGGCTTATGACTGCATGTAAGGGTGACATGAGGAAATACTAACTGTAACGAAATATCCACAATACAACACTTGAATATTAAGATTCTGTGGTTACACTGAACTTGTAACGATTCATTTTTGCAGGCATTGTATATACTGTATATACCAAGACTCCACAGAACTATGCTGTATAAGTATTTCACACATGTGCAAGCAGCCACCTAAAAAGAATCTATGCACGGTTGGTGGCTCTCCTTTATATTTAATTTTGTGCATCAGAAAATTGTGGCGTATTCCACTGGAAGCTGTATCCATTAGTGCCATGCAGAGGTATACGGATACCTGACAGCCTACATGTGTATATTATTTGAATGGTAAAATATTTGTTCTAAGCAGGTGTGAATGTAGGCATGACCATGACAGGGTGATCATATACAAAAGAAGGGGTTAAGGATCCTAAAAAATTGTATTTTTTTTTTCACAAATGTCAACATACATATTTAAATATTTTATATACCTTGCATTATTTAATTTCTCATCCGATTCTGTCACAATTACATTTATGTTTTTGTATTTTGCTTACGCTATGTATTATGCTACAGTGAAATGATATCATACGTCTGCAAAGGTTCGTTGCTGCGCGCCCTTTTTTGAACACATTGTCCATATATTCCCGCACTTTTTGAGTTGTATTCTATCATTGTGGTTTGGTCCTGATGAAGAGCTTTGGAAGCCTTGAAATGCGTTATCAAACTGCATTCATGCTTCACTATCTTCACAATCTTGCCTTGCGCAGGCGTGTACTATGGAGGACAGAGAATGAACTTCAATCCCACATTGCAGCCAGCATGCAGCCAGCGGGTAAGGAAAGGGTGAATCAAACACCCGAAAACCCCGCCCCTATGGCTAAAAATTGTTCCCTCCAAATTCAGGTGACAGTGTCCCTTTAAATGAAAAAACACAAAAGAGAATGAAGCAAAAAGCAAAAAACATTGATCATTTCACACAAAACTCCAAAAATGGGCCAGACAAAAGTATTGGCACCCTCAGCCTAACACTTGGTTGCACAACCTTTAGCCAAAATAACTGTGACCAACCGCTTCCGGTAACCATCAATGAGTTTCCTACAATGCTCTGCTGGAATTTTAGACCATTCTTCTTTGGCAAACTGCTCCAGGTCCCTGATATTTGAAGGGTGCCTTCTCCAAACTGCCATTTTTAGATCTCTCCACAGGTGTTCTATGGGATTCAGGTCTGGACTCATTGCTGGCCACCTTAGAAGTCTCCAGTGCTTTCTCTCAAACCATTTTCTAGTACTTTTTGAAGTGTGTTTTGGGTCATTGTCCTGCTGGAAGACCCATGACCTCTGAGGGAGACCCAGCTTTCTCACTCTGGGCCCTACATTATGCTGCAAAATTTGTTGGTAGTCTTCAGACTTCATAATGCCATGCACACGGTCAAGCAGTCCAGTGCCAGAGGCAGCAAAGCAACCCCAAAACATCAGGGAACCTCTGCCATGTTTGACTGTAGGGACTGTGTTCTTTTCTTTGAATGCCTCTTTTTTTTCTCCTGTAAACTCTATGTTGATGCCTTTGCCCAAAAAGCTCTACTTTTGTCTCATCTGACCAGAGAACATTCTTCCAAAACGTTTTAGGCTTTTTCAGGTAAGTTTTGGCAAACTCCAGCCTGGCTTTTTTATGTCTCGGGGTAAGAAGTGGGGTCTTCCTGGGTCTCCTACCATACAGTCCCTTTTCATTCAGACGCCGACGGATAGTACGGGTTGACACTGTTGTACCCTCGGACTGCAGGGCAGCTTTAACTTGTTTGGATGTTAGTCGAGGTTCTTTATCCAACATAGGCACAATCTTGCGTTGAAATCTCTTGTCAATTTTTCTTTTCCATCCACATCTAGGGAGGTTAGCCACAGTGCAATGGGCTTTAAACTTCTTGATGACACTGCGCGCGGTAGACACAGGAACATTCAGGTCTTTGGAGATGGACTTGTAGCCTTGAGATTGCTCATGCTTCCTGACAATTTGGTCTCTCAAGTCCTCAGACAGTTCTTTGGTCTTCTTTCTTTTCTCCATGCTCAATGTGGTACTCACAAGGACACAGGACAGAGGTTGAGTCAACTTTAATCCATGTCAACTGGCTGCAAGTGTGATTTAGTTCTTGCCAACACCTGTTAGGTGCCACAGGTAAGTTACAGGTGCTGTTAATTACACAAATTAGAGAAGCATCACATGATTTTTCGAACAGTGCCAATACTTTTGTCCACCCCCTTTTTTATGTTTGGTGTGAAATTATATCCAATTTGGCTCTAGGACAATTCTTTTTGTGTTTTTTCATTTAAGACAAATCAAATGAAGATAATAATACCAAAGAATTTGTGTTTGCAATCATTTTCAGGAAGAAACTGAGTATTATCTGACCGAATTGCAGGGGTGTCAATACTTTTGGCCAAAACTGTATGAGGACGCTGGAGGGTGAGTATAAGAATGGGGGCACAGGGCTTATATTTAAAGCACCACTCCAGCACTGAAAAATAACACTGGAGTGCTCCTTTAAGATCACATGGGAGAACTATAACTCCCAGCATGTCCTGCAGATCCTATGTGGCAGGAGTGGCAGAGTGCTTTTTTATGTGCTGTAATTACTAACCTTTTAATAAATTCTCTCTTGTACAGGCTGTGCTCAGTGCAGGTCCTGCAGCCAGCCATGGCCGCACAGTGCCCTTCCTCTTATAACCTCACCACAGATCATGTAAGAGGAAGCTGCACTGTTTGTAGTGAGGTGTCTGCAGGATCGGTGATTACATCATGAAGAGGCAGGGCTTTGTGCGGTCAGGTAATACTCCAGGCCGCCCTCTTCATGACATCAACACAGGTCCTCCACAGAGCATTCAACATTGCATCAGCGCTGTCAGGTAAGCGGCATCCCTCCCTCCTGTGGAACTCTGCTGCTGCCCCCTCCTCCACCGGACACAGAACTCCCCAGCTGCTGCAGGAATCCAGCGCTGGGGAAACCATGTGTGTCCACTGTTTAAGTGAAGGAGTATTCCTTTGCTGCTCCCCCCTCACTGATCCGCGCTGACAGGTGGGCGGGGAAGCGGCTAATGAATATTCACGTCACTTTAAGTATCGGGACCATGTGGTTTCCCCAGCCCTGAATTCCTGCAGCGGTGATATTTTCCTCCTTCCTGCGATCCCACTCCGCCGCTGCCCCCTCCCCACAAGCTATATTCCGACCATAAGTCGCACCCACACTTTCCTCCAAAATTTGGAGGAAAAAAAGTGCGTCTTATGGTCCGAAAATTATGGTTATCTAAGAATCAGTGGGATCCGTTGAAGCGTTCCTGAGTTATTACCTCAAAGTGACAGTGGTCAGATTTCAAAAATGTGGCCTGGTCATTAAGGTCAAAATTGGTTCATTCACTAAGGAGTTAAAATGTCTGCATGTTTCACTTGCCTTTATAGTACAAATTGGTAATTGATAAAGGAGGATTGTTACATTATCAGGAGGTGCAGTCTCTACTTTGTGTGTCTATACACGCTTGACTACCACAACCCCATTAAATTTGGTGGTACACAACTGCCTTGTTGCTTATATTCCAGAAAAAAAAAATGTACACTAAAAAATGATGCCAACATAATAAACATTTACCATACGTTTGTTTGCATTATCTATTTTGTGCGATATACGGTAACTGCTGTAAGGACAGTAACATTACCAATTTGGAAATTACTATTTTCCAAAGTTATTAATTTTTAATTTTTTAATTTATTTAATCTGAAGTAAAAACATTTGGACCTAAACATAGTATTAACATACATTATCTCAAAATCACCTTAATAAGTAAAAGTGTTGCAAAGTTACTGCCACGCAAATGACACATGCCAGATATGAAACATGAGGCTGCGTCCTGAAGGCCCAAAAGCAGGCCGCATCATTAAAGGGTTGATTAGGATGTAAAATGACTTATTACAGCATAAAGAATTACTTTACGACTTTGCTATTAGAACCTGACTTTGCACTGCACCGAACACAAGTTCACATCATATTAAAACCCAATCCCACAACAGCTTCATCTCTACAGCCTGACTGGTATTAATCCAAAATTAACTAAGCTGTCTATTACTGAATCCCTACTTAAAAGTTCTAGATTATTTAATTCTGACTTCATATATGAGATGTAAATCAAAGCAGACATGAGCAACCATTGATCTAGAAAATATCACACTTCATTGCAACATCTGGAAGGATGTGTTTTTATTCCTTTCTTTCTTCAATCTAATTCTATTCATAAAAAGATCCACTTTGCGTATAAGGTGCCCCTATATTCTTGCCTTGTGTCTTAAAGTCAATTAATCACTCATTTATAAGTATATGAGCAATCCAATGGGTTTCATTATGCGGCCCAAATTAAAAACTAAATTTTTAGTCTTTGAAACAGTTCACTGCTGAGATTTAAAACAGAAGAGGGAGATCATTCACAGACCGGAGGCAGGCCAAGGGGCTAGGAAATCATAGGGAAACTTAGAACCAGCGCACAATCCGGCCCCTGTGCACCAAAATCTAAGTAGCAGAAAAATTCTGACAGTGATTAAAGAACTACAAAGCAGATTTCTAAACCAAACCTATGAATTTAATCTGTATTATAGTGCTATTACAGCCACGTCTTTACATTACAAAATCGTGCTAACAGGTTCCCTTTAACCCCTTTCTGAAATTAGACGTACTATCCTGTCGAGGTGGGATGGGCCCGTATGCCTAGCATGCCTAGCATGCTCCCCCCGCAAGCATAGAGATCAGCCTCGCTCACGGAGGGAGCGCGGCCGATTGCAGCCGGGTGTCAGTTGACTATCGCAGCTGACAACCGGCACTATGTGTCAGGAGTGGTCACGGACCGCCCCCGGCACATTAATCCCCGGCACACTGCGATCAAACATGATCGCAGTGTTCCGGCGGTATATGGAAGCATCACGCAGGGAGGGGGCTCCCTGCGGGCTTCCCTGAGACCCTCAGAGCAACGCGATGTGATCGCGTTGCTCCGAGGGTCTCCTACCTTCTTCTCCCTGCATGCCCCGGATCCAAAATGGCCACGGGGCTGCATCCGGGTCCTGCAGAGAGGTGGCTTACCAAGCACAATCTTCAATGGAATGGTTCACAAATAAACGTATCCAGGTGTTAGACTGGCCAAATCAAAGTCCAGACCTAAATCCAATCGAGAATCTGTGGAAAAACGGCTGTTCACAAACGATCTCCATCAAACCTCAATGAGCTCGAGCTGTTTGCCAAGGTAGAATGGGCAAGAATTTCAGTCTCTCGATGTACAAAACTGATAGAGACATACCCCAAGCGACTTGCAGCTGTAATCGCAAAAAAGGTGGCGCAACAAAGTATTACGTTAAAGGGGCCGAATAATATTGCACGCCCCACTTTTCAGTTTTTGATTTTCCACAAAAATTTAAAATAACCAATAAATTTAGTTCAACTTCACAATTGTGTTCCACTTGTTGTTGATTCTTCACCAAAAATTTACATGTGGTATCTTTATGTTTGAAGCATGATATGTGGGAAAAGGTTGAAAAGTTCCAGGGGGCCGAATACTTTCACAAGGCACTGTAAATATCCAAAAGGCCTTTTGCCGAAAAAAAGATTCCCCACCCCTGATCTAAACTGTCCCCAGTGCGTTGTTAGTAATGCAATGTGCATCACTAACACGCTTTTTTAGTTAAAAATGGTGCTGTAATAATGTAAAAAAAGAACTTTATATATAGTTATATCGTCGTGCCTGATCGTTTAGTCATAAACTTAGTGTTTTATCTTCTGTTCAGTCGCGTGCGTCGCTGCCCACTCATTTTGATTGATTTTTTTAGTTGCGCCGACATCAATGGAGTCCCACACTTGTGCAATGTCGAGTGGGAAGCTGGGTATCCTGGAGCTCCAAGCACCACACTGCACAAGAGTGGGATTCCACTGACATCAGCACAACCAGGGAAATCAAACTGAGTGGGACACCAGTAATTGAACAGAAAATGAAGCACACCACTATGAACAAATGAGCAGGTACAATATAACTATATAAAGTGCTTTTTGGACATCATTACAGCACCGTTTTTAGTGGGAAAAAAGTGTTATAGTCATGCACATTTCATCACTAAGGCCGCGTTCACTTTAGCGTTTCTGTGCTGCAGCATATGATCCGCATACATCCGCATGCGTCATGCTTACATATCTTTAACATGGTGTACACAGGGATATGCGTTTGCATGCATACGCATGCGTCTTTTCACGGTGTGTGGCGGTTTTCAGCAAACGCAACATGCTGCATTTTTTGTGGCGTCAAATATTGCGCAATCGTCCACATGCGTAAAAAAACGCAATGGGAACGCATTGGTACGCAATGACATGAACACGAATGCGCTCGATATAAATGCATACTTTAGACTGCGCATGTCTAAAAAATGATGTCAACGCTTCCACCATGCGCATAAAAATGCAAAAGCATGGCAAAACGCATTTAAACGCATGCACATGCAGCGTTTTTGTTTGCATCATGCGCAAGATGATGCGCAGGCGTTAGCATGCTTTTGCATGCGTTTTGGCAAGCGTTTGTGCATGCAGATGATACACTGCGCACAGAAACGCTAATGTGAACTTAGGCTAACAAAGCACTGGGGACAGTTTAGATGCTTGATATAACGTGACAGGTTTCCTTTGAAGAAGCACTACCATTATTATTTGCATCGTCTAAATATATTGCAGTCATATTATATAGCACTGTGTGCTTACAGTCATGGCTAAAAGTATTGGCACCCTTGAAATTGAAGGGTGCCTTCTCCAAACAGCAATTTTAAGATTCCTCGACAGGTGTTCAATGAGATTTAGATTCGGACTCATTGCCGGTCACTTCAAAACTCTCCTGTGCGTTGTTTCCATCCATTTCTGGGTGCTTCTTGAAGTATTCTTGAGGTCATCCTGCTGGTAGACCCATGGCCAGCTTTCTGACTGCACACTACATTGCAAACCAAAATCCTTTAGTAATCTTCAGATGTCATGAAGCCTTGTATACAGTCAAGGCACCCAGTGCCAGAGGCAGCAAAACAACCCCAAACATCTTTGAACCTCTGACTCCATAGTCAGGTGATGATTTTTCCATCCGGAAGGCGGTAAGGAGAGCCCTACAAAAAATGACCCTGGGTGACGACAGAGGCCTTTTTGATTGTTTTTTTAAGGGGTCGCCAAGAGGGAGAAACTCAAGCCAGAGCAATGGGCGGAGGTGCTGGCGTCACACTTAACGGGGGTGGGGTGGGGGGGGGCAGAAAGCCTACTATGACTTAGTTTTATAAAACGCCAAAGAATATGTGAAACTGAAAACTGAAGTTTTGGCAAACTTGGGTATGACAATGACTGTCAGAACACAACAGGCTCATGGTGTATCACCATGAAAAAGCCCCTCGCGCTCAGATGTTTGATCTGCTGCACCTGGTCCAAATATGGCTGCAGCCAGAGACCTCTACCCCTGTGCAGATGGTAGAGCGTGTGGTGATGGACCAATATGTGCACCCTCTTCCGAGGACAATGCAGACTTGGGTTGCCTAGGGTGATCCCTGGAATGCCGATGTCCTGGTCAGACTGGTCAAAAAATATCAGGGGGTCAAGGGTTCCTTGGGGAGGCAACCCACTCCATGCTAAATGTCCCAAAAATGGGCAAAGACCCAAAATGGGGTCTGGCGTCCAAGGTGCATAGGGGTGGGGGACTGTTGTGAATTCTGTTCTCGAGCTCCCTCCTGTGGTTATGAATGGTACTTCCGTGAGTTCTGTTCATGGACTCCCTCTGGTGGCTGTGAGTGGAGCTGCTGGTTCTGAGATTCCTTCTCCAGCTGATCTCGTTCAGGCCTTGGCTGGCTGCTCTATTTAACTCCACTCAGATCTTTACTTGATGCCAGCTGTCAATGTCCTAGTACTGGTTCAGTTCTCTTGGATCTTTCAGATGACCTGTCTATTTCAGCAAAAGCTAAGTCCCTGCTAGCTTATTTGTTACCATTGTGTTTTTGTCCAGCTTGCTATTATGATTTAATCTTGTTAGCTGGAAGCTCTGGGATGCAGAGTGGCACCACCGCGCCGTGAGTCGGTGCGGTGGTTTCTTTTGCACACTCTGCGTGGTTTTTTGTTAGTTTTTTATGCTGACCGCAAAGATACCTTTTATATCCTCTGTCTGTTTAGTTAGTCTGGCCTCCTATGCTGAAACCTATTTAATTCCTGTGTTTGTGACTTCCATCTTAACTTACAGTCAATATATGTTGGGGCTGCCCATTTCTTTGGGGAATTTCTCTGAGGCAAGGTAGGCTGTATTTTCTATCTTTAGGGGTAGCTAGCTCTTAGGCTGTGAAGAGGCATCTAGGCAGAGTCAGGAACGCTCCACGGCTATTTCTAGTTGTTGTGATAGGATTAGGGGTTGCGGTCAGCAGACTCCCACTTCCCAGAGCTCGTCCTGTATTGCTAGTTTGCTCATCTGGTCATTTCTAGTGCTCCTAACCACCAGCCAAACATAACAGGGGACGTAGTGCCAAAGATCCCACCAAAATTATATGCACAGGCCATACAGCCACCCGTTATTCTCTGAACTCTATGAAGATGGACTGTAGCCTGGGACGCAGATGTTCATACTATGAGTATCTGGCCTGCAGTGTGAACGGTTCACTCAGTGAGGGTCCACAAGTTTGTCCCATAAAAGGTGGATGGTCTGAAAGTGACTGGACTGCAAGACTTGGCAAGTTTGGTGTCCCTCATGAGGGTAACACTTCCTAACCAGCTGATTGCTGGGAAGAAGGTTGGAGTCTGTTGCATCCACAAGGATGCTAAAGACTATCCAGTGGCCATTGAAATGGCCCAATGTACTGAATCCCACAAGGTCAGCTTGGTCCAAGATTTATTGCACCCCATTATCATAGGCTGTGACTTTTGTTTGTTTTGGGACTTGTTGGGAAGAAGACGGCTTGGTTGCTCGGATAAGAAAAGGGTTGTCCCTAAAGAAGCATCACCAAGAGTTTGATGGGTTTCCCTTCAGAGTCCATGTGGGGGATGAGGAGGTAGTGTTCCTTGAGGCTGACATTCCAGAATTAGGAGTGACTGTCAAAAATATTTGGTACGCCCAACATAGTGACCCAACTCTGAAGGAGGCGTTCAATAATGTAACCATCATAAACTGTGTAGAACAGTAGACAGGGGTGGACACCAGGTTTCCCTATTTTGCGGTAAATGAGGACTTGCTATATCAGGTTGCTAAACTGAGGGGGGAGGTAATAGAACTGTTAGTACCAGCGCCCTATTGGCATAGGGTGTTAGAACAGGCCCATTCGCATGTCTTGGGAGGGCATCTGGGCGTAGATAAAACCCAAGAGCGGATCCTTCAGATGTTCTACTGGCCTGGATGTCACAGAGAGATTATTAACTATTGCCGGTCCTGTCCCACCTGTCAGCTAAAAGCTCCAGTCTCTCACTTCCGTAGTCCTCTAGTGTCATTACCCATAATAGAGGTCCCATTTGACCACGTTGATAGGAATCTGGTCGAACCCCTGGTGAAGTCTGCTAAACCGCACAAATATATCCTGGTGGTCATGAACTACGCAAAATAATACGCAGAGGCGATACCACGGAGAATCTCCTCCGCCAAGAGTATAGCCGAGCGCTAGTCCATATTTATTCCTGGACAGGCCTGCCAAAAGGAGATCCTGACGGACCAAAGAACTCCTTTCATGTCTAAAATGATTCGATAGTGGTGCAACGTCCTCCAGATTATGCCACTCTGGACATAGATGTATCATCGGCAGACAGAAGGCCTGATGTAGAAACCCTGAAGGTCATGCTCAAGGTTACGTAGAAGGATGGGCAAGACTGGGATTGCCTACTCCCATATCTGCCATTTTCCATTAGGGAAGTTCCACAGGCCTTCATGGGGTTTTCTTCTTTTGAGCTGTTGTACTACCGGAACCTTCGAGGACTTGTGGATATTACAAAGGAGACCTGGAAAGCGGAGGTTACACCCCACCAGAGCATCATCAAGCATGTCTCCCAGATGCAAGAAGGGATTGCGAAGGTGATGCCCATCATAAATGGACATATCCACCAGGCACAAGGCTGGTGTCAGACCATGCAACCCTGAGATGGATGAGAGAAAGGAAGGGGGAGAACTTCAGCTTCCATATGGAGCATAAGTCCCGGGAAACTACATGGTAACTCAGATGCCCTGTCTAGACTTCCCTGTTTAGTTACTGAAGGTGCCAAAAGGTGAAATACTGGAGGGGAGGTATGTGTGTCATGTCGGACGCTGTTCACACTAGGGCATCCGACAGACAGCGTTAATTCCACATACGTCCACTACACGCTCAGTGGCGTCGGCTAGACTTTATCCAGCTTGCTCGGGGTTAATCTAGCTGGTAATTTGGTTGGAGGCTGGGTCACGCCCATGGCCTTTAAATAGTTGTGCTGGACTTTGGGCGTCGCCGATTATAGCTTGTGCTTTATGCCTGGTGATTCCGGTCTGGAGTGGTGGTCTTGTAGGAATATCATATCTGGTGGTGTATTATCCTTTGTCATATTCCTCCTTCCTATATTTGTATTTGTTTTCCCTATGCACATTATAGTGTATTCCGGTGTGTCTGCGGCGTGGTGCGTTTTTCAGTTTTCCCTGTCTGTGCTTTCTGTGGGGATTGGTGTGTGGTCTCTTCACTGGGTGGCCGGTGGTGGTTTCAGCTTAGGGCTGAAACAGGAGACAGGGTCAGGCCTGGCGGCCCAGACATGCACACCTTTAGTGTAACTTCTGGGAAAGGGACAGACAGGGTTTCCCTAGCCTGAGGGGGACCGGGTAACCAGCCTTAGTCTACCCAGTACTCCCGTGACAATGTGTTACTCAAGAGGTTAGCCTCAGTGATATGAACCTGGAAAATTTATCCAGCATACTAGGCGCTGAGAGGGGTTACTTGGCCATATTAAGGGATGGGTTTTTGTGAACAGATGAAGAGTGGGTGGGAGGCTGTTCCACCATATCTCTACTCCAGGGTGTGGTGCAGAAGGTAAATATAGAGCCTTTAGACTCAGTGTTCGGTGTGTCAGGAAACAAGCTTTCCAGAGCTGTGCTTGTGTTATAGAGAACTGAAATTTGTTTTTGTTCCCCTGAGTGGGCGGATCCCCGCAGCCACACAGTCTGTACTGTATGCCATTGTGTTTTTCCCGCTATGCCAGAAGGGCAGAGTTTATATACAGTACCTCATTTTGGACTGGTTTATGGAGTAGGTTTTTAATAAACCAGTTGAAAACAAACAAAGTGTTCCTGTGACTACCTCTTTAAGCAGCCGAGTGAGTCGAACTACCACAATTGGTTTTATGATGAGCTCAAGACCTGTGATTGGCAGAAACCCTCACTCCTGAAATAAAAAACAAATTGTGTTACTTTAGAAAGCAGCCGCAGCTACGGTTTCATCTGTTTACTCACTTATCATAAGTGACTTATGCTTCCCCTCCATCTGGCTGGGAGCTATGTCTCAGTAAAGCAAGATTTAGATTTTTTCTTTAAACCCATTCATATGTGGAACCTTACCATTATTCCAAAATCTATTAATTAAAATGTACTTTGTTCCTGGGACAACTCCTTTAATGAATCGCTTAACAGGTGTGCGCCACTGCCAGAAATGTACTGCAATTGGGGACAAACACATTACTTGCAAAATTGATGGAATTTTCAATTAATTAGATGTGCCTCCCATGCTGCATGCTGGCGAAGCTGGACAGGAACTTAAGTAAAATTGCCAAACGTCACAAGTTTTTTGCAGCTACTGAGTTCCGTAAAAATAATTTTGCAACAATTGTATTTGCATGAACATTTTCATGAAAAGGTCCCTTTGTGTTACCCTTATATAGTATTTGCTAAAAAAAACTGGACTAGAATCTAAAAGAAAATTATCTCTTAGACATGGATCCCTATACAGGAGCAACTATATTTAGCAAAAAAAGAAAAAAAAATGGGAACAAGAGACCTCAAATACATATCATTCAGCTAGTTGTTATTTCAGCTTTCTATACTTAAAACGTGTGATAGAAACTTTAAGCTCACACTTTGACCGACATAAAATTGAAGACTACTTATATTTCTACTTGACACATCCTGGCATGTATTCGATAACTTGAAAATAAGTGCCAAATATATGGAGAATTTTCCTGGAAGATCACACTGGTCATTTTTAAAGAGTCACAACACTACCCTTTTACCGTGACAGAGCACCTAAAAAAAGCACTTCTTACTGATTTATCCCTGTATATCATCAGAGGGCCACACACGTGAAAACTGGTAATGCAGACAGCCCATTTGAGGCACGACTATATGATGGAGAATGGCCTCAATTCACCTAAGAAGGATTCAGAGCTGGGAAATTTATGGGCTGTAGGTTAAACCATGTGCACTTGTATTTTTCCATTTTCTGCAGTTTAGCAAAATCATGTACAGTAAATGTCAAGAAATCTTAGGAATATAAACTTTTTAGACAGATCTTTTGGGAAGATATGAAAGTAATTTCTAAAGTAAGCAATAACTCTAATGGTATGAATGGTAGGCAAGCTGTCCTCGGAAAGAAAAAAAAAAAAAAAAAGAAGGCCTTTCTCTCCCTAACCAATGCTGGAAACGTAGCAGGGGTCATCTATGAAATGTCAGATTCACTAAAATCACGATGTGAATTCACCATCATGAATGTAGTGTTTCTCCAGCCACCGAGCTAGCATTCACTCATCAACATGCATTGTACGGTGAAAGATCACAGATTTCCAGTGAGGAATTAGTGGCAATAAGGCCACATCTGAACATGGCCCAACTATGACCGATAATGCATCGATATGCCATAAATGTAAGACCTGTTGCTTAAAGGTAACCTGTCACCAGTTTTGGCAGATATAAGATACAGCCATCACCTTTCAGGGCTTATATGCAGCATTCTATAATGCTGTATATCTGCCCCAGCCCGACCTGTAAGAGAAGAAAAATAACTTATTATACTCACTTGCAGGGTGGTCCAGTCCGAGGGGTATCACTTTTCTTGGCCCAGGGTCTCCCATCTTCTTATGATAGACGCCCTCCTGCTTGCTTCGTGTGGATGAAGCGTTGTGGCATCATCCACACAGTCCCCTCAGCACTGCGCTCCGGCGCAGGCGTACTTATCTGCTCTGCTGAGGGCAGAGCAAAGCACTGCAGTGCGCAGGTGCCGAGGCGCTTTGACCTTTTCCGGCACCTGCTCACTGCAGTACTTGCTCTGCCTGCAACAGGCCAGAGAAGTACGCCTGCGCAGGAGCGTGGTGCCGAGGAGACTGTGTGGATGATGCAGCGGCGCGTCATGTATAAACATAGACCACAGAGAAGCTGCACTGGATTCCTAAAGACGTTGATAAGCAAGTCCAACTTAGGCTACTTTCACACTAGCGTCGCTTGGACTACGTCACAATGCGCCGCTGTGGCAAAAAAAAGCATCCTGCAAACGTGCCTGCAGGATGCGTTTTTTTGCCCATATACTTACATTAGCGGCGCATTGCGACCTATATCCATACGTCGCAAGCGTCGCACACTGGAAGAGTAGGCACAAAAAACGTTACATGTAACATTTTTTCGTGCGTCGGGACCGCCATTTCTGACCGCGCATGTGCAGCCGGAACTCCGCCCCCTCCTCCCCGGACTTCACAATGGGCAACGGAAGCGTTGTAAAACTGCTTCCGCTGCCCACGTCGGGCATTATTTTCGCAACAGGCGTCGGCACGTTGGGCCGACGCTAGTGTAAAAGTAGCCTACGTTTGCCATTATTTACAGCTGCAAGTAAAACGTGAAATTTTAATTTGGTCTGCGCAACCCCCTAATTTCTGGATGAGTTAAGTTTGCTCACACTGGCTGTCCTTCATGAGCCCTTGGAGTGTTTGACTCATTTAAGACATCATGGCCATCTTAGTTATAGATTATCGCTGTACAGAAGGCCACTTCTAGCGTTTAAAAAAATTGTACATAAGAAAAAAAAAAAAATGTGGCCACATTGATCATGTACCTCCTTTATCAATTTTCAACAGCATAAAAAAAGGCAGCAACACTTACCTGCCAAAATATCAACCAATACCTCACCATTTTTGTATATTTTTGCAATATATTTTTCAGGGGGGAAACAAGCGCAAACACGTTCGGTCTCGCATGAGGGGTGTTCACGCTGAGATGCATTGAGAGTGTGCTGGCCAGCCCGCCTAATCGAAAAGTAGGGGCGTGACTAATAAGGCTGTGAACCAGACACTATGCAGTACCATTGTGTGAACAACGCCCTATGTGGGCCTTCATTGTGCACTTGTATACTGGGCAGTCACCCCCTCCAGGAGTGGGTATGTGGTGAGTGGCTGTTGATCTGGTATTTTGCACCTGTGTTGCTAACATCTTGCTTTATGGGCTGGTTGCACCCTGCAGTGCATTTGTTCCAAGATCTGGGCAGGTAAGTGTTGCTGCCTTTTTTTCTGCTGCTGAAAATTGAATTTTTGTAGACCTTGAGTCTTTAGTGGCTTTGCTATTTAGTTTACCTCCTTTATCAAGACTCTGTTGTTGGGTGTCCCGGGATCAGAAACTCCTTCACAGTCCCCAACGCTAGGGGCATCCTAGCTCGCCCTGTTCCCATGGTTATTTCTGATGGTGAAGATACCGTGGCCACATACCTTGCCTTTGCTCCTAAACCCGCTCTCAGTTTGTACCCTTCCCCCACGCAGGGCAGAGGGGAGTAGAAGTGTACCATAATACACCAACCAAACTAACAAGGTAATACGAACAGAGGTAATGAAAAATACCAAACATAGAAATACAGTGACTTGCGAAAGTATTCGGCTCCCTGGAACTTTTCAACCTTTTCCCACATATCATGCTTCAAACAAAGATACAAAACGTACATTTTTGGTGAAGAATCAACAAGTAGTGGAGCACAATTGTGAAGTTGTACGAAATTTATTGGTTATTTTAAATTTTTGTGGAAATTCAAAAACTGAAAAGTGGGGCGTGCAATATTATTCGGCGTCTTTAACGTAATACTTTGTTGCGCCACCTTTTGCTGCGATAATACAGATGCAAGTCGCTTGGGGTATGTCTCTATCAGTTTTGTACATCGAAAGACTGAAATTCTTGTCCATTCTTCCTTGGCAAACAGCTCGAGCTCAGTGAGGTTTGATGAACAGCAGTTTTCAGCTCTTTCCACAGATTCTCGATTGGATTGAGGTTTGGACTTTGACTTGGCAATTCTAACACCTAGATGCGTTTATTTGTGAACCGTTCCATTGAAGATTTTGCTTTATGTTTGGGATCACTGTCCTGCTGGAAGACAAATTTCCGTCCCAGTCTCAGGTCTTTTGCAGACTCCAACAGGTTTTCTTCAAGAATGGTCCTGTATTTGGCCTCCATCCATCTTCCCATCAGTTTTAACCATCTTCCCTGTCCCTGCTGAAGAAAAGCAGACTCAAACCATGATGCTGTCACCACCATGTTTGACAGTGGGGATGGTGTGTTCGGGGTGATGAGCTGTGTTGCCTGTACGCCAAACATATCGTTTGGCACTGTTGCTAAAAAGTTTGATTTTGGTTTCATCTGACTAGAGCACCTTCTTCCACATATTTGGTGTGTCTCCCAGGTAGCTTGTTGCAAACTTTAAAAGGCACTTTTCATGGATATCTTTGAGAAATGGCTTTCTTCTTGCTACTCTTCCACGAAGGCCAGATTTGTGCAGTGTACGACTGATTGTTGTGCTATGGACAGAGTGTCCCACCTCAGCTGTAGATATCTGCAGTTCATCCAGAGTGATTAGGGGCCTTTTGGCTGCATCTCTGATCAGTCTTCTCCTTGTTTGAGATGAAAGTTTAGAGGGACGGCTGGGTCTTGGTAGATTTGCAGTGGTATGATACACCTTCCAATTCAACATGATCGCTTGCACAGTGCTCCTTGGGATGTTTTAAGTTTTGGAAATTATTTTGTATCCAAATCCAGCTCTACACTTCTCTACAACAGTATCACGGACCTGCCTGTTGTGTTCCTTGTTCTTCATGATGCTCTCTGTGCTTCAAACAGAACCCTGAGACTATCACAGAGCAGGTGCATTTATACGGAAACTTGATTACACACAGGTGGATTATATTTATCATCATCATTAGGCATTTAGGACAACATTGGATCAGTCAGAGATCCACAATCAACTTCTGGAGTGAGTTTGCTGCACTGAAAAGTAAAGGGGCCAAATAATTTTGCACGCCCCACTTTTCAGTTTTTGAATTTCCACAAAAATTTAAAATAACCAATAAATTTAGTTCAACTTCACAATTGTGTTCCACTTGTTGTTGATTCTTCACTAAAAATTTACATTTGGTATCTTTATGTTTGAAGTATGATATGTGGGAAAAGGTTGAAAAGTTCCAGGGAGCCAAATACTTTCGTTTAACGGATCCGTTTGTAAGCAGCACTAACGCAATGTAACAGACACGTTAACGCACCCATAGACTTGCATTAGTGTAACGGACCCTAACGCATGTCAAAATCGGCATGCGTTTGCAACGGTCCGTTAGTTTGTAACGCACCTTCCAACGCAGACTACCGCGTTTTCGGGTCTGGTATGGCGAACGCACAGTGAATGGAAGCGTTCGTACTGCATATAACTCAATTGCAAACGCAGACGTGCAGCCACATGCGTTAACACGATGGCAAAAATACAAGACAATTTGGGCTCATTTTTAGCGCATCCGTTTAACAGACCCGTTAAATGGATTGCCCTAACGCAATGTGGACCTAGCCAAAACCAAAGTAGGAGAAGGGAATGATCACACTCAAAACCTGGCAACAGTAAGAGCTAAATCCACCAAACACCTTGCTCCAATAACCACCAGCAGCACCCTCCAGCCATGCAGCAAAAGCTAGCTCTAACAATGAGTGCTAGCTAGTACCCAGTTTATATAGGAGATGGGACTGGCTAACAGTGCACAGCCGATAGCTTAAACTCTTCAGGAGCTTTCAACAGAGCAGATTAACCCCTGCACTGGCAAAATAAATTTACACCATTTAATGAGAAGGAGAAGTGTTTGTAATCAATGCAGGAGTAGGTGAAACCAGACACTGTTGTCTTTTGGCTCCTCTCTGTTTTGGTAAACCCATGGACAACCTTGTTTCCCAGCATCGCTGCTGACATGTAAAGAAAGGCTGAGGCAATGAAGTTATTAGCACTGGTTCAGTGAGGATTATGAACGTAGTTTAGTACTATGTTTATTATAGATTTTATAAGAAAAGGTGCAAAATGAAATTCTCAGCTAACATAAAGGGAGTCTGCAAATTGAACTGTGAATTGATGATATTTACGGTATAATTATCTGCACAAGTTTCTTAAGCATAAAAAAAAAAAAGTCGTGGACACTTCAATTTTTTTTTTTTATTTCAAACTGTGAAAAAAAAGTGCCTTATTTTTATGGACTGTCCAGGAATTTCTGGATGTCTGGAAACCCTGGCACTAAAGCCCCTTATTTGCATACAGAATAACATGAGTTTTTAAAGTAATTACAGCAATGAAATATCTACTGGTAATGTGATTTACTAGGGGCCAAGTCTCCAATATAACTGTTTAGTTTAATTTGCATTTTGTGAGTGACAGACTCCTTTTGTTAATGCAGATAATTCTTATGTAAGCTGAGAAACAAATATCACGATGCAGTAGCAGGTGTCATTTATGTTTTTAGCAAATGTATGCAGTTTCAAATCCTGCTGTTACTGAATTCTGAGAGCTGCCAAAATCAAAAATAAAGTATTTATTAATTTCATTTTTTATTTTCATCAGTACAGAATACAGTGAATGCGCTCATTATATAGCATAAGAATTTTTGGTGGCTTTTTGCTATATGCACCAAAGTATAAGGCACCAACACTTTCCAACTATAAGAGCTATGACATCCGCTTCCAATTCAATAGGCATTAATAAGGAGTTGGTCCCCAATTTGCAGCTATACACTGTAGGGATTCATGCTTTCAGATAGGCATTCAGCAGACATCACACAGACAATGCGATTTGGTCCAAAATGTGCAGTTTTATTGGCATAATAAAACTCCAAATTGTCTCTTCAAAGAGGAAGAGGACTAAAACTCTAGTGCCACTTATAGGAAGAGGCAATCCTAGAAGTCAATGTTGACCTTTTAACGAGCCTTGTCACGTGACTTAGGCTATGTGCACACTTTGCGGGGTCCTCTGCGGGTTCTCCCGCAGCGGATTTGATAAATCTGCAGGGCAAAACCGCTGCGGTTATCCCTGCAGATTTATCGCGGTTTGTTTTGCGGTTTCCGCTGCGGGTTTACTCCTACTATTGATGTTGCATATGCAGCAATATGCAGCATCAATAGTAATGTGAAAAATAATAAAAAATGGTTATATACTCACCCTCTGACATCCCGATCTCCTCGGCGCTGCACGCGGCGGTCCGGTTCCAAAGATGCTGTGCGAGAAGGACCTTCGTGACGTCATGGTCATGTGACCGCGACGTCACCGCAGGTCCTGCTCGCACAGCAACCCTGAGACCGGACGGCCGCGTGCAGCGCTGAGAGGTGAGTATATCATTATTTTGTATTTTAATTCTTTTTTTCTTTACACAAATATGGTTCCCAGGGCGTGGAGGAGAGTCTCCTCTCCTTCACCCCGGGTACCATCTGCACATTATCCACTTACTTCCCGCATCGTGGGCACAGCCCCATGCGGGAAGTAAGCGGATTAATGCTTTCCTATGTGTGCAGAATCGCAGCGATTCAGCACAAAAGAAGTGACATGCTGCGGAATGTAAACCGCTGCGTTTCTGCGCGGTTTTTCCCGCAGCATGTGCACAGCGGATTGCGGTTTCCATAGGGTTTACATGTAACTGTAAACGCAATGGAAACTGCTGCGGACCCGCAGCTGCAGAAACGCTGCGGTTCCGCGGTAAAAACCGCTATGTGTGCACATAGCCTTAGGATAACAGCTAAAACCAGAATCTCAATTTACAGACACTGTGTTTTGGGGTACTGCCCCTTGTCAGTGCAAAGAGTGAGATCTCGTTTGGCTGTGCGAGTCACTCTTCGCAAGGAGAAACAATACCCAATGGATCCCGATCAGACACCTCACGCAGCCAAACCAGATCTCACACTTGGCATTGATGAATGGCAGTACCCAAAAACACTGTCAGCAAATAATTGAGATTCTGGTTTGGGCTTTTATCCTAAGTTGTGTGACAAGGCTTGTTAAAGGGTCGGCATTGGCTTTTCGGATTACTACTTCCTTTAAGTGGCATTATAGTTCTAGTCCTCTTCCTCTCTGAAGAGAATTTGCATATTTCCCAGAGGAGCATTGCGGCTTGAAAGTCTCATCTCGGCATGTTTGACATGTCACTCTCCGCAAGAAGAAATGATACCCCATAAAACTCCAAGGGATTCAAAACCAAAACAGCCTCTTCTGGGCACAAAGGTATCACAGCAAATTACCAGGTCATTCAGAAGACACATTTATGTCAGTGCGGGCTCACCCGAACAGATTACAGTCCCTTCTCCTGGAGTAACCTTCGTACACAGAAGAGGTAAGGTCCTGCCAGTCTTGTTATCCCCTTCAGCTTGAGCTCCAGCAGCTTCAAGTGCTGAACAGACGTGTTCAACTCAATGCACAGTGTATACTGGAAAAGCTGCAGCTTCCACACGTTATTCTGCAGCTCCAACACACAGACTGCTCAGCTTTCCTAGCTGCCACTTGCAGTCTCCATTCAGAGAGAGAAGCAGTACTCTGGTCACTCAACAGCTTCACCACACTCCACTAGGTTCAACATCCAGTAGACTAACAAGGTCAACCCATTTCCTGTTTCTTAGTCAAAGCGAAGTCTAATTAAGCGCTAGGATTTAACCCAGCCCTAGCTGGCTTTGCTACGACACTTAAACAAAATTGTTGGCATCCTTCTGTTAAAAGTAAGAAAATCCTAAGAAGTTCACTGAAGTTACTGAGAAAAAAAAAGTAAGCTTCAATTTAAAATTTACTGAATATCATTTAATTAGAATTAGACATGGATTTGATTTTTAGTTCAACAGAAAAAAAAAATGAAAATGGCCTGGACAAAAAAGATGGTACCTTTAAACTTAATATTTTGTTGCATGACTTCTTGGGCAATCAACGCAAATATATTATTTCTGCAATTCTTAATGAGACTTCTGCACCTCTCCACAGGTATTTTATCCAGCTCCTTGTGGACAAACCTCTCCAGCTGTCTCAGGTGAGCATGTTTCAGCTCCTTCCACTTATATTCAATAGAATTTACATCAGGGCTCATAGAAGGACACTTCAGAATAGTCCAACACTCTGCTCTCAGCCATCCTTGTAGGTTTTTAGCTGTGGGTTTTGGGTAATTATCCTGTTGGAGGACCCATGCCCTACTACTAAGACCCAGTTCCCTGACATTGGGCAGCATATTTCCCTCCAGAATGCCTCAGTCTTGAGGTTTCATTGTACCCTGCACAGATTCAAGACACCCTCTGTCAGAAGCAGCAAGGCAGCACCAAAATATAACCAAGCCTCCTTCACGTTTAACAGCAGTTATGATGTTTTTTTATTTGCATGCTTCATTTTTGCATCTGTGAACATAGAGTTGATGCGACTTACCAAAAATCTCTAATTTTGTCTTATCTGTCCAAAGGACACTCTCACAAAAGCTTTATGGCTTGTCAATATTGTGAGGTAGTGACTGATGTCATATGTGAAGGTCGCTAGGTGTCCCCCAGGATGTGCTCAGAAGCGTATTACATCCGCTAGAGTGCCTTGTGTTCACAGCAGGGTGCCTGTGAGTCACATGAACCTGGTCAAGTTATTTTTGACCAAGGAGCTTGTTCAGGAAAACCCGGTATGGGCTTTTATTTTTGAAAAGGACTGCAGGAAGGTAGTGGGGTCTGGTCCGTTTCCTCCAGCCCAGATCTTATAAGTGGCCCATGGCTACAGAGTCTGGAGGAAAGAAAAAAACCCTGCAGGAAGGGTTTGGGTGTGTCAGTGTTGGTCTTAGAAGCAGACCAAGCAGGAGACTTGTGCAGAGATCTTTCTGTGTGAAGCAACATGGGGACAAGCAGAGTCTAAAGCCTGAGACCCAGCGTACATGGTGGTGTCGTTCTTCACGGCAACTGATCGCGGACTGTCTTCATCTTTCCCGGCAGCGTACCGGAGGACTTGTTTACTTTCTGTTTGTGAGTACGCTGTACAATAAACAAGACTTTATTTTGAACCTTTTCCTGGGCCACTCCTTCTCACTGCACAGCAAGGAAACTGCTGCACTACAATATACATTTTGATGAATTTCAGTCGCAAATGTTTATGATTTCATTTCAACAGCAGTTTCAACCTAGGTCATCTTCCATGAAGTCCACTTTGGCCAAGACAGTGACGTAAAGGTGTAATCTGACAGTTATGTACCTTGATCCCTTGAAGTTCACCTCTAATCTCTTTGGAAGTTATTCTGGGCCCTTTAGTTATCATTTGTATTTTCTCTCTCTTCCACTTGTCACCAATTTACCTCTTGCTACAACCAGGGAGGTAGGATACAGTCCCATAGACCTTAAACATCTGAATAATATGTACAACTGTAGTAACAGGAATATCAAGCTGTTTGGAGATGGTTGTATAGCAAAGTACTGTTCTGCGCATGCGCCAGGAAACATCAAAAGTGTACATGCTCGTGCATTACATTACAGTACTTTGAGAGAAGTGCGCCTGCGCAGAAGCATAAAGGAGGTCTCTGTGGATTATGTAGGACGCGGTGGCGAATTAAAGTGCAAATATTGTTTTTTATTTGAAAGTTCCCTGGATCACCTAAGAATCCCCAGTGATGTACAATAATAAATCATGCATATTAATTAGGAAGGTAAAATGTGAAATGACTCGCATCAAACCATGGCTACGTACAGAAAGAAAAAAATTTTAAAAAAAACGCTCATAAATACAGTGCAGGGAAAGTAAGATAGTGCATCCCATAATCATCACTCACATCACAACCCACATATGATGCACAGAAGTGGGTCGTGCCGTAATGAATTTAGCCGCACAGTTAGAATCTAATCAATGAAGAAAATGTGACAAAACCCCATCATTAAAATTGACTTAGTGAGATCTTATAAGCAAATGCAGTCAATTAGTTGATCAGCGCAAAATAAAACTTAGCAATTAATTCAAGTTTAATAGACAAGGAGAGACTTGTGAGATTTAGGGAATACATGATGGAGGGAATAGTAATGGTTTGTAGGAGGAGATATTTTGCGGATTTTCATTTAGGAGAAAATATACCTCCGATCCCCTCCAACAGATGTTTTGAAATGCTGCGGTAAAAAAGATGACATATCGTTAAGATGCCATCTGCATGTATTCATACATAGAGGCAGCTTGTCACTGTCACAACTGTGCATTCACTGCGTTTATGTAATACTTTCTCATGATTGCTAGGACTCCTGCAATTACCAGCACTGGGATTATATAAAGTCACTAACTGTACATTGCAAAGATTAAAAAGCTTTCAGCTGAAAGAGAATCTGCTGCGGAAACTGCTCTGGTATCATCCACAGATACAATAAATGTAGCTGCCATATATTTAGGTCATTTTATTTGAATGACTGACAGTCTTTCTCCTGAATTTTGTCTATATTTTATTAAAGCGACTCCAAATTAAATAGTAATTAAACCTTTTTAACGTTGTTTTTTATATTTATACTTCACTGCCCTTTTAATTGCAAGCAGATCAGTGGGGGTCTGCATCCCGAGACCCTCCCTGATCACGGAGGTGCACAGCTTAGGAGACAGAAGTGCACAGATACAAAACCTATCTAGGTGTGTTTACACTCAGACAGGAGCTGTGCATCTTTCAGAGGGAGAAATTTGAACTTTTATTTTTTTTTTCAGATTTTTTTAAAACATTGATTTTTTTTTTTTAATGTTTACTGTATTTGTTAGTACCCCTAGAGCAGGGGTCCCCAACTCCAGTCCTCAAGGCCCACCAACAGGTCATGTTTACAGGATTTCCTTAGTCTTGCCCAGGTGATAATTGCATCACCTGTGCAATACAAAGGAAATCCTGAAAACATGATCTGTTGGTGGGCCTTGAGGACTGGAGTTGGGGAACACTGCCTTAGAGGACCTGAAGCTGCGATCATCTGATCGCTTCTGCTATACATAGCAGTGCTACAGCCAAAATCAGTGTCCGTTCATATCAGCCACATGCTAGTTTTCACAGGAGGATCATAATGACACACAGAGGTCTTCAGCAGAAGGCTGAAGCATCTTTTAGTGTGTGACAGCATGCAAGCATAAAAACCCGATATAAATCAGGTGCTGTGATTGCACCGACCCGCAAAATAAAGTATGGCGCATAAAAACAATTAAAACCAATTCTTCACTTGCTGTTGAATTGTTCATTCTGCCTCCCAAACGTCACAGTAAGGCTCGACACACATTTATCCTGCACTTTATGCTGAGTACTTGCACCTGGGTTTCCATGTAAATCTCTGAAATACGTGATTTAGAAGAAAAACCCGGTGGAAGATTCCCTATAATGAGGCAGATGGAGACATTATGGATGCCATCTGGCCTACGGTCTGCCACAGTTTTGTGCACTTTGGTTCAGACATGTCCTTTTTTTCAGAGGTAACTGCAGCCTCATTATAGTGAATGGATCCTTTGGGGTTCCATCTGAATCACATCACTCGGACATTTAGATGGAAACCCCAAAGTTAGTGTTCAATGTAGAGCGGCAGATAAATGTGATCCCAAATGTCCCAATCAGGTCCGTCATCTGTCAAGGGTAATATACGGGGCTTCCATGTTACTGGTAGCACAAAGGCTCTTAAAATGGCTCCTCACACCCCAAAAGAAATTCATACTATTCTCCCAAATACCTTCTGTGCCTAAACTACATTTGGGGTCCACATGTTTGGCGTATCTGTAGAAGCATGAGCTGGGCATAACGTACTGGTCACCCACAGAGTCAAAATCATCACTAAATCTGTAGATAAATTCCCAAAATGGGGTAACTTGAGGGAAGGATTCTGCTCTTCTAACACTTACGAGATCTATATGGAGTCCGCAAATTATTCTAGCAAAATCTGCACTCGAGGAGGCAAATAGCTCTCTTGCCGCATGGCTAAGTAGTACTGTACAGCCACAAATGAGGTATTCCTACATTCAGCAGAAATTGTGGGACAAGTTTTGGTGCCATTTTTACCCATTTCCCCATGTGGAAATATAAAATCTGGGGCTAAAATGAAATTGTGCTGGAAAAAATTTAATTATATTTTTTTCTTCACTGCCCAATGGTATAAAATTCTGTGACCCACTTGTGGTGTCAATATCATAACTGCACCCCTAGATGAATTAATTGTAGATTGTAAAATGTTGTCTCTTATAGAGGGTTCTGCTGTTCTGGCACCTCAGGGACATGGCACCCTCAAACCAGTCCAGCAAAATCTGAACTCCAATATGGCACTTCTTCCCTTCTGAGCTTTGCATTGTGTAACAAAAGTAGTTTTTTGACCACATATGGGGTATCAGCATACTGAGGAGAAATTACCCTTGTGAAAATAAAAAAAAAAAAATTGGGCTAAAAACATTTTTGTGAAATATTCTTTCAACTGTCATGGCGCTCACATGGTGTGGTTTGGCAATTTTCTTGACTGAAAGGCCATCGATGAGCTAGATTATGTTATCTCTTTTCTTGGGAAATCGTATTCATGGCTGCTCCTCGATTCGAACCAGTGACATTTCGCTTGGGAATCAACCTTATAACACACTGAGCTGATAGGGAATGTGAGAACAGGTTGTTATTTGCAGTATACAGGGAGAAAAAAAAGCATTGATCCGCTTACTTCCCGCATGGGGCTATGCCCACGATGCGGGAAGTAAGCGGATCATGTGCAGATGGTACCCGGGGTGGAGGAGAGGAGACTCTCCTCCAGGCCCTGGGAACCATAATTGTGTAAAAAAAAAAAAAAGAATTAAAATAAAAAATAATGATATACTCACCTCTCAGCGCTGCACGCAGCCGTCCGGTCACAGGGTTGCTGTGCGAGCAGGGCCTGCGATGACGTCGCGGTCACATGACTGTGACGTCACGAAGGTCCTTCTTGCACAGCATCTTTGGAACCGGACCGCCGCGTGCAGCGCCGAGGAGATTGGGACGTCAGAGGGTGAGTATAACCATTTTTTAATTATTTTTTTAACATTACTATTGATGCTGCATATTGCTGCATATGCAGCATCAATAGTAGGAGTAAACCTGCAGCGGGAACCGCAAGACAAACCGCAATAAATCTGCAGGGATAACCGCAGCGGTTTTGCCCTGCAGATTTATCAAATCCGCTGCAGGAGAACCCGCAGAGGACCCTCCCTACGTGTGCACATAGCCTAACAATGCAGTGACATGACAAGAATCTGCATAACTAATCATATGCTAAATAGTTGCAAGTCAGATTTATGTATGAGAGCACCAAGATGACAGTCTATAAAATGATGGTAGTCTCACGTTGGTAGCAGTAGCGGATGGTGAGATATGGAGTCCGAATTCAAAAGTTCAAACACTGTTACCCATTTGCTCGTCAGTGTAAGTACAATTTTTTAAGTATAAAGACAACATCCACTTCTGTATTCATTCTGACATAGATAGAAAGTTCCTCCCAATGCTTATAACATGGTATAGAGAACTGGCTTTCTGGTTCAGTTAAACAGCTCAGGTAGCCCCCTTCTCCAGCATGAGAAGGGGCCTGGCTTAGCTCATGAACTGATTGCTTATGCATCGTGCGTAATGAGATCAATAAATACGTCACTACCATTAATTAATTCTTTCTCAAATATAAATTAAATTTACCTCTAATATAAGCTATGGCATATCACTAAGTTAAACCATAAATTAATGGGACGACCTCGAAGCTCCTTCACACATCTGCACTTAGCACAGTCACAAAACCACATTCTAGTAAATTCAGCTCCAAAACAACGGGCTAAACAAAAAGTCATGGTGCTGCCAATGCTGTGGATCCCAGTTGTTAGACCCCCACTAATCAAGAAGTTATGCCATAACTGATGTGCAAATTTATCATCCATAATAGTCTAAAAAAAATTTTTTATCAAATTGAGGTGTCTTAACAGATTAGATTAGAAGAGATCAGATTTTAGTAATAAACCTTCTGAAACCATTTTATTAAAGATTATATTATTCAATCTCGGACATTTGCAGCTCGTCCCCAATTCATTTTTCATACCACCAGTGACAAGTAAATAATAAAGCAGTAACGCAAAGAGATTCATAGTGGTGTATCACTTGACTGCTTCCACATTATCTTCCCTTCACTTTAGAATGATGGATGTGTGACTGCAACAATGCACTGAAGACAAAGCAATGTGGCAAAGGCTGCTCAATACTGCCATCTAGTGGACAATACAAAACATCGCTCACACAAGTAAGAACTGAGCAATAATTAGAATCTGAATTAACAATCTGAGTGTGTACATAGATGTATTTATCCAATGATGTCCATACTGTAAATAAATGGCACTTACAATCAATGAACATATGCATTTTCGGACTAACGTAAATAATAGCCAAAAGAAGAGAACCATAGAGTAAAAATTATTAATAATCTTTAGTAAACTATTAAAAGACAATGTGAAAAATAAAATACAATAATATCCTGTTGCAGTTGCAGAGTGCCTAGAAAGGGGGACACTGTACTATCCTGTGAATCTACTAATCGTAATGCTGTCAGCAGTAAAGGTCTAGTTACCTCCCACGGTCACCTAATGATATCCTGGCAATCAGACTACTGGGGAAATTAAGTCATCAGTAATATAGTATCTGCTATGTATCCAAATCAGACATGTAAAGATAAATTCAAATGAAGGAGATCATACAAATATGTGAAACACGAAGGTAAGAGTTAAGAATGAACCCCACAGTACATTAGAGTAAATAAACAAGTGTTGATATAGACACCGAATAGTTGTTAAATAGACCCCCCCATCCTCATATGTCATCACCAGTGGCCATGGGCATTGTACAACTCCCTCTATCCATGAAATATGTAAACACTGAAAACATTGAATCTAGACTGTGTTACTGCTCAAAAAGATGTACTTACAAAAATGAACGTTCTTAGCACAAAAAATTGGCCAATTCGTATATGCCCATCAACCATGGCAAGGTGACCTCCCTCTGATAGTCCAAAAGAGATATGTACAGTAGAATACGACCCATTAGCCTACAGTTAAATGGGCAAACAGGTCTCTTCCAGGCTATGAGCCTACAATTCAAATGGGTAAGCAGAAGTGGTTAAAATCACCTGCAGGTGATATACACACAGAGGCAGTGACTCGTGTCACATGTAGGAGTCACTGTGTGTTCTCCCCAGGTTGTGCATGGAGACAGATGGAAGTCCATAGGTGTGCATGGCAGTCACGGATATCCGGTCCGGGTTTTCCATATGGCTGAAAGCCACAGATTTGTTTGTTTGTTAAAAACCCTACAGTAAGGGGTATGGGTGGGTCAGGAGCAAAGTCAGTGTCAGTCTGGTGTGTACTGCTGTGCAGAGCAGAGGCCTGCAGATCGCTGGCTGAGTGCATGGAGGCACAGGCCAGCAGAGCCAGCAGCTATGGCAGCTGAATAGCCTGGCACCCGCAGCGTTTAGGCTATGTGCACACGTTGCGGATTCTCTGTGGATCCGCAGCGTTTTTTGGGGTGCACGCACGCTGCAGATCCACAATTGATTTACAGTACAATGTAAATCAACGAGAAAAAAAAAAAAAAAGCTGTGCACACGTTGCGGAAAATCCGCTGCAGAAACGCTGCGGTTTAAAAGTAGCAGCATGTCACTTCTTTTTTGAGAATCTGCAGCGTTTTTGTACCCATTCCATTATAGAAATCCGCAGGGGTAAAAACCACAGCAAATCCGCAAAAAAAACGCAGCAAAAAAGCACAAAAAAGCAACAAATTCGCAGCTGCGTTTTCTACCAGGAGAGGCAGAATCCGCACCAAAAATTCCTAAGGCTAATCAGCAACGAGTGCACATAGCCTTACAGCGATGCAAGTCGTCCATGGTAACTGGTCTCTGATGTGGACAGTCCTGTGCCCGGAGGTGAACGGAGGTGGATGTCCTGTGCCCGAAAGAGTCGGATGTGGACAGTCCTGTGCCCGGAAGTGTACCGGAGGTGGATGTCTTGTGCCCGAAAGAGGACTAGCATGTGTAACGATTGCAAACAGGTGGATATGGTGCCTGACTGTTATCCGGAGGATATCCTGGGCTGTGTACGGCTGTGTGAGTAAAGAGACTGTGATACAGCGGTGCATGACACCCACGGGAACTAGTCAGTGGATGACTGGCGTGTGTAGTGTCTGCAAAATGTGAAGCTGTGTTTGGAGACTGTAATATGGCGTGCCATCGCCCCACGGATACTGGACAAGGAGAGGTCCGGCGTGTTTAGGGACTGCAATCTAAAAGCCATATGATGAGTAGTGCTATGAAACGGGCACTGAAACGAGATGCAGCTGTGTGTATTGAACTTTGATAACGTGTACTATAAAATGCTATGCACCTTTATGTGTGAAGTAACACATTAAAGAGACTTGTGTTTGAACTTTGTGGGTCACTGCCTCTTCACTGCGTACGGTGCTACTGCAGCATTACAACACATACAGTATGTATTTTGGTAGATCAGCTCACTCGGCTGCACACAGAGGTTGACACGGGAACACTGCAGCTTTAGAATGCATTTGATTTATTAGATGCCGCATAAACCAAGCTGAAGCACAAAATAAACTTGGCCCTCTGAGAAAAACAAAATGGTAGCACTAGGCACAATCCGTGCATTAACGGGGGATCAGCTCGCTCAGGGTTAGCATGACCAACAGTTCAGGCATAAACAAAACACTTCTCTGGAGTGTTCCTCTCCAGACATTGAACACTGCTGCCTTTTGAGGCCTTTCCTCCCCTTGACAGTGACAATGCAGTGACTTCACCGAGCCACTGAAGTCTTGTTGTAGGCCTAGTCATACAGGAAGAAGAGTGGTCCAGTAACCACTGTAAGTAGCATTTTTATTTTTTATCTGGTTTGAAATTTTAGACCCCTAACTATTATGCGCCCTGGACAACGCACATTGTGACCCCCACATGTTATGCCACTGTTTTTGGTACATCTGGATAATAGTAGTCTACGGGCTCATCAGTGCGTATACTGGGAGTGTAGGACCTATTTGATGTATGATGATTAACAGTGCATCAGGTAGTTTAGTCAATGTGCAATTGATAGTGGTGGTGTTCAAATTTTTCAATGCTACGTATTGTTTTTTTCTTAAGAGTTATTATCAATAGCAAAAAATAGATGGGTTAAATGCTCTAAAATTAAAAACACAACCAAAAACATGATGAAGTGTGTGTGTGTGTGTGTGTGTGTGTGTGTGTGTGTGTGTGTGTGTGTGTGTGTGTGTGTGTGTGTGTGTGTGTGTGTGTGTCGCATTTAAGGCCGGTTTTACACGTCAGATATCCATGGTCTGTGTACGGACTGTGATTTCCAGACTGGTCGCAACTAAACAACCTCATAGAAATATAAGAGGCTGTTGAGTTCGAACCAGAAACTCACGGTCAGTCTGAACATCACAGTACACACTTGAACCATGAATGTTGGATGTGTGACGAGAAGACAAGTGGTTTGTCCACGTGTGTGCTTGTTTTTGAATTCTGCTCTCCATTAACAAAAGGCAGGAACAAACGTTTGGGTAAGGAGTGACGAGAGGAGCTGCTTAATAAAGAACTGTTCACAAGCGATAGGCTGGGGAGAATGATCTCTGCAGGACACAGCAGGGTTAAGTTACTGCATAGACCTGCCATGCCCCCTAAGACTAGATGGAAGTTGTATGGAGGTGCAGCAGTGCTACATGAAGCAGACTCAGTAGGATGGCAAGACGTGGGAATAAAACCGCATGGTGAGCAGAGCAACGCTAAGGAGATCTGTAAGTCACCGTCGTGACAATATGTAGGTCTAATTACAATGTGACAAACTGACAAACACAAGAGACCCTGGCCTTTCTACAATCACTGGCTTCTAAACGGACCAGCTCCTAGCACCCGACAATTCTAAGATTATTTCCTCTAACATCAGCAGCACAGTCTGAATACATACATTATAAACTGGAGGATCGGATTCAATAAAATTACTTTTAAAGGGAATCTGTCAGCAGGAACAACTCTTGTAAGCAGTTTATATGGGCTTGTAAGTCATATGAAGCTGAATAAATCCATACCTTGATATCTGTGATCTGATGTCTTATTACAGAGAAATCCATGTTTTTTCTTCTATGTAAATTAGCTGTTAAGATCTGAGGGCCGGACACTGATCTGCATGAGAATCTGCCTCCAGAGCTTATTTGAACCCTTTCACGCCTGAACACAATTTTACCTTCACGACCAGGCCAATTTTTTCAATTCTGACTAGTGTCACTTTATGAGGTAATAACTCTGAAACACTTCAACAAATTCCAGTGATTCTAATACTGTTTTTTGTGACACATTGTACTTCATGTTAGTGGTACATTTTAGTGATGAGCGAGTATACTCGTTGCTCGGGTTGTCTCCGAGTATTTATGACTGCTCAGAGATTTAGTTTTCCTTGCTGCAGCTGAACGATAGCCAGCTTGATTACATGTGGGGATTCCCTAGCAACCAGGCAACCCCCACATGTACTTATGCTGGCTAACAGATGGAAATCATTCAGCTGCGGCAAGAAAACAATCTCCGAGCACTAAAAAATACTTGGAGATCACCAGAGCGTGCTCGGGAAAACCCAAGCAAAAAGTATACTCGCTCATCACTAGTAAATTTAGGACAATATTTTGTGTGTTTATTTGTGAAAATATTGGAAACTTGAAGAAAATTTAGCTATTTTCAGACTTAACTTTTATGCCCTCAAACCAGAGCGTTCTATCACACAAAATAATTAATATATAACATTTACCACATGCCTACTTTCCATCAGCAAGATTTTTTAAACAATTTTTTTTTTGTTAGAAAGTCAGAAGGGTTAAAAGTTTAGCAGCAAGGGACAACATCACATTTGAAGTGACTTTGAGGGGCCTATATAACAAAATATACCCAAAAGTTCACCATTTTAAAAACTGCACCCCTTGGTCTGTCTGCACATTGTGCGATTTTTCCTGAGGGAATTGGCCCAAAAACGCTAGAGAATCCTTATGCCAATACAGTCAACGAGAGTCTTTGTGCATTTTTGCCACGTTTTTCACCCATTGACTTCAATTGCGTCAGTCAAATTCGCATGTATAAAAATGTTTATTTGCTGCAGATTTGCAGAGTTTTTGCAGACTTCAAATCAGGCGATTACCACGCTGTCATCAGCGCGACAGCGCCGGAAACACCAGTACAGCGATTCTGATCAGCAGTAATGTTACCAGTGGTAGATCGTCACCATCGGTCAGAGTGCTGCAGGCTCACGCCGTCACTGTGACCCATGGTAAAAAGCATATCGCAGGTCACCGTCATTGACTGATGAGAGACTACTAGTTCCGTCAGCCAACGCTTGCTGTCACCGATTACAGCAGGAGGCGGCTGATGGGTGTAGTCAGACACTGCCTGTGCTCAAAGGAAAAAAAATAAAAAAGGTAAAAAAAAAATTGATATAAAAAACACAAAACCACACAGTATGTACTCACCCTACACCTAATCTCTGAAGCTTATATTAAAAGCCTGGGAAGCTCCATGGGTATTACCCTTTTCCCATGCTATAAAAGTCTGCCCTCAGTTATCCGCTTTCCCTCTGTTGGTTATGAAAATTATGGGGGAGACCACACCGTTATATTTTTTTTTCAGAAAAATCATAATTTATTAATTAAATACATGTACAAGCAAGATATACAGTACAGACCAAAAGTTTGGACACCCCATTTAAAGATTTTTCTGTATTTTCATGACTATGAAAATTGTACATTCACAAAAAAGTGTGAAACAACTGAAATGATGTCTTATATTCTAGGTTCTTCAAAGTAGCCACCTTTTGCTTGGATGACTGCTTTGCACACACTTGGCATTCTTTTGATGAGCTTCAAGAGGTAGTCACTGGGAATGGTCTTCCAACTATCTTGAAGGAGTTCCCAGAGATGCTTAGCACTTGTTGGCCCTTTTGCCTTCACTCTGCGGTCCAGCTCACCCCAAACATCTCGATTGGGTTCAGGTCTGGTGACTGGAGGCCAGTTCATCTGGCATAGCAACCCATCACTCTCCTTCTTGGTCAAATAGCTCTTACACAGTCTGGAGATGTGTTTGGGGTCATTGTCCTGTTGAAAAATAAATGATGGTCCAACTAAATGCAAACCGGATGGAATAGCATGCCAGTGCAAGATGCTGTGGTAGCCATGCTGGTTCAGTATGCCTTCAATTTTGAATAAATCCCCAACAGTGTCACCAGCAAAGAACCCCCACACCATGACACCTCCTCCATGCTTCACGGTGAGAACCAGGCATGTAGAGTCCATCCGTTCACCTTTTCTGTGTCGCACAAAGACACGGTGGTTGGAACCAAATATCTCAAATTTGGACTCATCAGACCAAAGCACAGATTTCCACTGGTCTAATGTCCATTCCTTGTGTTCTTTAGCCCAAACAAGTCTCTTCTGCTTGTTGCCTGTCCGTAGCAGTGGTTTCCTAGCAGCTATTTTACCATGAAGGCCTGCTGCACAAAGTCTCCTCTTAACAGCTGTTGTAGAGATGTGTCTGCTGCTAGAACTCTGTGTGGCATTGACCTGGTCTCTAATCTGAGCTGCTGTTAACCTCCGTTTTCTGAAGCTGGTGACTCGGATAAACTTATCCTCAGAAGCAGAGGTGACTCTTGGTCTTCCTTTCCTGGGGCGGTCCTCATGTGAGACAGTTTCTTTGTAGCGCTTGGTTTTTGCCACTGCACTTGGGGACACTTTCAAAGTTTTCCCAATTTTTCAGACTGACTGACCTTCATTTCTTAAAGTAATGATGGCCACTCGTTTTTCTTTACAAAGCTGCTTTTCTCTTGGCATAATACAAATTCTAACAGTCTATTCAGTAGGACTATCAGCTGTGAATCCACCAGACTTCTGCACAACACAACTGATGGTCCCAACCCCATTTATAAGGCAAGAAATCCCACTTATTAAACCTGACAGGGCACACCTGTGAAATGAAAACCATTCCCGGTGACTACCTCTTGAAGCTCATCAAGAGAATGCCAAGAGTGTGCAAAGTAGTCATCAAAGCAAAAGGTGGCTACTTTGAAGAACCTAGAATATAAGACATAATTTCAGTTGTTTCACACTTTTTTGTTAAGTATATAATTCCACATGTGTTAATTCATAGTTTTGATGCCTTCAGTGTGAATGTACAATTTTCATAGTCATGAAAATACAGAAAAAACTTTAAATGAGGTGTGTCCAAACTTTTGGTCTGTACTGTATATGCACTGTACTAATTACATATGTGACTGACATCTTTATATCCATCTATTCTATGTGTATATATCTATTTTGACGGGTCACGCTGTGATTTTACGGTACGAGAGATCAAATGTCGGGTTTTCAAGGACACTGGCATATAAAAATCGGACAGCACTCTCCTGGTCAAACTGACATGAGATTTTTTTCTCACACCCATTGACTTGGATTGGCGAGTCTCGTCTGATACACGAGGACAATCGCAGCATGGTACTATTCTCTATTCTGTGTGTTTATTTAAACTCTTTACAAGTTTAGTAGTAATGAGGGTGTCTGGTTGACAACGTTTCATTACTAAACCTAGGGCTTGGTGTCAGCGACAGCTGCTGACACCAACCACTAATCCCATTACTCTGATGCGACTGCACCAGGGCATCAGGAAGAGCCTGTGCCAAGTGCCAGAATTGGAGCTTCAAATATGAAATGCATTTCTGGGGCAGATAAAGGGTGGTATTTTTTAGCCTGGGATGGGGTAAATAAGCATGAAAAAGAAAATGTTGAACAAGGAAATTACACAAAACTTTTTTCTTCCTTTTTTAGCTAAAAAAAAAAAAAAGTTTTCATTGCTGTACAAAAACTAGCGTTTTTTCCATTGTGTTTTTAGTTGGAAACAAATTCCTATAGATGTAGAAACATTGCAGAAAATTCTGCAATCAAATACTCAATGTGTGCCCATAGCCTTATTCAAGAAGTTTATTAACTCTTCAGGTGCTTCAAAGGAATTAAAGCAATGTGGAAGTAAAATTTAAATGTTTTATTCCCCCCCCCCCTCCAAAAAAAAAAAAAAAAGTTGCTTTAGCCCCTTTTTTTTTTAATTTTCACAAGGATAAAAGGAGAAAATGGACAACAAAATTTGTTGTGCATTTTCTCATGAGTACACCAATACTCCATATGTGGTGGAAAACTACTATTTGAACGCACGGCAGAGCTCTGAGCTCAGAAGCTAAAAAGCGCCATTAGACTTTTGAAACGCAACATTGGCTGGAGTCGACTGACACCATGTCGCATTTGGAGAGCCCCTGATGTGTCTAAACAGTGGAAACTACCCCAATAAGTGACCCCATTTTGGAAATTAGACCCATCAAGGAATTTCTCAATGTGTGGTGAGCACCTCGAACTCCCAAGTTGTTTTAGCCCCCCAATTTTTTTTTTTTTTTCCCACAGGGGTAACAAGAGAAAATTTACCTAAAAATGTGTTGTGCAATTTACCCTGTGTATGCCAGTCCCCTTACAGTGGGGAAAAAGTATTTAGTCAGCCACCAATTGTGCAAGTTTTCCCACTTAAAGATGAGAGAAGCCTGTTATTTACATCATAGGTAGACCACAACTATGAGAGTCAAAATGAGAAAACAAATCCAGAAAATCACTTTGCCTGATTTTGCAAGATTTATTTTGCAAATTACGGTGGAAAATAAGTTTTCGGTCACCTAAAAACATGCAATATTTCTGGGTCTCACAGACCTGTCACATCTTTTTTAAGAGGCTACTGCACTCATTACTTCATTAGACAAAAAATACCAGCTATATACTACCATCCAATTTGTTCAGACAACTCATACATAAATTATATGAATAGGAGGACACAGAGTTATATTGAACATACAATTTATTTAGAGATGAATACAAGAAAAATAACCAATTTATGCATAATAAAAATGGATAATACATATCATGATGCAATTTGTGAACTACCCAGGTGAGTAAATATGACCTATGGTCACACAGAGAGCCAAGGAAAAGCCTGCTAATACTCAGTGCTCAATATGGTCTAGCATAATTGGACCTTGCACCTATGTTTCAGCATTAAACTGGCAGGCCACTAATAACCATATAAATACCCTATCAGCTTTGGCAATATATCCACATGCAAAGTACATTTGTCTCAATATTTACCCATGTGGTGTTTCTCAGCTTCCTGTGTGGACCTCAGTCACCCCAACGCGCGTTTCGCGTGCTATCAGTAGCCTCGCTTCCTCAGGGGGCGTGGCTAAATTCCCATCCTAGTCCTGTTTAAATAATGCGTCAAAGTGATAATTTGACAGCAAAACAACGGGCAGCCCTACAACAATTGAGGGCTTATGATGACATTGTAATTAAACCAGCGGACAAGGGGGGAAACATTGTTTTATGGCCTAAAGTCCTCTATGAAAAAGAGGCAATGAGACACTTGAGAAATAGGGATACCTATCTTAAATTGGAATACAATCCAATGGATGAGTTCTCTCATGAACTAGAAAATATCCTGGAACAAGCCCTGGATACAGGACTTATCCCTAAAAAAATTCATGATGGACTGCTAACTAGGTTTCCCAAAGTACCCACTCTATACTTCATCCCAAAAGTTCATAAAAATCCCATTGATCCCCCCGGCCGTCCGATTGTCTCTGGTATGGGAGGTTTGAATGATCCCATTTGTAAATTTGTTGATTTTTACCTTAAACCTTTGGTTGAGACCCTTCCCTCCTATGCCAGGGACACATCGGACGTGCTGAGCAGGATCAATGGGATTCAGTTGGAGGAAGATATGATTCTGGTCACGGCTGACATAGAGTCATTATATACATGTATACGACATGAAGACGGTTTGGAGGCGGTCCGTTTCTTCCTGGGGTCTGACAACCGGGATGGCCTGATGTGTGACTTCATATTGGAGCTGCTCACATTCATTCTCACAAAAAATTTCTTTGTTTTTAAGGATACCTTTTACCTTCAGCAGCGCGGCACTGCCATGGGTGCGGCCTGTGCGCCTTCGTTCGCCAATCTCTTCCTAGGCTATTGGGAGAGAGAGATTTTTGGCGGGGGGGGCGCCCGGGCCGCAGACCATGTGCAGTGCTGGCTGAGGTACATTGATGACCTGCTTATAATATGGCAGGGATCTGAGAGTGAATTACAGAGCTTCATGCAGGATTTGAATCTTAATAGATTCAATATTAAATTGACATATCAGATCAGTAAAACGGCGGTGGACTTCCTTGATGTCAAAATTGAGGTGGATGAACACCGTTACCTGCAGACTGATGTCTACAGGAAGTCCACCTCTGTCAATTCCCTGCTACATGCAGATTCAAGTCATCCAGGAAGCACCATCAGAGCCATTCCGGTTGGGCAGCACCTCAGGATGAGAAGGATTTGCTCCTCGGAACTTAAATTTGAAAAACAAGCCGAAGACCTCCGAGAAAGATTTAAATCCAGGGGTTACAGTAATAGAAGTATAAAGAGAGGGTACTTGAGGGCAAAATCCCAAACACGCGAGGCATTATTATATCCCCGCAATAGAGAGAAAGCTAAGCAGGATAATGTCATCCGGTTTATATCGACATATAATGGAGAATGGACCACCATGCGAGAGTGCCTTCAAAAACACTGGGAAGTACTGATGACGGACCCAGCACTCTCTAGATTTTTGACGGAACGTCCTATGATGACGTCCAGAAGGAGCAGAAATCTTAGAGACATGTTGGTCTCTAGTCATTATATCCCCTCCCCCCAAAAAAATGCATTTGGTTCCAGTGGCCCACCCATGGGATGCTTTCCATGTGGAGACTGCATTTCGTGCAAAAATATTAGTCGAACATCAGTTTTTGAATCAGTAGATGGGAAGAACTACCACATTAAACATCACATTACGTGTCAGACGACTCAGGTTATCTACTATGCAGTGTGCAGTTGCCCAAAGATTTATATTGGGCTTACGTCAAGACGTTTGGGTATCCGCACTCGTGAGCATGTCAGGGACATCATGGGGGCAAAAACAGAAAAGGACATCACCAAATTGAAAACTATCCCACGCCACTTTAAGGAATACCATAGATGTGACCCTGGCATGCTCCGAGTTAGGGGTATCGAACATATTCAATGTGGGGTCAGAGGGGGTGATATACATCGGATATTAGCACAGAGGGAATGTAGGTGGATAACCATTTTGGGGACCATTACACCTAAGGGGTTGAATGAGGCATATGGCTTCTCTTCCTACTTATAAAGCTCTAAAGTCCTAGATGGCTCTCCCACACTTGTCTGAAATAAGCCCATTCCACGAGAATATACCCCACCCAGAGTTTACGGTCTATCCTAGTTTTTAAAGTGTTTTTATGTGGTTTTAACATGTGTTTCTTGCTTTGCTTTTCTTAGTTAATTTTGGTAGGATGGATACATTTTGAATATTTGTGGATATAATTGGAAGACGCTTCATGGGAGAAAAAAAGAAAAGAGGAAGATGCAGCAAACATTTATGTCATAAATAAGGAAGTGGTCAGAAAGGGACATTTTGGACATTAAAGTCACACCACCATTGGATATTATGGATACAACTGCTGGTGAAACAATTTCTGGTATTCATGAAACTGAGGGAAACCATAAAAGTGACCTTCTCCGCAATTATATCTTAATGTATTCCACCATTTGTTGTTATTTGTTATTATATGGATAATAGTATCAATGGTAAATTTATAAATTCACTATTTACGTAGGGCACTGAATGCACTTTATTTGCCATACTTGACACTGTTTAGTTTTTTTCTTTATGTAATTATCGTATTGTAATGGCATCCATTGAATGTTATTTATATTTAAAGTATATTGCACTTTTGTCTCATTAGCATACTAGCACAATATCACTTTACGGTTCACATGCCTTTAGTATGGTTCATCTTACCTGACCGCTGCAGTTCCCTTCGCACGCTGTGAATCTCGGTCCCTCTGGGGGCGTGGTGCGAGCCTGGCGCCGGCTCGCTCACGTGACCTAGGTGGGCGGGGTTGCGACGTGTGAGGGGATGACGCGTGGATACACATTATTAGCGCTATACAGCAGGTTGTTGTTTGAGCGGCTTGATAAGCATGGTAATACCTACAGCGGCACTATACCGCGATCATACAGGGAATTGATTGGTAATAGATATATATATAAGGGCATTGAATCAGACCATGGGTTACCATGGCAATTGAACACCATATAAACGCAAGCGCACTTGAGGTTCACATTGATAGGTGGCCGCACGGTCAGGTGACCGGAACGGCGCATTATTTAAACAGGACTAGGATGGGAATTTAGCCACGCCCCCTGAGGAAGCGAGGCTACTGATAGCACGCGAAACGCGCGTTGGGGTGACTGAGGTCCACACAGGAAGCTGAGAAACACCACATGGGTAAATATTGAGACAAATGTACTTTGCATGTGGATATATTGCCAAAGCTGATAGGGTATTTATATGGTTATTAGTGGCCTGCCAGTTTAATGCTGAAACATAGGTGCAAGGTCCAATTATGCTAGACCATATTGAGCACTGAGTATTAGCAGGCTTTTCCTTGGCTCTCTGTGTGACCATAGGTCATATTTACTCACCTGGGTAGTTCACAAATTGCATCATGATATGTATTATCCATTTTTATTATGCATAAATTGGTTATTTTTCTTGTATTCATCTCTAAATAAATTGTATGTTCAATATAACTCTGTGTCCTCCTATTCATATAATATGCACTCATTACTTGTAGTAATGGCACCTGTTTGAACTTGTTATCAGTATAAAAGACACCTGTCCACAACCTCAAACAATCACACTCCAAACTCCACTATGGTGAAGACCAAACAGCTGTCGAAAGACACCAGAAACAAAATTGTAGCCCTACACCAGGCTGGAAAGACTGAATCTGCAATAGGCAAGCAGCTTGGTGTGATAACATCAACTGTTGGAGCAATAATAAGAAAATGGAAGACATACAAGACCACTGATAATCTCCCTCGATCTGGGGCTCCACGCAAGATCTCACCCCGTCGGGGCAAAATGGTCAAAAGAACGGTGAGCAAAAATCCCAGAACCACACGGGGGGACCTAGTGAATGACCTGCATAGAACAGGGACCACCGTAACAAAGGCTACTCAGTAACACACTACGCCGCCAGGGACTCAGATCCTGCAGTGCCAGATGTGCCCCCCTGCCTAAAGGCCCCGTCTCACTTAGCGATTTACCAACGATCACGACCAGCGATATGACCTGGCCGTGATCGTTGGTAAGTCGCTGTGTGGTCGCTGGGGAGCTGTCACACAGACCGCTCTCCCCAGCGACCAACGATCAGGGGAACGACTTCGGCATCGTTGAAACTGTCTTCAACGATGCCGAAGTCCCCCTGCAGCACCCGGGTAACCAGGGTAAACATCGGGTTACTAAGCGCAGGGCCGCGCTTAGTAACCCGATGTTTACCCTGGTTACCAAAAAAAACAAACAGTACATACTCGCCTTTCGGTGTCCAGGTCCCTTGCCGTCTGCTTCCTGCTCTGACTGACTGAGCCGCCGTACACTGAGAGCAGAGCGCAGCGGTGACGTCACTGCTGTGCTCTCACTTCTCACTGTACGGCCGGCAGTCAGTGAGAGCAGGAAGCAGACGGCAAGGGACCTGACGGACATCAGAAGGCGAGTATGTACTGTTTGTTTTTTTTTACATTTACGCTGGTAACCAGGGTAAACATCGGGTTACTAAGCGCGGCCCTGCGCTTAGTAACCCGATGTTTATCCTGGTTACCAGTGAAGACATCGCTGGATCGGTGTCACACACACCGATTCAGCGATGTCAGCGGGGCCTCAACGACCAAAAAAAGGTCCAGGCCATTCCGACACGACCAGCGATCTCGCAGCAGGGGCCTGATCGCTGGTACGTGTCACACATAGCGAGATCGCTATGGAGGTCGCTGTTGCGTCACAAAACTTGTGACTCAGCAGCGATCTCGCTAGCGATCTCGCTATGTGAGACGGGGCCTTCAGCCAGTACATGTCCGGCCCCATCTGAAGTTTGTTAGAGATCATTTGGATTATCCAGGAGAGTATTGGGAGAATGTCATATGGTCTGATGAAACCAAAGTTGAACTGTTTGGTAGAAACAAAACTTGGCGTGTTTGGAGGAGACAGATAGTGAAGTATATTGTGGCACAGCTGCGTTGGTGCACAAGATAGGTTCCCCAAACCAGTGAATATATAATAAATAGTTTGGCACTCAACTTGTAGACAATAGTAGCTTGAAGAAGTATATTTGAAGAAGAATTTGAAGAAGTATATAAGGGGACAATACAAATATCTCACTGAGGATCTGTTTATACCAAGGAAGGTGACGGGCACAAGGGGGCATTCTTTGCGTCTGGAGGAGAGAAGGTTTTTACACCAACATAGAAGAGGATTCTTTACTGTTAGGGCAGTGAGAATATGGAATTGCTTGCCTGAGGAGGTGGTGATGGCGAACTCAGTCGAGGGGTTCAAGAGAGGCCTGGATGTCTTCCTGGAGCAGAACAATATTGTATCATACAATTATTAGGTTCTGTAGAAGGACGTAGATCTGGGGATTTATTATGATGGAATATAGGCTGAACTGGATGGACAAATGTCTTTTTTCAGCCTTACTAACTATGTTACTATGTTATTTATTGCAGTCCAAAATATAAACGTTTCGGTCCAAAAAAAGAGACCTTCTTCAGTAAACCGACTGCTCTTATGGTAAAAAGAAGTAGGCAACAATAAAGGTCCATGTATATGGAGTCAGGTGTACCATAATGTATTATGGGTAAACCAAAAGTGGGGATCCACCTAATGCCGGAAGCTTGGTCAAATCAGAGCCAAGAAGTAAAGGGGACCAGACCCTGTTAGTAGAGTTCACTTGTAATAGATACTATTAGTCAACGTTCACATTAGCGTTCGGCGCCGCAGCGTCGGGCGCCGCAGCGTCGCCACATGCGTCATGCGCCCCTATATTTAACATGGGGGCGCATGGACATGCGTTGTGCTGCGTTTTGCGACGCATGGCCGCAAGCGTTGGACGCAGAGAACGCAACAAGTTGCATTTTTTTTGCGTCCAACTTTCGGCCAAAAAGGACGCATGCGTCGCAAAAACGCAGCGTTTTAGCGTGCGTTTTGTTGCGGTTTTGTTTGCGTTGTGCGTTGCGTCGCCGACGCTGCGGCGCACAACGCAAATGTGAACGTAGCCTTAGGGAGGAAATGGCATTCCAATATATATGGCAGACCAATAGTAACCTGTGTTGTCACGCTAAAATGCGGTGTCCGCCGATATGAGGATACAGGTAGATGGTTGTGCCTAGAGTGGACCTGTGTGGCTGCTCAGATGACGCGGTGTCCGCAGCCACACATGTCCACTCTAGGCACACCCATCTACCTGTACGCTCATATCCTCATAGCGGCGGTTTACTGAAGGTCTCTTTTTTTGGACCGAAACGTTTATATTTTGGACTGCAATAAATATACTTCTTCAAGCTACTATCGCCTACAAGTGGAGGAGACAGATGTCACAGTTCCACCCCTCAGGGTGCCTGGGATGCAGTCACTGACAGCTCGGCTATTCAATCTGGTACAGGGCGTGCCAAAGCTGTCAGTACTTTGATTGACAGCATGGCCATCCAGTCTGGTTCAGGGGCGTGCTGAGTTGTCAGTGTGTTTATTGACCGCTCGACTAGCCAATTTGTGACTGGGAGGTGTTGGCTGTCTCAGGTGTTTATTATCCCGGGTAACTGCCATGTCTATTTAACTGAGCAGCTTTTCCCAGACCACTGCCAGACGTACATTCATCTTGTGAGGTTTGTGCCTTGAGTTCTATATGCTTGATCTGTTGCCTGATCTTGGACTTTGCTCTGACCATCCGCCTGTTGAACCCCTTCAGCTCTGATCCGTTATTCTCCCAGTACTCTGACCTTGGAACTTTACCGGACTATGTTTTGTCTTTTCCTTCTGTTTATGACATACCCTCCTGGCTTCTGACCTTGGACTCCCTGACTACTCTGACTCACTGCTTGCCGTGAGAAGTGACTAGCGTCACAACAGAATGCTGAGTTGCATCCAAAGAACACCATACCTACTGTTAAGCATGGGGGTGGCAACATGATGCTTTGGGGCTGTTTCTCTGCAAAGGGACCAGGAAGACTAATCCGTATACATGAAAGAATGAATGGGGCCATGTATCATGAGATTTTGAGTGCAAACCTCCTTCCATCAGCAAGGGCATTGAAGATGAAACGTGGATGGGTCTTTCAGCGTGATAATGATCCCAAGCACACCTCCAGGGCAACAGCTGATGTGGGTGGCGACCACTCCCACCATCCTTCAAGAGGTCACCTGATGCATGAGATGACTGTAGGTGTTAGTTCATTCTGCAGCGACAAAGCTGAGAGAAGGAGCTTGCTGGGAGCAGTTGTTCATCAGCTGAGTCCGGTGTATCTGTTGTTTCATTCCTGCTGTGCTGCGCTTTGCAGCAGTGAGCTAAGTGTTGTTTTTCCCTTCCCCATGACAGCACCGGTACATGAGAGATGGTCCCGCCCCCAAGAACAGGAAACCTGCATAGGAGATAAAAGATGGGGGCGGCACCTCTCTCCTCAGTTTGGTTTCCTGTTCTTGCGGGGAACCTGCGGTGCTGCATGGGGAGAGGTCTCCCGTGCTTGGCCGGTCTCTGACCGAGGTCCGCGGTGGGAGCAGCGGTGGCGGCGTGTGCGCGTCGCCTCCATACCTGGAGCTGCAGGTGCGTCCTTCCCACTGCGGACTCCCCGGCGTCCGCTCCTGGCCGGAGGCTGGGCCGAGGGAAAAAAGTGAGCGTTCCCATCACGACGCTGGCGCCGACTGAATGGGGGAACTTCCGGGATTGAACCGGAAGTGACGCTACACGCTGAAGAAGCGATGTGCTGACACTCCCCGGGGGGGAGGAAGTTCAGAGGCGCACACACCGCTTCCTGCCCGCCATATTTAAAACTGCAAGGCGGCAAGCAGGCGCTGGGAACAGTCTCCTGCAGGATGGCAGATCTAAAGGAATCGACGATCCCAGCTGAAATCCCACAGCCTGTCGTGGTACTGAGGGTCCGGTGGGTGAGTGCCTTTGTAAGGCAAAAAAAAAAACATGTCAGTGACACTGTCTTTTTTGTATATATGCAGGGAAAAAAAGTCACCTCTAAACAAAAGCATAAAGTATGTGCACTCTGTGATAGAAGCCTCCCCAAAACGTATGAAAAGCGTATGTGCCGCTCATGCATAGAAAAAACGGTGTCTGAAGAGTCTTCATCTTTGCTTCAGAATATAAAAGATATAGTTAGAAGCGAAGTACAAAGCACTGTAAAGGAGCAGTTAAAACATCATGGACTGCAGAGCTCCGTAAACCCATTCCCTACGTCTGCCCAGACATCTGACGTAGAATCCGAGGGTGAACTGGGTGAGCTTCCGCCCGACGAGGGTTCGGACCTGGACTCTTCAGATGAAGAGTGTGGCCGGCCTTATGTGTTATCAGAAGATGTGGGGAAGTTGCTAAAACTGGTCAGGTCCACCCTGGGGGTTGAGACGCCAAAAGAGAAGCAAACAGTTCAGGACTCTATGTTTAGCAATTTGGAGGATAAGAAACGAAAAGTTTTCCCGTTTCATGATAACATTCTAAATCTCATTAAAAAAGAATGGAAAAAACCGAATAAAAAGATTTCAGTTCCCCAGGCTTTAAAACGTAAATATCCCTTTAGTGAGGAAATTTGCGAGAAATGGGAAAAGGCGCCTAAGTTGGACGCGGCTATCGCAAGTACCTCCAGGGGCATAGCACTTCCCTTCGAGGACATGGGGGCCCTAAAAGACCCCCTAGATAAAAAGGCGGATGCCTTTCTAAAATCAACTTGGGAGGCCTCAACTTGGGCGTTTAAACCTGGAGTAGCGGCTACTTGTACTGCCCGTGCCATGGTTAAATGGCTGGAGGAACTTAGTGACCAAATAAAAAACAAATGTCCAAGAGACAGACTTCTAGAAGTCATCCCTCCACTTCAAAATGCAGCGGGATTCCTGGCGGACGCTGCCATTGATTCTGTGCGGTTTGCTGCCAGAGCTAGTGCCCTTTCAAATTCGGGAAGAAGGGCGTTATGGTTAAAGAACTGGAATGCTGATTTCCAATCCAAAGTGAAGCTCTGTGCAGTCCCCTGTGAGGGCCAATATTTATTCGGCAGCGCTTTAGACGAAATTTTAGAAAAAGCAGCGGACAAGAAAAAACACTTCCCTCCACCTCCCTTCTTTAGACGACGTTGGTATGACAATCGTCGGTCCTTTCGAGGATCAGGTAGGGGCCGAGGCCGCCCAACGGATAGAACCACACGGGGGAAACCCTGGGGTGAGAAAAGAGAAAGAGGTTTTCTTTTCAACAAACCCCCAAAACCAGATCCTAAACAATGACGCCATATTCCAGGTGGGAGGAAGGTTACGGTTTTTTGTCCATCAGTGGGTAACCTTACAGCCGTCCCAATGGATAATCAACTTGTTATCAGACGGTCTACGGTTAAATTTCATCTCCCTTCCTCCCCACCGAATAAAAGTTACTCGTGTGGCCAAAAAGAACCAGTTAATTCTCGAGAAAGAAGTTCGTCTTCTTCTAGACAAAAAAGTCCTGGTAAGAGTACCTTCACAGGAAATAGGAAGGGGATTTTACAGCACCCTTTTCCTCACTCCAAAACCGGATGGATCTTTAAGAACTATTTTCAATCTAAAAGAATTAAACAAATTCATCCGAGTAGAAAAATTCAAAATGGAGACTCTGAGAACGGCGGTAAAACTGCTCTATCCAGGATGTTATATGGCAGTGATAGACCTTACCGATGCCTATTATCATGTGCCAATCAGCAGAGAGCATCAACAATTCCTGAGGTTGGTTGTGCAGCTGGGGCAGGTCTACACCCATCTACAATACCAATGTCTCCCCTTTGGGGTATCGGTAGCTCCTCGTATTTTTACAAAAATAATTTCGGAAGTAGCATCCTTCGTAAGGAGAGAAAACATTCTGCTAGTGCCATATTTAGACGATTTCCTCTTGATAGCAGACAATCAAGAAGAGTGTATAAAAGCAGTTACGACAGTACGAGAGCTACTAACCAAACTAGGTTGGATAATAAACTTAAAAAAATCAAGATTGATTCCGGCCCAGATACAGGAGTTCCTGGGGATCCAATTAAACTCAATCAAACAGATCTGTATCCTTCCAGACAGGAAAATCGAGGTCATAAAACAAAGAATAACACAAATACAGGTGGCCCAATACGTCTCGGTGAGGGAAGCCATGTCCCTCCTAGGCATGCTTACTGCAACAATTCCGGCGGTCCAATGGGCACAACTTCATTCAAGGGACCTACAGTGGGAGATCCTGTCAGAACAAACAAGAATACCCTACAATCTAAACCGGAAAATCGTATTGTCACAACATGTCCGGGACTCTCTAAACTGGTGGCTAGATTCCGGGAATCTAAAAAAAGGGGTCCCATGGTCAATCCAGAATCCGGTGATACTGACCACAGATGCGAGCCCATTAGGTTGGGGAGCACACCTATCAGATCGGATCCTACAGGGTCTATGGAATCCACAGATGCAATCAGCCTCCTCAAACCTGAGGGAATTGACAGCAGTAAGGCAGGCAATTCTTCAATCAGAAGAAGATCTCAAAGGGAAACATTTAGTAGTATTGTCCGACAACAGCACAACGGTGTCGTATATAAATCGACAGGGAGGAACCAGATCAAGTTCCCTAATGGAAGAAGCAGGAAGACTATTTCTTTGGGCCGAAAACCACCTTTTATCCCTCACAAGTACACACTTAAAGGGGTCGGAAAACTTTGTCGCAGATTTTCTGAGTCGTCACGTCCTGCACCAGGGCGAGTGGTCGCTAAATCAAAGAATATTTGGAGAAATCTGTGCAGTCTGGGGGCTTCCTCAAGTGGATCTTTTTTCCACAAGGCAGAATCGAAAAGTAAAAAGGTTCTACTCTCTAAACCCGAAAGAGAACCCGGAAGGAGTAGATGCGTTACTACACCAATGGAAATTCCAACTAGCCTATGCGTTTCCCCCGATCCCATTGATCCCTACAGTCCTGAAGAAGATCCGAGAAGAGAAATCACGCATAATCTTAATCGCACCCTTCTGGCCAAAGAGAGCTTGGTTCACTTGGCTCAGACGTATGTCCATCTCGGACCCGTGGATACTTCCAGAGGTCCCAGACCTTCTACACCAGGGTCCGGTGACACATCCTCAGGTTCACAGCCTACACCTCACTGCTTGGAACTTGAGAGGGGACTTCTGCTAGCAAAGGGGTTCTCGGATCCATTAATTACTACTCTACTGTCCAGTAGAAAAAAAGTCACAACTGATAAATACCAAAAGGTATGGGGAAAATTTTTAGAATTCTCAGGCCGAGGGATAACTGATACCGTTCAGAAGGTCCCTATATCTGAAATCCTAGAGTTTCTCCAAAAGGGTCTGGAGAGGGGATTATCTACCAGCACTCTAAAAGTGCAAGTCTCGGCGCTTAGCGCCTTGTTTGACCAAAAATTGGCTGATCACCCCTGGGTGTGTAGGTTCATTCGGGCCTCCTTTACAGCCAGACCATTCAAACCTCGTCCAAATGTCGCTCCCTGGGATTTAAATTTAGTTTTAAACGCCTTGACCTCCTCTCCCTTCGAGCCTCTTTCCTCCATATCGGAAAAAGCGCTAACTCTAAAAACAGTTCTCCTGATTGCCCTTACCTCAGCCAGACGCATTAGTGAGCTTCAGGCTATATCTATTGACCCTCCGTATACTGAAATTCTGGAGGATAGGGTAATTATAAAATCTGATCCGGCCTTCTTACCTAAGGTCAACTCGAAATTTCACAGGGACCAGGAGATAATCTTGCCTTCATTCTGTGCCAACCCAAAATCCCAGGGAGAAGAAACCTTCCATTGCTTGGACGTCAGACGTTGCCTTCTTCAATATATAGAAGTGACAAAACCATGGCGACAGTCTACAGCCCTTTTTGTCTCCTTTCAGGGGGCAAACAGGGGAAAAAAGGCCACAAAATCAACTATTGCACGTTGGCTCCGTATGGCCATATCACTTTCCTATTCCTCTTCGGGACAGGTCCCTCCACCTGGTGTTACGGCCCACTCTACGAGGGCTATTTCCACATCTTGGGCAGAGAGGGCAAATGCATCGATAGAGCAAATCTGTAATGCAGCAGTATGGTCTTCACCCTCTACTTTCTTCCGCCATTATAGATTGAATCTGGGGCTATCAGATCTTGCCTTTGGTAGGAAAGTACTATCTGCTGTTGTCCCACCCTAGAGGTTCTTTCTATTTCTTCCTCTCATGTACCGGTGCTGTCATGGGGAAGGGAAAAAATGATAATTACTTACGGGTAATTTGATTTTCCAGATCCATGACAGCACCGCTCTAGTTCCCGCCCTATCTTGGTGATGGTGTGTGATTCACAAAAAAAAAAAAAAAAAAAAATCTCTTAAAAAAAAAATAAAAAAAATATATACACAAATGAAAGATGGGGTAATAACCACTTAACATAACAATAGATAAATAGTCTTAGAGTTAAATATAATTTTTTATATGCCTAAAACTAACTTAGCGGTTACCTTACATTCTCTGTAAACAAACTGAGGAGAGAGGTGCCGCCCCCATCTTTTATCTCCTATGCAGGTTTCCTGTTCTTGGGGGCGGGACCATCTCTCATGTACCGGTGCTGTCATGGATCTGGAAAATCAAATTACCCGTAAGTAATTATCATTTTCCTTTACCTTGTCTGTCATACCTTCCCTTTGTGTTGTATTAGTGCAGCGGTGGGACCAGTATCCTCACTTGCCAATTCCCTACTTAGGGATAGGTGCAGGGTAAGTGAGGGCTTAGGTATCCTGCTCGGCGACAGGTTGAACAAACCTGTATAGGGACATCAAAGAGATCAGGGAACATTCTTAGGAGAGTGCAGGGGGTGTCTTTTTCCCCATTCCCTATCGCAGGGCCCACCTTTGTAATTGTGTCCCCGGTGTTAAATTGTCTGTTGTGCTGTTGGTGACTGACCTACGGTTGGATCATTTCATACCGGGTCAGTCACTTTCATGACATTCTGGTATTTTTTTTTTTTTTTAAAGACATTCACAGTGTGGTAAAAGTGATAAGACAATGGTCAACATCATTACAGCGATACCACATTTACATTTTTTTATATTCTGTTTCTTTTACACAATAAAAGCTACCATATATACTCGAGTATAAGCCGACCTGAGTATAAGCCAAGGCACCTAATTTTGCCACAGAAAACTGGGTAAGCTTATTGACTCAAGTGTAAGCCAGGTATGCATTGTCCCCTCATCCCTGTCCTGCTATGTATGGCTCCCCCCGCCTCGCTGTCATAGTATGCATGGCTCCTCCGTCGCTGTCCTGCTATGTATGGCTCCCCCCGCCTCGCTGTCATAGTATGCATGGCTCCCCCGTTGCTGTCCTGCTATGTGTGGCTCTCCCTGTTGTATGCATGGCTCACAAGGTTCCGCATGGCTCATACCCAGTCCCTTCTTTGTATGCATAGCTCACACACCCCCATCCTACTCACCCTCCTCGTGCCGTCGCTGCAATCCGTTGTCCCAATGCCGCAGCTCTCCTGCGCAGAGCGGTCCGGTGGTACCGCTCATTAAGGTAACAAATATGCGTTCCATGAGAGTGGAGATGCGTGCATATTCAGTACCTTAATGAGCATGACCACTCAGGACAGGAAGAGCTGCGGGGACGGAGATGCAGCAACAGCTCGAGGAGGGCGAGTATTATGTCTTCTGTTAGTCGGCTCCTACCGCTGCTCCCCTCCCCGCCGGCTTTCTGGACAATGACTCGTGCATAAGCCGAGGGGAGCCCCCCCCCAAAAAAAAAAAAAAAGTGCTGAAAAGCTTGGCTTATACACGAGTATATACGGTATTTTATAGAAAAAGTTTTTTGCATCGTCATATTCTCAGAGCTATAACTATTTCTCGGTTGTGTTAAGGATATGTATTTGATTTGAAGATATCCAAAATGGACGCTTAGATGAATATACCGTATATACTCTAGTGTAAGCCAAGATTTTCAGACTGAAAGTGCCCCTCTCATCTTATACTCGAGTCATTGTCTCAGGGGTCGGCGGGGGAGCGGCAGCTGTCCATCATACTCACCTGCTCCCAGCACGTCTCTGCATATCCCTGCTTCTCCGGCACCCACAGCTCTTCCTGCACTCAGCGGTCACATGGTACTGCTCATTAAAGTAATGAATATGGACGCGATTCCACTCCCATGGGGGTGGAGCTGCATATTCGTTACTTTAATGAGTGGTACCAGTGAACGCTGAACACAGGAACAAGCTGCCGCCCAGGACGACAGAAAAGCAGGGACCGCACCGGGAGGGTGAGCATTGCGATTTTCACCTGTCACCGTTCCACCGCCGAGCTCAGTCTTCCACGTCCTCTGGCTGTGACATTCAGGTCAGAGGGCGCGATGAAGTAGTTAGCGCGCGACGCCCTCTTCCTCAACAGTTAGAGCCGGAAGACGGAGCGGCACACGGCGATGGAACGGGGACAGGTGAATATCGCAAGTGCCAGGGGCCTGAGCGACGAGAAGTGAGTATGTCTTTTTTTTTTCCTTCATCGCAGCAACAGCATATGGGGCATAATATGCTATGGAGCATTTTATGGGCTCATAAACCTTTGTGCAGGATTGTATGGGGCATAATCTATGGAGCATCTTATGGGGCCATTATTAACCTTTGTGCAGCATTATATGGGACATTTTTTGTATGGAGTATCTTATGGGGCCATCAACCTTTATGGGGGATATTATTCTATGGAGCATCTTATGGGGCTATCAACCTTTGTGCAGAATTATATGGGGCATAATATTCTATAGAGCATCTTAAGGGGCCATCATTAACCTTTTGTGCAGCATTATATGGGGAATATTTTAATATGGAGCATCTTATGGGGCCTATCATGAACTTTATGGAGCATTACATGGGGCCCATCATGAACTGTATAGAGCATTATATGGGGCTCCTGATTCAATATGGATATTCAAAAACACTTAAAGGGAACCTGTCACCTGAATTTGGTGGGACCGGTTTTGGGTCATATGGGCGGGGTTTTCGGGTGTTTGATTCACCCTTTCCTTACCCGCTGGCTGCATGCTGGCCGCAATATTGCATTGAAGTTCATGCTGTGTCCTCCGTAGTACATGCCAGCGCAAGGCAATATTTCCTTGCGCAGGCGTGTACTCCGGAGGACAGAAAATGAACTTCAATCCAATATTGCGGGCAGCATGTAGCCAGCGGGTAAGGAAAGGGTGAATCAAACACCCGAAAACCCCGCCCATATGACCCAAAACTGGTCCCGCCAAATTCAGGTGACAGGTTCCCTTTAACCTACTGATGTCTCAATCAATTTTACTTTTATTGGTATCTATTTTTAGTTTTGAAATTTACCAGTAGCTGCTGCATTTCCCACCCTAGGCTTATACTCAAGTCAATAAGTTTTCCCAGTTTTTTGTGACAAAATTAGGGGTCTCCACTTATACTAGGGTCGGCTTATACTCGAGTATATACGGTATATAAAATCACAAATACTGATTAATGTGTGTACGTGCTCCAAGTCATACCTGTGAACAGGTTTTAGAACACTCAGGTGGACTTTGGTATGCCAGCGTGTCCACTGAGCTAATCAAGAATGAAGCAATGCCCAAGAAATGACTAGAATCATAAAACTAATGAATATTGAATAGGAATATATACCTCACCACTTGTACGCTTGACCCGCTCCCGTCCTAACTCATCCCTAACCTCACCACACTCTTCATCCTAATCCTAACACATCTCTTCAACCTATCACTCACAAACAGGTGTCTTCCCCCTCATCCTTCAACATGCAAAGATCACACCCATTCTCAAAAAGCCCTCCCTCGACCCATCCTCTGTATCTAGCTATCGCCCGATATCTCTTCTCCCTTACAGTGGCATGTAAAAGTTTGGGTACCCCTGGTCAAAATTACTGTTGTTGTGAACAGATAAGCATGCTGAAGATTAAATCATCTCTAAAAGGCCTGAAGTTTAAGATGACACATTTTCTTCGTATTTTTGTAAAAAAAAACCAAAACATACATACATATATATATATACATATATATACATATATATACACACAGTTAGGTCCATATATATTTGGACAGACACAACATTTTTCTAATTTTGGTTATAGACATTACCACAATGAATTTTATACAAAACCATTCAGATGCAGTTGAAGTTCAGACTTTCAGCTTTCATTTGAGGGTATCCGCATTAAAATTGGATGAAAGGTTTAGGAGTTTCAGCTCCTTAACATATGCCACCCTGTTTTTAAAGGGACCAAAAGTAATTGGACAATTGACTCCAAGGCTATTTCATGGACAGGTGTGGGCAATCCCTTTGTTATGTAATTCTCAATTAAGCAGATAAAAGGCCTGGAGATGATTTGAGGTGTGGTGCTTGCATTTGGAAGGTTTTGCTGTGAAGTAAACATGCGGTCAAAGGAGCTCTCCATGCAGGTGAAACAAGCCATCCTTAAGCTGCGAAAACAGAAAAAAAACCAGGAGTGGCATTATCTACAGTTTGGTACATCCTGAGAAAGAAAGAAAGCACTGGTGAACTCATCAATGCAAAAAGACCTGAGCGCCCACGGAAGACAACAGTGGTGGATGATCGCAGAATAATCTCCATGGTGAAGAGAAACCCCTTCACAACAGCCAACCAAGTGAACAACACTCTCCAGGATGTTGGCGTATCAATATCCAAATCTACCATAAAGAGAAGACTGCATGAATGTAAATACAGAGGGTTCAATGCACGGTGCAAGTCACTCATAAGCATCAAGAATAAAATGGCTAGAATGGACTATGCTAAAAAACATCTAAAAAAGCCAGAACAGTTCTGGAAGAACATTCTTTGGACAGATGAAACCAAGATCAACCTCTACCAGAATGATGGAAAGAGAAAAGTATGGCGAAGGCGTGGTACAGCTCATGATCCAAAGCATACCACATCATCTGTAAAACACGGCGGAGGCAGTGTGATGGCTTGGGCATGCATGGCTGCCAGTGGCACTGGGTCATTAGTGTTTATTGATGATGTGACACAGGACAGAAGCAGCCGAATGAATTCTGAAGTATTCAGAGACATACGGTGTGCTCAGATCCAGCCAAATGCAGCAAAACTGATTGGTCGTTGTTTCATACTACGGATGGACAATGACCCAAAACATAAAGCCAAAGCAACCCAGGAGTTTATTAAAGCAAAGAAGTGGAATGTTCTTGAATGGCCAAGTCAGTCACCTGATCTCAACCCAATTGAGCATGCGTTTCACTTCTTAAAGACTAAACTTCAGACAGAAAGGCCCACAAACAAACAGCAACTGAAAACCACCGCAGTGAAGGCCTGGCAGAGCATCAAAAAGGAGGAAACACAGCATCTGGTGATGTCCATGAGTTCTAGACAACAGGCAGTCATTGCCAACAAAGGGTTTTCAACCAAGTACTAAAAATGAACATTTTATTTAAAATTATTGCATCTGTCCAATTACTTTTGGTCCCTTTAAAAACAGGGTGGCACATGTTAAGGAGCTGAAACTCCTAAACCCTTCATCCAATTTTAATGTGGATACCCTCAAATGAAAGCTGAAAGTCTGAACTTCAACTGCATCTGAATTGTTTTGTTTAAAATTCATTGTGGTAATGTCTATGACCAAAATTAGAAAAATGATGTTTCTGTCCAAATATATATGGACCTAACTGTATAATATATATATATATATATATATATATATATATATATATATATATATATATATATATATATTTTTTTTTTTTCCATCTTTACATTTTAAAAATTACAAAAAGGAAAGTGGGCTCATGCAAAAGTTTAGGCATCCTGCATGGTTAGTACCTAGTAGCCCCCCTTTTAAAGCTATTATAGCTTGAAAACGCTTTTTGTAGCCATACAAGGGTCTTTCAATTCTTGTTTGAGGGATTTTTTTCCATTCTTCCTTGAAAAATTCTTGCAGTTCTGTGTGATTCCTGGGTCGTCTTGCATGCACTGCTATTTTGAGGTCTAGCGACAGATTTTCAGTGATGTTCAGATCAGGGGACTGTGAGGGCCATTGTAAAACCTTCAGCTTGCACCTTTTGAAGTAGTCTATTGTGGATTTTGACATGTGTTTAGGATCATCAGCCATTTGTAGAAGCCATGCTCTTTTCAAATTCAGCTTTTTTACATATTTGTCAAGAATTTGTTGAAATTTTATTGGATCCATTGTTCCCTCTACCTGTGAAATATTCCCCATCCCATTGGCTTCAAGACAACTCCAAAACCTGATTGATCCACTCCCATGCTTAATGGTTGGCGAGATGTTCTTTTTCTGAAATACTGTGTCCTTTTTTCTCCACACATACCTTTGATCATTGTGGCCAAAGAGTTCGATTTTAACTTCATCGGTCCACAGGACTTGTTTCCACAATGAATGTTTAGATGGTTTTTTACATGCTTTTGATTCTAAATTTTACGGTGAGAATGCAGGAGAGGTTTTCTTCTGATGACTCTCATGAAGGTTGCATTTGTGCAGGTGTCTCTGAACAGTAGAACAATGTGCCAGAACTCCCAAGCCTGCTAAAAGTTTCTGAAGGTCTCTTACAGTCAAGCAGTGGTTATGATTTTCATTTCTAGCAATACTACGAGCAGGGTCTCTGTTGTGTATCCGCTTTTTGGGCTCCCCTGGTGGTTGCTGGTGGTACTGGTGACTTGTTTGCACTTTGCTGCTTCTGTTCACCTGCTTCCATCAGTGTTTGGGAGTTTCCTATTTAGCCTTGCTCTCCAGTCATTTCCTTGCCGGTCATCATTGTAACCAGAGCCTTCGGTTGCATGTTCCTGCTACTAGTCTGCTGATCAGCTAAGTGGACTTTGTCCTTTTGTTTTGTACCTTTTGTCCAGTTTGCAGTTTTTGTAATTCTCTGTAGCTGGAAGCTCTTGCGGGCTGAAATTGCCACTCCTGTGTCATGAGTTGACACAGGAGTCTTAAAGTAATTTCAGGATGGTTTTTGAAAGGGTTTTCAGTTGACCGTGAAGTCCTCTTTTGTATCCTTCTGCTATCTAGTAAGTGGACCTCTCTTTGCTAAATCTACTTTCATACTGTGTATGTCTTTTCCTCTTAATTCACCGTTATTACATGTGGGGGGCTGCTATCATCTTTTGGGGTATTTCCCTAGAGGTAAGCCAGGTCTGTTTCTTCCTCTACCAGGCGTAGTTAGTCCTCCGGCTGGCGCGTGGCATATAGGAAGCCGTAGGTATGCTCCCTGGCTACTGTTAGTTGTGTGGTAGATTTAGCTCACGGTCAACTCGAGTTTCCATCACCCGAGAGCTCGTTCGTTACTTATATGTTTCTTACGTTCCCTTGCCATTGGGAACCATGACAGGTCTCACTGAAATTTTGCTTCATCTTTCAGACCTTATGTTGACCTCCACTGTTCCTGTAAACTGACATTTCTTAATTACATTTTGAACTTAGGAAAGGGCAACTTGAAAACGCTGTGCTATCTGCTTACAGCCTTCTCCTGCTTTGCTGGCCTCCACCATTTTCAGACTGCTAGGCAGATGCTCAAAAGAACCCATGGCTGCTGTTTTTTTGGCACAAGGTTAGAGAAGGCTGAGTTTTTATAAAGCTGGGAAATTTGTTTTACCTGGCCTTTCCCAACGGTGATAGTGAACAAGCCATAACTCTACTGGGCTAAGTGAGGTCTGAAACATTGGTCAAAGTTATCTCTGAGCATACACATCTCCAAGGGTGCCCCAACATTTACATAAGCCCAATTTCCTTTTGGTAATTTTTAAAATGTACAAAATGAGAAAAAATATATATATTTTTTTTCCTAAAATACAAAGGAAATGTGTCCTCTTTATCTTTAGGCCTTTTGGAGAGGATTTCATCTTCAACTTACTTAACTGTTCACAATAACAGTAATTTTGACCAGGGGTGCCCAAACTTTTACATGCCACTGTATGCCTCAAAATTGCTGGAACAACATGTTCATCTTGAACTGTCCTCCCACCTCTCCTCCTGCTCCCTCATTGATCGGTTACAATCTGGCTTCCGAATGACCTCGGGGAGACCAAAACATCCAACACTGCGGAGACACCATCACGTGTTTCTCAACGCAGTGATCCAGAACACTGCCCCCATCCCTTATGGGAAATATGCAAACGCATGTAAAGTAAGCTGCAGAGACACCATCACGTGTTTCTCAACGCAAGCAATGAATAGCCAGGCCTTTCTCCGGGAAGGAACAACCACGGGAAGGGCAGCATCCAATAAAGGAGAATATCCAATAAAGGAAGACCACCTATGCCAAGCATGGTATCCATCCACAAACAGCTGTTTCGGGGTTTTTGCCCCTCATCAGTGTGGAGTAGGAAACTGGCTATTAGGAGCAGTGCCTGGTGAAAGGCTATGAAGGAACAGATGAATGACCTCGGGGAGACCAAAACATCCAACACTGCGGAGACACCATCACGTGTTTCTCAACGCAGTGATCCAGAACACTGCCCCCATCCCTTATGGGAAATATGCAAACGCATGTATTAGTAGTATTCCTACTCCACACTGATGAGGGGCAAAAACCCCGAAACAGCTGTTTGTGGATGGATACCATGCTTGGCATAGGTGGTCTTCCTTTATTGGATATTCTCCTTTATTGGATGCTGCCCTTCCCGTGGTTGTTCCTTCCCGGAGAAAGGCCTGGCTATTCATTGCTTGCGTTGAGAAACACGTGATGGTGTCTCCGCAGCTTACTTTACAAACAATCTGGCTTCCGACCCCATCACTCAACTGAAACTGTCCTAACTAAAGTCGTCAATGACCTACTAACTGCCAAAAGCAAGCGACACTACTCTGTCCTCCTTCTCCTGGACCTGTCTTCTGCCTTTGACACTGTAGACCACTCCTTTCTGCTGCAGATCCTCTCATCTCTCGGTATCACAGACTTGGCCCTATCCTGGATCTCCTCACATCTGACAGACCGAACATTCAGTGTCTCCCTCCCCCACACCACCTCCTCACTCTGCCCCTTGTCTGTCGGTGTTCCTCAAGGCTCTGTTCTAGGACCCTACTCTTCTCCATCTACACCTTCGGCCTGGGACAGCTCATAGAATCCCACGGTATTCAGTATCATCTCTACGCTGATGACACGCAGATCTACCTATACGGACCTGACCTCAAATCCTTACTCACCAAAATCCCACACTGTCTGTCTGCTATCTCGGCCTTCTTTTCTGCTCGCTTTCTAAAACTGAACATGGACAAAACAGAATTCATCATCTTTCCCCCATCTCACTCTACCCCTCCACCAGACCTGTCTATCAATGTCAATGGCTGCTCCCCAGTCCCACACGCCCGGTGCCTCGGGGTGATCCTTGACTCTGCCCTCTCTTTCAATCCACCACATATCCAAGCCCTTGCCTCCTCCTGCCGTCTCAAACTCAAAAATATCTCCCGAGTCCGTGCATTCCTTGACCGCAACACCACAAAACCACTAGTGCATGCCCTTATCTCCCGCCTTGACTACTGCAACCTCCTACTCTCTGGCCTCCCCTCTAGCACTCTGGCACTACTCCAATCCATCCTACACTCTGCTGCCAGACTAATCTACCTGTCTCCCTGCTATTCCACAGCCTCTCTCCTATGCCAAGCCCTTCACTGGCTTCCTATCGCCCAGATACTCCAGTTCAAAACCCTTACAATGACATACAAAGCCATCCACAACCTGTCTCCTCCATACATCTGTGACATGGTCTCCCAGTAATTACCTACATGCAACCTCCGATCCTCTCAAGATCTCCTCCTCTGCTCCCCTCTCATCTCTTCTTCACACAACCGCATCCAAGACTTCTCCTGTGCTTCCTCCATAATCTGGAACTCTCTACCACAACACATCAGACTCTCGCCTACCATAGAAACCTTCAAAAAGGACCTGAAGGCTCACCTCTTCTAAGCCTACAGCCTGCAGTGATCCTCAACCTACTGAACTGCCACACAACCAGCTCCACCCTCTCCTAGTGTATCCTCACCCATCCCCTGCAGACTGAGCCCTCGCGGGCAGGGTCCTCCCTCCTTATGTACCTGTATGCCTTGTTTTTGCTCATGTTTAATTGTATTTGTCTATATTTGCCCCCTTTTCACATGTAAAGCGCCATGGAATAAATGGCGCTAAAAAAATGTATAATAGTAATATTGATTTAAGTCCTGAGGGAGGAGGCCTTAGGGGGTTTAACCACAGATTTACATTGATAAGTGATTACCCTTTAAAAGGAAGTACCTTCCGATCAATAAACAGATTTGCTGCTAGTGACTTGTCTTCAATCAAGAGTGGTTTGTCTCAGTGTACACGTTACCGTAAATCTCTCCGAGAGATACAGTTTGGCAACAATTAAAGTGATCACTCATTCAGAGTGACCTCAACAGTGGATATAGCTGAATGGCAATGGTTTTTTGAGAGGTCATAAGAGATGGGGGTGGGATCGACCGCTAACATCCCAAACCCAGGGGCGTGTTTTGGCTAATAAAATGCAGGCCAAATTGCTTATTCAGGGTTTGTGGCTGGAGGTGTGGAGACCTCCATTGTGTGTGTGTGCTAAAGACACTGACCTGAGTGGGTGGACCCGCAGTACTATATGGACTGCTTATCTTTCTGTTTGCTTTTCATTTTGTGCCGAAAAAGGCTGCTCAGTTGTGTATACAGTTTTAATAAACTTGCTTGGACATTTGGACAATACCGCTTCCTATACCTTAATTCATCTTTATATCCTTCTATTTTTATACCTTTGTAGTACTGCGTCAATAGTAAAAAACTTGGTCACACAGGGTTAATAGCAGCGGCATAACGCGGTCCGTTACCACCGGCATTAACCCTGTGTGAGCGGTGACCGGAGGGGTGTGAGCGCCGGGCACTGAGTGCGGGGAGTAAGGAGCAGCCATTTTCTTCCGGACTGTGCGCGTCGCTGATTGGTCGTGGCAATGGTCGTGGGCGTTTTGCCACGACCAATCAGAGACTTGGATTCCATGACAGACAGAGGCCGCGACCAATGAATATCCGTGACAGACAGACAGAAAGAAAGACCCTTAGACAATTATATAGTAGATACTGGAGGCAAATTTGCACTCATCAGCCCGGAAGCTGCGCATGGGATGTGCTTGGACATTCCAACATGACAATGATCAAAAATACAAGGCCAAGTCGACCTGTCATTGGCTACAGCAGAACAAAGTGAAGATCCTGGAGTGGCCATCTCTGTCTCCTGACCTGAATATCATTGAGCCACTCTGGGGAGATCTCAAACGTGTAGTTCATGGTAGACAGCCCAGGCATTTACAGGGACTGGAGGCTTTTTGCCAAGAAGAGTGGTCAGCTTTACCATCTGAGAAAATAAAGAACCTCATCCACAACTACCACAAAAGACTTCAAGTTGTCATTGATGTTAGATGGGGCAATACACGGTATTAAGAAATGGGGTATGTGAACTTTTGATCAGGGTCATTTGGATGTCTTGGGTTGTCATTCTGATTCAAAAAGAGAAAACACAGTAGTTTGAAAGTAAATGGCTCCTCCCAACCACTAACCATTAGTGGAGAAAAAGTTTTGGTGTTATCTTTCATTTCCCTGAAAACAGGCCAAGAAAGCAAAATTTCTGCTGGGGTATGTAAACTTTTGCGCACAACTGTATTTTCCAACTGTCCACATATTCTTACTTAGGTCAGGATTCTTGGTTGCAGGGACATTAATTTTATTTCATACTGTATTTGATTTCACAATACAGTGATGCCCTGCCACGGGAAGTGCTTCCTTGTGTCCTTGAAAGTATTGGGTAAGTCCTAGCGATTCAGCTGCCGCTGGTCAGCTGGTATCATGACGACACCCAGGTTACAAAGCGCTAGCAAGTTAGTTAGATCATGCGCAGTGCAGCAATGACAGTTAAAGCATGGTTTATAAGGGTACGTTCACACAGGACTTTTTTGCTGCTTTTTTTTATGCTAATTTAGGTGCGTTTTTTTGGTGCGTTTTTGGTGCGTTTTTTGGGTACGTTCACACAGGACTTTTTTGCTGCAGATTTTTGCTGCAGATTTTTGCTGCTTTTTTTATGCCAATTTTCAGCTGCTAGGACACCTGGCAATGGCTCTTCACACCTTACTACCAGGAACTCCCTCACAATAGATCACAATCAGGACACCTCACAATGGCTCTTCACACCTCACAATGGCTCACAATGGCTCTTCACACCTCACTTACAGGAACTCCCTCACAATAGATCACAATCAGGACACCTCACAATGGCTCTTCACACCTCACTACCAGGAACTCCCTCACAATAGATCACAAACAGGACACCTCACAATGGCTCTTCACACCTCACAGTGGCTCACAATGGCTCTTCACACCTCACTAACCACACCCCTAAGCTCTTGGCTGTGAGATCCCTTCCTGCTGGCCATGATTTTCTGCACAAAAAAAGCAGCAAATAATGCTACATGCGTTTTTTCAGCGTTTTTGCAGCGTTTTTTTCATCACCCATTCAAGTCAATGGGTGAAAAAACGCTGCAAAAACGCTGCAAAAACGCTGAAAGAAGTGACATGCCCTATGTCCAAAAAAAGCAGCAAAGCAGAAAAAACTGATCAAACAAAAAACCAACGTGTGTGCATGAGATTTCTGAAATCTCATAGGTTTTACTGGTACTGTAAAAAGCAGCTGAAAATTAGCATAAAAAAAAGCAGCAAAAAAAAAGCAGCAAAAAAGTCCTGTGTGAACGTACCCTAAGGGTACGTTCACACAGGACTTTTTTGCTGCTTTTTTTTATGCTAATTTTCAGCTGCTTTTTACAGTACCAGTAAAGCCTATGAGATTTCAGAAATCTCATGCACACACGTTGGTTTTTTGTTTGATCAGTATTTTCTGCTTTGCTGCTTTTTTTGGACATAGGGCATGTCACTTTCAGCGTTTTTGCTGCGTTTTTGCAGCGTTTTTTTCACCCATTGACTTGAATGGGTGATGAAAAAAACGCTGCAAAAACGCTGAAAAAACGCATGCAGCATTATTTGCTGCGTTTTTTGTGCAGAAAATCATGGCCAGCAGGAAGGGATCTCACAGCCAAGAGCTTAGGGGTGTGGTTAGTGAGGTGTGAAGAGCCATTGTGAGCCATTGTGAGGTGTGTATAGCGAACTAGGAGAGACAAGAGTGGACCCTCTGGACCGTGGGGAGCCCTACCCCTGGGCGAGCGACCTAGGTGATAACGACCCCTATACAGGGACCGCAAGGAGCAAGCCCAGAGGTCACTTACCCACGGTGAGATACCAGTAGGGACGGCTCCAGGAAGAGAGATAAACGAATGCAGGATACTGAGGAAGAATACGGGAAGCAGCTAGAGAGCCCGGAGGGCTGGGAGGCAGGAACGGAGCGGAGCTGAGGGAAGGAAAACAAAACAAAGACCATAGGTAAACCACAGGAAAAGAAGAACGGGGACTGCAGGTAACAACAAGGAGGAAACGGAGTGAACCAGAGAGAACCGGAAGGTAGCACGGTAAGGCACAGAGTGCAGGTATTTGAGCAGGGAATACGAAGGGCCAAACGTAATAGCAAACGTGCTAAAACAATCAGGCACCAGGAAGCAGGAAGAACTACCTTTTATAGGAGGAGCAGGAACAGGATTGGATGGAAAGAACATGTGACTTCAGGAGGAGGTAACAGAGACGCTGGGCCTGCGAGCTACAGGGAAGCTAGAGCGCCTGCGCAGAGAAAGAACACCTGCAGAGGAGCATGCAGACCGGGACGCTGGAGCGGTGGAAACGGCGACGCTGGAGCGTGCAGACCGGGACGCTGGAGCGATGGAACGAGGACGCTGGAGCGTAGCGGAGGATGTAACAGTACCCCCCTTCTTATACCCCCCTTTACGAAGAGTAGCAAAAAACCTATTGAGAATACGAGGAGCATCAATGTTCTCTAAGGGCTCCCAGGACCTCTCCTCCGGACCAAAACCCTTCCAGTCCACCAGAAAAAACTCTTTTCCCCGAACCTTTTTAACAGCCAAAATGTCCTTAACCTCAAAAATGTTGTCCGTGCTGGCAGGTTGAGAAGAGGAACAAGAGGGAGAATGAAAACGGTTAAAGACGGCTGGTTTGAGAAGAGAGACATGAAACGTATTGGGTATACGGAGCGAAGCAGGCAATTTCAGCTTGTAGGCGACTTCGTTGACTCGACGTAGAATCTCAAAAGGACCGATGAACCGTGGACCAAGCTTGTAGGAAGGAATCTTGAGTCTGATGAATTTTGAAGAAAGCCAAACTTTGTCACCAGGAGAAAAAGGAGGAGAATCTAAACGCCTCTTGTCTGCTTGTCTCTTCATTCTAGAAGAAGCTAGATTTAAGGTCCCTTTGACCTCGCTCCAGATGGAAGAAAAGTTGAGAGCCGTAGAGTCAGCAGCTGGAACACCAGAGGCAGGAGAAACCGGTAGGGGAACACTTGGATGCCGTCCAAAAACAACAAAAAATGGAGACTTTGCGGAGGACTCGCTAGAATGGTTGTTATAGGCAAACTCCGCCCAAGGAAGTAGTTCGACCCAGTCATTATGGTGAGCATTAGAAAAATGCCGAAGATAAGCAGCCAAGGTTTGGTTGGTACGTTCTGCTTGACCGTTAGTTTGAGGGTGATACGAGGAAGAGAAGTCCAGATTCACCTTTAAAAGTTTGCACAAAGCTCTCCAAAAGCGGGAAGTAAATTGAACCCCTCTGTCTGACACGATGTGTTGAGGAAGACCATGGAATTTGAAGATGTTAAGAATAAAAATGTTAGCTAACTCAGGAGCTGAAGGTAAACCGGATAATGGAATGAAGTGAGCCATCTTAGAGAATCTGTCCACAACGACGAGGATGACCGTGCAGGCAGAAGAGCAAGGTAGATCGGTGATGAAGTCCATTGCGATGTGTTGCCAAGGTGCGGACGGAACAGGAAGAGGAAGGAGATTTCCATGCGGTAGTCGCCTGGGTACCTTGTTTCTGGCACAAGAAGGACAAGAGGCTACGAAGTCCTTTACGTCTTGACGTAAAGTAGGCCACCAATAGTAACGCGAAATGAGAAGAAAAGTCTTTCTAATACCGGCATGACCAGCCAATTTGGAAGAATGGCCCCAAGATAAGACCCTCTTAGTGTCTTCATCCAAGACAAGAGTTTTGCCCGGAGGAGGTTGGAACATCCGTAAAGGGGCTACGGTGACCATCTTAGTAGGGTCAATGATGTAAGCTGGCTCCTCCACGGTATCTGACGATTGGAAGGACCTGGACAGGGCGTCAGCTCTTATGTTTTTGTTGCCGGGCCGAAAACGAAGTTCGAACTCAAAGCGAGCAAAGAACAAGGACCATCTAGCTTGACGTGGATTCAATCTTTGCGCAGTCTGTAGGTAAGTAAGATTCTTGTGATCGGAGAAGATTACAAACGGGTGCACCGAGCCCTCCAGTAGATATCTCCACTCGCCTAGAGCCAATTTGATGGCCAGCAATTCTCGATCTCCAATTGTGTAATTTCGTTCAGAGGGTGAAAAGGCTTTTGAGAAGAAGCCGCACGGTGCCGTTAGACCCTCAGGAGTCTTTTGTGAGAGCACAGCTCCAGCTCCGGTAGAGGAGGCGTCAACTTCCAGAATAAAAGGCTTGTTCACCTCCGGGTGATGCAAGACTGGGGCAGAAGAAAAAGATCTCTTGAGAAGGACAAAGGACTTCTCGGCCTCAGGAGACCAATCCTTGGAGCAGGAACCTTTGCGAGTGAGAGAAGAGAGAGGACGAATCATGGAGGAGAAATGTGGGATGAATTGCCTGTAGTAATTGGCGAATCCGATGAAGCGTTGAATGGCTTTCACTCCGCAGGGCCGTGGCCAGTTAATAATGGCATTCACCTTCTCAGGGTCCATCTTAAGGCCGGAGTCAGAGACAATGTAACCAAGGAAAGGTAGTGAGGTTTGCTCAAACAAGCACTTCTCTATCTTGGCATACAAGTGGTTTTCTCTTAGGCGTTGCAAGACCTCGCGGACACTCCTGCGATGTGACGGAAGATCAGAAGAAAAAATAAGGATATCATCCAAATAAACCAAAACACAAGAGTACAGAAGATCCCGGAACACATCGTTAACGAACTCTTGGAAAACCGCAGGAGCGTTGCAGAGACCGAAAGGCATGACTAAATACTCGTAATGTCCATCCCGGGTGTTAAAAGCTGTTTTCCACTCATCACCAGAGCGGATCCGGACCAAATTGTAAGCGCCTCGTAAATCCAACTTAGTAAAAATACGAGCGCCACGGAGGCGATCGAAGAGCTCCGGAATGAGGGGCAGAGGATACCGATTCTTAATCGTGATGCTGTTCAAACCCCGATAGTCTATACAAGGTCTTAAGGAACCGTCCTTCTTCTTCACAAAGAAGAACCCTGCTCCAGCAGGGGAGGAGGATTTCCGGATGAATCCTTTAGCTAGGTTCTCTTGTATGTACTCAGACATAGATTTGGTCTCAGCTGCAGAAAGCGGGTAAATCCTTCCCCTAGGTGGAGAACGGCCGGGAAGAAGCTCCACAGGACAATCGTAAGAACGATGGGGAGGAAGATTCTCAGCCTCTCGCTTGTTGAAGACGTCAGCGTAAGACCAGTAAGGAGAAGGTAACCCGTCAGGAACTTCAGCAGGCTGGGTACGAGAAACCGGACATACAGACCGAAGGCAACGATCATGGCACGAAGGACCCCACCGAAGTACATCTCCAGTGCGCCAATTCAGTGTGGGCTCATGTAGTCGAAGCCAAGGGAGACCCAGCAGTAAGGCGTAGGAAAGGTTAGGCAGAACATAAAAAGCGATCTTCTCGCGATGAAGGGCCCCAATTTGTATCTCCACCTCTTCAGTGACGAGGGAAATTGCATCTTGTAAAGGTCTTCCATCCACAGAGGCGATTAGACGGGGAGTGTCCAAAGAGATTACCGGTACGCGAAGCCTCCGAACCGCCTCAAGACTGATAAAATTGCCTGCCGCTCCAGAATCCACATACGCCACCTCGGAAGATTGATGCTGGTTAGAGAAAAAAAGAATGGAAAGAGTCAAAGGTTGAGAGGAAACGCGGGCACCTAGGGAGGCCTCTCTTACCTGTCCTAGGTGGAAGAGTTTTCCGGTCTGTCAGGGCAACTGCGGAGTAAATGGGTTGCACTACCACAATAGAAGCAGAGGCCCTGGGTGCGTCTCTCTTTGCGGCGTTGTTCCGCCATTTTAACTCGATCCACTTGCATAGGTTCAGAGGTTGGAACAGTAGAGGGAACAGAAACGGGAGCACGAGAAATACTAGACTGACGGAAGGTAGCGGAGACAGGCATAGACCTCCTCTCTCGAGCAGACTCCCGCGAACGCTCCTGGAAGCGGAGGTCGATCCGAGTGGCGAGAGAGATAAGGTCCTCCAGGGTAGTTGGAGTGTCACGACCGGCGAGCTCGTCTTTAATACGGCTGGACAGGCCTCGCCAGAAAGCACCCACAAGAGCCTCATTGTTCCACCCTAACTCCGAGGCCAAAGTGCGAAAGCGGATGGCATATTGTCCAACGGAGGAAGAACCCTGACGCAGATTAAAGAGAGACTCGGTCGTAGAGGCTAAACGTCCGGGCTCATCGAAAACTTTCCGAAACGTCTCAAGAAAGTCCTCCAGGTGGCTGACAACGGGATCGTCACGCTCCCATAAGGGGTTCACCCAAGCTAATGCCTCCCCCTCAAGATGAGACACTATGAACGCCACTCTCGCCCGATCTGATGGATACTGAAGTGGGAGAAGCTCAAAGTGGAGGCGGCATTGATTTAAAAAACCCCTGCAAAGTTTTGGATCGCCAGAGTACCTGGGAGGTTTACCCAAACGAGGGGGAGGGTGAGCGGTAGACGGAGGACTGGAGTCAAGGGAAGAGACTTGTGTGACCACAGCTGGGGCAGACTGGAGACTAAACAAACGGTCATCAATAGAGGCCATATAACTCAGCATGCGGGATTGGGTATCGCGTTGCTGGGCAAGCTCTTGTTGGAGACTAACTAACTGGGCGGCGTTAACTGGGTCTGAAGTCTGTATCGAGGTAAGGCGGGACTCCATAGACTTCATAAAAGCCATTATGCACCGTTGGTTTTCACGCAAATGGGCTAGCTCTTTCTGGGCCGAGAAAGGGGTACCCGCGGGGTCCATGGCCTGATTGTACTATAGCGAACTAGGAGAGACAAGAGTGGACCCTCTGGACCGTGGGGAGCCCTACCCCTGGGCGAGCGACCTAGGTGATAACGACCCCTATACAGGGACCGCAAGGAGCAAGCCCAGAGGTCACTTACCCACGGTGAGATACCAGTAGGGACGGCTCCAGGAAGAGAGATAAACGAATGCAGGATACTGAGGAAGAATACGGGAAGCAGCTAGAGAGCCCGGAGGGCTGGGAGGCAGGAACGGAGCGGAGCTGAGGGAAGGAAAACAAAACAAAGACCATAGGTAAACCACAGGAAAAGAAGAACGGGGACTGCAGGTAACAACAAGGAGGAAACGGAGTGAACCAGAGAGAACCGGAAGGTAGCACGGTAAGGCACAGAGTGCAGGTATTTGAGCAGGGAATACGAAGGGCCAAACGTAATAGCAAACGTGCTAAAACAATCAGGCACCAGGAAGCAGGAAGAACTACCTTTTATAGGAGGAGCAGGAACAGGATTGGATGGAAAGAACATGTGACTTCAGGAGGAGGTAACAGAGACGCTGGGCCTGCGAGCTACAGGGAAGCTAGAGCGCCTGCGCAGAGAAAGAACACCTGCAGAGGAGCATGCAGACCGGGACGCTGGAGCGGTGGAAACGGCGACGCTGGAGCGTGCAGACCGGGACGCTGGAGCGATGGAACGAGGACGCTGGAGCGTAGCGGAGGATGTAACAGTGTGAAGAGCCATTGGGAGGTGTCCTGATTGTGATCTATTGTGAGGGAGTTCCTGGTAGTAAGGTGTGAAGAGCCATTGTGAGGTGTCCTAGCAGCTGAAAATTGGCATAAAAAAAAGCAGCAAAAATCTGCAGCAAAAAAATCCTGTGTGAACGTACCCAAAAAACGCACCAAAAACGCACCAAAATAACGCACCTAAATTAGCATAAAAAAAGCAGCAAAAAAAAGCAAAAAAGTCCTGTGTGAACGTACCCTAACAACGATCAGAGAAGTAAAAGTGAGAGCCACAGTGGGTCAGAGTAAAAAATATATTATATACCGTATTTTCTGGTGTATAAGATGACTGGGCGTATAAGACGACCCCCAACTTTTCCGTATAAAATATGGAGTTTGGCATATACTCGCCGTATAAGACGGGGGTCATCTTATACGCCCACTCATCTTATACGGCGTGTGTGGTGCGGATATTAAAAAAAAACAAAAAAAAACAAACGACTAAAAATAAAAAAATATGGGATATAGTTACCCTCCGGCTCTCAGCGGTGCAAGCGGCGGCCTCCGTTCCTTCGATGACGTCGCGGTCACGCGACCGCAACGCCAATCGAAGGTCCTTCACTCAATGCATCCTTAGGAACGGAGGCCGCCGCTTGCAACGCTGAGAGCCAGGGGCCATCGGAGGGTAAGTATAACCCTTATTTTTTATTTTTATTTTTTTTTAATACATGAATATGGATCCCAGGGCCTGAAGGAGAGTCTCCTCTCCTTCAGACCCTGGGAACCATACAGGACCGCTCCCTGCACACGCCGTACCTGGCGTATAAGACGACCCCCGACTTTTGAGATGATTTTCAGGGGTTAAAAAGTTGTCTTATACGCCGGAAAATACGGTATAGTTATATATTTTACACATACACAATTTTTTTTTTTTAACAAATAAAAATAGAAATTTAAGTAAAAAACAAAACAAACAAAAAAAATTATACACATTTTGTAACACTGTCCGGAAATCCCTGCCCCACAAAACTGTCACACTAGTTGACCCCTTAAATGAACTCAGTAAAAAATAAAATAAATAAACAGGGAAAAAAAACTAAGCTTTTTCATCTATCGCCGAACACAAATACAAATGATATAACTGGAAACATCATCTTGTCCCGCAAAAAAGAAGCCACCTCACAGCTCCATCAGCAGAAAAATTGAAAAAAAAAGTTATAGCTCTCAGAATAAAGCGATGCAAAAAAATATAACTTCACCTGCTGTTGATTGTTTCATTCTGCCTCCCAAAGATCACAGTAAGGCTATGTGCACACGTAGGAAATGTGGTGCAGAATTTTCTGCACTAAATCTGCATCTGCAGATTTGATGCAGTTTCTGTGCAGTTTCTATGCAGTTTCTATGCAGTTTCTGCGCAGATTCTATGCAGTTTCTGTGCAGTTTCTGTGCAGATTCTATGCAGATTCTATGCAGATTCTGTGCAGATTCTATGCAGTTTCTGCGCAGATTCTATGCAGTTTCTGCGCAGTTTCTGCGCAGTACAATGTAAATCAATGGGAAAAAAAAAAAGCTGTGCACATGGTGCAGAGAAATCTGCAGCAGAAACGCTGCAGAACTGCACAAAAGAAGCGACGTGCACTTCTTTGAAATCTGCAGCGTTTCTGCGCAGATTTTTCTGCACCATGTGCACAGCTTTTTTTTTTTCCCATTGATTTACATTGTACTGTAAATCACAGTGCAGTTCTGCAGCGTTTCTGCAGCAGAAAAATCTGCTGCAGTTCTGCACCAATTCTGCACTAAATCTGCATCGTGTGCACATACCCTTATACTTTTTCTCCGACTGTCCCACTCCGGGTTTTGTCTTACAAATACTGATAGTGTGAACGCGGCCTAAGGGTATGTGCACACGATGCAGATTTAGTGCAGAATTGGTGCAGAACTGCAGCAGATTTTTCTGCTGCAGAAACGCTGCAGAACTGCACTGTGATTTACAGTACAATGTAAATCAATGGGAAAAAAAAAAAAGCTGTGCACATGGTGCAGAAAAATCTGCGCAGAAACGCTGCAGATTTCAAAGAAGTGCACGTCGCTTCTTTTGTGCAGTTCTGCAGCGTTTCTGCTGCAGATTTTTCTGCACCATGTGCACAGCTTTTTTTTTTTCCCATTGATTTACATTGTACTGCACAGAAACTGCACAGAAACTGCATAGAATCTGCGCAGAAACTGCATAGAATCTGCATAGAAACTGCACAGAAACTGCATAGAATCTGCGCAGAAACTGCATAGAAACTGCATAAAAACTGCATAGAAACTGCACAGAAACTGCACAGAAACTGCATCAAATCTGCAGATGCAGATTTAGTGCAGAAAATTCTGCACCACATTTCCTACGTGTGCACATAGCCTAAGGCCATGTTCACACGCTGCGGGTTCCTCTGCGGGTTAATCCCGCAGCGGAATTGAAAATCTGCAGGGCAAAACCGCTGTGGTTATCCCTGCAGATTTATCGCGGTTTGTTCCGCGGTTTCCGCTGCGGGATTACTGCTGTACTATTGATGCTGCATATGCAGCAATATGCAGCATCAATAGTAATGTGAAAAATAATAAAAATTGGCTATACTCACCCTCTGACGTCGCGATCTCCCCGGCGCTGCAAGCGGCTGTGCCGACAAGGACCTTCGTGACGTCACGGTCATGTGACCGCGGCGTCATCACGGTCATGTGACCGCGACGTCACCATAGGTCCTGTTCGGCACAGCAACTGAGACCGGACGGCCGCGGGCAGCGCTGAGAGGTGAGTATAGCTTCATTTTTTATTTTAATTCTTTTTTTTACACTATTTTATGGTTCCCAGGGCCTGGAGGAGAGTCTCCTCTCCTCCACCCCGGGTACCACCCGCACATTAACCGCTTACTTCCCGCAACGTGGGCACAGCCCCATGCGGGAAGTAAGCGGTTCAATGCATTCCTATGGGTGCAGAATCGCAGCGATTCTGCACAAAGAAGTGACATGCTGCGGGTTGTAAACCGCTGCGTTTCTGCGCGGTTTTTCCCGCAGCATGTGCACTGCGGTTTGCGGTTTCCATAGGGTTTACATGTTAATGTAAACGCTATGGAAACTGCTGCGGACCCGCAGCATCAAAATCGCGGCGGTTCCGCGGTAAAAACCGCAGCGTGTGAACATGGCCTAAGACTCGGCTCACATTTATCCTGCGCTCTGCGCTGAGTGCTTACACCGAGGTTTTCGTGTAAATCTCTGAAATACGTGATTCAGATGGAACCTCTGGCGGAAGATTCCCTATAATGAGGCAGATGGAGGCACTATGGATGCAGTTTGACCTGTGATCCGGCGGTGTCAGTCTTTTTAGGCATGCATAAAAATGCGATCTACCAGTTTCTTGTTTTTCTGAAAAGAAGGGCAACACTGAACAGATGCCAGAGAGAGTCCACAGTAACTCTGCTGCTTCATTATAGTGAATGCATCCCTCGGGGGTTTTATCTAAAATCATGTCACTCGGAGATTTAGATGGAAACCCCGATATAAGTGCTCAGAGTACAGCACAGGATAAATGTGATCCCAAACATTATGTTAAATGTTCCCAATAAAAGCAAGTCCCCACTCAGGTCTGTCATCTGCTAACGGAAATATAAAATAAAATAGCGCTACAGCTCCTAACCTCCCAAAAGAAATCCAACAAAATTCTGTGCTCCCAAATCCAAATGCCCCCCTCCTTTCTGAGCCACACAGTGTGCCCAAACCACATTTAGCATCCACGTTTGGAATTTCTGTAGCGATGCGAGCCCGCCTAATTTACGAGTGCATGTCTCCAGAAATACCAGCCGGGCACTACAACATACTGCGCACTACAATGGCAGTTTGCAATTTTCAGTCTGCAACATCCACTGCTGCTTGTTTCTGGAAAACACCCATGGAGTCAAAATAGTCACTACATCTGTAGATAAATTCCCAAAGGGGTATAATTTCCAAAATGGGGTCACTTAAGGAATGATTCTGCTCTTGTAGAAATTAGGGGCTCTGTATATGTAGCCCGCATACTCCAATTATAAGAATTTCTGCGCTCCAGGAGGCAAATAGCGCTCCGTCCCTCCAGAGTCTAGCCGTATGGCTAAGCAGTACCATACAGCCACATATGGGGCATTTCCACATTCAGCAGAAATTGTGGAACAAATTTTGGGGCCATTTTCACCCATTTACCCGCGTCAAACTGTAAAATCTGAGGCTACAACAACATTTTAGTGGTAAAAATGTAATTATTCTTTCCTCACAGCAAAATGGTATAACATTTTTTGACACACCTGAGGTGTCAATATGATCACTGTGCCCCTAGATTAATTCATTGGGGGATGTAGTTTGTAAAATGAGGTAACTTATGGAGGGGGGGGTGTTCTGATCTGTCACCTTAGGGGCTCTGTCAAAGTGACATGGCGCCGTCAAACCAGTCCAACAAAATCTTAACTCCAATATGGCGCTTCTTCCCTTCTGAGCTTTGCACTATGTAGTTTTCCCCCACATATGGGGTATTGGTGTACTCAGGATAAATTGCAGAACAAGTTTCGGGGTCCATTTTCTCTTGTTACTGATGTGAAAATAAAAAATTAGAGCTACAAACATTTTTTGTGGAAAAAAAAAAAATTGGCATTTTTATTTTCACTGCTCCTTTTTATAAACTTCTGTGAAGCACCTGGGGGTTCAAGGTGCTTATCACACATTCCTTGTGGTGGGTTTACACTTTTTAGGCACATCAGGGGCTCCCCAAATGTGACATGATGCCCACTAAGGATTCCAGCCAATTTTGCGCTCCAAAAGTCCAATGGCGCTCCTTCCATTCTAAGACCTGCCGTACCCCACATATGGAGTACAGGCGTATTCGGGAAAAATTGCTCAACAAATTTTGGAGTCCATTTTCCCTTTTCAAAATAAAAAATGTGGGTTAAAAAAAAAGTTAAATGTTCATTTTTTCCTTCCACATTGCTTTAGTTCTCATGAAGCACCTGAAAGGTTAATAAACTTTGTGAATGTGGGTTTGAGCACCTTGAGGGGTGCAGTTTTTAGAATGGTGTCACTTTTGGGTATTTTCTGTCATATAGGCCCGAGGTCACTTCAAATGTGATGTGGTCCCTAAAAGAAAAATGGCTTCGTAATTTTTGTTGGAAAAAATGAGAAATCGCTGGTCAACTTTTAAACTTTATAACCTCCTAACAAAAAAATAATAATGTTTCCAAATTGGTGCTGATCTAAAGTGGAAAATGTTATTTATTAACTATTGTGTGTGACATGACTCTCTGGTTTGACCCCTTCACCCCCAAGGGTGGTTTGCACGTTAATGACCGGGCCAATTTTTACAATTCTGACCACTGTCCCTTTATGAGGTTATAACTCTGGAACGCTTCAACGGATCTTGGCGATTCTGACATTGTTTTCTCGTGACATATTGTACTTCATGATAGTGGTAAAATTTCTTCGATATAACTTGCGTTTATTTGTGAAAAAAATGAATATTTGGCGAAAATTTTGAAAATTTCGCAATTTTCCAACTTTGAATTTTTATGCCCTTAAATCACAGACATATGTCACGCAAAATACTTAATAAGTAACATTTCCCACATGTCTGCTTTACATCAGCACAATTTTGGAACCAAAATTTTTTTTTGTGACGGAGTTATAAGGGTTAAAAGTTGACCAGCAATTTCTCATTTTTACAACACCATTTTTTTTTTAGGGACCACATCTCATTTGAAGTCATTTTGAGGGGTCTATATGATAGAAAATACCCAAGTGTGACACCATTCTAAAAACTGCACCCCTCAAGGTACTCAAAACCACTTTCAAGAAGTTTATTAACCCTTCAGGTGTTTCACAGGAATTTTTGGAATGTTTAAATAAAAATGAACATTTAACTTTTTTTCACACAAAATTTATTTCAGCTCCAGTTTGTTTTATTTTACCAAGGGTAACAGGAGAAAATAGACCACAAAATTTGTTGTACAATTTGTCCTGAGTACGCTGATACCCCATATGTGGGGGTAAACCACTGTTTGGGCGCATGGCAGAGCTCGGAAGGAAAGGAGCGCCATTTGACTTTTCAATGCAAAATTGACTGGAATTGAGATGGGACGCCATGTTGCATTTGGAGAGCCCCTGATGTGCCTAAACACTGAAACCCCCCACAAGTGACACCATTTTGGAAAGTAGACCCCCTAAGGAACTTATCTAGATGTGTGGTGAGCACTTTGACCCAATAAGTGCTTCACAGAAGTTTATAATGCAGAGCCGTAAAAATAAAAAATCATGTTTTTTCACAAAAATGATCTTTTCGCCCCCAATTTTTAATTTTCCCAAGGGTAAGAGAAGAAATTGGACCCCAAAAATTGTTGTGCAATTTGTCCTGAGTACGCTGATACCCCATATGTGGGTGTAAACCATTGTTTGGGCGCAGGGCAGAGCTTGGAAGGGAAGGAGCGCCATTTGACTTTTCAATGCAAAATTGACTGGAATTCAGATGGGACGCCATGTTGCGTTTGGAGAGCCCTTGATGTGCCTAAACATTAAAACCCCCCACAAGTGACACCATTTTGGAAAGTAGACCCCCTAAGGAACTTTTCTAGATGTGTTTTGAGAGCTTTGAACCCCCAAGTGTTTCACTACAGTTTATAACGCAGAGCCGTGAAAATAAAAATTATTTTTTCTTTTTTTTTTTCACAAAAATGATTTTTTAGCCCCCAGTTTTGTATTTTCACAAGGGCATCAGGATAAATTGGACCCCAAAAGTTGTTGTCCAATTTGTCCTGAGTACGCTGATACCCCATATGTGGGGGGAAACCACTGTTTGGGCGCATGACAGAGCTTGGAAGGGAAGGAGCGCCATTTGGAATGCAGACTTAAATGGATTGGTCTGCAGGCGTCACGTTGCATTTGCAGAGCCCCTGATGTACCCAAACAGTACAAACCCCCCACAAGTGACCCCATATTGGAAACTAGACCCCCCAAGGAACTTATCTAGATGTGTTGTGAGAACTTTGAACCCCAAGTGTTTCACTACAGTTTATAATGCAGAGCCGTGAAAATAAAAAATCCTTTTTTTCCCCCACAAAACTTATTTTTTGGCCCCCAGTTTTGTATTTTCCCAAGGGTAGCAGGAGAAATTGGACCCCAAAAGATGATGTCCAATTTGTCCTGAGTACGCTGATACCCCATATGTTGGGGTAAACCCCTGTTTGGGCACACGGGAGAGCTCTGAAGGGAAGGAGCACTATTTTCCTTTTTCAACGCAGAATTGGCTGGAATTCAGATCGGATGCCATGTCCCGTTTGGAGAGCCCCTGATGTGCCTAACCAGTGGAAACCCCCCAATTATAACTGAAACCCTAATCCAAACACACCCCTAACCCTAATCTCAACAGTAACCCTAACCACTCCTCTAACCCAGACACACCCAACCCTATTCCCAACCGTAAATGTAATCCAAACCCTAACCCTATCTTTAGCCCCAACCCTAACTGTAGCCCCAACCCTAGCCCCAACCCTAGCCCTAACCCTATCACTAGCCCTAACACTAGCCGTAACACTAGCCCTAACCCTAGCCCTAACCCTAACCCTAGCCCCAACCCTAACCCTAGCCCCAACCCTAACCCTAACTCTAGTTCTAAGTCTAGCCCTAACCCTAATGGGAAAATGGAAATAAATACATTTTTTTATTTTTTTTATTTTTCCCTAACTAAGGGGGTGATGAAGGGGGGTTTGATTTACTTTTACAGCGGGTTTTTTAGCGGATTTTTATGATTGGCAGCCGTCACACACTGAAAGACGCTTTTCATTGCAAAAAATATTTTTTGCGTTACCACATTTTGAGAGCTATAATTTTTCCATATTTGAGTCCACAGAGTCATGTGAGATCTTGTTTTTTGCGGGACGAGTTGACGTTTTTATTGGTAACATTTTCGGACACGTGACATTTTTTGATCGCTTTTTATTCCGATTTTTGTGAGGCAGAGTGATCAAAAACCAGCTATTCATGAATTTCTTTTGGGGGAGGCGTTTATACCGTTCCGCGTTTGGTAAAATTGATAAAGCAGTTTTATTCGTCGGGTCAGTACGATTACAGCGATATCTCATTTATATCATTTTTTTTATGTTTTGGCGCTTTTATACGATAAAAACTATTTTATAGAAAAAATAATTATTTTGGTATCGCTTTATTCTCAGGACAATAACTTTTTTATTTTTTTGCTGATGATGCTGTATGGCGGCTCGTTTTTTGCGGGACAAGATGACGTTTTCAGCGGTACCATGGTTATTTATATCAGTCTTTTTGATCGCGTGTTATTCCACTTTGTTTGGCGGTATGATAATAAAGCGTTGTTTTTTGCCTCGTGTTTTTTTTTTTTTTTTCTCTTACGGTGTTTACTGAAGGGGTTAACTAGTGGGGCAGTTTTATAGGTTGGGTCGTTACGGACGCGGCGATACTAAATGTGTACTTTTATTGTTTTTTTTTTATTTTATTTAGCTAAAGAAATGTATTTATGGGAATAATAAATATATATTTTTTTTTTATTTATTTAGGATTTTTTTTTTTTTTTCTACACACGTGGAGAATTTTTTTTTACTTTTTTACTTTGTCCCAGGGGACATCACAGATCGTTGATCTGACAGTGTGCACAGCACTCTGTCAGATCTGCGATCTGCTGTGCAGGGCTGCAGGCTTACCAGCGCCTGCTCTGAGCAGGCACTCGGTAAGCCACCTCCCTCCCTGCAGGACCCGGATGCCGCGGCCATCTTGGATCCGGGACCTGCGGCGAGGAGGGAGGTAGGAGACCCTCGGAGCAACGCGATCACATCGCGTTGCTCCGGGGGTCTCAGGGAAGCCCGCAGGGAGCCCCCTCCCTGCGCGATGCTTCCCTATACCGCCGGTACACCGCGATCATGTTTGATCGCGGTGTGCCGGGGGTTAATGTGCCGGGGGCGGTCCGTGACCGCTCCTGGCACATAGAGCCGGATGTCAGCTGCGATATGCAGCTGACACCCGGCCGCGATTGGCCGCGCTCCCCCCGTGAGCGCGGCCGATCGCGTATGACGTACTATCCCATCTGTGGTCATACGGGCCCACCCCACCTCGACGGGATAGTACGTCAGATGTCAGAAAGGGGTTAAGGGCATAAAAACGAAAACTTTGAAAATTGCTAAATGTTCCAAATTTTCACCAAATTTCTGATTTTTTCACAAATAAACACAAGTTGTATCGAACAAATTTTACCACTAACATGAAGTGCAATATGTCACGGAAATAAAAAAAAAAAAAAGAATCTCAATCAGTGGGATCGGATGAAGCGTTCCAGAGTTATTACCTCATAAAGGGACAGTGGTCTGAACTATAAAATTTGGCCTGGTCAGGATGGTGAAAACAGGTTAAAGCGGTTAAGCCCATGTTCAGTATTTGGTCAGTACTTTACCTCAGTATTTATAAGCCAAAACCAGGAGAGGAACAATCAGAGGAAAAGTATAATAGACACATATGCACCACTTCTGGATTTATCACCCACTCCTGGTTTGGGCTTATAAATACTGAGGTAAAAAACTCACAAAATAGTGATAGTGTGAGCGTGGCCTAAGAATTTACTCACGTGTAAATTGATAATGAGACTCTTGC